>NC_138530.1:118245501-118845501 GCF_964234715.1 Podarcis melisellensis | reverse complement strand
CCCTTTCCCCATCTCAACAGCAGGTGGCAGCCTGAATATCTTTTGAACATATCAGCCCCCTTTCTTGTACTATGGGCTTAGTCAACTGTTTTATTTCCAACTACACTAGGACATTCTGTTTCCAGCCCAGGGAATTTTGAGACAGTGCATTGAGCATTGTCACTAAAAGGGTGTATTGAAAATTCACTACTGCACCTATTTCACAGAAGGCAAACCAGTGACCCTTGGAGACAAGAAACTCACCTGAGAACAAGCCAAAAGTGAGATTTTATTCCCAATAAACAAAGATACTCCTTTTAACTCACCATTTTCTGCTCCAGCAGTACAAGGATTTCACAGCAAGGAAGCAAAACTGTTTTCCTCAAGTGACCTCTAAATTTCTCTAACATTAATTTATACCACCAAATAAACATGAGTTATGCCTCCAAATCCATCCTTTCAGATTCGTTACACACCTGTCTGCCCCCGACTTCCTCTTTAATTTTCAGACCATTCATTTCCACTCTGCCATCTCCTCTAACTTCGGTCTCTCCACCATACAGCAATCCTGCCTCTATCTATCATCTATCTATCTATCTATCTATCTATCTATCTATCTATCATCTATCTATCTATCTATCTATCTATCTATCTATCCATCTATCTGTCTATCTATCTATCTATCATCTATCTATCTATCATCTATCTATCTATCTATCTATCATCAATCATCTATCATCTAGTGGTTTCAGCTGTCATCCGCTGGCTGGTTAAGATGAACAACTGAACTCATCCAGATGGTTGAAAGTTGAATCACACCATATGTACATTATATTTATTTATATTAATATTTCTAGGCCTCTTCTCTGTGGGCCTTCAAAGTATAACACAAAAGTTAAAATATAAGTAAGAAATACAATGCCATGACAGTAAAGTAGAATAAAAACAACCCAAAGCAGCAGAAAAATAAGCACACCAACAATCTATTCCCTATACAAAATCATATAGGGTGCTAGGAGAGTAAATCAGTCAAGTCCAAAGCCCTAATAAAACAAAGCAGGGCTCAATGAACAGCCCATAGCAGAGGCTGGATGAAGTTACAAAGGGAGGGGTTTCTACAACCTCCGTGCCACTGCTGGGCAGGTCCTGTCCCATGACATTGCCAGCTGCACTTCTGGTGGTGGCAGGCAGGGCACCAAGCAAGGCATTTCGCCAAAAGTTTGTGCTTGGCCAGGTGAGATGGGGTATGTTCCAGCAGCTGCGCACAGGGGAAGCAGGGGCAGAGGGCAGCACATTCCTGTTTTGCCTCGGGTGACAAAACAGGATGGGCCACCATATCTTTCTATATGAGAAACATAAATAAATTGAAGGATATAAGTGAAGCAAATGAATTTGCGACCTGAAATGAGCAGCTCATATTGCCACAGATATGGGCACTGGCATGAGATTATATGCCATTTATGACATCAACAAACAGTGCTTTTGTAGTTTTGTCATAATTTGCTTTCACCTTCTTCATCTCGAGGCACTTCCCACCTATAGCCCCTAATATATTTGTAAAGGGATGATAGTACATCAAAATCCTTCTCCTCTTCTCTAAGCCTAGCACTGGCCTTGTGGTAGGATTTGAGGTAATCTTCCCTGGCTGCTTCTCTGCCCAGTTCAAATACAGCACAAGAAATTTCATATGCTCCAGGCCTCTTGCAAGACCTCTGGGATCTCCTGTGGCTACTGCTTTGTCTCATTTTTGTTGTGGCAACTGCTCTTTGGCCTGCAGATGTGCCACCATTTCATGTCTGCACGTTGGGGGCTTATCTACAAGGAGACTCCACAAGGAGCTCATGCTTTCTATGCATGCCTACTTAGAAGTAAGCCCCATTGAGTTCAATGGGACTGACTCCCACGTACAAATGTATAGGATTGTAACTTTAAAGTATGGTCTCTAGCACCATAGTGCAGAGCCATGGAGAAGCATTTTCACATGCCTGATAGTTCAAGAATTTAATTCCAGAACAACATTTCATACAGCTTGGACTATAGATGAAATGTGTTTGCATCACAACCCCTTGGTAAAACCAAGTGTCTTACCACATAGTGTCTGTCAAATTTTGAGAGTGAATTTCAGAAACCATCTGGAGGCAGATTACTTTTTCACAAGTAACTTGTTTAATAAAAGTAAAAATTCTCCTACATTTCTGACACAAAACTATAATCATTCTACCCTAACATGCTTTGTCATACTCAACTCGATGAAGTAAGAGGAAATTGTAGACATTTATCATGTCTGGGTTTCTCTGGATTGATTATGACTCACTGCTTTTATCTTCCAAACAGTCACTAAATCTAATTGCCTTGTTGTAATGGATTAACCTTTGCGGTTCTCAGTAGCGTTCATGTTATGTTCAAAGAAAATGGCAAGAGACTTGAGAGATTTCGTAGCTATGTGCTTTTATGGCTTACAATTGCTCCTATGATACAATTCATCCAATTACAGAAAGCCAGCAGATGATCTAAGCAGAACCTCAAATAAAGGTTTAAGCAGAACATTAATGCTCTGTAGGCTCAGTGGCAGCTCTGTTCAGGCATCCTATATAGTTGTTAATGTTTCCAACTTTGGCTGGCAATACACTGGAGAACATTGCAGAACTCTTGGCTTTAATGAGCAACTCAGGAACTTTTTGAACTTCCAGGAATATTACTGGTAGCAACCTGTGACTTGAGAAAACAGTTTCCAACCATCTGATTCCAAGCAATGAGATGGAAGAGGCCAATCTACACCGAGCAGCCTGTAGTTTGGCTTGAAGGCTCTGGATGCTTCTACAAATGTGCATCCAGGAACATGCACCAAGTGGGCAGTTCTTTTGAGCAACCCTGGACTGAAACTCGTGGTTCCTAGAATCTGAGGTGACATGTAAGTGTTGTTGAATCAACTGAAAAGTGCTATCAATTCCTATATGCCGAAGAAATCCAATAAAGTCACAGGAACGTGCAAGTTGTTTTTGCCTCTGCATAATTGCCTCTTCCTTGCCACCATTGTCACAAACAGGTTTGTAAGCTTTTATTTGTGCTTGGTCAGATTCGCTACAAAATCTCAGATCCCTGTCCCCTTGCCTGGCTGGTGAGCTTGCCTTTGCTCACCTCAGTCAGACTCCAAAATGAAGCAAGTTACATTGAAAAAGCAGGAATTATTTGCTTCATATTTCAAGCCTATCCAAAGCTATAAAGAACAACCAAGCATGTTTCCCCTTAGTAGAACAACACAGCGTCCACTGCAGAGGCCAGCTTGGCCCCCAACACATTTTCCTTGGGGTAGGAGTTGCCAAGCGGGGCAGAATGCTTCAGCCTGGAATTTTTCCTCTGTTTGGATCAAGATGGAGAAGAATGTGAGTACATCAGATGCCTACCTCCAGTTAGGAAATTTCTGAATCAACTGAATACCCCTCGCCTTAAGATGTAATATATAGCAATGTATATTACTTCTCATATTTGGAGTGGCTGCTCTGCTCATTCTGTTGAATGGGGTAGTGAATTTCTGCCCTCTAAGTCCTGCCATCATAACACCACTGCTCACATCTTTTTTGGAGGTGAGCAATAGTCAACTCCCAAAGCTTACTTCTAGGCCAGAGCCCAATGAATGTTGCCAACATTTCTTTTGAGAACAGAACACCAAGTCCACAGCATGTGTTAGGCCAATAATACATGGAGAGGAAGTGCCCCAGGGTTGTCATGATAGCCATAAAATCCCATACAAAGCAGCTTCAGCATAGATGTTCAGGTCTCTAGAACCACAGGGCTGGCAGCAACACTACCTTGTCAGTTCAAGCAGGAAGACCATTAGTCGGCAGAGTGGTCTGTACATTCACAGAATCCTTAATCGGTTTTGAATACTCAGCATCAGGCACAGTTGCTCAAAACTGTGGCTCAGCCAGGTAGGAACTCTGGGAGATGAGCTCCCTAAAGTCCACAGCAATATACCACCAGCAAGACCATGTTGCTACATTGGGAAACCAGGTGGACATCACTGAGACAGATATATTCTTCCCAGTTTACCAAGACTTGGTAATGCAAGTCAATTTGCTGACCCAACCCAGGATCAAAACAGGATCGTGTGTTGTTGTTGTTATTATTATTGACTTAAATGTCTCCCTAGTTTTGCGTCTCTGTATTTATGCTCATCCTCAGAACCTTCGTTCTACTGCTACCAATACTCTATCACATACAAAACTTCATTCTGTATTCCCCTCTTGCATCCCTCTTATTTTTTTTACAGCTCCCTACCACTGGAATGCCCTTTCACCCAACTTCTATTCCTCTCTTGCTGTAATGTCCTTAAGACACGTATATCACCCCTGGCTTAAAATTCTGTTGTTGTAATGGCAACAACATCAATAATTAAAATGCAGATTATTATGGTAGACTCATGGGCTGCTACCTGGTTAGCCATTGTTCATTTCAGATTATGAAGAGTAGGGAATTCTATAGTCTTTCAAGAGGAATGAAATATTTGGAAAGAATGGTCATCTTTCTACATTTGAGAATTGCCAAAGAACAATTTTGGCAGGCAGACCTATGCCTAGATGAATAAGTGCAGTTGCGGGAAATTAATTGGTTAGCAGAGGGAGACATACAACAGTGGTTCCAGTTTTTCCAGCTCACAAGCATTCTTACCCAGAATATAAGGAGAGGAGATGCACTAACTGGCAGTTTGCAAAGCTGGTTTATATGAGAATGTAACTGGGAGGGTGTCATCTCAGTTTTTTTATTTATTTTAAAAAATAGATTAGATTATGAGTCTGTGATACACTTGAAGAATAAAGTGAGAGAATGACAAGGAAAGGACTAGACCTTAATAAATAATGGTTCAGGAATTAATCCTTAAGAACTAATAGGATGAGAAAACATCCTAGAGAATGGCACTGAATTAAAGTGATCCAAACCCCTGATAGAGACAAATTATCAGGCCAGATGAGCTAAACTAAACTGGAATAGCTAAGAATGTAACCCTTTTGGTGGAAGATTGTATCATTAGATTAACAGGAGCAGTGAAAAACTTTTTCTTTTTTCTTTAACAAGCTGAAACCAGCCCACGCTATTTCAAGGTCAAATTAGGAGATGGGAACATCAGACTTAGTAATATATAGACTTATTCATCTGTCACTAGCTCTAGGACTTTTGTCCCTATATATAGTATTTTTAGGTTAATAGGGCTATGTTGAGGGACATATTATGAATGTGGGTAGAACTAAAACATTTCTGTAATCAACAAAGTTATCTTATCTAGGACAAGCTTAACTGTACTCCTCACAATCAGCATTACAAAAGTGTTTATAGATGTGGATAGTGGGAGAAAAACATTTAGACAGATATGCTCCAGGACCTTCTGCATCACGCAAAGTCTGGGTTAAATAAGTTCACGACCTTTTAAGGGACATTTCCCGGTTCTCTGACATGTTGTGCTTTTCTCCAAAAATAAAGGAATGACAAACGCTTTATGCCGATGAACATCAACTTATATGTTTTCTCCTGCTCCAGAGGGCAGGACTTGAGTGAAGGGCTTCAAGTTACAAGAAAGGAGATTCCAGCTCAACATCAGGAAGAATTTTCTGACTGTAAGAGCTCTTCAACAGTGAATGGTCTTCTCAGGAGGTGGTGGGCTCTCCTTCCTTGGAGGTTTTTGAGCAGAGGTTGGATGGCCAGCTGTCATGGATGCTTTAGCTGAGGTTGGAGTAGATGGCCCTCATGGTCCTTCCAACTCTACAATGCTGTGATTCCAGGAACCCACTGTGATTGTTCTTAGTTGAGCAGCTGGCTATTCATGCCATGGGATTCACCAGCAGTTTGAACTTGGTTGCTTCAAAATTTATGATGCTTCTTTCCTACTCCCAATTTCCTACTGCGGGGGGGGGGGGGGGTTGGACTAGATGACCCTTGGGGTCCTGTCCAACTTTACAATCCTTTGATTCTTAAAATATCCTTGTTTAAAGAATGTAGCTGCCAGGATTCATGTTTTGCTGGACGAGTAAGAGGAATAGCAGGGCCATCTGAGGGTGGACTCATTCCCTCACACCTCTGTAGTGCTCTCAGATTCCCCACCCCTCAGAAAAAAATGCTTCAGGCATTCATGGTAGATAGACAGATAGATAGATAGATAGATAGATAGATAGATAGATAGATAGATAGATGATAGATAGATGATAGATAGATAGATAGATAGATAGATAGATAGATAGATAGATAGATGATAGATAGATGATAGATAGATAGATAGATAGATAGATAGATAGATAGATAGATAGATGATAGATAGATAGATAGATGATAGATAGATGATAGATAGATGATAGATAGATAGATAGATAGATAGATAGATAGATAGATAGATAGATGATAGATAGATAGATAGATGATAGATGATAGATAGATAGATAGATAGATAGATAGATAGATAGATAGATAGATAGATAGATAGAGATTGATAGATGATAGATAGATAGATGATAGATAGATAGATGATAGATAGATAGATACAGCATTACTTTTTCTAATGGAGATCTTTTTCTTTTTTAAAAAAAAACCCCAATAAAGGTCCAAAACATCCACCTGGAAAACATAAAAAAGATTAAAAGAGGAAAGATGGAGGATTTTTTAGCAGGGGTCAGCAATTTGAGGATGCAAGTAATTTGGATGTTACACTGAAACTTTTATGAACTGTACAAACATATATTTACACTGAGGTTATTGCAGTTAGAACTTTTTACCTGGGATGTTTGATGCAGCAACCCCGATGAGTAATTGATGTGTAGGAGATCACATGAATCAGATGACCATAAGGAATCAATACATTTCTAAAAATTCTTCAGATTTCATGGACACTTTTACGGGATTAAATGTAATTTTGTTTCTCAGCATTTATGCTTCAAGTTTTTGTTTCCTTTCCAAAACAGAGATGTTTCCCCAGATGCTTTCATCATTATTTTTAGCTGTCTCAGGTTTTTTATAGACTCAGACTATACTTATTATCAATAAAGCTGCTGCTTAGGAAACGTCTCAAATGTAAACTTTTTACTCAAATTTCTTTTTAAAAGCATGCCCCCTAATCAGTTCAGTTTCCAGCTTTTAAAAACTGGAGTAAAACAGTTCTTTATCCTTTTCTCTTCTGAAAGCATTTTTGCATTCAAAACAATTTACTCATAGTACAGGCTTTGAGTCTTTCTTCTTAGTTTCTAGCAGTGCCCTTAAGACTGATTAATGCTGCTTCACTATGGCAATAAATTCTCATAAAAGATATTTAATAATGTGTCTATGATAACGAATCTCACACAGCCACTCTGTCATGTGACAGTAACAATTGTCAAATGGTAAACTGTGGCAATGTCAATCAGCCCCCTTGATCATGTTCTCAGTTGACTTTGAGCCTTCAGGAAGAGTTTTTCTGGACTGCAGGTGAGATTCAGTTGATGAGTCCCATCAGCAGAAGCCCATGTGAGGACTTCCATTTGTGCAATGGGGCTTTCCTCAAATTGACTCAGGGGGTGTTGAGAGAACCCCCAGAACAGCATGTAGCAGCAAGTCACAAAGCTAGGTTTTTCCACAATGACTACTATGAAAACTAATATTTCATGAAAACTAATATTAATATGGTTAGTGATGATGGTGGCTGCTTCTATGATCAGCAACTTTATGGGATGAACTAGAATGTCATAAGAAGTCCATGGACTAATTATCATCATCTTATGTTCATAATTTTATTATGTACGGTAATCTGTTTAGAGAGTTTTGTGAGAAAGTTCTATAAGTCTTTCTAAATATCAACCAGTCAGTGGTTATATGGCATTTCTTTAACTCTCTTTAATCTTAAGAAAAATGTCACTTGAACATGAATGTTTCACAGACACATTCTACCCTTAAAATGGAACTGGGTGCTGGATGCTTTCTTGGAGGAGAGCTGCCTTTTAGTGGCTATTCCGCACAGCTACTAAGGAAAGCCTCCAATCCAGAGGTAGCTTGCCTCTGAATGACACCCAGGGGCAACCCGTCCTGTTTCACTGTCTGAAGCAAAACGGGAAGGTACTGCCCCACCAAGCTCCCCCCCCCCAACTCCAAAGTCTCACGTACCCCTGGTAAGCACCGCAGCAGCTTCATTCAGGATCTTGCGTCACTCACAGGATGTTGGCAGAAACTGCTGCTGCCGCTTCTCCTCACTTCTCTGGTGGCAGCAGCGGGGGCAAGCAGGCATTCTGCCACCCGAGGCGGCTGCCTCAGTCCACCTCATGGGTGGGCCAGCCCTGTTAAGCAGCAGGAGACAGAGCATGAAAGTTAGCTCTGCTTGTCACTTTCCCAAAAGTATTGTCTTCTGAAAGCAAAAGGCAAGGCCTGCCTGAACCAGCAAGGCAATTCCTGTTTTCACAGCCCGTTCTTATGCATGTTTATTTACGAAGTCCCACTATATTCAGTAAGGGTTATTTCAAAGGAAGTGCATGCGGAGTATTTAATCTGCTTGTTTCTTAGATATTTAGTGTCCTGCCCTTCAACAAAATGCCCAGGACAGTTAACAAATTTGGTTGTTGTTGTTGTTGTTGTTGTTGTTACCCCGCCCATCTGGCTGGGTTTCCCCAGCCACTCTGGGTGGCTCCCAACAGAATATTAAAAACACAATAAAACATCAAACATTAAAAACTTCCCTAAACACACAAACGTCAGAGCTTAATGTGAAAGTGTTCATAGTATGATGTGAAAATAAATGACAGGATACAAGAAAGTTCTACAACCATCAATTGTAACAAGCAATTCTCCTTCTCAGAACTAAACAGCCTAAATTTTTCTAGAATTTCTCCTCACATTTGTTAGCCTTGTGGGTCCAGGAGCTGGACAGTGAATCTGTGGAAAGATGCCCCTGCTCCAGCTGGAGCTGTGAACTGTATACACTCTGGGCTTGTCAGTATCTTTTAATTAATAAAGTGCACATGTTACGGATTCCTCCGATCCTTCCTTCATTCTGTTCCAACACGTTTCATTCATTTGAAACCTGTGCCCTCTGCCAAGCAGGCCTAAATTTGTGGAAGGGAAGGGAAGGCCTGTCAAAACTACAAACGACTCTCTGTTCTGCTTAATTCAGTTTGGTGGAATTTCAGTTTGTCAAATGACAAGATTCTGTATTTTGACAGTTGCCTATTTATGCTAAACTGGAGGCATAATAAAATCAGTTTGGCGTCTGGCTTGCTCTGTCTGTAGCTTTTACTTAGGAACGTGATGCTCCTCTCAACAGTTTGACTGACGTTGGCATTTCGGTTCTGCTTTTCATTTTTAACAAACTCCGAGACTGGTAGTAGTTTTTGAGCTGCTCATTTCCAGCTGCACATATGAAGAATGAACATAAACATAAATGGCAGTCTTTTCTTCCTGTTTTATGATTAAAGTTTCATAAAGTGAAGAGCTGAAGACTGCTAAGGAAGGAAGGAAGGAAGGAAGGAAGGAAGGAAGGAAGGAAGGAAGGAAAGAAAGAAAGAAAGAAAGAAAGAAAGAAAGAAAGAAAGAAAGAAAGAAAGAAAGAAAGAAAGAAAGAAAGAAAGAAAGAACATATATTGCATTTCTCTAAGCAAAGCACCAGTTGCCTGGATTTCATCACACTCTAGAATTACCAAGAAATGGAATCCATGGTGGGCCTGTGCAGAGGACGGGTGGGGTATGCAGATTATAGCTTGCTCAGTTTTCAGTGGTCCCCACTGAGAACTGATGCCAGGTGTGCAAAAATCTCTTACCCACATATTTATCCTGTGTACTTGGCATTAGAACAGATATGGACAACTCTGCATATTTCTAGTCTGCGTCCCTTTCATGCATTTTTATCCATAATTCCATTCTGTTTCATTTCCACATTGATCTATTAAGTATTTTAAAAACAAACATTCTTCTCAAAATGCATATTTAAATGGATATTTACTCTCTAAATAATATTTAAATGCATAACTTGGTAAAGACTCTCCTCCCTGAAAGAGAGGGGAGTGGTTGTGGGCGGGAGCCTGAGCACCGCCCAGCAGGGGCGTTGCCCCCTGCCTCCAGCTCACCTGGCTGGCGCTCACACACACACCCCCCCCGGTGGCCACCCAACCAGGTGCCGTGGTGGGGGCGTGTTCAGCAGCCTTTTGCTGCAGCGCCAGCCTTTCCCTGGCCTCATTCCTCATCGTCGTCCCGTCACGAGTCAGGGTGGTATCCCCCGGACGCCCCTTCTGTGCCTGCCTGGCCAGGCTGTCAGTTGGTCTTAGACACCCGCACCACAGGGTCCGCCTCCCCAGGTCGGTCAAGGCAGATCTGGAGGTGTAGACAACTTTTTTGGAATACTACAATGGGGCATCTCTATGGCAGGATGTCTTGAATTTGTCATCAGACTTCCAGGTCCAATCGGACGTGGCTGGGTCCTTAGGCTTTGGCTTGTACTTCAAGGGGCGCTGGTGTGCACAACGATGGCCGACGGCATGCAAGGTCAGGCCATCACGCGGGATCTCACCTTTCTTGAGTTCTTTCCAATAGTGGTGGCCGTTCACATCTGGACGGACGATTTTCGTGATCACCGCGTGTGCTTCAGGACCGACAACCTGGCGGTGGTGAACATTCTAGCCAGGCAGTCATCTCGGTCTGAGAGGGTCTCCTCCCTTCTGCGGGCATTCGTCCTCCGGTGCCTTGAGTACAACATAATATTTTCAGCCAAATTCGTACCTGGAGCCAATAATGACATAGCCAATGCCTTGTCTCGATTTCAGATACCTCGCTTCCGGTCGCTTGCACCTGGAGCACAACTGTTGCCCGAACCCTTTCTGGAGTGCCTGTGGAACGTTGGAGACGCAAAGTGATACAGGGAGTATTAGCATCCTAACCCTAACCCTAACCCTAACCCTTCCACTCTCAGGTCCTACAAGAAGGCCTGGTGTGATTTCCTTGGTTTCAGGTCTGGGTTATCTGGGCTCTCTCATAACATACCTCCTACCACTGACGATGTCTTGCAGTACCTTTCCCATCTTGATGATCTGGGACGTGCTCCTAAAACCTTAAAGATTCACGTAGCCGCCATCAGCTTCTTTTCAAAAGCTACATTTGCTCATGACCCGTGTAGCGACTTCTTGATCCGTAGAGCCATTGAGAGTTGGGGCAGGTTACAACCTCCCAGGGCCGAGGGCCGAGGGCCGTAAGCCGATTTCTTATGGGTTGTTATCTCAGATACGCATAAAACTCAGGTCAATTTGCTGGTCCAGGTTCGAGGCACGTTTCTTTTCCACAGCATACGCTATCGCCTTTTTTGGCGCGCTTAGAGTTGGTGAGGTGGTGTTTGAAGTTAGTGCATGAGGTTCAACACGTGGCCTCCTGTGCGAGGACGTGCAGTTGTCCGAAACTACCGTGGCAGTGCGTATACGTCAGTCCAAGACTGATCAGGCTGGTAAGGGTGTCCTAGTTAAGCTCACGGCGTCGGCACAGCAGGGCCCATGCCCGGTAAAGGACACTAGGCGGTACCTCTACCTCAGACCGCCCGGCCCGGGTCCGTTTCTGGTCCATGAGGATGGGTCACCCTTGTTGAGGCACCAATTCACCAGAGTACTTCGCAAGGCTATTGACGCTTGTGGTTTATCCTCCCAGGAGTACGCTGCGCACTCATTTAGGATTGGTGCCGCAACCACGGCCGCGGACCTGGGGCTACCGGCGGACAGGATCAAAGAAATGGGCCGGTGGAAATCCAATGCTTATAAGGCTTATATTCGCTAGTACACGACCTGCTGCTTTACCCTACTTACCTGCCTTTCTTTTCTGTCTTTTACCCCCAGCGATGCTCAGGAGAAGCGTGTGGATTTGTGGCCACAGTATAGTTCATTGGGCCCGCGCACGAGCGGTGAGCTGCGGCCTTGCACCCAATCTTGGCCTTCCACATGGTGTTCGAGTTTCCTGGTTTTCGAGAAGAGGCATGCGTTGGGAGGAGCTTATGCCATTGCTGTGGGAGGAAGTAGCCAAGTTCGGCCCTCCCGACATCCTTGTGATTCATTTGGGGGAGAATGACCTCGCTAACAGAAGGAGTGTGGACTTGTTGTGGAGCATAAAAAGAGTCTTGAATGCATTTGCAGTCTTGTGTCCCAGAACGACGGTGTTCTGGTCCTCCTTCCTTCCTGAAAAAAACTGTTTGGCGCAGTGCGCAAAGCTGTATGGCCATTGAAAGAACCAGGAAACTCGTAAATCGGGCGGTAGGCCGTTGGGTGCGCTTTATGTATGGCCGAGTCATTTATCATGACCGCATCCGGATCGGCAACCAAACTTTATACCAGAATGACGGTGTCCACCTATCGGATCTGGGGGAACGACATTTGGTTAGCTAGTGTCAGCAAAAGCATCTGGGATTGGTTGCAGCTTTGAGGGTATTGGCGGCGAGCCTTTGGCTCGGGTGGCGGTTAGGCATTGGAATAATGTGTGGTGGTGTGTTGAAGTGCTAGGTGTGGCCATCGCCTATGCCTTCAATTTTTAGGGGTATTCCGTTAAAGGAATCTGGCGGTCGTGTATTCTGTCCGATGCCTGCTTGGCGGGAGGCCATGGCACGACCCGCGGTGACAGCAGGGGTGAGCCTATAGTTGGATTAGCATCAACAGGTGATGAACCCCTGGTGAATAAACCCACTTGTTTCGATCCAATGCCTAAGCCAATACCTTTTCATTGCTGTAATCAATAAAGTTGTGGCCTTTTCTAGCCCATTAACCTTATATCACGTGTCCTTGTGTCTTCATTTCACTTCGCGGGGGTCGGGCCCTTGAACCACAATTTTTAAACGGTCAAAAACTGCATCTCAGTCTTTGGAGAAGAGAGAGAGAGAGAGAGAGAGAGAGAGAGAGAGAGAGAGAGAGAGAGAGAGAGAGAGAGAGAGAGAGAAAGAAAGAAAGAAAGAAAGAAAGAAAGAAAGAAAGAAAGAAAGAAAGAAAGAAAGAAAGAAAGAAAGGCTGATAGCAAAAATCCAAGAATTAATGCAAGAAGCACAGATTAGGTCATTTTGCATCAGGATTCTCAAAGACTGAATTCTTTAAGGATCGCATTCAAACTGGATTTCCAGCACCTGTTTGTTTGCTGCTGACATCGCTCAAGTGGCGCATTCTGAGCCACGGATCCCTGGCCTCTTAATGTGTAGGGACCAGGTTGATTCATTCATTTATTCAGTATGTTTATGCCCTATATTAGGGGTAGTCAACCTTTTTATACCTACCGCCCACTAATGCATATTTCTTGATGGCAAAATTTCCTTACCGCCCCCCAGTGCTCGATGGAAGGAGGATTCAGCTTGTGGCGTAGAACCCCCTGCCGCCCACCCAGAATCCTGAATCGCCCACTAGTGGGCGGTAGGGACCAGGTTGACAACCCCTGGCCTATATCATCAAGAGACTTTTCAAGGCTGGTTACAATAATAAAATAAATACAACAAAAGGTAAAAACAAGAGACTGTTAACAATGAAAACTAAACACAAAAGCAGCAACAGATTAAACAGTCCAGGATAGGGTACTAAAAATGCCCAAAGCAGCAGTCAGCACAGGACGCCGCTGAAATTTGAGACTCCAAGGTCTGCCACTGCACTGGCTGTAAGCTAAGAACAAACCTTGGTTACAACTCATGGTTTATTTGGAAAGAGGCAAGCCACCATGAGCCTGGCTTTGGATGTAACACCGTAGTAGACAGTGGCATAGTGTGGGTTGCTGGGACCCCCTCCACCTCTGTGAGGTAGGCTGAGGTATAATGAACAGCCTGAAGTCACCTAGTGAGGGAAGTGGGGAGGTGAACAAAGGTTTCCTTCGTCCTAGTCTGAAACTCCCTTAATCATTACACTCCGCTGGCATTAAAATATGGGGCACTTAGGAAACTGGAGCATTGGCAAAAGACGGCTGCTGCTGCTTGCTTCCTTCTTTTTAGCCTATGCTTATATCAACAACCTCAGATATGCAGATGACACAACCTTGATGGCAGAAAGTGAGGAGGAATTAAAGAACCTTTTAATGAGGGTGAAAGAGGAGAGCGCAAAATATGGTCTGAAGCTCAACATCAAAAAAACGAAGATCATGGCCACTGGGCCCATCACCTCCTGGCAAATAGAAGGGGAAGAAATGGAGGCAGTGAGAGATTTTACTTTCTTGGGCTCCATGATCACTGCAGATGGTGACAGCAGCCACGAAATTAAAAGACGCCTGCTTCTTGGGAGAAAGGCGATGGCAAACATAGACAGCATCTTTAAAAGTAGAGACATCACCTTGCCAACAAAGGTCCGTATAGTAAAAGCTATGGTTTTCCCAGTAGTGATGTATGGAAGTGAGAGCTGGACCATAAAGAAGGCTGATTGCCGAAGAACTGATGCTTTTGAATTATGGTGCTGGATGAGACTCTTGAGAGTCCCATGGACTGCAAGAAGATCAAACCTATCCATTCTGAAGGAAATCAGCCCTGAGTGCTCACTGGAAGGACAGATTGTGAAGCTGAGGCTCCAATACTTTGGCCACCTCATGGGAAGAGAAGACTCCCTGGAAAAAACCCTGATGTTGGGAAAGATTGAGGGCACAAGGAGAAGGGGACGACAGAGGACGAGATGGTGGGACAGTGTTCTCGAAGCTACCAGCATGAGTTTGATCAAACTGCGGGAGGCAGTGGAAGACAGGAGTGCCTGGCATGCTCTGGTCCATGAGTTCATGAAGAGTCGGACACGACTAAACGACTAAACAACAACATGCTTTCTGACTCTGCCATTTCTGCTAAGAATCTCATTTCCCAGCCTTCAATGTTGAGCCACTAGAGGGTTCCTAGAGCCATTTAGAAATCCCATCCTAGCCAGTCTTTATGAAGCACTGCCAGTTGTAGTTCTTCAACCCAGGTTGAGGGTTGGAGAGATTAACAGGGTGTGAGCTGTTAAATTGGTATATATTAATGAAAGAGAGTTGCTCTGTCTAAACCCATTGAGTTCATAATTAGCTGAAGCTGCACAGATAATAATAGAAACAAGGGTCTTTTCAGGTGCTTGTTTTTAAAAGAACCGGAAAATGGTAAAAAGTTTGGTGTAGGGTGATTTAAAAAAACAAATAACATTAGCTTAGCCATTCTTTATCCACACCTTTCCCTAACAATAGCAAATTTATAATGTTATTACCTTTTACAAGACAGTAATCTTAAAGTGTTAATGCTGAGAGAGCTTAGCCAGGCTAATGACATGTGCACAGTGAAGTCTCGCTTTTCTGATGCTATATTTGCCCATTCCCTTAGCAGCTGCAGCACAGAAGGGGAACCTCAGTAAAGGCTGAGAGGGAGCCTCCAGGTTTGCACATTCAGACCCGCCAACATTTCTCCAACAAAAATAGGGGCATCCAATTCCATAATGATAATTTTACTATTTATACCCCACACATCTTACTGGGTTTCCCACTCTGGGCAGCTTCCAACATATACAAAAACATAATAAAACATTAAACATAAAAAAAACCTTCCTTATACAGAATTGCCTTCAGGTGGCTCGGGCATTGCACAACTCCATAGCCTCCAACAATTCTCCAATGAAAATAGGGACATCCTAAGGAAAAGAGGGACATTCTGGGATCAAATCAGAAACTGGGGCGGCTTCTCTAAATCGGGACGTCCCTGGAACACAGGGACACTTGGAGAGTCTGCGCATTAATAACCCTTATCTTCTTGGAGCCCTGATATATCTTCTGCCTCCAGACTCTGGACATAAACGCCCAGCAGCAAGTCCTGCTCTCTTCGTTCAGCTGACTGGGGGCACGAGATCAACTCCTTCAGCCAAACGCTCATGTCAAGAAGGAATGGCTGGAGTGGATTTTTCCTACTTTTGCTCTGGCTGACATATTGTGAACATTCTGATCTGGCTTTTTTGTTTTAAACTTGCAAAATCCTTTCTTTTAAAAAACCTCCATTCCCTGGCCAGCTCATTTTCACCCCTATTTTACAGACAAAGAGTTGCATTTTAAAGGAGGTGCTCTTTATTGGGATTTCTTGGTCCAGCTGCAAGTACAGTACTCTAACTAGGGGTCAGCAGCTGGAAGCCTCTTAGCCAAAGCTGGCCCCCAAAAGGGTATCCTCTAAAAGGGATGTGGAAAGAGAAGCAGCTGCAGCGACAGACCTTTGCTTATCTTGCCCATATTTACACAGAAACAAGCCCCTTCTATTCAAGTGGACTTGCTCTCAAATACAAGTTGGACACTAGTTGTGGATCAGGGATCTAGCCACTACTGTACTGTACATCTTAACGTTGTTCTATAGTAGGCATCAACACCATCATCATCTAGACATGAGCTCTTGGCCGAAGACTTACAGCAGAAAGACGAAATTGCAGCAAATCCATCACATTAACTTTGCAAGAGGACTGAGGGGGTGATGTTGAGTATCATGCTACTGTATGAAAAGCCAGCTGACAAAAAATGTGAACATTGTATGCCAAATATATGGAAAGATAAGTTAACTCTAGTTCTCCAAGCTCACCCCCCCCAAAAAAAAAAGGGAAAGAGAAATGAGAAAGAATGGAAGCCATGGCCTCATTTGTTCCCTTACTCCAGCCAGAATTAAAAAAAAAACAGTCTTGACTCAAATATCAACAGTTTTCTTATCAGTCCAAAGAAAATTAGACATGAGAAGCTGCTCACGATAGTGTCAGGCGCATGGAATTCTGATGATTAAATGCACACCAAGTTATAACTAAAAGCTTAAGGCATAAAACTC
Source organism: Podarcis melisellensis (assembly GCF_964234715.1). Lineage (NCBI taxonomy): Eukaryota > Metazoa > Chordata > Lepidosauria > Squamata > Lacertidae > Podarcis > Podarcis melisellensis. The sequence goes on along the minus strand of NC_138530.1, from coordinate 118,828,796 downwards.
CTGAATTTAATGTACCAAGCTTGCTTTTCAAAGTTGTTTAGAAACAGTGGCAGCTGTTGATGAAAGCCAGACTTTAGGTAACCAAATGTAGAGGGAAAGCAACTTAGAATGACAGCTTTGTTGAGATCTTTTGTCTTTGAATAATTCAGCCTTGATCTCAGAGTCTCCTTTGCATCATATTCACGTCTGATTATTGTGTTCTTTGGTGAGGTGAAAAGGCCACCCCGATCTAATTCATTAGGTCTGTATAGCGTCAGACAAAATATTAACAATCAAGTATGCCAAGCCATTGGGACTACTTTGTGAGAGATATAATTCAGACAAAAGGTTCACCAAGGTCCCAGGAAGTCAACCTTGGGGCAGGAATCAGGCAGATGTACCACAGCCAGAGGTGCCAATTGGCGCCCAACATTGGGGGGGGGGGGTCACACACATGTGACATTACACACATTCATGCATCCTGAATTTGAGAAATAAGCTGTGAGCGTCAGATGAAAAGGGTGGCTTCATCCAGAGCTGAGCAAATTTCACAGAAAATGTTTTCTGACAAATTTCATGGGGTTTTCTGAGAAAAATCTGTTGGGAGAACTTCACCTCCCTGGCAAAATAGTGGCCATTTTCATAACTCTTGCCTTATGAGCTGCTCTTCTGTGTCACTGGAGGGTTGTTGTGATGTCAGGCCAAAAGGTCAGGCCCGTGCCAGCTCCCTTGGGCTCAGCCCAGCACTCCATGTCAGGCCAGAAGGAGTGAAAATTCCCCTGAGCAGGCAAAGTGCGCATTTTCTTATTGCTAGCCCCTGACAGCAGCAACTCGAGGGGGGTGGGAGAATAGGTTCCAGATTAGAGGGTGCTGTTTTCAGATAGACTTCAGTCCCAGCATCTTGCCCCACTAGAAATTTGACACTGTTTTGAAAGCCCCACTCCTTTTAACACTAAAGCTGCCTCTTCTCCTTTCAACACTAAAGCTGTTTAATCAACACATGTCCTTTCCTTAAACAAGAAAGAGTGTCAGTATATAATTGTTGCATGCAAATGAGCATAATGTAGATTTTAATTTGCCCTGCAGCTGGATGAGACCAAAGGCCCATCTGGGCAGCCACTGGCCAACCACAGGTCCCACTGGAAAGCGCATGCATGGGCAGGAGGGCTGAGGGACATGCAGCCTCTGACCCTGGGGGCAGGAGCCACGACCAGTAGCCATGCATGAAGTGATTGCGCAGGATTTGTTATCAAGTGCTCATTGCTGCTTTAAGAAGCCTTATCCCTTTCCACTCTGCTAACTCCTTTTGTTAACCAAAACTAGAGCCACATGATTGCATCTTCCAGCACCCAATAGGAAGCAGATGTAAAGCATCTTGATTTTAGAGTTCTTTCCAAGGGCCTGTTATAAGTTTTGGCATGTATGTCAGCATGAGTCAACATGTTACTTTTTAGTGACAGGTTAGTTTGGTTTCCGATTTAGTACTGGTTGAAATTGAAATGCCGTAAATCTGTTTGGTCACAGAACACTGAATCCTTACAGAAAAATATTCTTTAAAAGTACGAGTGAAATTTTCCAATCCATTTTATGTGTCTTCTCCCAATTTCCTCAAAATTGCAGTGAAAAGGAATTTTGTGATCAAAGTGACTAAGACTGGCAGGGCATGAATCAAGACAAAACAAATGAAGATCCCAATTTTAGTCTGTTTTGATTAAATCCATACATTGATTCTAATTACATTTTCTGTCTGTGAGCTGAAGCTGAACATATCATTTCCCCTTTACTCTACAAAATGACAGTGGTACCTGTCCACTTAAGTGCTGGCAGGTCAGCGTTAATTGTAATAGTATAAATTTATTGGCTCAGGACAGGTCTTGTTTTCTCATTCAGAACGGAAGCCTTTGAGGGCATAATCACTCCATTATTAAGCAGAAACTCCATGCACAGCTATACAGTGGTACCTCGGGTTAAGAACTTAATTTGTTCTGGAGAACTGTTCTTAACCTGAAACTGTTCTTAACCTGAAGCACCACTTTAGCTAATGGGGCCTCCTGCTGCTATCAGGCCGCCGGAGCATGATTTCTGTTCTCATCCTGAAGCAAAGTTCTTAACCCAAGGTACTATTTCTGGATTAGCAGAGTCTGTAACCTGAAGCGTATGTAACCTGAAGCGTATGTAACCCGAGGTACCACTGTACACATTTGACTCATTGAGACTTAAAATAATTTGCCAGAAGGCCTTCTAGAAAAGGACAACAAATTCACAGCACATAGCTGGAACCCAGCTATCTTTTTCAAATATGCATTTCTCATTCAGAGAGATGGCATTTTCCCGGCACTCAAGACAACAGTCACTGCAATTGTGAAACCGCTGAAGAGCAGGCTTCTGCTCATTAATCCTTGACTGGATAAAAAGCACTTACACAAATGGGTGCTGGGTGAGAATCTCCATTCCCAAACTAGGGGCTTGCCCACACTTCCCCTGGGAAAAGCTGCTCTTTACTGCTGGATCAAAGCAAATGTCAACTGGGTTTTCCACAGACTGATGTTTGTTCCAATTCAGCAGTAAAGAGCAGGTTTTCCCAGGGGAAAGTGGCAGGACAAGTGGAAAACTGCTCAGACCCATGCTTTCTATGCATGGGACAAGCGGAATTGTGGACAAGCCCTGGCTGCTGGTGGGGCTGTATGCATGCACAGTCCTGGTCAGAAAAGCTTCAGTCATGCCAATCAGCTGTTCAGGATGAGGCATGGGCATGTTTTGTTCCTGCTCCCTCTTCCCCACCATTCAGCTGATGGGTGAGATTGATCCAGCTGCTGCACTGGCACCATGGATGGGCTTATCATTCTTTGATATTCGCACTGGGATCTGCAGGACCTTTCTGAAAAGGACAAAACTGCACCTGGGGCATGTTTCGACTGATTGCCTTGATAAACTAAAAATGCTTTCATTGACATTCTATTAAGGAAAGCATTCGACCTAAACAACGAGAAGCCAAATGTAGTTCTTTTGCCTTTCTTTCAATGATTCCTAGGGAGCCAGATCTAATTAACTTCAAAAACTATAATCCTATTTTGAATGCATCCAGTGTGAAAAGTATCTAGGCAGAGGTTCTGCAGAACAAAGATCTGGAAGTTACTCCATTTCCTGGAGCCATTCTTCATAGCTTTTCAGGGTAGAATATTTTTATGACATTCCTCACTGTTTGTTCAAGAAGCTGTTTTTAAGAAATGTGATCACCTCTCAAGAACATAGGATGTTCAGTAAAGCTAGTGGTAATTCCAGGAGAGGTGCCTTTCTAAAAAAAGGAAAAATAAAGAGAAAGACCCACTACCAGCAAAAACATTTTAGTCTACATGTGCAGTTCAGACATTTTCATTCATCCAGATACATCAATGGAGACATTATTTTCTTATCTGTTAAGTATCATAATACACTGCTCCTTTGCATAATAACCTTTTCATGCACACCAAAGAGAAGATTTGTTTTGGCAACAATAATGGCTGCATTTGTCCCTCAGTGCCATATAACTGTCTGCTTATTGGGAACTACAAGTAAGGCTCCAATCCTATGCATATTTACTTTGGAGTAAGTAAATTCAGTTGGACTTACCTCTGGGTAAACACACATAGGATTGGGCTGTAAATGTGTTTATAATCAGGATTCAAACTATTTCCCCCTAAGCTAATGCAAACATTAACATTCAATTTGAGCCAAATCCTAAATCACGGCCTTTCAAACAGGACACACCAATAGTTGTTTTTTTAACCAGTTAAAATTTAGTATAGCTTGATTGAAGCATTTGACTATCAAGGTCTGAAATGTTTTTTTGAGAATCAGTTTTTAATTGGCCCCAGTTGGAAGCAAACCAGATACTGTCAAAAGCTAACAAAATGGGACACTGTGCAGTAGGGACTATCCTGCCGGGAGCAGGAGGAGAAATCTATGGAGATGGGAAGGCTGTGAAAAGGAAAAGATCGAGTATAAGTTAAACTGGTGCAAAATATAATCAGAAATTTGTTAAACAAGCTTTTGAAGTGAAAAACAGAATATATAAATTCCTAATTTAGGGCTCTTTTCTTTTCTTTTCTTTTTCTGTTTGGATGAGGAACTTCAAAAACCCATGTCAGAGTATTGATTCCAACAGGGCCACTGCTCTGATCCAAATTAAGGCACAACTAGTAAAAAGGTAAAGGGACCCCAGTCGTGGCCGACTCTGGGGTTGCGGCGCTCATCTCGCTTTATTGGCCAAGGGAGCCGGCATACAGCTTCTGAGTCATGTGGACCAGCATGACTAAGCCGCTTCTGGTGAACCAGAGGAGCGCACAGAAATGCCGTTTACCTTCCCGCCGGAGTGGTACCTATTTATCTACTTGCACTTTGACATGCTTTTGAACTGCTAAGTGGGCAGGAGCAGGGACCGAGCAACGGGAGCTCACCCCGTCATGGGGATTCGAACCGCCAACCTTCTGATTGGCAAGCCCAAGGGGCTCTGTGGTTTAACCCACAGCACCACCTGCATCCCTTGGCACAACTAGTACTATTTGCTAGAAATTTAAATAAATGGAAGATCTAGAGTTAGGAGTGAGCAGCGAGGTGGCCAAGTTTGCTCAAGGCACTAAATTGTCCAGAGTCATTAAAACAAAAAGTGATCACAAAGAGCTCCAAAAGGCCTCTCCAAACTGAATGAATGGGCAGTTAAATGGCAAACGCACACCAGTGTTAACAAGTGTAAATTAAGGCATGTCAGAGCAAAAAAACCCTTACTTTCATGTAGACGCTCATGAGGTCTGAACTGGACATGACGGACCTTGGGGTCATAGTCAATGGCTTGATGAAGACCTTGAACCAGTGTGCAGCAGCAGTGGCGTAGCGTGGGGGGTGCAGGGGGGGCCGGCCGCACCGGGCGCAACATCTGGGGGTTAGGGTTAGGGGGCGCAAATCCACGGGTTAGGGGGTGCAAATTACTTGCCTTGCCCCGGGTGCTGACCCATGCTGCGCCACTGTGCAGCAGTGGTGAGGGGGAAAAGTAAATTCCCTGCTAGGGATCATTAGGAAAGAAATTGAAAATAAAACTGCCAATATTCAAATTTATGGTGTGACCACATTTGGAGTACTTGTAAACAGTTTTCATCACTTCACCTTAAAAAGGATATTTTAGAGTGGGGAAAGGATCAGAAAAGGGCCACCAAACTGATCAAGGGGGTGGAGTGACGCTCCTGAGATGAGAACTGGCAGCGTTCAGAACTTTTTAGTTTAGAGAAAAGGTGAGAAAGTGGTGCCATGACAGTTTATAAAATTATACACCACCTGGAGAAAGTGGATAGAGAAAAGGAAAGTCCTTCTTCACGCCGTACATAGTCCATCTGTGGAACTCCCCCCCAGGAGGCAGGGAAGGCCAACTTGGATGGCTCTAAAAGAGCCTAAAAGGTTGACTGGCAGAATCCGAGACCAGGGAGAAGAGTCGGTGGAAGAAGATTGGAAAAAATTTAAAGACTATTTACAGAAACATCGTAAAATTAATGAATGTTAGAAGGATGCTGGAATGAAGTTATATGGGTTTAGCAGAAATGTTATAAAGAATTAAGTAAAAATAGATTGTTAATGGGTCAAAGGGGGAAAAAGTAAGGTTAGATTGTGTTAAGATAAATTATAGGACAAAAACCGAGAATGATGGAAAGGATTTGCTGAAATAGCTAACTGAACTAGAATACAAAAAAGGGAGGTGTGAGGAGGTCGATGAAACAAGTAAATGAAAGATAAGATATGGAAATATTGGATGTGTTTTTAATTTTTTCTGTTTTTGTTTCTGTTTTGTTAAGATAAGTAGTGTTCTTTGTTTTCTTTTTATGTATTGTAATGTATTATTTTGTTTAACTTTGTTTTCTTTCTTCTTTCTGTAATTCTTAAACTCTTAATAAATATTACTTTAAAAAAAAGAGCCTAAAAGGCATGTTCCTGGAGCTGGAGGAGGAGGAGAGGGCCATCCAGCCACAATAGCTATGCTCTGCCTGCACATCTGGAGGCAGCCATGCTTCTGAGTCCCAGTTGCTGGAAACCACAGGAGGGGAGAGTTGCTCTTGGGCTCATGCTCTGCTCCCTGGTTTCCCTGTGAAAACATGATGCTGGACTAGATGGGGCGTTGGCCTGTTCCATAATATACTCTTATATTCTTGTATGTTCTATGGTCCAGTCATGCATTTCCAATAGATCCATCCAGTCATTCTCCTCTCCATATGAAGAGGGAATGGAGCCAATAGATCTTTTCCTCCTGTGCACCCAGGGCCATCTTTACCTGGGGGTGCAAGGGGTAAGGGGCATCCAGGTGCTGAATTCTGGGGGGCGCCCAGCACCCACCACTGAAGCCACCTAAGCTCTTAACTACCTACCTGTTATGAAATAATAAATAATTTTGATCAAGCTAGAAAAACAAAATACATATATACCTAGGTTTTACCGAAATGTATACCTACTGTTTCACTAAAGGACTTTCGACTTTGTGTGCTCATTCACCAAAGACGCACTGCGCCAGCGGCGGCGCTTTTGATTCACAAAGGCGCCGTGCACGCAAAATTAACTCTTACATCAAAAGATTATGCTACGTATTGTACTGAGCTGCTATGCAGCAGCACCTTTGACACGACTGATGTTTCTCCTAAGTAGGTGCCCAAACAATACTTATAAGTTTAAGTGTGGTGTTGTGAGGATAAAATAGGGGTGGGGGGATAAGCCACCATTGAGCTCTGCGGAGGAACAGCAGAATGAAGCTGTAATAAATAATGATTATTTTGGATCTCCTCTCTCCTTGAAACATGATATTGATTTAATATTGTGATAACATTAGCAGGCATAGATGCTTGTAGCCACTGCATGAAAGAAGATGCATGTAGAAAGCAAATAAATGCCCTGGGGAACCACAGTGAAGCAGCCATGGGTCTCTGCAGTATTTTATCCAGTTTCAAAACCTATACCTGATCTGGCTCTCTGCGTAGCTGTCAACTTTTCCCTTTTTTTAAGGGAAATCCTATTCGGAATAAGGGAATTTTCCTTAAAAAATGGGAAACTTTGACAGCTATGGCTCTCTGGAGCTTGTCTTCATGCTGTTCATGCAGTGAAAAACAAACAAGGGTTTTCTTCAGATAGCATGGGGCAGAAGTAGGGGCACCACAGCATTTTAAAATGTACCTGAAAATGCACCTCTAATCACAGAAATATGAAGTAACATAAAGGGTCCAGAGTTTCTGTTGCCAGACTAGTGCAAAAGGGCTTTAGCTGACAGAATCCTTAAATGAGAGTTGGACTGCCTTTAGATTTTTCTTCCCCTATTATTTTCAAGGTCACGGTGGTTCAGGTAATTGAGTCATAATTTCTCAAACACAGCAGAAGCTTTCCCCTATGACCTTGGTTGCAGAAGGCTCAGGACTTTTTTGTGACTAAATGAATGGAATTCAAGGCTCAATCATGTGCCAAGCCGAATGCCTCACACGGATCCCATTTGGAGCCTCAGACATGGGCAGATGTTGAGGAAAGAGAAAATTCATTGCTGCACTCTTTAAGCTGGCATCCCATGATAGCTCCTGGCTGGGACTGGCAGGGTCCCCACAAGGGGAGGCTTGCAGAGGGGCTTGGAACAGGGATGCTTAGCAGAAGGCTGAGGAAAGAACCACCAGCGCCGGGTAGAAATGAGGCCACAGCCAAGGAGTGAGGAAGTAAAGATTAAAGTGTTTAATGCTTCTCAAAGGTATATTCATTACAGAGAGGGAAAATGTCAGGCACACAGAAGTCTAGCAGCAAAAGCACAGCTAATCAGATATAGGTTGTAAAAATCATTCAAGAGGTTTGCAGAAATAGCCTGGGTATATTTAAACCCATAGGTTCCTGGTAGGCTTCTGCTTTTGCCCTATGAGGACAGGCAGTTCTGTATTCATTGCAAGTACACGTTAGCCCGGCACAGGGCAAGCAGCATATAAGGGCAGATAGACACTATGCCAGGAAGTTTGTTAATAACACCAGAAAAGAAATTGGCCTACTTTGGGCTGTAGCCCAGGACTTGTTGCTACTGCTACTGTCCTGCGCACCCAGTGCTCTGATAAGTGGCTGGCATTTTAATTCCCCACAGTGCCCTGCAGCAAGCAATTCAGTGATGGCCTCCTCATACTTCCCAGAGGTGCTTCACCACCATTATCCTCCTCCTTTTTCTCTGTTGTTGATATTGTCACTAGGTCCTACTCCCCTCTCTTTTGCTTCAGGCATGGGGGCGTGTGGGTTGGGTGAGTATCCACGTCATTCACAGGTCCTTATGTCAATGGTCCTCTTGGCCCTGGAGCCAGCCCAGGGGGCCGGTTATGTAGGTTTGCCATCTTATAACCTGACAAATTACAGACACTCCAAAAACAGTCTTCAGTAGGCACAGAGAGGACAACAGTGATGGCACCTGGGAAGGGGTGTGTGGCCAGGCACCAGCAGCAAGCCTGGGCAGTTGCAGCTGCACTAAGCAGGCACAGGAAAGGGGCATGAAGGAGCAGCATGGACATGTATGGTAGCTCTGCCACCTCTGGGTTCAAAAATGCACAAAAAGCTTCCATGGCTGCAAAGGCTGCCTGCTTCGGACTGTCGCCTTCCATGAGGTGGGAGGTAACATAAATGTCTGTGGGGGCAGAGCTAGCATGCTCCTTGATGCTGCCCCCTTTCATAGGTTTGTTGTTGCCACTTAGAAATGGCCAAAGCTCTCTCAACATACTGCACTTGCTGAGCTGCAATGTGCGAAGCTGTGGGTCACATGGACGGGGCCACACTACACCCTCCTCTCCACACAAGCAGCATCCTACATGGGGAAAGGCCATGTTTGCAAGAGGCGCCATTGCATGGGATCTGCCAAGGGGCCTCATATTATCCAAGCCACACAACAAGGAGTCTCGCTGCGGCAAGTTTCCATGCTTCAAACGTAAGAAACCTCCCCCCGCCAATAAATCATGAGGTGTTCTGTATCGTGTAAACTGAACACAACATGATGAAAACTACTGACCTGAGTTACTGAATCTGAAAGAGACACAACCTTTAGTTGTAAGTAAAAATTAGAGAGCCCAACAAGCTTTTTGCCTGAAGCCAACTTACTGAATCATAATTAATCCCTAATTCAAAGGCATATTATCAAATGTTAATGTGTGTATTTTTTTTCCTTGGAGATTTTTTTTCACTTTCCTTTCCACTCACCTCTTGCCCTTCTTTGGCTCATTTCGAAACTATATTTCTGCCCAAGCAGTCAAAAATGCTGAGCGCCTGAAGCAAACTCGTAGAATGAGCCTGTTTCTCTGCTGTTCCCTGGCAGGCCTTCCAGCCCAAGCCCTGCTTTAAATTAAAGCACATGTGGCTTGAGTTTAGCATTATCATGAAAATGAAATTACCACTTTAGAAAAGTCAAGTTATTTTGGAAGTGAAAACTGCAGGTCAGAGCCCACCAAAATCCCCCCCAAACTTGTTCGAGAAACATCTTGCTGAACATTCAGGGCTACTGAAGCAGAGTGATTTATGAAGAGTGCCCCCCCCCGCCTGTTTCCTACATTTGTTACATCTTTTAAGTTGAAAGGGGGGAACACCTCCCTTTGAAAATCTCTGTTGCCACTCCAGCTCTGTCTACAACAGAACTCATGGAAAGAAAGGAGTTTAAAGATGTCATTTAAATAGACTGAGGCTCAGTATTTGAGAAACTGGCCAGGCAGCAGTAACTAAAACTGCCTCGTGGTTGGTTTCCTCTTGAAGCCTTTATAAGAAGCAAACTGTGTTGTTGTTGGTCCACACATGTAGTTCTCAGTGTAATGATTCCTTTACTGTTGCTGTTTTAGCTAATACCCATTTTGGGTTAAATATTGATTTACGCTATTATCAGTGCTTTTTTTCTGGGGGGACACGGGGGGGGCATACCCCTAAACGTTTTGTGAATCTCTGTATTTTGTCCATTTACTGTATTTATTTTTCCTAATTTGAACTATTTACTGTATTTATTTTTCCTAATTTGAACTATAAAATGGTGATTTTCTTGAGTCAAAGTGGGAGTACCCCTAAACATTTGTTTAGAAAAAAGCACTGGCACAATGTTAGTGAAAATGGACACCAGATGACTCACTATAGTTAGTATCAAAATGTGATCGGAATCAAGGATGGACTATGTACTCTACCTGAGCGGCTGCAGCATAAACAGCAAAGTGCACTTATTCGGCAACATTCACTTTTTCTATCATGTGACTCACTCATTTATGCGTAAAGTGGGTGGTGCTATGAAAAATGACTAGGGAATTACGGAGGGTAATTATGACAGGTGAAAATTGGAACAGAAGAAGAACAGAAGAACCTGCTAGCCCAGCTGGCCTCCTGGTCTCACAGGAAGCCGACCGGCCAGGACCCGAGAACAAGGGCCCACCCTCCACTTTGTCAGAGGCAGTAACATTTATTTAATTAATTTCTATACCGCCTTTCATCCAAGGATCACAGGGCAGTTGAGAGTATAAAAACACAAAAATGCATAACGTAATGAAAAACAACACACACAGTTTAAAAGCCCATAAACAGTTTAATCTGCCAACAGCCTGGGAGAAGAGGAATTATTTTCACCTGGAGCCTGAATTTATGTGGGAAAGGCCTGGCCAGGCAAGCCTATCTGCGGACAGCAGGTTTTTATTTAATCGTTTGCTACCATTTACTCTTTGAGTCTTCCCCAGTCAAAGAAGCCCCAGTAGCCGTTGGGACTAGCAGCCACTGACCGCTTTAACTTCAATGAATGAGTCCAATCCTCTCTTAAAACTGTCTGTGCTGGTGACCCTCAGCCCATCTTGTAATGGCAAACTCCACAGTTGAAGAGCTGCACATGGTGCAACGACCTTCCCCTCAGCAGTCCTGAATCTTGCACTGGTTTCACTGGGATGACCCTGAGTTCTAGTATTAGGACACACAGAAAACAACCTACTTCTCTCTACCTTCTTCACAACTTACATAATTTTATATGCCGTACCTCTGTCGTATCTTATCTTATTTTTAGAATTCACATTGAAAATCGGATTTGATTACAGCTTGAATAACAGCCTTAGCAAAGGTTGAAAAAATAATTTGCTTAATTTGAAATCCACGTTTCATGCTAGTAAGTTAAAAATATTTCCCCCCGAACAGTTTGTGCATGGATGTAAATGGTGTATATACTGAAATAACAAATGATGGAAAAGTAAGAATTCACATAATTCTGGATAGAAAATAACACAACAAATAATAATTAATTCTGAGTACACAGAGATGAGCAGAAGTCAATAAACAGATTGGGCTCTTCAGTTTCAACATCAATCAGGAAGAGGCAAGAGCAACATAGGCAATTATAGTCTGTTAATTCTCTTTTCTTTTCTGGGAAGCCTGTTTGTCAGGCAGAAAAGGTGGGATATTGTTGTTTTAAATAATTTAATAATGACCGCTCCCTGCTTAAAACGGGGGGCGCCCTTTGCGTGGACGCGTGCAGCCCCTAGACCTGGAGCGGCTCCAACAGCATAGGCTAGGCTATGCCTTCCCTCAGGTGGGATACCTGGAAGTCTCCGCCTACCTCAGTCAGTTATCCAATCCCACCTGGGGGAAGAGTTGCCAAGGAGACCAGGCCAGGTAGGGGAGGGATTACCTGCCCACACAAAGGAGGGAGGATCTTACCTGGGAATTCTCACTTGGCTCCAGAGCTTCTCCCACCCTACCCACCCTCAGTCAATGTCTTATGTTGCAGGTTAATTTTCCTCACATGTTTTGCAAGTTAATTTTCTTCACAGGTATGCGGGCGCTGCTACGTTAAGGTTGCTGTTAAAGGGCCGGAAAGGAATTTCCCTGCATTGGCAGGTTTCGCCTTTCCCGTAGCAAAACATCACAACTTTGGCAGTATCAGGCCTTGGGCGGAATCCTTTTGTCCATCTTCCTCTTTGCGGCGGCGATACCAGGGTTCCCCGTTAAAGGGGTTTCTGAAGGGAGGCTTTGACCGTACGCCGGAAGGTCGTCATTGCTCTCCCCTGCGGCGGCGGCGTTACGGGGGCGGCTATCTCTGCTTGAACATATGTTCTCCAGAGCCGGCCCATCCCCCCCCACACACTGGATAACCCTGATGCTCCCTAGGTCCCCGGCTGGGGACTGGGGAGGGAGAACGCCCAATGCCTGAGCCAAGGTCTACCCACATTTGAAATTTAATAAAGTTGTGGCCAATTTAATCCCATAGCACGTTGTCTTGAGTCGTTATTCCACATGACGGGGGGACCGCGCAGGATCTGGGGACTCCGCCTGTCCACGCAAACAGAATATCTTCAAAAATCAGTTGAGTTTTTGTTGGAAATTTGTATTGTACTTTTGCACAATATGCTCGGAATTTGCTTGGGCCCAGCTCCGTGCCATTCTCCTTTGGCCCATGGGAATCCGCCTGGCTCTCGCACTCGTTGGAGGTGATCTACTGAACAACCCAAGTATATCTAGCAGTATTTTAATATGAACGGTTAAACAAGATTCCCCCCCAAACTGCATAGTCTGAAATATTGTACAATGAGCTTTGGCTAGTTATTGCCTTTACTTTACTTTACGCTGCTTTGGATTTGTAATTGTAAGAGAGAATCAGGCATCTATAGGCTCACTGGAGAAGGCCTGATATTTGGGGAATGTCCTGTAAGTATTTAAACAAGTCTTTGGTGGCCTTCCACATTGGGATTGGTTAAGCTGTTTAACACACTTTATTGCTCCTGTGATTTATTGTCTGATGAGGACACTCAAACAAGGCTGAGAGCCTCTCTGGGACTCACTGAGCTGGTACATATTTTATGCTGGTTTCAAATAAATCAGTGTCTGCTGCAGCCTAAAAAACAGGAGCGTTGGAAAGAACATTGTGGAGAACTATTTCCGGAGCTTTGTGTTCTGCTTCACACAGAAAGCAAGAGAACTTCATTAGCCTGGAAGCATCTGCAGGGTGAACCTTTAAGCTCTTTATTAATCATTTTGGTGACTAATGCTGGGAGCCCTGTGATTCCCAAATGCTTCTTAAAAGAAGCCATATTTGTGCGATGTTTCCTCAAATTAGTGACAAGCTTTTGTTTAACAATTTCACTTCTTCACCCATTCTGCAAGCACGGGGAACCGTATAAATTACCCAGTCGACACATTAGGGGTTGGGGAGTGGGAAGGGCGTTGGTCACCCTCCGGGTGTCACTCGTTGGCAGGGGGGGGAGTGCGGAGGGGGAAGGTCACCCTCAGCACCCCCCCCCCAGCATGCGAGTGCCGGCCTGGTGGCAAGGGCTGGACCAGTGTGCTCTGGCCCTGCCTGGGGCGCATGTGCACACACTGCGCTAGGCCCTGGCCTCAGCATCTGAAGTAGGCTGTTGCCTAGGAAAGCTCATGACCACTTATAATACACATGCTTATTCAAAGATAGTCTCAAGGTGCCATTAAACACATTTCTATTTATCATAAAATAAGTCAAGGCAAAACTAGCTTTTGTTTGCAAAGTCAGATTCTTTAATGAATAAATTTTATCTATTTAATTATGTTTTAGAAGATAGGTCTTTTGACTAGCTAGCTTGGCGTGTGGGACAGTTTATGGAATGTACTTTTTGAATATATTATGGACCTTTTCCATCATGGGTGATTTTGTTTGCTTTTCCCCCAAACACCCTCAATATCATCGTAAAATGCCTAATACAATTTTGAAGGATTTAGTTGGTTTCTCAGTACAGCAGTAAGAATATGCGATTTTATGTTCTGATGGCTTCCTGAGGGATGCTCCAGGGGTAGTATATTACACTCTTCCTACAGTATTGCTTGAGAGAAACTGCCTGTCACTTCCACCCAAACTATTGTTTCCAAACACAGGGAGGCAAACAGACCGCTCTTTCATACAAAATAGCAGGATTTTGTGGTAACTGGCACTTTTAGGACCACTTAGGTTAGTAGCAAGCAGGGACAGAATATTGTGCTTTCAGCATCAATGTATTTAGTTTGCAAAGGGTCTCAAGATGAAATGTAGCAATTATGGTAGTCTAAGAATACACTGGACTACTAGTAAACGCTTGAAACTCTGTGCCAACAGAAGATGCCTCCAATACGTAAAAGCCCGAGTTTGTGTTTTGTTGTAGGACAAAATGTTCCCATTTAGAATCAGAATCCGTTTTCCTTTCCTTTCCTTTGGGTTGCAAAACTGCAGGAGGACTGGCCAGCAACAAGGCAAACAAAATGAACAACACCATGGATTTAAAATATTTAATCAAGTTCTTGGTGATCACAAATCTTGCAACACATTCCAAAATGATGAAAACGCATGCTATACAGAAACCAGCTGAGCCAATATTTAAAGCACTTTTAATTTAACAGAACCCATTTTTACAGTATTCAGGATATGTTGTTGGCTTAACTGCCTGTCACATGATCTCCTGTCCAGATGTGCTGGTGTGTCTCGAGGAACGGACGAGCCAAACCACAGCACTTTCCCATTGCTTGTAGCCGACACCTCTCGGTTACAGAAGCACTACAAGAATATGAGGTAGAACAATAATAATAATATAGGAGGTGGATTAAGTTAACCATAATATTAGTTTGTTTCTAAAAATAAAAACGAAAAATGAAACTGCCCAGCTCAGACAGATTAATTTGTCAGCCCAAGAAAACCCATCAGATATAAAAACTCCCAAGGATGTAGGCTTGCTTCACAACTTGCACTCCTCCCCCTCAACTGCAACTGAAACCCTCTGCTAAACACGGAAAGCTTCCTTCAGTTTTGGTCAGCAAAGCCGCTAGCCCATTTGTTTAAATCTCAGGATTACAGTACAGAATCATAAAATGTCGCTTTCAGAGGCAATGTGTTTGGCTTCCTTTTGCACAGAATGAAATGGGCACTACACTTCAGTTCCTATCATGAGCATCATTCCCGCGCACAGTGGTCTGTGACAGAAGACCAAATGCACATTTTTTAAAAAAAAAAAGTGGAGAAGGGCTTTCCCAGCCATTTTCTGTCTAGGTCTTCAGGCAGCGATGGACTGGGAGCCAGTGAAACTATTTCAGTAGTGAGCAAGGCGTGTTCTCAACAGCTGGTCCTAGTCAACAGTTTGATGCCTGCATTTTGAACTAACTGAAGTTTCTAAACATTCTTCAAAGGCAGCTCCACGTACAAATCATTACAGCAGTACAGTAGTGAAACATCTAACTTGGCCCAAGCCAAAGGACAAGCCACGGCTGGCACAGCAACCAAAGATGATCAAGTACACTCCTTGCTCCAAAGGCCACCTGGGTTTCTTGTGACAAAGCTGATTCTTGGAGGACTTTGAGCCTTTAGAGGAAGGCAGAGAAATAGAGCTGGATGTCATCAACATCCCTCAAGGACTTCTCCCAGCAGTTTCACTGAGATTTTAAACAGCACTGGTGACACTTCTCTAAGTCCCCAAGTCTATGTCCTCAGACAACAATAGCTGAAAATCGTCCAGCAAGCCGTGACTCGATGGAGCTCTGGACACATCACCTGAGTTCACTGTAAAATGTAGAGTTGGAAGGAAGCCCAAGGTCATGAGACCCAGCCCTGCCAAGGCATCCCTGATAGGTCTAGCCTCTGTTCACAGCCTTGTGCTGAGATGAGTCAACACCTGCATCTAGGAATGAGCCTATTTGAAACAAGCTCATCTGATCTCAGTCCAAATCATGAACAAATGGCTTTAAGCAAGCCCATTCTGAACTGAACCTAGAGAACTTTGCCCCAAACATTTTGGAGGCTCAAAAGAATAATATCTAGTATTTTAAAATGAAGGTAACTTACACTCAGCTATACAACTGCAAATACAATGTTTTAAGTGTGTTGTAAGATGCATTATACAAAAGTGACACTGGAGGGCGATAGCGAGCTATAGAAAATTCAATATATTTTTCAAAATGTTTTTTATATGTGTCTAGATTCCATCTCAGTCAACAAAGGGTAACAGAGATTTTAAAATATTAAGCAGTTTATATAGGCTTTTAACCAGTGCTTTTTATGGGGGGACGCATACCTTTAAACATTTTGTGAATCTAACGGGAGAAGAAACTCTTGTTTTTCCCCTTCTCTAGCACAGTGAATCATCAGTTCCATTGGTACCCCTGATGGCAGCTTCATTTCCTGTCATGGTGTTTCCTGAGTCTTAGACAGAAGTGAGCGTTTAATGAGTGGAGCAGTGTGGAATGTGGATGTTTTACTGATGAAAGTTTGGCCTCATTGAGGGGCAGTATTTCAGTATAAGTAGTGCATGTTCTTTGTACAGTGGAACCTCGTGTTACGGACGGGATCCATTCCGGAGGCCCATTCATAACACAGAACTGAGGCAAGCCAAAGTGCTGCGTCTGTGCACACGCGGCGTGATTTAGCACTTCTACGCATGTGTGAGCGGCAAAACCCAGAAGTAACCCATTCCGGTACTTCCAGGTTGCCATGGGACGCAACACGAAAATGCATAACCTGAAGCAGATGCAACATGAGGTATGACTGTACTTTTGTCCATTTGCTTTATTTATTTTTCCCAATTTGCACTATAAAATGCTGATTTTCTTGAGTCAAAATGAGAGTACAGTAGTACCTCGATTTAAGAACGAGTCTGGTTTAAGAATGATTCAGTTTGCAAACTCTGCAAAACCGGAGTGTCCCGGTTTGCGAACTATACCTCGGTCTACAAATGGAAGCCAAACAGTGGAAGGGCACCAGCGCCGGGATTCGGTTTAAGAACCGAGGTACCACTGTACCCCTAAATATTTTTTTTTAGAAATAAGCACTGCTTTTGACTAACTAAACTAATGTCTCAAAAATCCCATGCTTCTATTTCCCCAATCTGATACAGAGATTGTGTACTGGATCCTTTAATAACTGGCTGCCTTTGTGGATTTCCAGAGCTGAGTCCAAATCTTTCATCTGAGGGTGGGAACCAGGATACTTGGTGCATGTTAATTTGTGAAAAGCATTATATATTTGTATCTTGCTTTTCCTCTCAGGAGCTCAAGTTTGTGTATCCTCCCTTCCTCCCCTTTTACAACAACCCTGTGAGGAAGGCTAGGTTAAGTTAATATATGTACTTAAGCATCTTGAAATTAGATTGCATGTGTGTGCAGAGGCCCCCATCAGACAGTGTACCAGGCCCATAATCAGCTTGATTATGAATAATGAAAAATTTACATCCCTAATTTTCTGTGAGAAATGATTCACAAGAAAGTATTTTTTTCTAGACAATAGTTACAGACAAGTAATGTTTTTTCAGATTAAAACTGAAAAAGTATTATTTCCAGACAGTGTTTATATCAAAGTGTTGTTGGTTTTATATTAAAACTGCATTATTCCCTAGCTACATTGTCTTCTACTCAAACCTATTCTAACACACACACAGGAAACCTTCTGAGTACAGGATCTAGTTGCAGATAAAAATGAGTCCTGTTGCCTGTAAATTTTTATAGCAGCAAGAGATTTCCTAAAAAAAGAAAAGGAAAAAAATACCCAGTTTTGAGCCTTCATTAGAGGTTAAAAGTAATTGTTTTTGAACCCACAAACACATCACAAATCACAGAACAAATGCAGGCTAAGGAATGTTTCTAACCAGTAGAGAATTATTAGGTGTCCTTGAATAATAAGGGAGGTTTTTATATTAATGATTGTTTGGTGTTGAAAGTACTACTGTATATAAAAATGAAATCTGAGAGCTAATTTATATGTCATTTGTTATCAGGAAGAGCAGATGCAAATATTGCATACCCTCTGCTAAAAGTTCAAATCAACAACACAAGAAGCTTGTGTATTTCTTGTCTTGCCTGTTGAATTCGGGTTCCTCACAGGTGCTGGTGACTTAACTGATTTATTTACAAGGTTATATGTTACTCCCTTTCAAGTCTGCATCAAGATTTCTTCTAGTATATGTGAAGAAAGGGACTTTGGCCGTGGGGTGGGGATCCTGGAGAAAAGATGGCTTGTCCTTATGGGACGGTGCACACGTAATTCACTCTGCCTGAGCGCAAGACCCTCCAGAGTTCATCTCAGGACAGCGAACAGCCAGCCTCTTAATTGATGCAGCAATAACATCTTTTATGTAACTGACAGACGAAAAATGGGAAGTCCTTTTTATCCACACACACACCCTCTTTTTCCTCTTCTATTTTTTGGTTTTCATTCGCTGTTTTCTTTTCTCTTTCTATGTTTTTGTTTTGATTTAAATTAGTTCCTTTTATCTTGTTATATTATGAAAAAGCTTTAATAAAATATTGTTTTAAAAGGGAGTGTGAGAGAAAAATCCCTCATCTTGCCTGATAACTTGAAGTGTGGATCAGGGGACCTCAAGTTGCTCTCTGCCTTCTCTTCCAGCAAGGCAGCCATCTTGCACTTGCTGCAGGTGTAGATTTGCACATTCTCAGGCAGCAGATCTTGCAGGTCACAGCAGCAGCTAAAAATAAGGGCTGCTGGCTGCCCTCTCCTCCTGCAACTTTCGTCCTCCTGCAGCCTGGCTTCCTCTCAGCAGTAGCCCCTTCCCCTCAGACCATGTGCAGAGGAGATGGCCCCACGCACAAAAACCAACTCTCAATCAAGCCTCCAAACAGCTCAGACCAGCAGCCAGCCTTAATCCAAGAGAAACCATCTTTTCAGTCTCCTCCGCCAATTCCTCGCAAACAACCCTGCTTACAAGTCCCAATCACAAATCCTGGTCATTTACACCCTTTGTTTACTTCTTGGGATAATCTTTGGACTGCGAGTAGATCTATTAACAAGGTTAAAACAAATTGGAAGTGTGTGTGTTGCAGAAAGAGAAACCCAGTATAGTTAATTATCATTAGCGTGTCCCATTAACATTCCTTAGAAAGTTGTGACTCTTCTCTGTGCTATGATCTTTCTTCAGCTTACTAATATTGCATGCTTTTTCTGGACAATACAGGCTAACCAACAGTATCATGTCTCCTGCATAATTTATGCTGTTAAGAGCGCGGGCTGCGTGCCTCAGGTTGACTGCCGGGCATATCTCTGCATTTCAGAATGCTGATCACTAAACCTAGGTTAACATGTGTATGGAAGGTTTTGGAGAGAAGGACCATTTGTTTGTGCCAATCGCAGCAGTGACTTTGTCAAGGGCAAGAAGGGGAAATTGGAAATGGAGCCAATGCAGCATGGAGATGAGGGCGTCGGATTAGGAATGGGAAAGGCTAGCAATCAACTTCCCACTTAGTCATGAAGCTCATATGGAGCAAGTCAAATGTTTCTCAACTGAACCTGTATCACAAAATTGATGGAAGGGGAAAACAGCGAAAGGGGAGATCTATTTGTGCTGTCCTATGGAAGGGCAGGATAAGCATGTAATAAAGATCCATCTTTAGTACTAGCTCCCAGAAGGGAGCTCAGAAAAGACTGGATGTGACCCACAGGTCATACGTTTCAAGGTCCACTGTGATGCAAAAGTGCTAGAACGTGATTAGGTGTTAGACCAGTACAGCTGAAATAAATTTGTCCAGCATGTCTTTTGTAGGTAATGTTTGGTAAAAGGTAAAAGGTAAAGGTACCCCTGCCCGTACGGGCCAGTCTTGACAGACTCTGGGGTTGTGCGCCCATCTCACTCAAGAGGCCAGGGGCCAGCGCTGTCCGGAGACACTTCCGGGTCACGTGGCCAGCGTGACATCGCTGCTCTGGCGAGCCAGAGCCGCACACGGAAACGCCGTTTACCTTCCCGCTGGTAAGCGGTCCCTATTTATCTACTTGCACCCGGAGGTGCTTTCGAACTGCTAGGTTGGCAGGCGCTGGGACCGAGCAGCGGGAGCGCACCCCGCCGCAGGGATTCGAACTGCCGACCTTTCGATCGGCAAGTCCTAGGCGCTGAGGCTTTAACCCACAGCGCCACCTGCGTCCCTCTGTAATGTTTGGTACCTTCCTCCAAAATTGTCATTTTGCAATATTAGAAGCATATCTTTATTTATTATGTTGCATCTTTAGAAGAGAATCCAGCAGAGGGAGGCATTACATGATACATTTCAGCCAAAGGTCTTTCAGCACTGTCTTATGATTGTAGGCAATAATCTGAGTTGAGTTCATAAATAAGTATATCTTACTATCTTACTTTCTTAAAATCTGGTCTGAGTAAGATTTCTGATATGAAAGAACGCTAGCTATTTTCAATCTCTCTTTTATTGCTGCATTCATTCTAGTAAGACTTGATTCTAGTACATAAATCTGAGGAACAGATTCCCCCCGCCGCCAAAAGAGATTTCTCCTGTAGCAAGAATAATCTCACTATATTGGCCACATTATCATCTGTTTTTTACAGAGACTGTTGAATGTACTGATAATAGCCCACCACTCTGCTCCCAAAGGTGACCAAGCTGTTTCAAAAAGCACATAGCTTTGAGAGCACATAGACTGCAGAAAAAACACACAGGACCCAAAAAGGACTCATTAATGGTTCCACATCATCCTGGAAAGAAGAGACCAGTGGGCCTCACTAGAAGAGCTGCACTTTAACTTTTCACTGTCAGAATTTGGGGGGAAAGTGGGTCTTATATTCGGGCCAATACGGTACATATAGGATGGGGGACACCTGGCTTATTAGTGGTACATGTGAAAAGGATCTAGGGGTCTTCCAAGCAAGTAAGCCCCGTAGATGATTATGGCCAAACATACGTACACCAACACCATATGCTTCCACTCCCATTAGAAAGCATTATGCACAGTGACAAAAGTGGGTCTACATTTGTACATTGTGCTTGCATTCCCAGGGTCGAATCCTGGCCTCCATCACATTAAAGGCAAGGCCCCAAGAACCAGTTTCTCGTGTGTTGTTTCACACAAAATAACAGAACTGGTAGGGATGGGGAGGTGAACCTACTTAATTCACACTGGAACGAACTCCCTTGGGAGGTTGTGGACTCTTTTTAAGGCTAGATGTCATGGATGCTTTCACTGAGTTTCCTGCATTGCAGGGGGTTGGACTAGATGACCCTCAGGGTTCCCTTCCAACAGTATGAATTGATGATTCTATGAAATTCTCGCATCTCTGAATTTGCAATGCAATCCTCTAGGAGAGTAATGTGCACAAAAATGCACATACTAGTATAAGGTGTGCATAATAAGGCATTTATTGATTAAAATAATATACAAAAATGGATTATGTTTGGGAAAACTGATTTGCAAAAATGTGACTATTGGGCAAAAATGCATATGTATAGATTAGGAGAGATTCACACTGAAATGCTGAGGAATTTTCATGAAGAACTTTTTAAATTAAGACAACAAACTCTTTGAAAATATGGAGAACAGAACTTAAGAGTGGAAAATTGAGAAACTGAAATGGGCAGATTCACCAGCAGCACTTTTTAGGGGGAACTCACTGGAACTCAGTACTGGCACCTCTCAGGCGGGTGCCATTGTCATTCTAAGAGGAAAAGGGAGGCATTCTTGGTGAGTTCCAGCACCTCTTTTTCTTGAAAAATAGCACTGTTCACCATTCCCTAGTAATTGGGATCTGAAATATCAACATGCAATGTAAACCAACTCATCTGGGACACCACAGATTTGCAAAAGGATTTTATTTTGTTTTATTTATTTTATTTTATGAGGGGCAGGTAAATTATCTACTCGCCTTTGCTTGAATCAAATCTCTTCAGGAAGAATTTGCCTCTTCTGTTATGTAAAGAGTTGAAGTTTGGCCCTGAGGCTGTGGAGGCTGCAATACTCTCATGTGGGTGGTCTAACCACTTGTCAGACCCCTGAAACCAGAGAGACCCTTTGGCCTGGTTCTGATGAAGGCATGCAAGACACAGGACTTTGTGGGCTGAGGGAAGCCTTGAGAGGCACATCTGCAGACTCTATCTGCACTAACAAAGGAAAACACACTGCAGAGGCCCTTAGCCCAAGTCAGGAACCTGCTTCCTGGCTTCATGCGCTGCTAGTTTCCAGCAATGCTAATGCTAGAGGAAAATGTCCCCAGGCATCTTCCAGATTCTGTTGATTGTAAACCTGTGATTCTTTGGTCACCTTCTTGAGTTGCAGTCAACTGTACCATATATAGGCCTCTTGTCACCTAAGCTGTTATGGGTAGTTGAGCGGCACATTAAGCAAAGGCATTGTAAATTTTAATGTTTTCAGAAACTAAGGCTGAGCAAGAAAGGAAAGGCACAGAACAACCATAACCTCTACCCGTCTGTAGTGGTTTTACATGATTCTTTACATTTTCTTCCAAGGTGGCATGCTTAGGACTGCAAGCTTTGGACATAGCCTCTCAGGGCTGATTTCAGAGTTCAAATGTGCTTGTGAAATGCCTCCAGTGTCTGATGTCCACCTGTGCCTGGCATGGGCTTCTGTTTACACTAATTATTGCATAATGTTAGTATTCCCATCCTCCAAGTTGCTCAGAGTTTTGTGCATTTTCACCCATCCTGGAAGATAGAGCTTCAGGTCAAGGACTGAGCCACATGATGCAGCAGAGATTTCTCTGCTCTGCTGTACAGGGTCAGAACAGGAATACAGGACTACACTCTCAGAAACAACGTGTGCTCCTGATTGCTTGGTTTCCATGGATTCATTTCTGCCATTTGGTTTTGCTGACAACGGGGACTTGAGCTGGTATGTGAAACTCAAAGCAACGTTCCTTCTGTTTGCTTTGCAGAGGGCAGTTGTGGGAGGACTGGTCACTCCCTTTCCCAAGAACATGCCCCGTCCTTCAGCAAATTCAGCTGCAGATAAAGGCAGAACAGGAGGTCAAGCTGCTTTTTCTGATCAGTTGTCATTTTTGTTAATGCCTTAAACTCCTGGGGAAAAGGTATCTTCCTATATTGCACAATGTGCAGCCTTTTGAGAAAACAATGGTTTACATAGCAGTTTCCTGTTTGTTTGTTTGTTTGTTTGTTTGTTTGTTTGTTTGTTTTCTTCTTAATCCACCTGCTCATGTCACTCCTTCTTCAAACCCTTCCCCCCTTTTATGATGCAGTTTCCCATTGTGGGTCCACCACTTCTTTTGTCCTCAAAAAACCTGTGTGACTTCAGTAATCTAGTAATCAGTAATTCCAGCTTTTCTTTCCTTGGGGATGCAATAAAGGAAAAAGCTTGAAGTGCAGGAGAAATGGTGGAAACTCTTAACAGCCTGTCAGTACAAACGTAGGAGAGCATGTCCGTACCAAACAACCAAAAGCGGGTTACCTCAAAATTCAGAACAATGTGAATGCCGACTAATTTTTGACTATTGCTAAAATAGAGAGGGTGGGGCTGAGGGTTCCCAGGTTGAAGAATTGGGGGCTTTGCCTGCTCTTGATGGCCTTGCCTCCCTTCGGAAGGAGCAGGCTCTCAGTCTTGGTCCCAGGTAGCTTTCATGGCAAAGAACTTTGCACCCTTTCCTGGACTTGGCCACTGAGACTCATGCACTAGTAATCTCCATTTATACTTAAATACTTATTTAAAAACTTATCTTAGCCCAAGATATGAACTAGGGCTGCCACACGTCCGGAATTTCCCAGACATAGCCGGAATTTGACAGTCGTAAACAGTGTCCAGGCAAAAATCGCTGAAATGTCCAGGAAAGTGGACAAAACTAGAAAAGCTCAACAACTTTTGTGTCTGGATATTCACTTTTGAAATACAGCAACCCCAACTACTACATATTTATAAATGTAGGTTGAACTAAAACATGTATTAGCTTACTCCTTTGGGTAGTTCTTTTGAGCCAAGAACTGTATTGCAAAATTTGGAGAAGTGGGCAATCTGAAGACTCATTCTGTTCCAGCCTATGTCTTCGTCCAGGCGATGTGGCTTCACTCTGTTCCCTTCTCCCCCCTCTCCACCATCCCCTGGGTCAGATGTGTCTTGCAGGTCACAGAGCCAAGTGGGATATACCCTTTCTTTATTTGCATGGGATTGGGGAATCTTATTTGCTAAGTTTCTATTCTTTCTTTCATTGGCAAGCCTGCCATACTCACATACACACACAAAACACCTCTCTGCTAACCAATGACTGAAGGAATTTCACTCCTGTGGGAAGATCAAAATAGACTTTGTGAGCTGAAATAGAGGGAAAACTTCCTTTTCGTCTGGAGAGAGTTTCCAGCTGGCATTTCTAACTGTGGAATGAACTTCCTGTTTCTTCGTGGCTTCTTTGTTCTGAGAGAACATATGGCTGACTCTAGTTTGAAATATGGTTATCAAAGGACCGCTGGATTTCAGTAAGGCTATAGCACCCTGCAAACCATAAGCCATCTAAGGCCACGCTGGGAGATCGGGAACTTTGCCAAATTAAACTTTAGTTCTACATGTTTTGTGCTTTTGTCGTTATTGGTTTTCTGCCTTTTTCTTTTAAATGCCATGTAAACTCTTATTTTTCTTACACAAATGACTTTTTGCTGTTAAACTGCATGCTGTGCCTTGTAGGTTCTGATTCTGCCCTCTTACTCCCTGGAGAGCTAAGGAGTTCTTCTGCCGCTTTTAAAATATGGGAATAGTGAGGCATCATCAATGGGCTGTTGGAATAAAAATGGAATGATGCTGGAAGATGGAGTTCTTGTTTTGGAAAAAAAAAACACAAAGTTTTTGGCGGCTTAGTCATGCTGGCCACATGACCCAGAAGCTGTACGTCAGCTCCCTCGGCCAATAAAGCGAGATGAGTGCCGCAACCCCAGAGTTGGTCACGACTGGACCTAATGGCTAGGGGTCCCTTTACCATTTTTAGCCATTCATAAATTCCTCTTTTAAGATTCCTGTATGTTTATGTTCCTATATGGCAGAACATCAAGTGTACCTTGGTGAACTTAGACATGGTGCTGCCTCTCTTTTAGCCTCATGCCACTGTAACTTTTAGCAAATATGTAACCCCATGGAAAAAGCACTCCAGTTTATTTTGGGTGCCCACCAAGCCATTTGGACAAACCGAGCAGTGTTATAATTAGGATTAGAAGATACTGTAAAGATACTTTCAACGTGACTACATAATGTTGTCCATAAATTTCAGCCAGTATCTACAGACATCTAAACACACTTTGTATTGGGTTTATTTCATAATAGGGTGCACCCATTCAGCGTAGCCAATCCCAGTAGCTTTGGGTCTGGGTTTTCAGCCTTTTCTGGTTCTTTGTGCATGACTGAGGGGGCTGTTGTCAACAGGGTCAGGGGATCTTTTACAACCCTCGGCTAACTCCACAAAGACCATTAGAAGGACTCTTCCTGTATTTCTGTGTGAGCCCTGAAGAGTGTGGTCAAGAGTTGTAATATGGATATTAATGGCACTACACAAGTTACGGATAAATAATAAAAAATGAAATCCTTGAAGTGCAAGACCTTCACACCTCCATTCCCTGTGAGCAGTGGGGCAGGCAGCTTGAGCTGTGAGAGGGGCCCCTTCGCAACCGGCCGTGGGGTCTGGAGAAGCCCTGTTCTCTTCTTTAATGGGGTTGTTTCACAACAGACCGCTACACCTTTGCAGCATCTGTGCTACTGACTCACAAACTTGGGAATTGTTGAAATATATACAACCCAAAATTAATCTGTTTGAGTCGTGCAACTCAAAGTGGGTCTCCTGGACTCAAAGTTTTTAAGCAGTTTGAGGTAAAGTTGGTTCTGAGGTCCCTCCAGGATGAGCAACCCTGAAGCTTAAGCTTCATTTGTTTAATAGTAGAGCCACCCTTGACTGTGATTTATTTATTTATTATGCATTTTCCAATTTCCCTGTTTACACAACATATTTCACCATCAACATAATTTCTATACCGACTTCCCAACCTAACCTTCCATGGCATTCTTGGTAATCCCAGCTAAGCTGCATATCAGTTTATTAATCCACCCTGCTGTTCTCCTTGTTGTCCCACCTTGTAGCACCCTTGACTGTGATTGCAGAGAAAACTTTCTATATGCACGAGTCTCCTTCACTGGATTGGAACTTACATCATCACCTTTTCTTGTGGACAAGTAACAACCCACCCCCACCCCCGCAAAAAACAAAAAAAGCCACTCCTAGAGGAGTCCAATTAAGCCAGTGGGGCATGTTCAATCTGAACAAACTCTTCATAGTGAATGCTTTGGGTTTTTGCTTTTGTAAAGATGGAAAGAAAGAGAAATACTACAAGTTACAGATACAGACTTTATAGATGTTGATACAGTTTTCACATCTGCATTCCAACAGAAGTAAGAAAAGAAGTTGAGGAAGCAAGGACATCAGCATGACCATGACATTTCTAATGGCATCTCTTTCAAACGCTCCCACACATATATTATTTGCTTTCCCAATAAAAGTATGTGGCAGACTCTGTCCAAGGAAAAGGCCTGGAAGTGTTCCTCTCTTACAAACCTGGCGTATTGGTAGACTCCTGCTGAGATGCTAAGGCTGAGGTTAGCTGGCTAAGAGCCCTTGCAATGACAGAAAGGTGGTTGTTCATGGTCTTCAGCTCTGCCAGGATGTCCCCTAGAGTTGCAGGTGCCTGTTCAGAAGGTGGGTGAATGGCCGGGAATGACGGTGGCGGTGAGAAAACGGATTCAGGAGGCTGCTGCTTGATGAACCCTGCCTGGACCCTTCCTCCTTCGCTAAGGACAGGCAGATAGGTGCTTCCACTCCTCTTCACATGCTCCGTCCCTGTGGGTGGCTGCTCTTCCTCCTTCCCCCGCTTTGTGCTGGTCATCACTGAAGCGAGGTATGGAAGCCAGTCAGTAAGGTGAGGAGCAGGGCTGGGTGAAACGGCTACCCCCGCAGGGGAACAAAGGCTCGGTTGCAGAGCTGAAGCAGAGGCAGCTGGTGGGGCAGTGTAAGAAAGCCCAGGATTCGCGGAGGAGGTGGAAGCAGAGGTTGGGTTCAGCGTGGCAGAAGCTGTTGTTCGCAGTGGCATTTCAGGATTCAGGGCCATGGTGCAGGTGGACAGTGGTGGTGAGAACATGGAGGCCTCGCAGCCATAGGGAGGGGATGGTGAGGGAGGAGCTGTGAGAGTTGCAGGATCTTCAGAAGATGATGGTGAGGCAGTGGCAGAGGGGGTGTCAGGGGTGCAAGGTTCTGAGTCTGTAAGAGAAACAACAATAACCATGCAAGAAAAACAGTAATGACCATGCAGTATAAACAGAGGTGGGGAGGGATGCCATTGGCTGGATGGAAATAGAAAATCTGAGGTGTATATTCCTAATATCCCAGCCTATCTCTTTCTAGTTCCATTCCCCTTCCCTTAAATGTCCTCCCCTTGCTAAATTCCTTGTTGCTAAAAAGGACTGCAGCAGCTTATCAGAACTAGGAAAAGATGTGCAAGTCTATATATGGTCTGTTTCAGTTTTGCATGTTTCCATTCTATCCCATTTCTGCATTAATATAAGAGTTATTAAAATAAATTATGTATTTTATCTCAGTGTCTGCAATTTAAAACACATTTTATTTTAAAATACTAATTTTATGTTGTTGTTTTTACGTTTTAGAGTCAATAACCAAATTCTAAAATGTGTACAAAATTGAAAGGTTAATTATGTGCTGATCCATAGTAAGGTGTGACTTAAAAATTGTACCTATCCCTAGGACAAAATTCAGCAGGTGTGAGGCTCTCCCTCACCTCTGCCCTCATTAAATGCTGATTAGAAAAATGAACATCACACCTTTATGTAGAGAGCAACGAAAAGTAGAGGGTGCCACTGTGTGGGGACGTGGTGTGACCATAATGAAGAAATCCTGCACTTTTGAATTTGCCAGTACTCTACTGTGTAAAGCGGATACTGCATAAGGAAAGCACATAGCCCCAAGGAATCCTTTCCTCACATTTTCAAATATAACCCCACTTGTTTCTAGCTATGCAAAACCCTGCTTGCTTAGGATTCAGCTTCACTGACTTTTCCTTGTTTTGTGCCCCATCTATGGTTTGGAACCTGGTGGTTGAAATATAGAAATTTTACTATTTCTCTTCCTTTGCATATTCTTTTTCAAGGTCTGGCATTGCTGTGAACACCATTAGTCCATCGCACAAGGAAGGAGGTAAGCTGGACTTGCTTGAGCCAGGCCAGGCCACCAGCTTCCATTTGACCAGTCCAACCATTCTGGGCACAGGGAATATGCAGAAGTGTCCAGTCCAAATTGGCAAAAGGTGGATAAAGGGTAGAAATCAAAAGAAAAAAGAGAGCAAGGGGCAGAATTGAGAAGAAGGGGAAGGATGAGCCACTTAAAAATAATAACTGATTTAACGAAGCTGTAATTTGAAGAATGATAGGAACAGCGACAACAAGCCTCTTATCCTGAAAGGGTTAATTTGTTGTGTGCTGTTCTCAGCTTCTCCTGATAGGTTGAAAAGCTGGTCCTTTGCACTCCAGACCAGCACAGAGGAAGGAATCCCAGTTCCAACAAAGGCATAGTGAACCACACACTATTGGATTTCATTCATCCATCACTAAAAGCAGCCTTCTGCCTGAATTTTAACTCTTGATCTGTTGGGAGTTAATGTTTTGGTCTGCCTGCTTTCATTGCATCATTAATTTTATCTAGCCTGAAGTCAAATCACCTACAGCTGTAGTCTGTGCATATCCACGAATGAGCTCTGGCAGAAAGAGGCCCTTGCATAAAATGTTGGGAGTTGGGACGTACTGTGGACTTGCCATCTTGACAGTAGCAATGCACAAGTTCAGAAATAGAGGGTTTTTCGTTATTGTTGCTCATTGCTATTACAATGCAATAATTTTGGAACACACACACAAAAATACGTACATTAATTTGCATATCTTACTGTATGGTTAGGAAGAATCATCAAACAAATGCAGTGTTACCTTTTTGTACCTGTGAGCCTTAAACTGAGTAACTGTGCTCAGTCTACTAAGCTTACTATACACAAAGTAGGAGATGCTCACAAACAGGTGTTTTATGCTTCTTCTTCTTAAGTTCAAAGCTCAATGTCACTGTTATAAAAACTGTCATGACAGCTACTAGGAAACTGCGTTGGCCCGAGAGAAATAAGCAAAGAGTATCATCTATTTTCAGCAACCCTTCCGCTGATAGCAGGTTAAAGTCTGCCCCCTTTCTATCTGCTGAAGACCCCTCTGCAACTGTAGGTCCACTGTGAACTGCAAAGGGGGTAGTAGAGGCCCAGGTAGAGGGTCCCCAAGTCATGCCCAGTCAAGGGGGCAGGTTCTGCAGACATAGTAGACGGTGACTGCTGCAGAGAAGCCATATAGGAAGTTATGTTCTTTTTCTATGCTACTAGCAGCAAAGTCCAGTAGAAACCCATCACGGTGACACTGTTATCCTTTCGGGTGAGAGACATCGCCCTGCAGCTAGGGGCTCTTCAGCTTATCCTGCCACTTTCCCCTGGAGAAACCTGTTGTTTACTACTGAACCAGAACAAATGTCAGTAGACCTTTTGGACCTGTGCTTTCTAGGTGGCAGTTGTAGATGAGCCCTGAGTCTTGATGAAGCATTATGCCTAGTGAGCCCTTGTGAAAGGACTGCTATCAGTTGTTAAACTATTTTTTATTTTTAAAGGTTTCTCCAAAAGCCACTGTGGCTGCTCCACTTGCCCAGGTAAGTCCCCCCACCCACCAAAAAAACTCCTCAACATTCCCCCCCATCCCTGCCCCCCCCAACTATGGTGGACAAGTGATCCTGATTCAGCCAAAGCTAGAGCACCAGATGAAGCTGGCAAAAGTAATTTCTAATCATAAAGGTCACTTGGGTCTCTGATGACAAAGATGCATCTAGGAGTACCCCCAGGTTATGCACTTCCTCCCTTAGTGGAACTGCGACCCCACCCAGAACAGGCAATTGACCTCTCTTCTGGATATGGCAATCCTGTAGACACAGAATGTCTATCTTCCCAGGGTTCAAATTTGGTTTACTGGCCCTCATCCAGTCCACCACAGCATTAAGGCCCTGGTCCAGGGCTTGCACAGCCTCTCCCAATTCCATCGTTCCGGAAATACTGAGCTACGTGTCATTAGCATACTGATGGCAGCATGCTGCAAAACTTCTAATGACTGCTCCCAGTAGCTCCATACAGATATTAAGTACCACCACTGTGATGAAATGGTTAGAGGGTTGGACTGTGACCTGGGTTCAAGGTTCCAGTCCTTACCCTGCAGAGCCCCATAGCACAGGCGATGGGGGTCGAAGAGAACTCCCCCAGTGTTACTCTCCAGACTTGACCATGCAGATAGGAAAGGAGTCCTTGTAGTGCAGTGTTTCTGATACCCATCCAATTCAGTCCAGAAGGAGACTATGGCCAATAGTATCAAAAGTAGAGGCCAAGTAAGAAAAGCCGGGTTGCACATCCCTTGTCTCTCTCCTGATACAAGTCATCCATCAGGGTGACTAAGGCAAATTCAGGCTTGAAACCGGGCCTAAACCCATACTGAATTGAATCTAGATCAGTCGTTCCCAATTGGTGGGTCTGCATAACCTAACCAGGGTGTCCGTGGCACCAGGCACATAACAAAAACTACCGTGCATATCAACATTTTCATAAGTGGGGGGTCTATGACTTGGCTTTTGAAACATCAGTGTCATCCAGGAACAGTAGCATTTGATGTGCTGCCACCCTGTCTACTGCCTTACCCCCCAAAAGGGTATTGGCAAATAGCCATTGTTATTGGGTCCGGGGGGATTTTAAAGAGTAGCTTCACCACCTCCTCGTGAAGGCCAGTTGGCACCACCCCATCATGCAGTGATGGGCATAATCAAAACAAAAAAAATTCCTTCCAGTAGCACCTTAAAGACCAACTAAGTCAGTTCTTGGTATGAGCTTTCGTGTGCATGCACACTTCTTCAGATACACTGATGGGCATAAAACACCCTGGGCCCGCCCCAGCTGGGGAAGGCTGGGGGAGACAAACCAACCTATGTAGCCAGGAAAGGAAAGGGATGAGATTCTTCCATATGCAAAAAAATGAATCAAAAACCATCCAGCACACCCAGGAGAGTGTTTTCTTGGTCTGCTGGCACAAATTCCCCCCTCCTCACCATTCTGCCAATAGTTATGGCAAACTCCAGTCAGTGCCACCATTTCAGATTCCAGACTGCAAATCTGCAAAGATTTAAAGAACCAGTTGATGGGAGGACTTATGAATCCACCTGTCACTCAGTACGTTTGGCCTGCAAGTGCTTCTACCCCCTGCATTGATACCGAAAGCAAAATAAAAGCTTGTGAACCCCATGCTGCCCTTTTAGGGGTCAAACTGTCTCCCAAATTGTGCAAGGATTAAGTGTTATCCACAAGAATGCTGCTTGCTGTTGAACATCTATTCTGTCCATATGATTGATTTCCTTCACCACTGTCTAGTCTGGCTGAAGGTGATTCCTTCTAAATGAAGATGCCCAAGTCCACTAAAAACACAATCTTTTTCAGATTACCTTGAGCAAGGTGACCGGCTGTTGTTTATGGAAAGTGTATTGCAGATCAAGACTACATACCACCTAACAATCCTGTCTGAATTATACCCTTAGGCGTATATGAGGCCACCACAGAGAATTTCTGCATGATCTTAGGAAATATTTCTAGGAGGAGAGAGTAAAAATCAAGTTGCTTAAAATAGGAATCAGAATATGAGCTCAGGTATCCTATGGAGTGAGAAGGGAAAAGACAGCTCCATTTTAGTGACCACCATTATTGAAGCAGCAGTCAAACCCCTGATTCAAATCTGAAAGAAAAAGCAATGACTCAACGTGGAAATGTTTTCTGCTAATTAATTCTATGAAAGGCATTTTATAAAGTGATGGATAAGAGAGATCCATAGAGCTGAGGTCAAGGTGGGCAAATTTTATTTTATTTTTATTTAAAATAAGAATGTATAGAACATGTTTTTGAGTCCCACTTAAAATGATTAAAAAAACCCCCAAAAAACCCCCAGAAGGGCCTAAAGTATGTTACGTGGAACATGAGGTGAGACTAGGATTGCTCATGTCCGTCTAGGTTTGAGTTTGCTTTTAGGTTTGCTGCAAACAAATTACTTGCCTCTGCCACTTGAACTCTTAGTCACATATCAGCCAACCAACCGGCTATTCACATTTCATTACAATGTTGTGCCTAAACAAATAAGACATGAGATCAAATTTTTAAAATGACAAGCCCAGATATGTGCCAGAGTTTGCACACAACATTCAGGCTGGTTTCTGGTTTGGATGCATCTCTAAAAGAACTTCATATTTATTAAAGAAAGGCAAACACCTTGCAAGGGCTGGCTCTAATAGACGTTTCTCCATTTTCATTGCTTTACCACATTGCCTGAAGAGTAGCAGGGAAGAGTCATTTTGGCAGTTGGAGAGGGAGGGGGAGGCCTCAGGGTCACCTCTCTTGAAAAAGAATGGCTGCCTGATTAAATCTATGAAACGAAACAGCTGTAATAAGGTAGCATTCTGCCTGGGATCCAGGAGTTTGGCCAGCTGGGCACTCTTTCAAACTACCAAGGTTGGGACACCACCAGGAATGTGAGGAGAGACAGTCTGACGATGGGGAAGAACTGAGGTGCAACCTTCTATTTCCATAAATGAGTCAACAGATGGATGAGGTCAGCATTGGGTTTTAGAGAAGGAAACGTTGCCTACTAAGGCAAGAAATAATGGATATTGCCCTGTATCTGATTTTATATATATATATCTGAATATATATATATATATATACAGTCGTACCATGGCTTTTGAACAGATTGCATTCTGGGCGTCAAAGGAACTATTCAAAAACCAAAGTGCAGCTTCTGATTGGCTGCAGGAGCTTGGAAATTGTGGGGACCCTTTGCCAAGTCCCAGGTGGAATATATAAAATAAAATTTAAAAATTGTCCAGTAGCACCTTAGAGACCAACTAAGTTTTTTGTTTGTTTGTTTTTTATATATATATTTCGACTGCATCAGACCAACACGGCTACCTACCTGAATCTAGATCCCAGGTGGAAGTTCCACTTCTCCGTGGGGGCTGCCTGGCTTTGAGCCCACGGCACTCCCTGCACATGCCCAATGGGTTGGCAAAAAGGCTGTAGCAATTGTCAAAGGATGCTGTAATCTTATTTGCAATAATGCAATGAACTAACAGCGCAGCCTGAATGGACTTGGGAAAATGATATCATGCTAACTAACATTTGAGGCACACATTAAATTGTTGATATTTACGGTGGAGTTTTCTCATATCATTTAAAAGAAACTGTTTTGTGGGGGGAAACTGATAAAATAGATTGATATCTATCCACAAATCTGTCAGGTACTCTCCTAGATTATTCTATCAAAAAAACTTTTCCTAACAAGCCCTTTGTGGAGATTTTTTTTTTAAAGCTATTGACCAATGGAACTATTTTTAGAAGAAATAAAGTTTTCCAAGTTTTAAAAAAACAAAGTTTTGCTGGAAATTTACTGATCCATCCTCCTAATTATGATGGCTCCAAAGGAGGCCAGAGGGTATTCTGTTGCTATTAAAATAAACAAAAACCTCAAAGGAAAAACCCACAATAAATTTATTTTTAAAAATATAGCATAAAGCGGCAACACAAGACAACATAATCTCGGATTTTTTGAGATGAAAGTAGGATCCTCACATTGTGGGAGATACTGTGACCTTCCCAATGAGCCCTCTTTTTTTGTTACATTTGCCTATTTGTGCTTTAAAAATTCATGCAAGCAAAGTGGTCAAAAAATAGCTGATGTTCCAAGCCTTTATAATGGAAGCAGTGGGAAACATGAAACCCATATCAAGCAAATTTATTTGGCGTTCTCTAGAGTTCATGTGACATCTCTTCTGATTTTTCTGATGTTCTGATACATTTTCTGGCTGCACTTAAAAATGTAGAGAGTGAAAAAAGCTCCACAGAGCACTAGATGTCCCACAAGTAGCATCCACCAATCTTGTAACATCCCAACTGTTATGCGCTGAGCTAGGATCCTAGAACAAGAGGCACGTAGGATCCTAGAGCGCAACAACCAGATTGGCCTAAGGAAGCCAACCAGCCTATTAGGTCTGGAGGGTCCTGGAATGAGCAGCCCAGTCAGGTCCCAGAAGGGAAGCAGAGCCAAGCCAATCACACAGGACCCAATTCAGTGTTTACAAGCTGCAATAAAGAGCATGAAATCACTACGCAACTCCGAGTATATTTCACTAACACAAGTGAGCAGCGTCACAGGCCCTTCTGCGATGACATTCATATTTCCACAGTAAAAAAGGAAGGAGACACAGAGAAGGAGCCAACATCTTGGACCCTCAGGAAACTCTGCCTAAGAGTAGATTATTAACTAGCTCGTGGAAGTGGAGCTGTTGTCGAATTACGCTGCCACCCTAGGAGAGGAGTACAGATTTCATTTACCATAGCCTGCTTACTTTGTGCCGTCCCACAGAAGTGCAGACACCTGCCCCTGGGGCTGATGTTTCCAAACACATTTCCTCAACAGGCCACTCAACAGCCACCATAAACCAATGCCTTTCACCACTGTTGACCTGAGGTACATTCAGACTGTTGACATGGAGTCTGTAAGATCCTTTGATTTTTTTAAAATGTTATCCTATGTGCCATTTAAATGAAAAACTAAATATGGTAGTTGCAAGGGGGAGATACATAAAACATGCCTTGCTTGTATTGCTCTTCCATGCTTATCCCAGGCGGGCAAAAACATTTGACCTGGGCTGTTCCAGCCACAATGACAACCACATGCCTTAGAGGTGGCTGCAGTTAGGTGGATACACATCAATCGGACTGATCCATGTTTGCAAAGTGCTTTTATATCCTGAGATGAAAAGGCCATGTGTAAAAGCCATCCCTTATTAAAGCTACTACTGCCCACAGGTTCAGAAAGGGGGATTCCTTTTCTACTGAAAGACCACATCAAGAATTCTCTATTTCTCTTTTTCATCTAATATCAAGGAAGTTGTTGGGATTCTGAACTGGTGCCTGAAGGGCTGGGTGGACACAAGCAAACTGAAGCTCAATCCAAACAAGGCAGATGTGCTCCAGGCCAGGAGGGAGATGACTTCTTTCATTGGGTAAAAACTCTGAAAAGTGACAGCAGGCTCGTTTCTCACAAAGCAAATGGGGAGAAAAGCTCCTGCCCATTTTGTCTCATATCTCAGGTTATGTTCACAAGAACTGAAAAGTGTTAAGTCAACACTCCTTGCTCGACTGAGGAAGTTTGAGCTCCTGAACAGAAGGGATCTCACACAACAGGCACTGCAAAATGTTCTTTCAGTCCCAACTACTATTAGGGAGGATGTAGCAGACCAGCAATCTCAGATTACTACACCTGTGGAAAATAGAATTTGATTCTGTCCTGCACAACACATTAGATATTCCAGAAATTGCTAACACTGAAGTGTCCACTCACCACACATTCCCATTAGAAATATTACCACTAGCTTTTACTTCAAGTGCAAAGCATGTCGTTTCACATGTAAGAGAAACTCAGCTGCAGCTAACTAGCAAACCAACAAAACAATCCTCCACTAAATGTCGAAACCAATAGCTTCAGCTCCATCAGTCCTGTGGCCCACAGACACACGTCCCCCTGAGGAGTAGATACAAAAAAGAGTCATACATGGGGATGTCACTCGCATTACTTAGAGCACTGTTGGAAGAGCATTCATTTCTCATGATAGACCGTGAAGAACCTGACTAAAACAGAAATGGCTGCTCTGGTTCATCTACTGTATATTTAAATGCTTTGGCATTTATCCTTTATATTTCCAAATAGCTTGTAAGACTTTTTTTGTAGATCATAATGATTTTAAAGAAATTTCAAGTGAATGGAGATCATGCTGCCTTTGAAAATAAAAAATAAACTGACTTTTTTTAATGGACATGTGACCAGAATACTTAACTGACAATAATAATCATTCACAGGTACCAATGTTATTTCAAAACAGATGATACAGAGAGGCAGACTAAACTTCTATGCACCTAACAGAGGAAATCAAAACTATGATAATGAAAGGCAAATAGGCCTAGAGCAAAAATGCCTCTGTAAGATAAGCGAAAATATATTTCTATCATCTATACTTCATTTGTTTTTCTTGAAGACATTTAATTTATTTTTAAGCTAATAGATTAAACATTCTTCTCACAGTTCCTACAACTTTCTTAAATATGTGAGGAATACCCACCAGGCTAGGACCACCAGCAAATTTTTATGATTTCTTTACACTACAAATATTTGGCAGAACTCAAATTACCCAATAAAATAAACCCATGGATTCATCTGCAGTTTTAGCTCCCAAGTATTTTTGGGCTTCTTCCCAAAATAACTGATGCCCATCATAGTCCAATATCAAAAGAAAATACATATCAATTTTCATTTCATGGCCACCATCTGTTATTTAAAAACAAGAGTACACACCATAGCTGTCAAGGTGAATTGAAAGCATCTTATACTGAGTCAAGAATCCAGTTCAGTCAACTTTGACAGGCAGCATCTCTCCATGGTCTGAGCCAGACGTCTCTCCTAATGCTGCAGCCTGAGTCTCTTTTCACCAGAGATGACAAGCCCGTAACAGGAGCCCGTCACAGTGCAAAACATGAGCTATTGCCCCTATGAAGGAGTGAACCCATGTAGTCACCCAACAGTCTTTGGTTCCCACAATCCCTCAAACTAGCGAGGTACAAAATTTTGCAAAGTTAGTATTTTGCAGCAACAGGTAATAGAACAGGCTGCTTCATCAAATCACTGCTTCTTTTCGGCTGATAACCCAAAAAGTCATTGTACTCACATTAGGAAAATGTTGATTCAGGAGAGTAGCACAATAATGCCAAACAACTTAATTAAAGTTACTGTCTAGCCTTTTGGGCAAGATACCGGTATATTGAGTGGAATCTGATATTTTTCAAAGCCCTGTGCTCTTGTATTTTAACTGCAATCGGTATGCTGAGTGCAACATTGATTGCCATTAATTCCCTAAAATGTGTCTCTAAACTGTCCAGTCTGGGATGAAACATTGGCATCACAGAATGCATCTGCGGCCTGGTTCAGCTCTCACTGGAACCAAAGAATTTTCCCCCACTGATTTCAATGAGCTGCCTTTGAATTAAAGTCTTTGCACTTCAGCTCCACAGTTGTACAGGATTTTCCAGCATAGAAAGCCACAAAAAGGTCAACAGTAAAAATGCTTCTCCTCCTCTGGTGACTTTATTTCTAAAACTAGCTGGAACCTGTGGGGAAGGGCTCACTTCATACCACCTTCAACAATCAGAACTGGCTTTTCTTTCTGTCATTGCCCAGTCAAATCAGATTAGAAAGCTCACCATGAATAGAACTTGACTGAGATCAAGCCAGAAGTTCCAGGATTCACAAAAGCCTTTCCATCCCAAAACCTTGTATTTTTTTTAAAAAAAGTTTTACATACAGGAGGCCTTACAAATCTCATAAACCACTCATTGGCCATGTCCACTTTGTGTAGTTGCTAACAGACAGGAATGTGGCATTTGTTTCCAATTTCAGACTTACAACTTCAAGGCTGCCTTGTTTGATTCTGTGTCATATTATACCCAGGAAGGCTGAGGCTGGATCTACATTGATCTTCTAAACGTTATTGAATGTCCTATAAGTTTCAATGGCAGTTTCTCATTGTCGGTGGCTCGCAGCGCCTTCTGGTGTCACATCTTAATATCACATTTTAACGTTATAAATGACAAGTGTAGATCCATCCCATGATTGTCTTACACCATATTTAGGCAAGACTGAAGACCCTGATGAAGAGAAGAAGAAGAAGAGTTTGGATTTGATATCCCGCTTTATCACTACCCTAAGGAGTCTCAAAGCGGCTAACAATCGCCTTTCCCCTCCTCCCCCACAACAAACACTCTGTGAGGTGAGTGAGGCTGAGAGACTTCAGAGAAATGTGACTAATGGAAACATTGGATGAGCCAAAGAGCTGTAGCTAATCTGACCATTTTGAACCCATGCAATAAACAGTAGCAACCCCTGCTGCTGCCTGCTATGAGCCATTGGGTGTATGGGACAACAATATTACCTATTTCAGCATCTGTCAAGATGTGGTGGTAGAGGCAACAGGTATCTCAGCACCATGCAAAAGCACCTGGTGTTGACAGGCAAGGCGGGTTTTCTCCACCCCTTGGAGTTGCCCTTAAGCGGCAATCAGCAATTCCTGCCAATGAACTGCTTCACCCCCACCGTGGAATAACTGGCCTAATCTGCATATCGTTTTGCATGACAACAGTTCATGTCAACTTAGTGATGGTGGAATTGTGGTCTTTATGGCATGGTGTTCATCATCAGGCATACAGGACGTTTTTATAATATACAAAGTGTGGGAAAGCTCAAAACTCCCCCACCTGAAATGCCCTTTGAATTCTGCTTGGCCTGGGTTTAGATGTGGAGAAATTAAAATGCAGATTTATATGCTGATTTATATGTCCCGATTCATCATACTCTTTAAAACAAAACCTGTAGCTATGTAACCCGTGTACGGCTTCATTAGATCTGCTTCTTGGAAGAGATTCAAGGCTTTCAAGCTTGTATGCAGACTGGGAAGGGAATCCAGAGTGTTTGAAGCTGTTTTGATAAAGAGCTACAGGAGGAATAAAGGGCAGCGCAGACCCAGCCCTGGAGGAGGAGCTATTATCCTCAACTCCGCTATTATTAGGATGGGGCCTCTCAAATCCATACTCTCAAATGGAGCATACTTGGCATAGGTTTGTGAGTCAGGAGCTCCCGTTCCCATCAGGCTCACCTGCTGAGACTATTCTGCTTTCCTAGCAATCCTGCCTTTGGGGGGGGGGGAGGGAGAATAGCAGCTCAAGGCTTTGGCGCAGGGAAGTCTGTTCCTCTTTGGGACTTTCAGAAGCCTTCATTGAAGGAAGTTTGAAACCTTGAGCCTACAAAGGGCTTGCTACTTTTTGCAAACTACAGCTTAGGTGCCCAGAGGCCCAGTTGTCAGATAGGAGGTTTTGCTACTCTCTGTAACTGGCAATGTAACAGCTGATTAAGGATCATATCAGGCATAAGACGGTAGTTGCCAAGACTGCTTTAAATACATACATACATACATACATACATACATACATACATACATACATACTCAATTCCCCCAGTTCATCACCCACAACTGGCAATTGACACAAGAAGTTCAGATCAGGACGCTGGCGGAAACCTAGTGCAGGGCAAAGTCCAGGAATCTGGGGCATGCTGCTGTTTAAGTTATTTAGAAAGTGGTGTTTCAGTGAGTTATGCAATGAGTTATGTTCCTGAACTGTTTGTGGATATTAAATAAGTCCTTTGTTGCTTCTACTAAACATGTGAAACAGCTGAGAGCTGATCCATGTAACATGGGTATAGAAGTAAAGCATTGCAACAAGATAAAAATAATGGAGTGAAACTCAACGGCATGATGACCACAGCATTCACTAAGCAAAGCCGGTAATCATTTGTCTGCAGTCTCTTGTCAAGATGTCTTGCAGGACAGCAGCTACCAGCACATGGGTGCTGCTGCGTGTTGCATAAAGTACAGCAATTTAACTGAACCAGCATCCCTGCTCACAAAGCTCCCCAGAGAGAGGGGATAACTGATGTGTCCCACTTGCTTCTCAGATGGGGTAGCAGGAAGCTAAATGCGTATCTTTGTTTTGTCTTTTTGGGTGAAGGGTGAAACAAAGTAATCTGGGAGGCAGTTCTAAAAAGTTGTTTTCAGTGGTTCAGAGAGTGAGGGCTATATGTTTAAAAGTAAGCATAGGCAGAAGTTGTCACCATGTTTTTCCTGCAGTGAGTTGTTAACACAAATTTGGAGATTTTTGCTTGGAATTTTGAAGAAAGAATTGGAGGATCACCAGAGGAATTTAGAGGGGAGATTTCAGATAGTAAAGCTCCATGTGCCACCACATTTCACTTAAAGAAAAATATCACTGTAAATCTGGAGACTCCAACATATCTAAGGAACTTTAGGGAAGAGATTGGTGGTTGTTAAGACTCCTCAGCTTTGAATGTTAGGAGAGAAACCTTCCTAAACCTTTGGGTTGCCATGATAGAAACGTGGGTCTGTCTATCCCTACCCCAGGTGGGTTAGAGAAGTAGAGCTGGATGAGAAGCATAACCACCAGGTTTAATTTAATTTTGATTTTTTTTAGTGGTATCAACTGCTACTAAAGGAGATAATCAGCTTTTTCCTGAATTGGCTTAAGATGGCACAACAGTCGCTATAAAGACAATTCTTTATACGTTTCTGAGCACAATTCAAAGTGATGGTGCTGACCTTTAAAGCCCTAAACGGCCTCGGTCCAGTATATCTGAAGGAGCGTCTCCTCCCCCATCGTTCTGCCCGGACACCGAGGTCCAGCTCCGAGGGCCTTCTGGCGGTTCCCTCACTGCGAGAGGCCAAGTTACAGGGAACCAGGCAGAATGCCTTCTCGGTAGTGGCGCCCGCCCTGTGGAACGCCCTCCCATCAGATGTCAAAGCGATAAACATCTACCTGACATTCAGAAGACATCTGAAGGCAGCCCTGTTCAGGGAAGTTTTTAATATGTGACATTTTAGTGTATCTTTCATCTTTGTTGGAAGCCGCCCAGAGTGGCTGGGGAAACCCAACCAGATGGGCGGGGTACAAATATATATTATTATTATTATTATTATTATTATTATTATTATTATTATTATTATTATTATTATTATTATTATTATTATTATTATTATTATTATTATTATTATTATTATTAAATTCTGCCAGTGAACACTTTTGCAATATGTGCCATTAAATCTGAGCTCTGGGCACAAATAGAATGACAGCAGTCTCATCTACTCTTAACAAGGAAGCATTTAAACTTGTAACT
Organism: Podarcis melisellensis; assembly: GCF_964234715.1. Taxonomy (NCBI): domain Eukaryota; kingdom Metazoa; phylum Chordata; class Lepidosauria; order Squamata; family Lacertidae; genus Podarcis; species Podarcis melisellensis. The sequence goes on along the minus strand of NC_138530.1, from coordinate 118,788,136 downwards.
GGAGAATGTGCACAGCCATTATGGACAAGCAAGACTGTTTACATGCTGCAGAGCGCAGAAGGAAAGAAAGCCAACTGCTGTGTAGGTCGAGATTACAGAGTTAAGCACATTGCCCCTGGCCACACAGGGAGTTCGCGGCTATGATAGGAGCTCATATATTCCTGGCTCATGGTTCTAATAACTGTTCTGCCACTCCTAAAAATACAGTAGACTGGAACCATTTCATCAGAATTTGATCAACTTTTGAAGTAAAGTGTGATTTCCCCTTCCTCTCACCTTAAGCAACAACAACAACTGGATCAACATTAGAGGTATCTATTTGCAAACTAATTTTTCTTCAGGTTTTTTGTGTGTGTATGCATTCATAAATATCTTGCTTTTAAAAGAAAAATCTTCCTACCAGATTCATTATAAATGCCAAGTTTTAGCCCATAACGTTTTGCATTTTCCCCTATTCCCTGCTTTCTTGGCAATGTTTTTAACCCCCAAAAATAGAGGTTTATTGTGGAAATGCTGACAGCTTGTTAAGCAGAGCATCACATTTGCAACACTATAATTATGTCTCCTTCCAACCAATCCAAAGAAAACATGAATTTCTTGTTCAAACAAATCTTTGAATGGTTTTAGCCCCAGATTTAAATCATTTGGACCAAAAGGACGACCTCATCATGTATTCTAAACCAGCTCAGTAGTGTGGAGATGTGCAAGAAGATAAATGGAGACTGACTTGACTGTTTTTGTGTAACTGGAGCCACGTCTCTGTCTACGCTGGAGAAGTAAAAGCCAGATTAGAATCATTATGAGTATTCCACATATACTTTAGAACTGCTTGAGAAGCTTCATGTGAAAGCATGTGGAGTTGCCTTTCTGCTCCCCACAACCTTACTCAAACACATCAGCCTACTCCACCCTGTAAATCAAATATTAGTTTAATGTCAATTTATCATGTAGTTCTTTATGAATAAAAATTTCCACCTTGATTATATGTATGCATGTTGCATTTTTTCCTTACAGAAAACTCACTCGTCGGGTTTTCCATGGCCTTGGAGATGGTTATGGCTCAGGGCACGAGGCATTGGACTTGCAGAGTAATTATTATTACAGGGTATGTTTCCTGTGAAAATGTTTTCCTATCCAGAAAGATTTCCTGGCGCAAATAAAATGTAAAAATGTAACCTAATGTGTGAGTTACGTTCTGCATACACTCCTGGTCGCACAAAACAACCCTGAGGGAAGTAATTCTCTTACCTTTGCACTCTGCATTCCCATTGCCCAATCTCTAAGTGAGGTTATAAAAAGCAGGGTTCACTCTGTTTCTTCAGCATTTGGGTACAAAAGACACGAGAAGAATTTGTGCGCCCGCCCTGTGGAACGCCTTCCCTTCAGATGTCAAGAAGATAAAGAACTACGTAACTTTTAGAAGACATCTAAAGGCAGCCGTGTATCAGGAAGTTTTTAATGTTTTAAGTTTTGTTATGTTTTATTTATGCTGTAGGCTACTCAGAGAGGCTGGGGAAACCCAGATAGATGGGCAGGGTATAAATAATAAAATTATTATTATTATTATTATTATTATTATTATTATTATTATTCCATTTTACAGCCCACACCTTCGTTTTTCCACTCCTCTTCTGATGTCAACAGAAAAAAGTGAGGACCTGTTTATTTTAGTCTATGCTTCACACTCTCAGACCTCCAGATAAATAGCACACATGCACACACACACATTTGTTTGTGGGGGGCAGTGGGGGGCGTAGCTCAGGAGTAGAGCACCAGACGTGTATGCAGAAGGTTGTTGGTTCAATCTCTGGCATCCTGGAGCGAGTCTGAGGACGTTCTGTGTCTGCGGCCAGCCAGGGGTGGCAGCCCTGACTTGTGTGGTTCAGTATAAGGGAGCTTCCCGTGTCTCCTTTTTAAGGGAATATCCTATGGAACATTCTTGATGTAACTCAGAATACCATGGCAGCTGGCAGCTGATTTTTAAAAAAAACAAAACATGAAAATAGTAAAACAGCATTTGTAAAAAGAGGAGTAAACCTGATTTTTAAAAATCCACACTTCCCCAGCAGGGCCCAAAGGTCAGGGGGTGATGGGAGTTGTAGAATCTGGAGGGACCCAGGCTGGGGAAGATGGCCGTGAGCTGCACCATTGCCTTAGAAGCAAAGAGTCACAAATGCTGTTAATGTGTGTTGTTTTTAACAAAAGTGCAAAATGGGCGAAAACCATAATGGAGAACAGCTTTTCTTAAACTAGCAAGCCTGATAGGTAGTGGTAGGGTGTAGAGAGAGTTAGCCTCTGCTGCCCACCACAATTCTGCGGCAGAATTGAAGTCAAGGTCTCTGATTTTTTTAGCACCTCTGATTTTTCACAACACCCCATCTTTAAATTACAACATCCTATGAAGCCACCCACATGCAGCCTGGTGTCAAATTGGAGTTGGTTTCTAACTGGGTGGCACTTGCCCCATTCATCCTTCTCCAAGTCTAAGCCCTGAGATCTACGGATGAAGGGCGGTTTACAAATTTAATTAATTAATAATCCTAATTATAATCAGGATGTACCAGGAACTATCATGTGCTGTTGACGGTATCTACTTAATTATATCTACTTAGTTTTGCTGTCCAATTTGCTAATAGCAGATGGGCTTTATTAATAACACTCAAAGTTAACATATTACCACCAATAATGTTACCAACAGCCTATTGTACATCACTTAATATTGTATATCACTTAAGCAATATTCTTTCTCTTGGCCTGCATCATTTCACAAGGTAAAGCAGAGCAGTAGTCCAGTTGACTGTGGACACCAAAATTGTCCATTCTGAAATATTTCTTGACTACATACCAATATTCCTCCCTGGAATCTCTGAAAATAAGCAACTACACTAAGTAAACCAAAGCAGCAAATCCTCACAGCGAAGCTGCCAAAGAGCAAGATTTATTTTTGTCTCATGAATTGGTGGTTGTTCAGTCATTTCAATCATAAATTAAAGGGAAGGGCAAAAAGAATAGAAAAAATAAGCATGAGGCAGACAAGAGCAGCATTAATGAAGTCAAACACAGCATTCTGGTGTATTGTCTAATTCTAGATACATTCTTGCTCAAATAAACCATTTTGGATGTTAGTGGAAATTAGAAGAAGAAGAAGAAGAAGAAGAAGAAGAAGAAGAGGAGGAGGAGGAGGAGTTTGGATTTGATATCCCGCCTTTCACTCCCTTTAAGGAGTCTCAAAGCGGCTAACATTCTCCTTTCCCTTCCTCCCCCACAACAAACACTCTGTGAGGTGAGTGGGGCTGAGAGACTTCAAAGAAGTGTGACTGGCCCAAGGTCACCCAGCAGCTGCATGTGGAGGAGCGGAGATGCGAACACGGTTCCCCAGATTATGTGACTACCGCTCTTAACCACTACACCACACTGGCTACAGAACATGGAAAGGCACTATAGCATGATGCAAGTCAAACTGAACAGTTGCACAAGTGCAAAACAACTTACACACCTCAGGCAAGCTATGGAGTACCATTAGAATGCAACTGCCTTGTATTGTCAGACTGGCCTAGCCAGTGTGGTGCAGTGAGCTTTCCAGGTGAGATCCCTTTCTCACACCCTTTTTCTTCCTAAGGTAACCCTAATATCTCAACAAATGAAACTGACCTATGGAAAATGTAACTTGAAAAAAGAGACATTGCGCATACCTTTGTAACCCGAGAAAACTTTAATAAAATAGAAGGGGGGGTCCCAAACAAAGGGTGTTACACTGCTAAACAAAAAACCAACACTATGCACCCGAATAAATCATGAAATAATGTCATTTTGTAGTGCAATGCCTCTTTGGGGCTCTGCGTGGAGTCATGTTAAATGAGCTGAAGGCTTTAACTCACAAGGGGAGTCAAGATGGTATCCAAAGAAATAAAGGGAAGAGAGGGAGAATTATAAAGAAAGGAAGCCCGTGAGTTCCCTCAGTCTGATAATTCTGTCCCTTCAGGCTCTGCACCTTCCGGGGTTTGTAGGTGGTCTGCAGGACTTCCTGTCTCTGACAACTTCCCTGTAGCTCATGGAAGGCCAGCCAAAGTCCTCTTGCTGGACCATGCAGCTCTGGCGCTGCAACTCTGCTTCCCACTGAGTGCTGCTCCACCAGGAAGAGAGGAAAAGGGCCCAACACTTTCCCCCTTCCAGACGTCTTGGGCCACTGTAGCCACGTTTCAAGCAACAACAGTGGATGACTGAGAGGTGAGACACTCCCAAACAGTGCTTAGCTCTGCTGCTGTATCCAACCCATCATGGACTCAAGAGGTGGAAGCAACCAAAACACCATCTAGCTCCATCTCCCTGCTGTGAATTCTTCTCAGGCAGATTGACCCAAGGAGTCCAAACTGCCTGTTGCCAAAAGGAAAGAGTAGCTATGCAACAGAATAAAAACAAGAACAACAAAACACCCACCCCAAGTCCCCAACAAAAAATGCCAGACAAACCAGCCAAGTTATATGGCAGGGCAGCAGCTGAAGAAGGAGCAAAAAGGGTTTTCTTGTGTGTGTGTTTCTTTGTGGCTGATTAGCTGCTCTCCCTGTGCAAAGGTCAGAGGGGGCAGGCTTTCTGTTGAGGTAGGTGATTAGCTGTGGGAGGAGCTTATCAGAGCTTGCAAGGCAGCGGCGCGCACACAGTTTGATCCATCTTTTAGATTTAGGGGAGCTAGTCTCATACGTTTGTTGGGGGAGACCTAGGTTTTTTTGGTGGGGAGTTATTTGTCCTGTCTTCACGCTTTTTATGATGGAGGACCGCTGTAGCCACCCCCAACGTCACGTTCTCAAGATGGAGGGTGAGGGAACAGCTTCAGTCACCTGCGGTTCCTGCGCAATGTTTGCCATCTTGCCAAAGGTTGCAGGCAGCTTTACTTGCAGCAATTGCATGTTGATTGCCCTCTTAGAAGACAAAGTCCAGCAACTGGAGGAACGTGTAGCTACGCTCCAAAGAATTAGAGAGCTGGAGCTCTTCTTGGAAGCAACAGAGCACACCGTCTCCACCAAGGAGGAGACAGGGGACACCCCTGAGAAGGAGGCTAGTTCACCAACACAGGAGCCAGATATATGGAGAAATGTGACTCAAAGAAGTAGGAGGCCCAGGGTTCGCTCTGATTGTTTAGAAATACACAATCGCTTTGAGGTCCTCTCCCCTAGCATGGAAGACGAAGAGCAGACTCCATTTGAGGATCTCTCCCTCATTACAGTCGATCAGGTATATGAAGACGAGCAGCAAAGTCAGTCCTCAGGGAATGTGCAGGCGACCTTGGAACGGACAGCTCACGGAAGAACCCCGACCAGACCTAAGAGGAGGCGTGTAGTGGTGATAGGGGATTCCCTACTGAGGGGAACAGAAGCAGTGACCTGTGGGCCTGACAATATGTCTCGGGAAGTGTGCTGTCTCCCCGGGGCTAAGATCCAAGATGTAACTGAACGACTGCAAGGAATCATAAAACCCACTGACAAATACCCCTTCCTCTTGGTTCATGTGGGAACCAATGACACTGCAAGCAATAGCCTCCAGAAGATCAAAAGAGATTACGAGGCTCTGGGCAGGAAATTGAAACAATTAAATGCACAAATTGTCATCTCATCTGTCCTCCCAGTTGAACGACGTGGCCCAGGGAGAGAGGGAAAAACAGCTGGCTTCGCAAATGGTGTAAACAGGAATGGTTTGGATTCTTAGATCACGGACTGCAGTTTCTTGAAGATGGACTTCTGGCAAGCGATGGGCTGCACTTCACAACAGTTGGAAGGAATGTTTTTGCCAAAAAATCTTAGAAACCTCATCAGGAGGGCTTTAAACTGACTAATGTGGGGGAGGGAGACAGTGCTCCTGAAGGTAGGAGTCTATCAATTGATGAAGATGATCATCCAAATGTCATAGACCAAATGGAGCAAACAGCACACAGACCTAGTGGTGGGAGGAAAAAATCCTTAAATAAGAGACACGGGGGAATGATTAATGGACTTCAATGTCTGTACACTAATGCGCAAAGCATGGGAAATAAACAAGATGAGCTTGAGCTCTTGGTACAGCAAACTAAATATGACATAATAGGCATCACTGAAACCTGGTGGGATAAGTCCCACGATTGGAATGTAATAATGGAGGGATACAATCTATTTCAGAGAAACAGACCAGACAAGAAAGGAGGAGGAGTGGCGTTATATGTCAGGGATGTGTATACCTGTGAAGAGATCCAAGATTTAGAACCTCAAAGCCAAAGTGAGAGCATTTGGGTCAAAATTAAGGGAGAGAAGAATAACAGTGACCTCATTGTAGGAGTTTACTATAGATCCCCAAGCCAAACGGAGGACATAGATGATGCCTTCCTGGAACAGATGGCCAAGCATGCAAAAGGAAGGGAGATAGTAGTAATGGGGGACTTCAATTACCCGGATATTTGTTGGTATCAAACTCAGCCAAGAGCATAAGGTCAAACAGATTCCTCACTGGCCTTGCAGACAACTTCATTGTCCAGAAAGTGGGAGAAGCAACAAGAGGAACAGCCATTTTAGATCTGGTCCTAACCAATGTTGATGACCTGGTTAGTGGGGTAGAAGTGGAAGGATCATTAGGCGCGAGTGATCATGCTCTTCTGAAGTTTACTATACAGCGGAAAGGAGCAGCCAAGCATACTAGGACTCAATTTCTTGACTTTAAGAAAGCCGACTTCATAAAACTTAGGGAAGTGCTGGGTGAGATCCCATGGACTAAAAGGAAAGGGAGTTCATGATGGCTGGGAGTTTGTTAAGAGGGAGATAGTAAAAGCACAACTTCAGGCAATACCAATGAGACGGAAACATGGAAGGTGCCTAAAGAAGCCAGGGTGGCTATCTAAAGAACTTTTAACTGAGTTAAGATTAAAAAAGGATGTGTACAAAAAATGGAAAAGGGGGAAAACCACCAAAGAGGAATTCAAACCAATAGCCAGCACATGTAGACACAAAGTCAGAAAAGCAAAGCACAGAATGAACTCAGGCTTGCTAGAGAGGTTAAAAGCAACAAAAAAGGCTTTTATGGGTATGTTTGTAGCAAAAGGAAGAACAAAGAAATCGTGGGGTCACTCAGAGGAGAAGATGGTGAAATGCAAACAGGGGACACAGAAAGGGCTGAACTTCTCAATGCCTTCTTTGCCTCAGTCTTCTCCAATAAAGAAAACAATGCCCGACCTGAAGAATTTGGAGCAAATGATTCAGCAGAGGAAACACAGCCCAGAATAACTAAGGAGATAGTACAAGAATACTTGACTAGTCTAGATGTATTCAAGTCTCCAGGGCCAGATGAACTGCATCCAAGAGTATTAAAAGAACTGGCATGTGTGATCTCAGAACCACTGGCAGTCATCTTTGAGAATTCCTGGAGAACAGGCGAAGTCCCAGCAGACTGGAGGAGGGCAAATGTTGTCCCTATTTTCAAAAAGGGGAAAAGAGAGGACCCAAATAATTACCGCCCAGTCAGTCTGACATCAATACCAGGGAAGATTCTGGAGCAGATCATTAAGCAAACAGTCTGTGAGCACCTAGAAAGGAATGCTGTGATCACCAATAGTCAGCATGGATTTCTGAAAAATAAGTCATGTCAGACGAACCTGATCTCGTTTTTTGACAGAATTACAAGCCTGGTAGATGAAGGGAACACAGTGGATGTAGCCTACCTTAATTTCAGCAAGGCATTTGACAAGGTGCTCCATGATATTCTTGTAAAGAAGCTGGTAAAATGCGGTCTTGACTATGCTACCACTCAGTGGATTTGTAACTGGCTGACTGACCGAACCCAAAGGGTGCTCATCAATGGTTCCTCTTCATCCTGGAGAAGAGTGACTAGTGGGGTGCCACAGGGTTCTGTCTTGGGCCTGGTCTTATTCAACATCTTTATCAACAACTTGGATGATGGACTCAAGGGCATCCTGATCAAATTTGCAGATGACACCAAACTGGGAGGGGTGGCTAACACCCCAGAGGACAGGATCACACTTCAAAACGACCTTGACAGATTAGAGAACTGGGCCAAAACAAACAAGATGAATTTTAACAGGGAGAAATGTAAAGTATTGCACTTGGGCAAAAAAATGAGAGGCACAAATACAAGATGGGTGACACCTGGCTTGAGAGCAGTACATGTGAAAAGGATCTAGGAGTCTTGGTTGACCACAGACTTGACATGAGCCAACCGTGTGACGCGGCAGCTAAAAAAGCCCATGCAATTCTGGGCTGCATCAATAGGAGTATAGCATCTAGATCAAGGGAAGTAATAGTGCCACTGTATTCTGCTCTGGTTAGACCTCACCTGGAGTACTGTGTCCAGTTCTAGGCACCACAGTTCAAGAAGGACACTGACAAACTGGAACGTGTCCAGAGGAGGGCAACCAAAATGGTCAAAGGCCTGGAAACGATGCCTTATGAGGAACGGCCAAGGGAGCTGGGCATGTTTAGCCTGGAGAAGAGGAGGTTAAGGGGTGATATGATAGCCATGTTCAAATATATAAAAGGATGTCACATAGAGGAGGGAGAAAGGTTGTTTCCTGCTGCTCCAGAGAAGCGGACACGGAGCAATGGTTCCAAACTACAAGAAAGAAGATTCCACCTAAACATTAGGAAGAACTTCCTGACAGTAAGAGCTGTTCGACAGTGGAATTTGCTGCCAAGGAGTGTGGTGGAGTCTCCTTCTTTGGAGGTCTTTAAGCAGAGGCTTGACAACCATATGTCAGGAGTGCTCTGATGGTGTTTCCTGCTTGGCAGGGGGTTGGACTCGATGGCCCTTGTGGTCTCTTCCAACTCTATGATTCTATGATTCTATATGTTGAAGGGGGTGCCACTCATGTGATACCACAGTTCCTGTTTAAAAAAGATGGGTTACTTAATATTTGTACCACCGTATTCCCTCTGTGCTGGATCAAAAGGTGAGTGTAAATACTGAGGTTTGGGTTGGAAAATCTATACATTCCGACATCCCCACCCCCTTATTCAGCTCCTAAAGGCACAGCATAAATCTGACCAGCAGTATTTATGTGGCAAAGGGCACGCACAACCTCAATGACCCTCAAGGACTGCCAGTCCAGGCCCTCATTGGAAGCTGACAGTTTCCCATAAGCCACTGCAGCTAAAGCAGCACAACATACACAGAAACACCTTTAGGGAGCAGAATAAGACCATTGTATATCTTGTTGGGGCTGCTTGCATTGTAATGATTTACTTAAACCATGCATTGTTAGTATACATGAATGCAAAGTCAATCAAGGTTTCTAAGACAACTTGACACTGCTTGGAAATTTTAGCCATCATGAAATAAAATAAAATATTCTATGTAAATGCAATAACAATTTCAGTGGGGCGAGTCTGCAGCAGGACTTCGTGCCAAGAGCAATTCTGTTACCAGCTCAAGGGGCCGTACGCTTTTAATTATCACTGGATTCATCTTTCCTCTCACTATAACAGAACTGTTTCAAGAAATATTTAGAGCAGTTCATTTGCTTTATTAGCATGCCTTGGCATTGTGAATGCTCTTGTCTGTACTGCCACCAGCACCGCCTCCTTGTGGAGTCCTCTTGTCTGAACAGTAAGTTGTCAAGATTGGTTTCCCCTCGTGATCACACGGTATGCTATTTTGCAAGAAGCATGATTAGAGCATGAGCCGTTTGCAAATTGAATAAGGTCAAAGTAGCAGGACCCCTAAAGCAAACTCCTGGAAAAGGAACAAAGGAGTCAACAGCAACCAGGGGAATACTGTAAAAGGATCCGTCCAAGATGCATGAATCAGGTGGGAATTATCCTCCCTCAGCCATTTCTTCAGCTGTGCTGAATGAGTGAATGACTTTTGAAGTGAATGTCAGAATTAGAGAATGTTTGGTACACCTCTAGTATTGAATCTTTAAATGTGTGCCTGAAATGCTGAACATAAATCATACCATCAGATGGTGCCAGCTAGCAGGGGCTGAGGGAAATTTTCAAGGAGGGCGCCTGGCCCACTCAATGTCCCATGGCAACATGTGCATGCCATACACACGTGCTGCATGATGTGCCCATGTCACGTGTGCATGCTGCGTGGTTTGTGCACATGACATGAGCACATTGCATGGTCTGGCTCCATAAATCACAAGGACAAGCCAGTGTACCTGAAGCTCTCTGACATATTGCAGGAGAAGCTACCTAATCCTTTCCACACCCTACAAAAGATCAAGGCTAAGTAAATTCTTTCATTCTCTGTCATTGTTTGTTTACATATTTCTTTACATTTATAGAAATATTTATAGACCGGTATTTCATAAACAATGACAAAGCGGTTTACAACAAAAATGCATTAAACCATATAGTAAATGCATGTAAAAAAGTTTTAAAAAGACATCAATGAAGCATTGTGGAAAGACACATCCTTCCTTTGCTGCTTAGGGCTGGTGGAATAGAGAAGTTGCCCCCTGAGTAATTCCCGGGGGCACCTTCTGTGCAAAAAGCTGCTCGTGTTTCTTCTGGTGACAGTCCAAACAGAGGTGGCACATCACTGGAAAACTAGAGCAGAGGGTTTGCCAGGAAGCTCCTGGGAAGCCGGGATTCTTCAGCTGTGATTCCTTTCTTGCAGGGTTGGACCTTCAGGACCCCTCCCCACTCTGCCATCTTATGATGCCGTGATCCAATGCAGAAAGATGTAAAATGGGTGGGAGGTTGTTTTAGGAAGATGGATATTGTAAGATGCAGCGCCACACCTTTGCCACTGAACACCACCAGCCTTCGCTCTGTGGGAGTCCCAGAGGAGCGGGGAGGACTTGGCTGGGCTGCAACTTCTGTGCAACCAAGACAGGCATTTGGAAAGAGTTTGGCTTTCTTTACAGAGCATGGTGGTAAGTTCTTCCTGGTGGAACTGAGGCTTTCCTTTGGAACATTCTCAACAGCAGGCTTTTGCTAAGGATGAAATGCCAAAGCAGACCACAGAGAAGACAATGCCAAAAATGAATTAAAGAAAAACCCCATGAATCTGATATATATCCTCTCGGTATAAAGGATTTCATATCTAGGAATACTGTAATGGTATGGAGCAACCTGGAGAAGAGGAGGTTAAGAGGTGATATGATAGCCATGTTCAAATATATAAAAGGATGTCACATGGAGGAGGGAGAAAGGTTGTTTTCTGCTGCTCCAGAGAAGCGGACACGGAGCAATGGATCCAAACTCCAAGAAAGAAGATTCCACCTAAACATTAGGAAGAACTTCCTGACAGTAAGAGCTGTTCGACAGTGGAATTTGCTGCCAAGGAGTGTGGTGGAGTCTCCTTCTTTGGAGGTCTTTAAGCAGAGGCTTGACAACCATAGGTCAGGAGTGCTCTGGTGGTGTTTCCTGCTTGGCAGGGGGTTGGACTCGATGGCCCTTGTGGTCTCTTCCAACTCTATGATTCTATGATTCTATTCTAACCATGGTTGCCAATTTCACTTTTCTCATCTTTCAGTGGTTGTTTTGTGACCCTAGGAAAGTGAATTTGGGGTTACTGCGTCTGATGATGGTGTAACTGTATGGTGACTGTAACAAAAGAAATGGAAAAGTGCATGGTGCATTAAAATATTCCAATGATATAATAATAATAATAATAATAATAATAATAATAATAATAATATACATTGTTTTGAAGATGTGTTTAAAATGAACTGCTCAGAACCTTCAGCTGCCTAACAATGAGCATGTTTTAAACATTTACCTCTTTCTTTAACCACAGGTGGAATGTTCTCCTGTCTGAAAAATCTGCTTGATATTCACATTGCTTAATGTTAAAGAACATGGCATAACTGATAGGAAGATGTTTGCGTCCTCAAACCAAGGTTGTCTGTATCATGTATGCTGTACACCGTAAGTTGCTTGGGTATTTTCAGTGTTATTAAGCAGATCATGCTACTTCTCAAATCATACATTTAAAGCACACGACACCCCCCAAAGAATCCTGGGAATTGTAGTTTGTTAAGGGTGCGGGGGATTGTAGCTCTGCATGGGTGAAACTGCCATTCCCAGGATTCTTTGCGGGAAAGTCAAGCGCCCTAAAAGTATGTCCATTGGCACAACAAGGGAAAATGCACTAGAAGCTACCACCACTTAACATGACCACACTGGTCTTAACATGACCACACTGGAGGAAACCAAGTAGGCAAGACAGGAATAAAGAAATCAAATTTGGTTAGACATCAGAAATATGAAGTACTTAAGGATGAAGCTAGCAAATCCAGAGGTGCAATATTTAAAAAGAGAAGCAAGAGAGAGAGAGAAATAAGATATGGTTGGCATGCCTATCTAATTTATAACAAAGTGGCAGTCCATAAAGAATTTCTAAGCCACGTAATTAGAAATGCACTGTACAAGGTCTGGGTGAGACATAGAAGGTTGTTAGAACCAAAAACCCCATGGTGGGTCTCACCGCTAGAAGTAATATCAGTTAAAAAGAAAAATACTATAGGAAGAATGGCAACTTACTAGCAGCTCCTAAAGGAAGAACAGGGCCAATTAAAACTAAGACCATACGATGAGGTGACCCAATACTGTACCACATGGCTACAATATCACCAAATTGCACAAATATTCAACCAGGATAAAGTAATAGGATTTGAAAAAGAAGAATCAAAATTACAAAAAGTATTATTACAAAACTCAAAAATATATATATCCAAAATGTATAATTTATTATTAGAATGGGAATTAAAGGATGAAGAAGTAAAAGAAGTTATGATTAAATGGGCACGTGATATAGGATATGTAATTCGGCTGGATCAATGGGAGAAATTATGGAAATATGATATTAAATTCACGGCATGTTATACAATAAGAGAAAATTTTATGAAAATGGTGTACCAATGGTACTTAACTCCAGTAAAATTGGCTAAAATTTACAAATTAAAATTGAACACCTGTTGGAGATGTAAAAAAGAAATAGGAACAATGTTTCACATGTGGTGGAAATGCCGACTTATTAAACAGTTCTGGAATGAAATCTATGAAGAACTCAAAAAGATGTTTAAAATATCCTTTAGTAAAAAACCGGAGGCATTCCTTTTAGGTTTAATTACAAATGATATCCCTGAAAATCAAAGGAAAGTATTCCTTTATGCAACAATAGCTGCCAGGATGCTTATAGCTAAAAACTGGAAAGGCAGAAAAATTCCATCAGTGAAAGATTGGCAAATTAAATTTTGTGAATACATAAATCTGGCAAGACTCACACCTTACATAAGGGGACAATCGGACCAGAAATTATTAAAAGAATGGGGTTGTGCTAAAGAGTATATGAAAAAACATTGTTCTGGAGTTAGTATATTGGTATGTAATGAATGATGCTTTACAGGGTTAAAGAATAAGAAAAATGGTGTAAAAAAGCACAAAGATGGAAGTAATCTAATTAGACACAACAATACAGTAAGAGTAAATTTTTTGAGGTCTTAGAACAAAGGAAGGAAGTCAATTTGTACGTAATGATGTACGTAATGATATGGTTTTGTTCTGTAGATGTGTGCTTTTTTGTTTTTGTTTAGTTTAGTTTTGTTTCCTTTGCTTTTTTTCTTTTCTTTTTCTTTTCTGGTTTTTTTCTATATGTTCCCGGGATCTTTGTCTGTATAGTATTATTTTGGATTCAATGCTTGTAATTTTTGTTATGATTTTGCATTGAAAATAAAAAAAAATCAAAAAGAGAGAAATAAATAGAGAAATAAATAAATAAATAAATATGGACAGACACCATTTGGGGAAGAGTCAGGATGGGGCTAACTTCCATGAAAATGTGGTTAGAATTAGAGTATTAAGAATGCAAAGAACACGTCATTGTTCTTTTTATTTCTTTGTTTCACATTTTTACAACATTTTCCAGGGGCCCGTGAACAGCAGGAGATATTCACCAGCCTTACTTGCTGACTAGTACCATAAATCAGACTTACAACTCTCCCCTGCCTCCCACTTTGTCAATGAGGTGGCACACTAGAGAGTTAGAATTCACATCTCATGGAACACAGCGTGTACTTTCCTCATGCAAAATGTACCTGAACCGTCAGTGAGTCGTGCTTTTCTCTGTGTCTGTGTGAACACACACAGCTAATCTTTAACATGTGTTAAACATTGACTATGTGGGCTCACCTACAAATTATAAATTGCTCAGGTATATTTTAAATGTATGAATTAGTGTGGGAAGCAATATTCAGTTTGGAAGGGGGAAAGGATTATAGCTAATGTGCTACACACATACTGGAGATGAATATTAATTTCCCTTAAAGAAACAAAACTGAAGCAGGCAACCATTCTGAAATCATGGGGCTTGTTCCAAGAACATTCTGAATAATCCTTGCCTCCCTTTTCACTTCTAGGAAATTTCCTTTAAATGGAAATGAAAAAAGGAAACAACTTCCTTCCTTCCTTCCTTCCTTCCTTCCTTCCTTCCTTCCTTCCTTCCTTCCTTCCTTCCTTCCTTCCTTCCTTCCTTCCTTCCTTCCTTCCTTCCTTCCTTCCTTCCTTCCTTTCTTCCTTCTTTCCCCGCCTGCTGCTTTCAAGGCTGCGGTGAAGTGGAAAAGCAGCAGCAGAAGTGTTGGCTTCTCCCAACTGAAAGCAGGAAACCTTCTCAGAAAAAGGCAGGCTCCCCCCCCCCCCCCCCGTCAGACAGGCTTTTTAAATGATGGGCTTAATCAGCTTCCTTTCCCTCTTTGTTGCTTTTAATTTCTTTCCACTGCTTTTGGGTGACATCTCTACAGGGAAGAGATTACGGAGCTGAAAAGTGGGGGGGGGGGGAGAATAAGTAAATAATGAACAACAACAACTAAATCTTTTCCTTCTCAATGTAATAGTGAATGTATAGGAAGCTTTAAACTGCAGCAGTATTTTGACACTGTGCATAGAACTCCCCCCCCCCCGCCCCATATTCCTTTGAGGTTCATCTTTCAGACCACAGCTCTGTTCTGCTGCCAACTCGTTGGAAGTGTTTAGTGACTGGAGAACTGTTGCCTGCTCTCTTCAGAACTTCACACTTCATTTTTCCAGGTTCCTGCAAGCACCAGCAAATATTTCACCATTCTGGTTTGCTGGCTACTACCATTAATCAGACTTAGAAACTCCCTCCAAAAAAATCCAGTCCTGACAGGGCATTAGGCTTTTCTTTTCAGGCTGGATCCAGTAGTAAATGGGGGCTTGTATTCCCCTCCCCTGTAAAACTGCAAAAGGGTTTTTAAGGATTGGCAGCATTTGGATGATACAATGCAAAGTGTGAGAGGGTGGAGAAGATTTGAAGAAGTCTTAAGCATGAAAAATGTTAGTTCTTACTAATGTTTCACAATGCAATGGGAAGCTGCACTTAATTTCCACAAAGAATATGGTAGGGGCATCATGTGTTGGTCCCAAAGACTCACCCAGTTAGAAAGGTGATCCTTTATGCTAGACTAAAACAAATTGGTCCAATTAAGCACAAACAATCCTCTTATCCAAAACCCAATTAAAGGACTTTTATCCTTTAACTTTTAACTGATGGTGGAAGTCAGAGGTCAAACCTTGTCTGGTCCATCTGTATGTAGCAGATGATGATGATAATTTATTACTTATACCCCGCCCATCTGGCTGGATTTCCCCAGCCACTCTGAGTAGCTTCCAACAGAAGATTAAAAATGCATTAAAACATCAGTCGTTAAAAAACTTCCCTAAACAGGGCTGTTTTCAGATGTCTTCTAAACATCAGTTAGTTGTTTATTTCTTTGACATCTGATGGGAGGGCGTTCCACAGGGTGGGAGCCTACCAAGAAGGCCCTCTGCCTGATTCCCTGTAACCTCACTGTCCGCAGTGAGGGAACTGCCAGAAGGCCCTCAGAGCTGGACCTCAGTGTCCAGGCTGAACGATGGGGGTGGGGATGCTCCTTCAGGTATACTGGACCGAGGCCATTTAGGGCTTTAAAGGTCATCACCAGCACTTTGAATTGTGCTTGGAAACGTACTGGGAGCCAATGTAGGTCTTTAAGGACCGGTGTAATATGGTCTCAGCGGCCACTCCCAGTCACCAGTCTGGCTGCCGCGTTCTGGATTAGTTGTAGTTTCCAGGTCAGCTTCAAAGGTAGCCCCACATAGAGCGCATTGCAGTAGTCCAAGCGGGAAATAACTAGAACATGCACCACTCTGGCAGGACAGTCTGCGGGCAGGTAGGGTCTCAGCCTGCGTACCAGATGGAGCTGGTAGACAGCTGCCCTGGACACAGATCTTACCTGTGCCTCCATAGACAGCTGTGAGTCCAAAAATAACCCCCAGGCTGTGCACCTGGTCCTTCAGGGGCACAGTTACCCCATTCAGGACCAGGGAGTCCCCCACACCCGCCTGCCCCCTGTCCCCCCAAAACAGTACTTCAGTCTTGTCAGTATTCAAGCTCAATCTGTTAGCCGCCATCCATCCTCCAACCGCCTCCAGACACTCACACAGGACCTTCTCCACCTTCAGTGGTTCTGATTTAAAAGAGAGGTAGAGCCGGGTATCATCCGCATACGGATGAACACCCAGCCCAAACCCCCTGATGATCTCTCCCAGCGGCTTCATGTAGATGTTAAAAAGCTTGGGGGAGAGGACAGAAACCGGAGGCACCCCACAAGTGAGAGTCCATGGGTCTGAACACTCATCCCCCAACACCACTTTCTGAACACGACCCAAGAGAAAGGAGCGGAACCACTGTATAACAGTGCCCCCAGCTCCAAGCTACTCTAGACAATGCACTTTGTGAGTCTTTTATAAAGCTGTGGTATTACACACGGATAGATACCTGTCACCACATCTATTTTGGCTTTTGTAATACAGGGTGATCAATAAGTGAAATGCTAGAAAAGAGTTTTGCCATTTCTTCCAGCCACCTTAAAACAATTTTCATCATTCTTCCATACACAGAAGATGCAACAGCAAAAATCATTCAGATGAATTTCTAGTTATGGTTCTGGGTTGACATCGAGGTGGGGAGTTCATAGTATTTCTACCCAATATTTGAATAGAGATGTTTCTGAGAGTTTATATTAAAAAATCCAGTTTTGTTATTATAATTCCTTGGTGTTTCACTGGTTCTACTCTGGAGGTGGGGAAGAGAAGTGTTTGCCTCAGGAATTGGCTTATGTCTTATTGTGAAAGCTAGCAAATTTCTCTAGTTACCGAGGCAGGACAGGAAGAGGTCATTCTCTGCTATTTAGCATTGCAGGGTAAATAATGCTTCATATTGTGAATTTTGGCTATCAGCACAAAGTGAATGCAAAAGAAGTGTCTAAAGTGTTACTAAATCACTCCACCCCTTGGTTGGTAAACAACATATAGGGCAGTTTGTATTTTGTCACACATTGCTACAAGAGGCTAGTTTAATGAATAGAAGTAACTATAAAAAGCACCTGCAGTTTCACTGAGCGTGTTCAGAATACTTTTCACCTCTGCTAAAGGCTGTGTTTATTGAAAGCACAAGTCTTCCCCCAGAGAATCCTGGGAACTCCTAGAGATGTAATTCCCAGGATACTTTGAGGGCGATTGTGTGCTTTGAACACACACGGTGTGTGCAGCATGGCAGGGAAGGAGCATTGTGGCAGGGACTGGCACAGTCTTCCCTCAGAGCGGGAGAGGTATGAAAGCCAGTGATTTTTATGGTAGTGTGGTGGAGAGAAGCAGCTTGCTTGTTGCAGTCCAGGTGTGCACCATATTCCATTTTCCACCCCATCTTTTGTTTTTCATGAGAGAAGCCTCTTCAGTCAATCGTCAACTGTTCCTGTTCTCTCCATCCCTTCTCTCTTTTAAAAAAACAATTATTCAAGTGAGGAGGCAACTGAGCAGCAATATATATGCCCTCATTGCAAACAACAGTTGAAAGAAAATGGTAATAAAGAAATTGGGAGGAAAGCATTGTCATAATTTTCAGTAGAATTGTAGTTATGCAGTAAACAAATACCCCCCCCCCTCACTGCCTCATTCTTACTAAACATTTAATTAATTAATTTACTTGCAATATTTAGAGACTGCCTGTCACCTGAAGGTCCAAAGGAAACTAATAAAATTAAAACCAAAATTAAACACTAATATTAAAACAAGTTAACATAAATTCCATACAAATGAAACAGCAGCAGCAGTAACAACCCAAATGTTCATGACTGTACGTGATAAACCGTTTTCTCTGCAGTGGATGCCCCAGCGAGCAGCAAAGGAACTTTTCGATGAGGCAGCCACCCAAAAGCTCACCTAAAAACAAGGGCACCCTTTTGTACTGTCAAGTCTTGGGTTCTCCACTCTTCTGAAATAATTTCTCCTCTCCTCAAACAGGAGAGCAAATTTCAATGGGAGTTAAATGTTTCTGAATTCCTCTTGTTATTCTGTACCCATCCTGCTTGAGTGGGAGAGTGAATTGTGTGCACTGAGAAGTGTGTACAGAGAACTGCACCCGTTATGGACCTGCTTGAGTGAAAGGATAGCACTGAGGTGATGGGAAATGGCCAAGAGAGAAATCTGGTGGGCTCTTTTTTTGCTCCTTGGCATTTAAAGGCAATCCAGACAAGACACACGAGGGGTACCACAGGCAGCACCCAGGGCAGGTACTGAAGCACTGGAACAAAGGCTGTGTGGATCAAAACCTGAAAACTTGACAGAATATGCATGCATTTAGAAAAATGCAGGGCTTTTCTTTAGAAAGAAATTTCTATGAACTGATTTGAAAGGAGTAACTTTAGCACAACTCCTATTACACCATAAGTATAAATCCTGGAAGCTTCCTGGAGCGCATAAACAAATACCTGCATGCCTTGTCTATATTAGACACAGTACAATACGCCCCGCCATTCATGCATAATAGCTTCTCCAATTCCTTCCAGAATTCATGCAGCAACATGGTTTCAAAGAACGACAATGGCGTGAAGAATGTACACTTCAGAGAAAACGAAGATGTTGTCCTGTGGGACACTGCCACCCACACAAGACTTTCACAGATTAATCATCGGATAAACCCAGAAGCAACTTCTACAAAGTCAGCCTAACTGTGTAAGTGCTATGGGGGGGGGGGGCAAAGTGGCAGATGGCAAAGTTGATGGAAGAGAGGGAGAGACTTCAACACAGGGTGCTTTGGAGGGGAAGCAAATAAAAGCAACCACTACTGTACACTTTCTATTGTGAAAGGAGTTCTGCACAAAGGCAAGGAAAGGCACAGCCTGAAACCATCCTGATTGACGCTGGATGTATAGACAGTGAGGTACAATAAATCCTTCCAAGATGTAGCTCAGAATAACACCAATTTCCCATGCCCAGTCCCAAATACTTCCGGAGTGATACACCACTGTTGCAACTGTGAAACAAGTTCAGGATGCTGATTAACTGGGACAGAACATCAACATGAGTACAAAGGCAGGTTTATTGTAAGAAATGTTCCTCGGCATTTCAAGCTGCAGCCAGCTCTTCACTGAAGCAAAATTAAAATCCAAAAGTGAGCTAAGTTTGAAATACAGTGGTACCTTGGTTCTCAAACTTAATTCGTTCCAGAAGTCCATTCCAAAACCAAAGCGTTCCAAAACCAAGGTGCACTTTCCCATACAAAGTAATGCAAAATGGATTAATCCATTCCAGACTTTTAAAAACAACCTCTAAAACAGCAATTTAACATGGATTTTACTATCTAATGAGACTATTGATCCATAAAATGAAAGCAATAAACAATGTACTGCAGTCACACAGTCAATCAATCAGTAGCTGAACTGGGTTCCACACAGTCAAAAGTACAAAAGAAAAAAGCCACAAAAACAAAAACGCAAAATAAATAGCAAAAACAGACAGACCTCAGCATAACACTCAAAAAGGAAGTGTAGCACTCAAAACGGAGCATGTTCGGCTTCTGAAAAAAGTTCTCAAACCAGAACACTTACTTCCGGGTTTGCAGTGTTTGGGTTCCAAGTTATTTGAGTACCAAGGTGTTTGAGAACCAAGGTACCACTGTACAGTTAAATATACTTCAGAGTTCCTTTTAGGAAACTTCTGCTTTGCATTTGTGGAATACACTACACTACACTACACTACACTACACTACACTACACTACACTACACGTGATTAGACAAGCCTTGTCCCCACAAGGTTTTAAGTTAAGGTTACCAGACGTTCCCAGGGACAGTCCACAGATTTACAAATCAGTCCATATACAAAATCTATTGAAGTTGAAAAGTGTCCCCAGATTCATTGAAAAATATCTGGTAACCTTATTTTAAGTGGTCTTTGAAGACTCATCTCTTCTCTGCAGCTTTATGGGTTGATTGTAATGGAAACTGTGTGGTTATTTTTTCCAGCTTCATTATGTTTCATAATTTTGCTTGTCTGGTAGTTGCTTATGTGCTAGATATTTTAAATACTATTTTTAAAATAAACTTTAAATTGTATTTTGGCATTGTATACGGCCGTTGTCGGTTGTGTGCTATACTTGCCAGCTTGTGAGGATTCTTTTCTAATAGTGGAAGACAGGGGTGTATGGGGTGTTAGGGGAGGGGGTACATCATGTTCCTTCTGGAGTAGTTTGTCCACCTTTGGTCCCCACCCTGCATTCAACTCTCACTTGTGGCTTCTAGAAGCTGTCAGCATGCCACAGCGGCCACACCCTGGAAAATGGCTTTGACTGGCTGTCTAAGCCAGGTTAGGGCAGCCAGTGGGTCTCCAATCCCTGATGGGTTGAGGGCTTCTCCAGCATGTGAAGACAGGCTCTGGCAGATTGAGTGGACAAGACCAATAGAGGGTCCAATGAAGGCAGTTTCTGCCTGTGCTGTAGAGGGACGTGAGGCGCGGATGCGGCTCATCCACCTAGGAAGGTCAACCATCTAAGGAATGGAAACACTGATCCTAAACTTCCACTGCCTTCGGGAGAAGAAAAGCTATGGAGTAAACCCTACACAAATAGTGGAGTCCCTAAGACAGTTGAATGATGTCTTGTATGCCTCCTTCTAGCAACTCCTGCAGCCAAGCTGGTGCCAAATGTTTTGCTCTGCTTTCCTTTGGATCACATCAGCGAGGCCGAGAAGGGGGTCGTGTTGTTTGGGCAGCCCAGCACCTCCATACACACTGCCCAGGCTTGCACCCTGGGAAGGTCATTTTGGCTCTGACAATGCAATGGTTTGACTTCAACCCCAGAGGCACACTCCATTGTCTGTTGAGACAGATGGATGGCAACAACAAATGGGAGACAAATTTAGTGAATTAAATTCCATTTGTCTTCCTTTACCACTCACCCAGAAACTGGACACTAGACTTTGTAGGGATGCTGGAAAGCCAGAGGCCATGGAAGCATGAGTGACCAGATGTGATTAAGGACTCTGGGGCTTTTAATAGTTGTCTGCTTCACTAGAGGAGGGTGGAGCTTTTCTCACCTCCACATAAGCTGCACCTAGCAAAATTCCATCTTCTGCATGAAAGTCCACTTCTCCTCTACATAGTCCACATTCAGCATAAGAGAAAACTGTACCAATGGTCCTCTACTAGAATGATGCAAACGTTAGGTTAACAATAGTTTAAGCCCTAGGTTTTCAATCAGTGTGCTTTGGCACCCTAGGGTGACTTGAATGATGGTCAGAGGCGCCACAAACAGCACTGTTCCTTCCCTCCCTCCTTCCTTCCTTCCTTCCTTCCTCCCTCCCTCCCTCCCTTCCCTCCTCTGATTAAAAAAAAAACATGGGTTCCAACACAAAGCTGGAAACTCTCTACTCAAACAGACAAATGAGATGTGATTCTTTACTTTTTCATGTATGACTGTGCTATGTAATGCTGGCCAGTTTTGAAAGACTGCTACCTCTCTAGCTCATCACAGCTGCTGGTGGGGGGGGGACAAGAGGGGATTCTATGAGGAGGAGAGGAGAGGAAAGAAGCAGACAGTTCATGGAGCTTGTGTGGGTTCTACTCTTCATCCTCATCATTATTGGGTTGTAGGTAGTGTTGAGTCTTGCTTGAAATAGGTGGTTAATAGATGGGCAATGAACTGTAATAATAATAATAATAATAATAATAATAATAATAATAATAATAATAATAATATCCAAGAGGAGACCTACTGAAATTGGGGGTCCCTAGCCTCCAATGGGTCTTCCCTGAGTAAGATAACCCATTTATATTGGTTTGTAGCCAGTGTTAATTTTACTCAGTTTGGGGCCCATTGAAATTGATGGCTATGACTGACGATGTCACTGATTTCCAGTGAAGCCAGTCGGGGTTTAGAATGTAGCAAGATGGAGCTTCTCAGCAACCTTCAAAACCAATTAAGGAAGGGGGTTGGTGTTCTGGTGATGCACATGTAGCCCCAAATGGAACTTCCATGTAAGGGGTGTTCTTCTGTATCCCACAATGGAGCCACAGAAACAATGTAGTTGGTCAAGGGAGCCATGGACTCAAAAAGGTTGAGAGCCCTTTGCAAGTAAAAAAGTGTTTTAGTCTCAATATGGTTTCCCCAAGTACATGGCAATTAAGGTTGCCAACTAGGCAACATTTTATTGGTCTAACCTGTAATATTGTGATCTTTTAGATAGCTAATGCTGGCTAACGAAACTGGAAACTCCAGGTTCTGCCAAGCTCTGCCCATAATCTGTCTGGCTCCGACCCTTACCTGCCATAACCTGTATTGGCTCCACTGCGGGCCTGTCAGGATCTGACTCTACTTATTATCTTGACCAGTAAGCTAGTTTCTTTTTAAAACAAAAATTAGCAGCCTTGTGCAAAATCTAAACTGTGACCCCAAACTGGTTTCAAATATCCTTCACAAGACACGGCTTTCTCATTATTATAAGAGATGCTTCAAACTCCAGCACATTCTGTTAGTGAGGATGGTAGAAACCAGATGGGTGCAATTTCCACCTGACTTTGAAATTTTGCAGTAAGAACATGTTGATTCCAAAAGTTCACTTTCAACAGGGTGCAAGGACAATTCAACAGGTAGACACCAGTGAAAAATAAGAAGATCCTCGTGAGAGGGCAGACAAGCATCAGAGAAAAGCAAGGCTGGTTTCCCTAGGCAGGCACTTCCACAGAGAAGGCCCTCTCCAGAGTCCCTCAGATGCTGGTCCTCTTCTCATGCCTCCTCCTGGCTCACTTGGCCACACAACATAGTAAAATCCTTCTTCTCCAGGAAAAAATGCTTCCTTTGTTGCTTGGGATTGCTTGGAGAACATACTATGGCAAAGCTCTCGCTCCTGTTCTATGCATACTTACCTGAGAGTAAATCACTTTGAATAAAGTCCTCTTTTTCTGAGTACACATAAATAGGTCTGTGCTCATATTTAAAGAGGTATTTGAACTGAAAATTGCATTTTAATTAACACAGACTACCACTTATTCTCTGCAATTTACATGACAACACTCCATTGAAATCAGTGCATTCCTTTTGTAAATAATTCTGTATATTCATAAATTCTCTGTACACTATGGTTAGTAAAAGAGGAGTGAAATATCAAGTAAATTCTGTTCAGTTGTAGGGGTAAAGTCAGTTCCTAGCAAATGGAGAATCAATTTGTTGCATGAGAACAGCATAAGTGATGTTCAGGTTTGTTGTTGTTGTTTTTTAAATAGAATAAATGCCGAGGGAGGTCTTTTGCAGAGCAGATGGCATGTCTGTGAGGAAGCTACATAATTTAAGAATTCTTTACATGGTATGAAAGTAAAGAGGTCATTTGCTGGATTCACTATCTTTATTGCATAAGCAGGTGAAAGGGGGTAGTAACTATAGTTATGGTTGGATCTCTTTTATGAAGCTGGTGGCACTGTCAATTAGAGATCCACTTTCAGACTCCATTTTGTGATTTCAGTCAACACAAAAATACAACACAAAATATTCCTGGAAGACTATTTCCTCCCTTTTGCCTGTTCTATGTGAACATATTCCTTTTACAGTGCCATCCATTTACATCTGCCCATATTCCACACTGTTTCATAGAATTGTAGAATTGGGGGCAGGGACCCAGAGAATCATGTAGTTAACCCCCTGCAATGCAGGAATCTCAACTAAAGCACCCATTTCCTTATTCCTTTGCTCCTTGCAAAATTTTCCATGTCTTCTGACCCTTTTCAAAAGTGCATCTTGTGTGTTCTACAGTAGGCTCTGAAGAAAATACTGGTAATTTACCAAATTATAGCTAACTTAGCAAGCATTCATGAAAGACGGGGAGGCAATGTTCACTGATCCCCCCCCCCAGTTCTCTGTACCACTTCACAAGCTTCTCTAGATGGTCCCCCAACCCCCAGGGCAAATCCAGGGTGGGGGCAGAGAGGTGCAAGAGGCCACAGGGGAAAAGTAAACCATTGGAAATGCCAGCCCCTCTTTCCACTGGTGGAAAACTCTTTCCATAAGGAAAACTCTGTTCACAATAGCATTGTGTGTGGTTCATGTGACGGCGACAGTGAGCTATGCAAAATTAAATGTATTTTTCAAAGCTTTCTTTTAAAAAGCATTTTCACAGTGTGTTTTTATATGTG
Source organism: Podarcis melisellensis (assembly GCF_964234715.1). Taxonomy (NCBI): domain Eukaryota; kingdom Metazoa; phylum Chordata; class Lepidosauria; order Squamata; family Lacertidae; genus Podarcis; species Podarcis melisellensis. Next base: position 118,763,701 of record NC_138530.1, on the reverse strand, counting down.
TGTAGATTCCACCACAGACACAGACAGACAGATGTGTGTAGGCGCCTCCCTCTGAGACAGAACTTTAAAATCCTTCCATAGACTTGAATAGGGGTGAGGTTGTTGCTGTTGTTTAGTCGTTTAGTTGTGTCCGACTCTTCGTGACCCCATGGTCCAGAGCACACCAGGCACTCCTGTCTTCCACTGCCTCCCGCGGCTTGGTCAAACTCATGTTTGTAGCTTCGAGAACACTGTCCAACCATCTCATCCTCTGTTGTCCTCTTCTCCTTGTGCCTTCCATCTTTCCCAGCATCAGGGTCTTTTCCAGGGAGTCTTCTTTTCTCATGCGGTGGCCAAAGTCTTGGAGCCTCAGCTTCAGGATCTGTCCTTCCAGTGAGCACTCAGGGCTGATTTCCTGAAGAATGGATACATTGGATCGGTTTGTTCTTCTTGCAGTCCATGGGACTCTCAAGAGTCTCCTCCAGCACCATAATTCAGAAGCATCAATTCTTCGGCAATCAGCCTTCTTTATGGTCCAGCTCTCACTTCCATACATGACTACTGGGATATATATACATCCAGTTCCTATTTAAGCAAATGCAAAGATGCAGCCTGGCAGAATTTCAGTTTCATTCACTGGTGTGCTTTTTTCATACATTGATTTAATGTCTCATTTGGTTGGTTCACTTGGTTGATGACTGAAACTACAATCTAACACAGATGTTTGTCTCTATCCAACACAGTTAAGCAGTGCGGTGAAACATACTTATTACTGTGTTGGATTGTGGGCATAATGTCTTGTGGGTGATGAACACTTCCTTGACATTCTCAAGAAGTGCTTTCAGCAATGGTGATACTTTTCAGATTGCAAAACGCTAGAGCTGGTGAATGGGTCTTCAGCAAAATGAGACTAGGCGAGCAGCATTTTCTCTATTGTATTCAGTAAGTACCAAACTTACCAGTAATTAATCCACAAAGTAGCAGTTAAGAATGAAATCTGTGAGCCAGGAACCCACAAACTTACAAAGTAGCCCCAGTGGAGCCACTCACTCTCAGGACACCCCTCTGAAATAAGGAGGATAATTATGTAAAGGATATTGAAATACTGAACAGAGAAGCAGGGATACCTGCAGCCCTGCTTGCATATGTGACAATAATCGCATGGCAGAGGCCCCTGCTGAGCTCAGCCCCCTCTGGCAGCTCACAGTGGCCGTTCTTTCCAGTCCTGCATGCATTGGGGGCAAATGTTTGCATCTACCAAACCAGGGTTATAAGTTGTGCGGGGATCATGCTCCATCACCCAACTCATGGAGGGCTGGCAGGGGGGAGGCTAGTGGTGGCACATTTCTGCACATCCCTGCTCTCCTTCACATGACTGCTGTTGCACCTACAAATAGAGCAGAGCCTAAACAAAACTTGTACGTGAAGCCTTCGGAACACATGAAATTCTATTAGTTCACATCCCCTTTCAGTTTAATCTGAAATACTTGATCTGTTTTTATTCCTCTTATTTCTACTTTAGAACAAGAAATCTCTGAATTCAATAAGCCTGTCTCTACAGCTTGGCTTTTAATAATTTGCGTAATTTATGATGCCTCACTTTGTAAACTTTCCTTCCACTGAATCTCAGCTGTTCAGGTATCATCACTCAATAAGCATACTGTGACTGTAATGCTTCTCACATGGATTGAATTGGATTTTATTGATGGCAAATGCTGTTTAATGTGCTTTCATGTAAAGAAGAAAAAGAAGCTTTTTACTGTGTGCTGCCTGGGAAGCCTTTCCACTGCATTACACTGTTTAATGTTTACACTCGTATGAAGCAGGGCCAGCATTTACAGATACGTGGCAGGGGTAGGAGCCACAAAGGGGTCGTTACCATCTCTAATTTTGATGATAAATTCTAATAATCTTGTTGGAATCAAAAGTCCACCACCCTTTCCCAAGAGAGTAATTCCCTAGTGTAAGAAGATGCTCCCAGGTGGATGTTTCAATGGCATTGGATGAGGAGATGCTCAGAAATCATTGCAGAGGTGGGGAGGTGAAAAACTAGACCAGGGGTCAGCAAACCTTGGGCCGGTGTCTCCAGCGCCGATCGCACGGCTCCTCCAACCGCAGCCGCGCAGCGCCGGTAAGAGCGGGCAGTGGCAGCGGGTGGCGGGGGTCGCTGCGGGCTGGATAAACGAGTCCCTCGGGCCTTATCCAGCCCGCGGACCTTAGTTTGAGGACCCCTGAACTAGACCAAATGCAACCAGTGACATTTTCATTTGCACAAAGTGGCGTTTTTTGTGGGGGGGGAGGTGTGCTGTCACTACAGACACTCTAAACTTAGACACCCCTTCCTTCCTTTACATGTACCTTTCCTGGCATTGTTGCAACTGCCTCCATTCAGCTTTAAGCCGAGTTTGGCTTCCTGCTGGTATGCTAACAAACCATGCAAAATGATGGGTGTCTCAAGTTAGGACCTCTCATAAGGTGTCACTTACGTGGTTTGTAAGCAAACCATGAAGCTGCACCACCTTTGCAGAAGTCTTTGCGTGTATCAGCATGGAAGCAACTGTAGAGGCAACTATGCTGGGAAATATACATGTGAAAGTGTCCTTGGGGAAAAGTAGCTGTTTGCCAGGAGCTTTCTCAGCTTAAAGCCTTTTCCCAGGTGTTTGTAGATAGGTAAGAGTTTATCGGCATTCATGTCTTTAAAAATGCTTAGAGAAGCAATTAATGCATTTCACGGCATGATAATTATGTTTTATCAAATCATTGTTGCATTTACACAAGGTTGAAATTTACAGACAGTTCAGCTAGCTTTGTCATTTTGCAATAATCATTGCTGGGAGCCAGTGTGGTGTAGTGGTTAAGAGCACTAGTCTTGTAATCTGGTGAACCGGGTTCGCGTCTCCGCTCCTCCAGATGCAGCTGCTGGGTGACCTTGGGCCAGTCACACTTCTCTGAAGTCTCTCAGCCCCACTCACCTCACAGGAAGGGAAAGGAGATTGTTAGCCCCTTTGAGACTCCTCCGGATAGTGATAAAGCGGGATATCAAATCCAAACATTTCTTCTTCTTCTTCTTCTGACCTGTTTTCACCTAAAAGGAGCTTGCTTCTAGTATGCCATCTTATTTTTGAAAAACACTGGGTCTCATTGCCAGAAGTCCATCCTATTTCCCTTATCTCTGAAAAGTAGCCGGAGGTCACATATTTCACTAAGAAAGACTGGTTTGTTATCAAAATCTGTAGTGTAGTCAGTTGCTATTAACAACCAAATGCAATTCTTAGATTACAGTCTTGGACAGCTGACTTGGAATTGTGAGGATATACTGAGTGAAGCCAATTAACAACAATCAATATTTCAATGAGGACTTATGGCTGCATGATATGCATGTACTTACATAATGGATAGAGGGACACGGGTGGCGCTGTGGGTTAAACCACAGAGCCTAGGGCCTGCCGATCAGAAGGTCGGCGGTTCGAATCCCCATGACGGGGTGAGCTCCCGTTGCTCGGTCCCTGCTCCTGCCCACTTAGCAGTTCGAAAGCATGTCAAAGTGCAAGTAGATAAATAGGTACCGCTCTGGCGGGAAGGTAAACGGTGTTTCTGTGCGCTGCTCTGGTTCGCCAGAAGTGGCTTAGTCATGCTGGCCACATGACCCGGAAGCTGTACGCCGGCTTCCTTAGGCCAATAAAGAGAGATGAGCACCGCAACCCCAGAGTCGGACATGACTGGACCTAATGGTCAGGAGTCCTTTTACCTTTACATAATGGATATATTTGCAAACACATTTGTTTACCTTTTTATGCATAAGGCTATGTCAAAACATCACATGTGTTTGCCCAAAATTGGATAGAGCAATGTGTCCTACAGAGACCACGTGTTCTGCATGCACAAAGGCCAGATTGTTCTTTTTTTTCCCGTGGGGAGCTCCGAAAAATTAATAAATATAATTTGGATTATAATTTGGTCTTTTTATTTTAGTTTTAATTGAAGTATTATGATTGGATATATTAAATTATGATTGGATATAATAAATGCCAGATTGTCCTGAAGGCACCAGGAGGACACCACTTGCCAAAACTCAGCCAGACTGGGTTGGGTCCGTCTTGGCATAGGCAACTGCCTGCATTGGGTTCCATGACATATGAAAGGTGTAAAAAATAAAATGATACCCTGATTTAGCTCATGGGAAAAGGCAGCTACCTCAAGGTAAAAAAAAAATCCCTTTAAAGTTCCAGTGGATGAGAACATTTTCAGTTCAGAGATGCCGGACTTTTGCTACTTTTTCACAGTTTGAACTATTGAGACAGATTCTTGCACCCTGTCACTGTGTTTGAAGTTGGTATTTTATGTTATTTGATAAGTTGGTGATCTATCCCTGGCCAGGAGTCCACAATCAGCAAAGTGCAAGGCTTAACTGGGATATCCTGTAAAAAAAATCTCTTTCATAGAGAAATATATTGCCTTAAAAACTGAATATGCCCTGTTAACTAATCTTGTAAAATGTCCTAATAATTGGAAACATATGTAGATGTTCAAATTTTGACTGAAAGGCACCTTAAGAAATGTCCTGGCAAAAAAATAAGTACACCTACTGTGTTTTGTGAACATTAATGGTAATTTATATTCAGGAGAATGTTTATATCTGTAACTACCTCCAAGATTCTAAAATGGTGTCTGTTGTGTATTCAGTGGTCTGTGTTTGCCTGAGCTTGAGTCTGGACTAAGGATTCTGAGCTCCTGTGCTCTGATATCCAATCACAGAACATTTCAGGATTTGGGCCTCTGCCATTGGCCCTTAAAGTATGAGTCATGATTTGCAGCTTGGAAGTTTAGACAGCCAATCACATGGGGGGTGGGAGTGGCCCAGGCCTTCAGAAATGTATATAAGCAGTTGCTTTGCCCGTTGTCCAGTTCTGTTAGTTCAATAAAGGTTCTTGCTGTTATCATTGCGTCTTGCCTCATGAGAACCCACCGATACTTCAGTGTCTCTTAGATACTCCTAACTAAGACCCCTACTCTAAGGGAAAGAAGGGCCAAGCACTGGGAGATCCATAAGAAGATCTCCCACATGGGGACTGGGTTTTTCCCCTCATGGCATCTTTCCGACCCATGTCTCTCACTTCTTTCTCTCTCAAACACAAACCAAAGAAGCACTTTTCTTTTGCTTAACAAACTTTATATACCCCTTGATTGTAATAAACCTCCAAGCAGTTCCCTCCTATCAAGAGAGCCGCTTCCCCTGACGCCCGATGTGTGCGATGGAAGTCAGGAAGCCACGTCACATGTTGACATCAGCCCGGTTCACTACACAATGTGGGGATGTGTCGCATGCACACTGCATGGCATGTGCAAGTGAGGTAAAGCACAGTGACTGCAGAATTCTGAAGGGGCCTAGACCCCGCCTTGAAACTTTTTTTGGCGGGCTTGGTCCCTCAGCCTCCCTAGATGGCACTCCTACCTCCTATTGAGGGAAACATACAAATAAAAACGGGCAATTTCTATGGGATTTTGACACTGGCTATAAGGCTACAAGCAGAGGGCACATTCCCCTGAGAAGACATGTGCCCGTCTCATGGACATGAACCATGCAAGACCAGAGTGCCTGCAGTTCTTGTGCATGCCCCACAGAAATGTGCTAACAAAACAAGCTGGCTCATTTTTAAAAGCCATGTTCTTCAGAACTAGGCAAAATAAGCCAAATGTCACTTGTAGGAATGCTCAGGTGTCAGTCAGATGTGACACACAAGCAAGATCTATCCACTGAGTTGCCACAAAATGAATTGCTATTGCATGTAATGCCATAATAATCAACATCCTATCACCAGGAATGCCATTTAAGGAGAGGTTTGGGCATTTCCCCCTGTTTCATGCCACAAACGAGTATTTCTCTGGAACAGGAACACCTGTCTGTCCAACATCCTGACCAGACACTGCAAACTTGTTCCTGCAGAGTGTGTGCAGTGTAGTCTAAAGCAAAATGAACACCTCTAATCTGAGTAGATGAGCACCTCGCCAGCAGCATCTCCAGGGACTGAACTTCAGTTCTGCCAGCAGCTTCTGTGGCATAGCAACTGAAACACAACTTTTCCTGCTGCTCCTGCCGCTACCCTGCCTTGCCAGAGGTACTCTGGGAATAGCGTTAGCATTCTGCTATTATGTCCACAATAGCAGAATGACACCAGTGTCTCCATGAAAGTAGGAGGGCAGGTGCCTCAGCTCCACTCAGTGCCACTAGCAGAGCCTGTGGCTTCTAAACTGTATAATGAAGGAAGGGGGGAATGAAGAAGCCCACTACCTCTAATATTGGGAGCCCACTCCCCTAATGGTGTTCCCCTTCCTTCCTGTCCCCCTTCTTCTTTGAGGAATCATCTCCACATCCATTTGTCTACTGAAGGACCCATAAATCTCAACTACAGAATTTCTGTGAAGATTAATCGCTAGGTATGTTCTCTCACACCTAAGAGCTGGAAACACGGACTGTCAGTTGCATATTGCCAGGAAAGACTGTTGTTGTTATCTGCCAATGGTATCTTCTAAGACGTGATTGGTTTCCGCTTCTCTATTGGTTCTCCAGGGGAGGAATCTACTGCCTCTTCCAGTTGTGAGGAGGTGGGAGGTAAGGTGGCCTTGTCGAGGGAAATACAACAAACCAGATGGAGAGGAATTGGGGGCGATCTGGCCATCTCAACAAAATGTTTTTAGAAAAATGTTGGCCATGTCAACAAAATATTTTTAGAAAAAATGGAGAGCAGCAGTCATTCAAGACTTGGAAGGCTTTAAAAACAATATCTTACAGGTCATTAATAAATTATTGGAAATAGTGTTCTAAAGAAACAGAAACCTCTGCATTCAAATTTTTTATAGCCACTTATTTTCAAGGATGATATATTAAAATGTTTATTTTTAAGCTAACCTGATCTCACATTGTTACTGTCAGCCAGTAACTTGAACTCTGATGCAAATAGTGCATTTACACCAGTCTGCAGTAGAGCCAAGAAAAAACAGCACCCCTCTGCTGAAATTCTACCCTCCATAATACCCCCCCCCCACATTTTAGAAGTTTGATTTCACTCAAAACAGAAGGCAAACCAAAGAAGCGGAGAGAAAAAGTAAAAGTAGCTATTTTAAGAAGAGCTGGGTCAGATCCAAAGGGCTTTTCCGCATGCAGAAGGTGTCTTCTGCTCATGAAATGTTGTTTTACGCCAAACACTAACTTTGTGTGAAGACGAGTGAAAGGAAACCTAATGTTTTTCCACTTGTGCAAGCACTTCCATTGCCTCTCACACAAGTGGAAAAATGAACGCTGCTCAGTAATGTGCCTGTTGTGTAAGGCTTTGTGAATTCTTCTGTACGCTCTTGTGCAAGCATTTGTGAAATGTGCCAGGGCTGCTAATGTTTTGCTCAGAGTTCTTTGGCTCTTGTGGGCTTTAATGTTTGTACAGTCAGCATGTGACTTGTGAAGTGATGCTTAAAAAAAAAATCATACAGATTCACAAAACCTAGGTGCCAAGGGCAGAAAACATAAAGGAAAATCATGAGGCTAAGAACTGTGTGGACTGTGTGGGGGCTGGATGGGGGCAGGGACACTCAGAAAGCTGAGGTCTCCGCTCAGCAACTAGTTCAAGCCGGGATAGGAGCAGCAATGCCGTGCGCTAGGTTTTGCGTCTTGATGCTCTGATCTTGCTGCCAAACAGGGGTTTATAAAGCACAGGCCTCTGGAGATTTCTCATACTTTCTGGCTTATTCTCTTGGTGTTCATCTTAACTGAAGTCAGCTGTTCCCCTTTCTCACTTATCCAGGGTTTAGCAGTGAAGTGTTTAGCATCTGGTCTGGCTATTATTATAAAGAGAGAACATCCTGCTCTGTTGGGAGAACACCATCATTGGCAGCAAAAGGACACAGACCCTTTGCAGCCGCCAGGATTCCCAAGACTGGCCTGCATTCAGGTCTCCCACTGGCTTCCCCTCAGCAGACCCAAGAGGCACACCACGCTCGCCTTAACTGGCCAGAATTTCGTTTTACTTGCATTATTATGCCCTTTATTCAGATCTCAGACAACGAAAATGTGTAGTTAACATTCGTTTGCTACAGTGTGATGAAATCAAGCAAACCAAGGACAGTAGAAGTTTGTTTTCTGTTTTTATTCCTGACCACTGCGGAAATGAAAAAGTAAACAAAGCTCATGCCTGCATCAGCGTCCGGCCTCTCTCTAAAAACAACCACCACGACCAAGGCCAGGTTAAGCATGATGACACCAACAGGCAAAGGCTGCAAGTCCCACTGAACTTTATGGCGCTTACAGCTGTGCAGGGTTGCCCCACAGAATCGTTCACATGACATAGCATACCATTTGACTGCCCATCAATTTTATTGGGGGGCCAAAGGAACCTAGTTGGCTCCTTTGCATCTGGGTAGACCTATGTAAGCTTGCGCTACAAAAGTGGAGGCCACTTTTCACCTTAAAGACCTGATATCCTCATAGAATCAGGGTAAAAGTAGTCAAAACAACAACAACTTTGTTTATGCGGTTATTAAAATCTCATGATTTTGAAACCATTTCCACCTTTTAAAGGAAATGTCCTTAAAATAGTGTTTTTTGCTTTGCCTTGTACTTTTACAAGGACGAAATTAGCTTTCTCTTTGTATTATAACCTGGTTCCATGCACATTTACAGAGAAAAAGGTCCATCAGCTGAACTATATTCCTGATTTAAGTGTTCATAAGATTGTAACCTAAGGAACTGAATGTTGCTTTAAGGGGGGAAAGGTTGCTACCCTCAGTTGTAGGATTGTTACTTCCCCCTTATTCCTTTTAAGCACAGAATGATTAAGAAGGATTGCCTCTCCAGTCTAATTCTAATTCCTTCCTTTTATATAAGCAAGCACCCAATATCTGGACAGCAGTTTGGGCCCTTGAAGCTTCATGAGATGTGCACCATGCATCAGGATTAGTAGGGGTTTCATGCAACTGTGGTTAAAATTTTGGCAATCCTATTTTAAAATAGTAGCTTCTATCCTTCAAAAGCAGAAGGCACTCTCAGCCAAAGCGTGGTATGACATTTCAGAGCACACTGGCTCCAGTCAGCTCCAAGTCTATTTACAAATATAAACTAGATAATTATGGAGATGTGGCAGAAGACAAAGAAGCAGGGAAGAACATTAACAAAAAAGCCATTTTATTGAAAATGAGATTCAAACCTCAAAATTAATATTACAATCATGAGAGAATGCCAAACAAATTCAATTTACAGTTGCAACATACAATACAAATAATCCCTTTGAAGATAAAGTAAACCCTTCCACAATCGCTGTCTGCAGCACAAAGAAGAATGTGTTTGTACAATATGTGCATAAAAAGCAAATCTTGGGCAACAGCAATTGGAGAAAAAAATGAAAGAAATTAAAGCTTGTATTTACAGGAAATGCTACAAATATCATTTTGTTCCAGCAGAAATTCAAGACTGGTAAAACATATTTAAGTAAAAATAATGTGGAATGTTGCTTAGTGTACCTATGAAACAAAAATTACCGTAAAGATATGGTTTCTGGCTGTTCTGCTTAAAAGAATTGCAACAAAAATAAAGCAAGTAATTAAATGTAAACAGGCAGAATGTCAGGTAGAACATGCTGAAATGAAATGTATCTCAGACTTTTTAGATATTAGAAAACTTGGTTTTCTTTTATCTTTCCTCATTACTTTTATAGGTTTAAATTATTGCTTTTGTTCATGGCTTTTCTGTGATTCCTGATCAATTACTTCACCAGGACTCAAATGGCAGGCCCCAACAAAAAGATGGAGCAGTATTCCGGTAAACTAGACAGTGCAAAAGATTCCCCTCTGGAACAAAGCGTGGGGAGGCAGAGCGGGAGAGGAGGACCAGGAAATCCATCCTCTGGGCAGGGCAGAAATAAATGGGGCACCTGGACCATTTTTAAGGGCTCTAAGGTGCTGGTGCCCAAGTAACTTTGGTTGCAATCCGACACACTTACACTGAAGTAACTCCAACTTCACTCAGTGGAGATTATGAGATCTAATCCCAACCCTTCGATCAGCCTCATCTAAGGAAGGAGTTTGGAATTAAATTCTTTATTTATCTTTGGTATACTCTTTGAAAAAGCTTTGCACAAGCAGTTTAATACAATGGACTCCACAAACTGGACCAGCATTTCCACTTCTCAAAGAAGTAACTCCCATCCGTGAGATACTAAACACAGCCCAAAGGATCCCATGTTATGAATCGTCACACATTCCCATCCTGAATCACAAGAGAATGCAATTTGCAGGAGGGGTTTTGGGGGTGGGTGGGTGAGATATTAAAATGTGTGATATACATGAATAATTGCCAGTTCAAAACAAATGCAGAGTTAGGAGCAAAGATCATTTTGAACTTATTTATTTGTTTTCTTATTTATATTGTGTCATCAAGGAATCAGGTACCATCCAAGACTGAATACGAAGTTCCCTGCTGAGAGCTTAGGTCTAAAAAAAGAAAAGCATACTAAATTAAAATGTGAGAGACCACAGAGAAGGGCCTTGTGCTCATCAAAGGTGCTTGTGAATATTTTCCGCTGCCACCCCTTCAATTATAATTAATTCAGACTTGTAAAATGAACCGTTTTTTTTCTGTGCAGTCATAATCACAGGGCATGAAATGGGCATTTTGGGGGGCAAACATAACTGCAGACCTGAGTGACTTGGAGTTTCAATCCCAAATGATCCAGTTTTAAAACGTGATGATACAGAAATATTACTGTAGGTACAGAACAAAGCAGGAAAATGATCTGTGCTGGATTAAATCCAGGAATATAAATCAGTATTTTAATTGTACAAGAACATCTTTCTTGCTTTCTTGCTTGCTTTTAAAATGTCGTTGGGTTGCTGCCTGCAGCCCCTGTAACAACACAAAAATATCCCTACAAAATTACTTAAGATGCATATAGTAAATCTTTAAAAAAGCCCCCTTTCAGCAATAAAAATAATGTACAAATACAGTACCTTTATTAAATATACAACAGCTTTTGCACTGGAAGTTCATTTTCTTTTCTTTTTCTGGTTTAATAAACGACAACCAGAAACCCACAAAACTTGAAATGTGTAACCAGACACTGGCTCTTTTAAGTGCTGCTGAAATGAACACTTATCTTACAGATACAAATAAATTGACAAGGGTATGCTTCAAGCTACCACAGATAATAAATAGGATCAATAATAGCTCCCGTCTTTGAAGGAAAAGTACACATCAGGAAAGTGTCTCTAACTGACAAAAAGGGTACTTGATATATAACCTTTAGAAGGTAAGTATTATTTTTTTCTAAAGAGCAAAGGATTCATACCAAATTTTCAGGAATAATCCAGGGGAATGTGGAGTCTCTCTAATGGGCTGCCTTAGCAATCCGCAGATGATGAGTCTGATACTGTCCAATTATATTATGACCTTGCATAAGTATTTCACCATTTCTTATTGTTGGGTTGGCCAAAACGTAGCCCATACTTATCATTAGTTTCAGCAGCACCGCAGTCCAGAGAAAATTATGTTTGCTGAAGGCAGTTGAGGCTAAAAGCAGTGCAAATGAGAAGATGGAAAAGGCTAGAGAGACAATGCATTCTGGAAAGCTGGCACTTCCTTTTAAAGGAGTCAAGCCGCAAATGGCTCTGCTTCATCCACAGTCCCACATCCTGCTTCAATTAAGCACGTGCATAAATCGGTTTCTGGAATCGAGTCTAAGGTGCCCAATGAGCTTACTGTCCTCTGAAGTTTAAATAAGAATTCTCCAAACACTTCAGAATGTGTTGGATCTCAGGCACTTGTCAAGTAGCTAATCCTGCTTGTCATTCTGGCAAAAAAAGAAAAGAGTTTGGAAGTGGTGGGTGGATGGATGGATGGATGGATGATGAGTCCCAGGTGTAAATGGGAACATGGCCTTAAGAGGACTTTCATTATCCATATTCACGTTTGAACAATCAAATATTGATGCAAGCTGGTCCTGCTGAATTTAGATCTGCTTTGCAGTGGTTCATTTGTGCTTATTCTTTTGTAACCTGATGGTTAAAATATCAATTGATATACAGTATATGCATCATAACTAGTATTTGATACTAGATAAGACCCATAAGATTGGTCATTGATTTTGCTGGCATTTCATTTGGGATTTTATCCAGAATGCGTTGCCTGGGATCTAAGCATGGAGTACAGGAGTAAGACATCCGGCAGCAGCCCTCACAAAACAACCCCCAGCCTTGGGGAGGGGCTGCAGCAGGGAGAGTGGAGACAAAGATCTTGCACATGAGAGCACCACACACGGCGCATTGGACTTTGGTCCCCACCCATTCAATTTTGAGAAACGCTTTTCACTCATTCTGCTTCTCTTTCCAGTTCATTTCTGACAGATTAAAAAGGCAAAAGGCAACCAAATAACCAATAACATTTAAAACAGTATTTCCTTCATAAATTAAAACAATGTCCTATATCAAAGTTTCTTTGAGATGGAAGCATTTTTTTTATATATAAAAAAAAAATCACATTGCAGCTGGTTTATATTGGAACTGCCTTTCAGAGTTCAGGCATAGCCTTGAGATTTTGTACCGCTAAAAGTCTTGTCAGTATTTTTTAAAAAACAAACATTTTTAGAGACCTAAGTCATCATATCATTACATTAAGAAAACTTTAAAGGGATCAAATATCATTAAATAATTATAAATATTTCTTTAAAATTATATGACAATTCATTTTTTTGCAAATAACCTCAATTTTTACATATTTATAACTTAATAAAATAAAACAAGATAGCCAGACACACATACTACCTAAACTGTTTTGGTTTGAGTAAGATATATTGCCATTATCTTTTGCTTCTTGCATAAGAAATTAGATTTCATTTTATTTTAGGGGGTCTCCCCCAATATATATATATATATATTGGTTAACTGATCTAAGGCCAAAACAAAATCAAATAAATGAATAGCACAAAGTAAACAAGGCTGCCTTGGTACCTTGTACAAAATAAGCCGTGCATCTTAAAAGTTCTTTCATCTGCTGCAAGGCTTTGATAATATGGTTGAAGAGCTACTGTAATCAGAAGATATTTTGGTATAAATAGGAGCACAAATACAAGTAGTGATAAGCACTGTGCATGCATAGGGGCCCTGCATATTGTATGGTTGCAACTGTACCTGAATTGTTTTTGTTTGTTCCAAAAAAGAAAAAAGCACGGGCTTTGTCTTGAAAATTGGCAGGAGTCCATTTCTTCCCTCTTGGCAAAATAACTCACTAATTATTTTTTTAAAAAAATGTTTTACAAGAGTATAGACATGGGCATCTTTCTGCACTGGAGTCAGTATTTTTTTATATATATAACTCAGACAAATGTTTCCAAGAGGACAGTAAAATGTGCTTTGATCTACATTGATTGGAACTATGATGCTGGAAGGTCATTCTAACGTTGTATGCATGTACTAAGCTGTTATAACATCCCAGCTACACAGTTGTACATATCAAGAGAATCTATTCAAAGGAAAAGAAAAAAAAACAGGCACTTTATAATTAGCTGACTTTCTTTCTTTCTTTCTTTTTGGCTCACTGACTTTAGGCCGTGCAATAAACTTTCAGTATGGCCTCCAAACGGATTCATCCATTCTGCCACTAGAATTCAAGACTGTGGGGGAACTGCTGTGGCTTCCATCAGCCTCCACGCCCTCATTCTGGTTAGGCAAGTTAGGGTTTAGGAGTGCGCTGCCGCCGTTGGAGGTGGTGGTACAGGGAGGCAGCATTCTGGAGGGGGAGCGATCTCCTCCTGGTACCATGGGGAACTGGTATGATCCTGACGATGTGCCGTAGTAGAGATAGGGAGTGCTGCTGGTCTGGAATGGTCCACTTTGATTTTGGGAGGAGCCTGGGTAAGGTGGTGGCAAGTAGGTGTGGTAATGAGTTGTGGATGACATACCCAATGACATGCCTGAGGTGACGGGCGGCGCATAAGTGAAGGTGCCTGGATAGTGCATTCGCGGGTTGGAGAAGCGGCTCTCAGTGAGGGATGAAAGGCTGGCAAACTGCCTGGGATCTGAAAATGGGCCCAGCTCGGAAGCACCTAAAAAATTATAACAAGACATGGGGGAAAGAAGGCTGTAAATATCCAATTTCTTTTTTTTTCCCTCTGAAAAGTGATGATATAACTTTTTTAAAAGAAAGAAAGAAAGAAACCCATTTCTATTCTTGTTCCCCACAAGAATAGCAAATCATTCTATAGAAACACTACAAGGAACACTTAGTGCCTTTTATTTCCAATCTGTGGTCATGCATGAGAGTCCACTGTGACCAAATAGAGGTGCTCTCCATGGACAGATTTTTAATATTTCCTTCCAAATGAATCCACTACACTTCTGGTCAAAATCCACACAAACCTCAACAGGTATCCATGAGAAATCTTGCAAATACCGGGTTGGTACCTACCGCTGCCCGTGGCACTCCCAGCCTTCCCCTGCTATAGACCTGGACTGCCCCAAAGTATTTTTATAAACAGACTGTGGTGTACAAGTCATCATCATATCTTAGCATTTATTATAGAGGGTAAACACAGTTTTGTGTGATGGAAACTGAGCATGAGTAAAGTAATTTTGGGCTCCTTTGAAATGGAAGGTTAAGTGCAATGGATATGGATTCTAGTTAGGAAACTGTCAGCGGCCATTAACAGGCCGTTAACAGGGTTAAAATTCGGTGAAAAACCACCATGGATCCTTTTATGTGATACAATGTACTGAAATAATATGCAGTTGTGATGTTTCTCATCCCTTAACCATAGTTAAAGGGTCAGAAAAGAGTCACGAGTGTGTGTTCTTTCCACGTTCAGATTTTCTCCTTTATTGTAGTTTGCTATTATGTGTGCCATCAACATTAACTATGGTTAACAGCAACCAGGTTGCGGTAATCTAGCATTTTAAACCAAGGTTCGAATTTCGTTATGAAGTGAGGAGCACCTTGGTTTAGTCATAGTCAACAAGGTAATGAACTGTGCTTAAGAGGGTGAAGACTGGAAAGCCATCCAGGAGGGAGAATGTAGGGAGAAGGAACATAAGATAGTTGGCCCTCACACAGTGGAGGGGTAGTTTTATTTCTATACTAGCCCACCATAGGAGAAAAACAAGGTCAAAAGGGCAACAGGGCAAGTGTTTCATGAAAAACTATCAATATAGGTAAATTGTGTAGAAAATCACTGGCTAGTACCAATATCAAGAAGCTAGAAGAAGATTAAGAGAAAAATAAATTCAAATAGGCTATCTTTAAACTCTTGGTAAAAAAAAAAAAGTATTTTTCAGGATACTTCAGGGTTATTTTCCCACCATCAAAATAAAAAGGCAATGCAATATGTCTGATCAACCATCTCAGACACAAGTATCCAACTTTGCAGCTAGGAAGGTGGAACTTTCAATTAGTCAAAGAATACAATGTCAATAATTCTTGGCTTCATGGAATAATTTACTGTGGTCAAACAAGAAGCAGTCATTCAGTCAATCATTTTATCGGTTAACTGACTGCTATCCCAACTGTGGTAGGTTTCTCACTCAGCAAAATCTGGGATATCCAAAACTAGTGCCATCGAGAGAAAAGCGTTTTCAAGGTTCACTCCTTGTCTGCCACTGTGGTGAAAGCTGGAACATTTGAATGGCTTGTTAGGTAGAGCTGTCATGGGGAGTTATGTAGTGAGGACAGGCTAGGCTAGCAGACTAATCTAGTGGCTGCCCAGTCTAAATTCTTGCCTGGTCCTTAAACCTGGGGGCAGGAACACAGAGGATCAGACCGTATAGAAGTGGTTTTCTTCAGGGGATGGGGGAAATGGGTATTGAGGGTTAATCAATTACAGGGGCATTCAAGTGAGGAATGCAGATGGGGAAATGGAACCCATATAGTGAGAATCAGTTTGGTAGATTCTGGATAGAAAATTACACTGGTTTGAGATCTGGGAGGAAAACTAGTATTTGAGGATAAATTAATTTAAGGGGAATGGATTAGGGTTTGAGGCTCGAATCTCAGCTCTTCGCCATGCTTGCTTCTTGCCTTGTGTGGGTCATTTGTCATTCCGCCTCACTAGTTTTCTTTCTTCAAAATGCATGTTGCGGCAGCAAATGTGTGGTCAAATAAGGGTTTTTGTGTTTGTGGCTTTGATTCCACTTCTTTGTTGCACCTGTATACATGTAATTCACCATCCTACTACCAAGAGGGGCCAAAAGAGTGTGACAAGCAGGGCAAAAGGGCAACAGCCCTGTCCGTTTGCAGATTCTGGTGTCCAGAAATAGGGTACATCCTCTGAAAGACGGAAGTTCCAATCTGATGGAAGGGGTTTAGAAGGGATGGTTGGACAGGCAAGGAAGAGTTTTAGGTGGGTAGAGGCAAGAGAAAGGAAAATAAGAGTGGCATAGCAGAGTTCTGCCCACTTTTTGAAGATTTGAGCCATCTTTGTTACCTGGCTACTTGCAATGTGGGAGAAACATCTAGTTCATAAACAGGTATTGTTTAATGCAGAAAACAGCAAGCAGTTCACCTCAGCAAACAGCAAACAGTCACCCAAACCTGAGGGTTTTGTGACTGTTCTTCCCAACGGCCTTGCTTGACAGTGGCATGAGATTATTACCAAGAGATATTGCCCTGAGAGTGGCAGCAGAGGATACATATCGTGGGACAATAATTAAATATAAATAGTAATAAATAAATAATACTCTGATGCCTGCTGAAATAACTTTGCCATCAGACTTTAAATGCCAATCCAAATGTAAAACCTACACTGCTTTCAATGTGTAATGATATCATTCCATATTCTCTTTCACATCACCAGGATCCACATGAGACAGGAAAGGAGAGTCTCAAATGCTGATCCCAGTGACACACATGAAAAGTGTCCCGCCTCCTTTGACTTCTAAGCTACTGTAGGTGGTTTGCTGCTGCTTGGTTCTATAACGTCCTGGACATTCTGGTTTGGCCCAGCAAATACTTTAAGGCACTTAACAAGGACTTCAACAGGCAAAATGGAAAATATACGTAGTCGTGTCATTAGCTACAGTGCATTTAGGCATAAGAAAATGGGCATCATCCAGTTTGAATCTGAAAATGCAGAGCCTGACCATGACTTGAAACAACTTGTTCTGAAATTGATGTAAGATTCTAGGTTTTTCCTCCTTGTAGCTGGTCCTAATCTCTCCTCTATCCCTTCTGTGGCAAACCCTCTGCTGGGAAGGGACTTCCCCCTTCATCTCTGCCAGAGGCAATACCACCCAGAAACAAAGTTGTTATTTTGAAAGCAAAGCACATTGCTTCCTCCTTCATACTATGAAAAGGAAGTAATATTTATTGGGAAATTTAAAGTTAGTGAAAAGATTAATAGTGATCCATTTCTGCTTACATTACTGTTAAATTAATAAGGTAAGCAGAACAAGAATCACAATTTTCTCTTTTCTGCGTCTGTTGAAATTATGCAGTAACTATAGCTCATAGGTAGAGCATATGTTTTGCATGAAGGAGGAGTCTATAAAAGTTAGAAAGCAAAACACGGAGGCAGCATTATAAGGCTTACTGGAGGAAGATATGAAGAAGCTGCTGTTGCAGAAGACACGTAACCAGTTGCTAAGCAATCAGGGTAAGGAATGCTGACCTCCCCCACCTGGGACTCAGAAGGGAACTGGGGTATATTTGTTTAAGTACTTTTATCCATCTCCACATTATTTTATTTACTCCCCAAGTGTGCTGTCTTTATAGCATAAAACACAGTTGGCTAGCTTTGGTATGGTAAAAAGGTAAAGGACCCCTGGAGTGTTAATTCCAGCCAATTTTCACTATGGGGTTCAGTGCTCATCTCCGCTTTCAGGCTGAGGGAGCCAGCGTTTGTCCACAGCTAGCTTTCTGGGTCATGTGGCCAGCAGGACTAAACCACTTCTGGCACAATGGAACACCATGACAGAAGCCCGAGTGTACAGAAATCCCATTTACCTTCCCGCCGCAGCGGTACCTATTTATCTACTCACCCTGGTAAGTTGACAGGAGCTGCGACAAAGCAACAGGAGCTCACCCCATTGCACGGATTCAAAATGCTGACCTTGCAATCAGCAAGCCCAAGGGGCTTGGTGGTTTCGACCACAGTGTCACCTGCATCCCAGCAGGTATATTGTACTTGGAAGCAACTCATTTGAAATAAATGGGGCTTCCTTTCTACTGAGAAAATACAGTAATTTGCAATGCCCCCACCTCAGTTTTCCATATCCACCAAGCAGCCAGTACTAGTCTGCATTTAATCACTGAGCTGGTGAGCTCAGTGATTAGTGAGATTAGTGATTAGTGAGAAAAAACTGAGGCTGCAATCCAGTGCACACCTACCTGAGTCTAAGCCTCACTGAACTTAATACGGGTGGGAGGCTGCAGAAAGCAGTATGGTCTGCTTTCATTTGTAAAGTCATTTGTTTACACAAATACTTACTTATTTTTGCCATGTTGGCCCATAATTTTCAGTTGATTCCCAACAGTAATATGCTATGTACACATTAACTCCTGAGAATAACACACAGAGGTCACCCTTTAAGGAGATCACAAGACAATCATAAAACTTTCAACCACTATAGCCAAGATTTGTCTTATTTTTTGTTAACGGGATAAATAAGCCCTCACACCTTTTCTTCATGGTTTATTATACCAGGTTTTGCCCATGTAATAATGATAAAAGTTAATCTTTTGCAGTTTCTCTGACATTCTGAAAAAGTAGGACATTATTAATTGGTTGGGGAGGGAGCTGATTTGTTTTAGGTGCACTGTAAGTCTTTAAGACCTAGACACTCAAGAGGAAAGAAAAGCAGGAGGTGGACTCAAAAAACCTAGATAAATGAGAAAGGCAGTTTCCTAGAACTGTGTGTGTTACACCTGTGGGCAAACTCTCACAAAAACAGCCTAATGAGGAGTTGCCATGAATGTTGAAAATCATTTGAAAAAGCAAAAAAAACTGGGTGAGAAAATAAAATGGAGTAACCTAGAAAAGGAGAGAGCATGAGACCCTGAACAGCAGCACCCCTTTTAGATCATGAGGGCACGCTGCAATATTTTGTTGCAGTTCCCACTTTTGTGAAATTACTGAGTGTTACTCCAGAGCTGACTGCCGAGCTACATTTACCCTCAACCAGTAGCAAAACACTCTGGGACAGGACAGGGGAGGGGGAAAAATATATTCCAGCCTCTGAAGTGGTAGGATTTTAAACTTGCATCACCAAACTGTTCTTGTTCGGCTTATGCCCATCAATGTAATACTTCAGGACCAGGGAAAGAAATAGAATAAGCATCGGTAATATGATTCCAGACTTCTGATGAGCTTGAAGATCCATTTTTATTTTAATCTCAATATGGAGACCACCCCAGAGACCTTAGGTGCATAACATGTTTTTGGTACAAAAAAGTAGTGAAGGATAACCTAATTTTACTAGAACTCAACAACATACGTTATCTTATTGGGTATTCACCACTTATGTGTGTAAATGTACATGGTATTGGAAGCAAAATAAAAAAGTGTTTGATCATTTAATTTCTAAAAAAGTAAAGGCCCCCTGGACAGTTAAGTCCAGCCAAAGCGGACTATGGGGTTCATCTCGCTTTCAGACCAAGGGTGCTGGCGTTTGTCCACAGATCGCTTTCTGGGTCATGTGGCCAGCAGGACTAAACCCTTTCTGGTGCAACAGGACACCATGACGGAAACCAGAGCACACGGAAATGATGTTTACCTTCCCAACGCAGCAGTACCTGTTTATCTACTTGCACTGGTGTGCTTTCAAACTGCTAGGTTGGCAGGAGCTGGGACAGAGCAACAGGAGCTCATTCCATCATGCGGATTTGAACCGCCGACCTTCTGATCGGCAAGCCCAAGAGGCTCATTGGTTTAGACCACAGCGCCACCTCTCCCTAAGTACATGTACCCTGCCTTGGGCCAGTAAGCGGAGGAAATAGTCCCACCACAGTAAATTTGACAAGCCCAATTTAATTTCTGTACTGCTGACTATATTAAAGATATCTCTAAGCAGTATACGAAAAAACTGAAGCCACAACAGACAACTTACAGAAATATTACAAAAATACAGTCACATAGAGGAATGTTGCACTAAAACAAAGTTACCAATATATATAAATCAAGGCCCATTCATTTCCCTTCCGACACACCTTCCCTCTCAGCCTCCCAGGGTCCAAATAAAACCTCAGCTCAGCCACAAAAGTCTCACAGCGAGAAGAGATCCTGGAAAAGGCCGACGCCATCCTTGCCTCTCCCTCTAGACCTTCTCTAGATGCTCCTTTCCCCGGCTGCATCCCATTCAGCCCCCTTGTCACTCCCAGCTCCAGATGCCGCAGGGGGTCCAGAGGATGAGGAGAGGGTCCCCTCCACTCACAGCACTTTCTTCCCCCTCAGCCCTCTCCTCCTCCTCTAGCTGCTCTCAGCTATTGCTTGGGGGGGGGGGACTTTTGTATTTCTACTCTTGAGACTCTGCTAGGGAAAGTACAATTACTTGCAGTGCACTGGCAACAGGAAAGATATTTTAGATCAATTTTGACAGTTTTTTTTCTTTTACTTTTTGTTGGGAGATATGAATACTAAGGAAAACAATATGCAAGAAGTTTCTTGAATAATATTTTTGTCAGAATTACATTAGGATGTAGAAGGCAGTCAGTTTAGAAACCTATTTTGCCTATGAGCTTATTCCTCAGAGCTGCAGACATCTTCTACTCATGCAAAATGTTAAGGATAAGGGGGAGGCTCTCCTGCCCTGGGGACTGGAAGGATACTTCGTTTTATTTTAGAAGAAAACACACACAGCCCTGCCCATTTCTGCCCTGCTTTCCAGTGTTATAAATTGTACTTGTAATATTTGCCAGCGCAATCAAATACTATCCCGTCTCCACAAACTGGAGAATAAACTATTCCTTCAGAATACCATTCAAATAATACACTTCTACTCCCTCCACCCACTTCCCCCCTTTTTTGGGGAAAGAAAGAAACCTCCTTGCTGTTTAAGGGCTTTATTAAAAACTTTTAAGCAAAGGGAAGGAAGATACTCTTTGAAACTGAATCTACTGTAGGACACAAGCCAACACAAAAGGCCACCCACAGCGCATGGGGCCATGTGACTTCTCTGTCACATCCTGAAGCCATTTCCAGCCTCGGCACAAGTTTGTACTCCCATTTAGAAGGAGCCGGGATATATTGGGAACACACATATGGAAACACTTTCCTAGAATCCGTTTCCATGAAATCCATAAGGAGCCAAGTAGCTTCAGATGTGGTGGTGTGCCTCAGATTAGCCAAAGGGTGGCAGAGGAAAGATAGAAATCCACCCTCACAGCACTTATTTCAGTTCCATTAAATACACACACGACTTGGGGCTACCAAACTACTGGAGCCATAAATAAATAAATAAATAAATAAATAACTGCTTTTCTGTTCTAAAAAAAGCAGCATGAATATTCAGTATTCTTATCATAAATCAGGGAGAGCCATTAATGTCACAACAGCTGCCTGTGGTGTTTTAATTAGCTCCCCCCTCAGCCACCCCCTCTCAGAGATCTATGGAGAAGGAATATGTGCTGCGTGGGTGTAGGTTAAGAGGCAGGAAAAAACTCTTTATTCAACATGTGTGGCCAGAATCATTTTCCAAATTGCACATAAAAATATTAATTGATGGTCATGTGAAGCTTACAAAAACTCCCTTCAGATGGTACACCTTCCTTCAGCCTGTCTGCTGCAGTTGTGGCACATTAAAACCAGAGATTGCAAACCGGATAATATCCAGCACACTGCTTTGAGGCGGCTGGAAGGCATCTCTCAGTGCCATAGCCTGCTTTGGCCAGGAGACCCCAGGCCCAAACCCAAACCCCCACTCCCTTCCTCCCTTCCTCCCTCCCTCCCTCCCTTCCTTCCTTCCTTCCTTCCTTCCTTCCTTCCTTCCTTCCTTCCTTCCTTCCTTCCTTCCTTCCTATCAGAAGCAGAGGCATAGCAGGGATTATATTTTCCCCCAGAAGGCACAGTTTCAACAATATTTTTTAAAAAACAAGAAAGAGTTAAGTTGCCTCTTCCAACTTCAGATTTCAGTCTTGGGAGAAGCAAAAGGCAACCTTGGGGGAAAGATCCATGGGGCTGAGCTCCATGTGCCCTATGTCCGCTATGAGTGGCGCCTCTCTGGATGCCACTTGCTGGAAACTGCAGAAGAAGGGGGCTACGACCGCGCCCTGCGTCCAGGATTCCCACAAACATCTGGCTGGCCCGTGTGAGAAGAGGGAGCTGGACCAGATGGGCCTTTGTCCTGAAGCAGCAGCACCTGAGGTCCTAATACGACAGAGTGTATTTAGTGAAGACTTCCTCCCCAGTCTTCGCCCCATCCATCCATTCGTCCTTCAGTACCTTAAGATTCCACTTTTTCTTCTGCATATTATGATGTCTCCCAAATCTCATTCTGTACCAAGGTAAATGAAAGTAAATGCTTTTGGAGACAAGAGCTATGCAGAAGACTGCAAAGCTTAAATAGTAGCTCCTGTTCCTCCAACTGCAGATTTTAACATAAAAGGTGATTTGGGGAGGAGAGAGGTATCGTCATCCTCAGAGTTCTATACAGAAACAGTAAATATACAGCTGGTATTTAGTTGTTATCTCCATCTGCAGTCCACCATCCCACCTTAATTGCACATTTGTTTCTGGTGCAGTGAATACGTGGTTGTGTGTGGAAACTGTGTTGAATACATGAGATATCTTCTTCATGCCCAACACTTATTTTGTGACTATTATTATTATTTACTTAGTTCAAAAGCCTCTTTAGTTCTGTTTGTGTAAATGTCATCTGACATTGGAGGGGCTCTCCCTCCCTCTAGCAGCTACACATTGCCATTCACACAAGTTTTGTACTTCAGACATTATATAGGCAGCACAAGCAGAGTAGAAGCATAAATCGCTTGCACTTTCACCATCTCCATACAGTATTTGTAATGAGCAAAGCCACAGCCGAGCCATTACTAGCAGACATCAGGGGGTCAGTGTCATGTTGAAGGCGCTGAAATAATGCAGCTCAGTGCAGTGCTGTGCTTGTACAGCAACCCAGACACTGCCGTGCCATTAAGACGTACATTTATGCAATGCAGTTATGAAGCCAGGGGCTAAAACGGACAGAAAATGGGTTGTGTCAGGGAAGGAGCAGAGGAGCAGCCAGGTCAGTCATGGTTTTATCTAACATTGAAGGCATAGCTGTTAACTTTTCCCTTTTCTTGCGAGGAATCCTATTCGGAATAAGGGAATTTCCCTTAAAAAAATGGAAACATTGACAGCTATGACTGAAGGACAGCAGCCAGACAACATGCACAGAAAATATCTTTTTAAAATGTCAGCCCATGACAATAGCTCTCCCTACCATATTGGCTAGAATTCAATCTAGCACAGCAACCAATCATGGCAAAGCACCGAGCATATATAAACTACAGCAGAACTCAATTCACACCCCCAAAAGTGCTGTAACACTCAACTCCCATGCCTACGAACCTATGAGTCTACAAGGGCACAGGTGGGAAAGGGGGTATTACCGGGAAACAATGGAGAAATGGCCCTTAACTCAAAGGGGAATACACTCGCAAAACAAAAAAATACCCAGCAGCCAAAGATAAACAAAGTACACCTGCCCTTTTCTCCTAAGCCCTTTTCATGTGCACCCAGTCCTGGCCCCTGCTGCACCCCTGGGCTTTGGCATGTCTGCGTTGGGCCTACAGATGTAGGCAATCAGAAATCCTACAAAAGATTAGTTTTCTAAAGAATGCAGCACTCTCTGCATGTCGGCAATCCTGCAGTAGATACCGTTTCAGAGACTATCTTCCTTAGCTTTTAAAAAAATGTTTTGATCGAGTTTCTAAGCAGCAAGGAAATTTCTTTATTTTCCACATACAAAAAAAGGAAGTGGATGGAATGGAAACTATATTCCCGTTTGTGGGGATTGGATGGTATTTGATTTCACTAGCAAATACCACAGTATAATTTATAATGCTGGAAACCAGTACAGAAATGGCAATGACTGTTTTTCATGCAATGAAATAAAATAGACTTCTCTTATTTGTTTATTATTTCCATTTATACACGGTTAACTATCAGAAGATCCCAAGCCACAGTGCATATTTATTTATTTTTTATGAAATTTATATCCAGCCCTTCCTCCCAAAGCTATGATACTGTTAATCATATTCTGGCCCCACACAGGACATCTGCACTGCATGTCTGTAATCTATGTTCACGGTAGGATGCAAAGGCAGGATTCCTTCTTGTCCCTACGCCTGTACAAGCATGGGCATGCAGGCACATTACAGATGTGCAAAGGTGTGTGTGCATGCAGAACCATTACCATGATACTGCCCCCTGTGTGCTCACTGAATGACCACAGCACATGTGAAGAGGCCAAAAGGGAACAGGCGTTGGAAAGCTGCTTCTGCCAGGCTTTCCTTCAGCCATGTTTCCCTGTTCCCTTTTCTTGGTAGCTGCTTCCTGAGACAATCAGAAGCAAGGACTTTGCAAAACAGCCAGAGGAGGAGTTTGAACCCAACACATACCCGATGCCTGAAGAAAATACAATCTGAATAAAAAGGACAAACAGACAAGGAAAGAGAACAAGCATCTCTTCCATATACATCAGAGGAAATACATTTCACATACCAAAAGAATCCTGTGAACTTCCCCCCTTTTCAGTTTGGGCATGCTGAAGAAAAATGACAAATTATCCCCTCCAAACCAAGCCCCTTTTCTTTTTGTTTTATGGGGAGGGTTGTGTACATGTGGACAGATGATCATTCTGATGCTGTCTTCCTGCGTGTGAGGGAGGGAAAAGACAGAGAAAGACAAAACCAAAGGGAAACACAGAAACACACACACAGAGAGGGAGGGGACTCAGCTATACAGCTGCAATTAAAACACTTTCAATGCGTTGTAAAGTGCAATATACAAATGTGGCACTAGACGGCGACAGTGAGCTATGCAAAATTCAATGTATTTTTCAAAGCTTTCTTTTAAAAAGCATTTTCACAGTGTGTTTTTATATGTGTGTAGATTCCACCACAGACACAGATAGACAGATGTGTGTAGGCGCCTCCCTCTGAGATAGAACTTTAAAATCCTTTCCATAGACTTGAATAGGGGCGAGGTTGTTGTTGTTGTTTAGTCGTTTAGTCCTGTCCGCCTCTTCGTGATCTCTTGGACCAGAGCACGCCAGGCACTCCTGTCTTCCACTGCCCCCCTCAGTTTAGTCAAACCCATGCTGGTATCCAACCATCTCGTCCTCTGTCGTCCCCTTCTACTTGTGCCCTCCATCTTTCCCAACATCAGGGTCTTTTCCAGGGAGTCTTCTCTTCTTCTCATGAGGTGGCCAAAGTCTTGGAGCCTCAGCTTCACGATCTGTCCTTCCAGTGAGCACTCAGGGCTGGAGAGGTTTGGTCTTCTTGCAGTCCATGGGACTTTCAAGAGTCTCCTCCAGCGCCATAATTCAAAAGCATCCATTCTTCGGCGATCAGCCTTCTTGATGGTCCAGCTCTCACTTCCATACATCACTACTGGGGAAACCATAGCTTGAACTATACGGACCTTTGTTGGCAAGGTGATGTCTCTGCTTTTTAAGATGCTGTCTAGGTTTGTCATTAGATTGGGGGGGGGGAGAGAGAAAACACTATTACAGTATCAGCAGCTGGAGGAGGAGAGGAAAAGTGTGAACACAAAGGAGAAGAAGAGGAGGGTGGATGGAAAGCTTAGATGGATGTAAGATGGGGAAAGTGAACGATGAAGGAGAAAGGGGGAAAGGGGCAAATGATGTAGGCAGAAAAGGAATAGTGTAAAGATAAAAAGGAAGGTTGGAGTGAAGGGGACAATTCCGGAAATGGATGGAAGGAGAAGGAAGTGGAGGAAGAAAGGAAATGAGCTGAGGGAAGAGAGTGAGGAAAGAAGAGCAGAAGAGGGAGGGGAAAAGGAGCAAGGGACATGGAAGGCAACCAGAGGATGGATAAAAGGGATGGAGAATGAAGAGAAAGGCAGGAGGAGGTTGCGCTCTAGCAAGCCCAGAAATCATTTCTCTTGCATTGCTTGGCTCTCTGCTGCTTCCTCTTCTTCTTCTTCTTCTTCTTCTTCTTCTTCTTCTTCTTCTTCTTCTTCTTCTTCTTCTTCTTCACAAAAAGAGGAACTATTTACTGCTGCATAATCCTCATATGCATCATAATTGTTTTTTCTCTCTCTTCTCCAACTCTGGAGAGTTGTGGGGGGAGTGTTAGTGGGGGAGGCGGGAGGAGGGAGGAGGGAGGCAAGAGATGCCATACTACAAACTACCTCACCGCAAATAATTGTGCACTCAAGAGAATAGTCTGAGAATAATTGCCATCAAAACTCTAAATTTTGTACAGAATTTTTCAAGTGACTCATGTTTATTGATGAACAAATTATTTCATATGCCTAAAATGTGGAGTAATAAATAAATAAATAAATAAATAAGGGTGCAAGTCTTAAGTCTGCCTGCTGAAGGTGAGATGGCCCTTTAATACCTAATAATTACAATTAACTTTTTGTTAGGTTTAATCTCAATCTGAGTTTTATTTGACTAAAGAACTCTAGTTGAAAAAGAGAGCTTCTCAGTTCTACTTTATTACTTTTTTATTTCATTACTTTATCAGACTTTTTAAATACAGTGGTACCTTGGATCTCAAACTTAATCCATTCCGGAAGTCCGTTCCAAAACCAAAGCGTTCCAAAACCAAAGCGTTCCAAAACCAAGCCGCGCTTTCCCATAGCAAGTAATACAAAATGGATTAATCCATTCCAGACTTTTAAAAACAACTCCCAAAACAGCAATTTAACATGAATTTCCCTATCTAACGAGACCATTAATACTTAAAATGAAAGCAATAAACAATGTACTGCAGTCACACAGTCAGCAAGTAGCTGAACTGGGTTCCACACAGTCACACACCAAAAAGAGAGAGCCACAAAAATGCAAAATAAATAGCAAAAACAGATAGACCTCAGCATAACACTCCAAACGAAAGTGTGGCACTCAAATTGGAAGCGTAACACTCAAAATGGAGCATGTTTGACTTTCAAAAAAAGTTCGCAAACCGGAACACTTAGTTCTGGGTTTGCAGTGTTTGGGTTCCAAGTTGTTTGTGAACCAAGGCGTTTGAGAACAAAGGTACCACTGTATATAAAAAAAGGCTTTTCAAATATTCTGTCCACTTTACTGTTCCTCCTAGATACAAAAATGGAACATATCTACCGTGTTCAGAGCTCCAACATTGTAGCCTCCCATGTTGAACAACCGGTTGAATGTAGTTTTTGAAACTAGGGTGGTATGATGCGTTCCTTTTCGATGTCTGGAATAAGACATTTTGTTGTCCCCCATTAAGAATTAGCATATTGTTTACACAAAAGCCAAAAAGGCCAGTTAGAAATAAATCATTACAAAAGCAGTTCAGGCTGCAAGGCATTATTCCAGTTTAAGTTAATATAATTTTAATGAGCACTTCAGAAAAGGGATATGGTGCTTATGGAAAATGTCCCTAATTAATATCAGACCTTAAATTAGGAATAACAAAAAAGGCAGTATCATTTGGTCTCAAGCTGGAACTCAAGTATATTTTGGCATCATTACTAACTGTTAGCAGCAAGTTCTGAAAACAGATGCAAATCCTGATATGTGCCCTAAATATAAAACACATTGCCCAAAAAAGCTCAGATAAAACATATATCTGTGCACTCACACATTGATTATAGTGTGCTATTTCCTGTACTAGCAACAAATATATTCCATTTAAGAAAGTTTCAGCAGTT
The DNA here is from genome assembly GCF_964234715.1 of Podarcis melisellensis. NCBI lineage: Eukaryota > Metazoa > Chordata > Lepidosauria > Squamata > Lacertidae > Podarcis > Podarcis melisellensis. The sequence goes on along the minus strand of NC_138530.1, from coordinate 118,735,898 downwards.
TATTTTCTTCCGCTAATAGTTTTTAAACGTAAACTGCTAAGAGCATATGAGTTCTTTCCCCCCTCTTCGTCGAAAGTATTTTTTACAGATGGAAGTGATTGTAGCATAATATTAAAATAGTCATCGTCAACAACAACAACAACGTTGTCTATTTTGGGGCTTGAATCTGGTTGTTAGAATGAGGCTAAATCTATCCAAAAACCATGACCACAATTACTGAGGCTAGAGAGCAATCTGAGAATCATAGAATTGTAGAACTGGAAGGAATCCTGGTGGTCATCTAGTCCAACCCCCTGCAATGCAGGAAACTCAACTCAAGCATCCAGGACAGAAGGCAAGTGGAAACATGTCCAGAGCCATTCTTGGCCACACTTACTTTTCCTCCACTCCTTCCAGGCACAGTTCACAATCTAAAAATCCATGTTCAAGCGCCCTTTTTTATCTTGGGAGCTTTCCCCATGAAAACCTGCTCTTTAAAGCTCAACTGGAGCAAACATCAATCTGCGGGAAACCCAAATTGACATGTGAGCACTAAAGAGTGCGGGGGGGGGGGGAGTTGGGGGGGTGGATCCTGGACACAGAGCTTTTAAACACAGATTTGTGCCTGTAAAGAGCAGAGCAAAAATTAAGTGTGGATAAGCCCCCTTTTTATACTTCTGAAATGTATAAACTGCTCATTTTAAATATGCATTCTAACCTGCCAAATGATATGCTTCAAACAGCAATCTGATAAAATCCTGCTGACTAGTCCCGTTGGTTTTCAGCAAGTTCCTTCCTATCATATTAACACTATTTTTACTTTCCAAAGTGCTTTATAGTCTTCATTGCATTTCCTTTCACAGCCATCCCGTATTGATTTGCCCGTCCACTCAGTTACAATGCACTAGTGATGTCATGAGAGGTAAAATAAACTACAGGAGCCCTTTTTTTTTTTTGAAAAGTGTATTGTGTAATCATGACATAAATATGGTTGAAAATCCCCAGATAAAAGGTCAATTGAAATATTAACAAAAAACCTTGAAGTTTGGTAAGTTAATGTTAAAACGTGACAAGCTCAGGTGTATTCTCATCACCTATCATTTTTATAAAAAAAACTCTTCAGACATGTACAGTTTAACACTGGTTTTTATTGGTCCAAGGAAGGATTAAACAACAATTAAAATTCAGTCACATTTAACAGCCAAGCTGTGACCAACTTGTACATTACTGACTACTAAGGGCAAACTTTGGGTGACGTTCTGGCTCCACTGAAATCAACTCCAGAACTTTTGTTTATTTCACTGGGGCCAAAATTCTCCCCTTTACTTTAGTTTTTACTGGAGTGGATTCCATTAGCTTTCCTATACTTCCTCCCTGACAAATGTACAAGGACTCTAATTGTTCACATGCATCTGTAAGTTCATAGTTTGTTCACATACGAGCACACAAACACCATAACATTTTTCCAAACAATATATACACACACTGTGGTTGCCAGATGTATCATTTTAAAGATTCTTGCTTTATTCTGGAGCTTCACAGTTCAACAAAATAAAATTGATCTATCTTATGTTGCAACACTATGGCTATCCAGGTTACTATAGCTCCGAATGAACCTTTTAGTTTTTACTAAACAAGCAGCACATTGTTTTCTGTTATGCATACATAGTGCTATTTTTCTATTTTTCACCATGAGCACCCCTCTGGTTCCCTTAGAATGGCAATGGCACCCACCTGAGAGGGACCATGCTAACAGAAGCAATGTAGGCCAGGATTGTGCAAGAGTATAAGAGAGTTTCTTTTCCCTTCCCAGTATAGCTCTGAAGTGCTTCTACTGATGGGAAACGACAGAGAATGAAGGACAGGGATCAAGCAAATAACACAAGCTACTGGATGAGTAGGTAGAGCAGGTTAGTTCAACAATTGGGACTGAATATGAAGTTGCTAAGCACCAAGGCAGGTGGCCAACACAGTGGCAGAATGAGACCCCAAGAAGAGCTGCTTCACACATTGGAAGCTTCTTGGCATCTGAAGTGAAAGAGGATGCATGGGAGCTGTGGTGGGAAGGTATCATGATATTTAATAGGGAGAATAGCCCAAGCTCTTGTTTTATTTGAAACGAATTTAAAAACAGCAACCCAATATTGTTATAAATATACCTAAGTTTCCCAATAAATATTGTAATCACTATCAGGAATAGGAGTAAATCTGAACAAGTCTTAGAGCCTCTTCTAACACTGCCATAGTGGAACAGGATTTACTAGTCCTGGTGCTTTCCCCTCACCACAGTGTTAATGTCAGAAGTTGGCATTAGCAGGCAGGCGCGATGGGTTCCATCCCACATTGGGGCTGCCCAGTGAGCATGTGTGACGTCATGCCCGTTGCACATGTGACATCACCTGGGGGCACAGCATGTGATGTGTCATACATGTGATGTGTTGAGTCGCCCGGCCGGGCACCAACAGTGAACGTTTAGTGGTGCCTTGGCACCCCGGAGCCCCCAGAGATGGCGCCAATGTTAGCAGTACAAACCACAAATGACACAAGTGTTTCCATAGTAAGTTAATAAATGTGAAAACCTACCTGTGCAACATCTAAATGGCTGCTTCTTCCTGGCCTTGTTCCTTATTTATATTGGTTGCTTTCTCTCTGTGCTCCTTTTGATCCCCAGTGTCCAACAACCATTAATATTCCTATTAAACTTTGTGGGGTTTTTTCTCATCTCTATGCTTTCTTTCTTATGGCTTCTTATATGTGGAAATTCCTATTTTTAAAATATTAAGCTGGCCTCGTCTTTGTTCCACTTTAAGAAATTACCAGAATGCCATCTTTCTTCTTGCACTTCACTTATAGTTCCCTCTTTTCCTCCAGCTTCTCTCTCATTTTGTCTCCTGATTTTGCATCTCCTCTTGCATATTAGGCACTTTTAAATAATAAATGCTGGCAGTAAAAAAAGATGGAAGTGGGGTCAAATACTATGCTTTCCTCACCCGTCCGCCACCCCCCCCCCTTTGTGAGCTCTGTTTATCTACTCTGGAATTTGTATCATTTCAGATTTTACAAATACCTGTTCTCTATTTTTAAAAAGTCAACCCTGACTTGCTTTTGGTGTAGTTCTGTGATGCTCCCTGCTCCATGAAACTCACAGCCCTGCTTCATGAGCTCCGCATTCATCCCCCCTTCTTTTGGAAAGGGGGAAAATATATGGTGAAGAGACCCACACAGGAGAATCAATGTTCCCCCCGAAAGGTATGGGTCGGACAAGGGAGAGAGCTGGCTTGCTTCTGGCTTGCTCTGCTTTGATGGGAGGACTTCTAAGCACTCTGGCTCTTCCGCATGTTAGGCACTCAGGTCTGAATGCATCCTGACAAGCCAGGGCCGCAGGGCAAGAAGCTCCCCCAGCTGCTGCGGCCCCCGCCAAGCCGCACCCCGCAGGTATTGCCAGTGGCAACGCTGCAAAAATAACTGACTTGACAGCCCAGCCCGATACAGGCTACCAGGAGACATGAACTAAATGAATACGGTCGAAAGCTAAAACCAAGCATTTGAGGCTCAGTTCAAACAAAAACAGGTTTCACAATTAGAAGACAGAAATGGCTGGCTGGTGTTTCCAGAAGTCATGAATTCAAATCTGTCTAATTTGGACATGTATCCTAATGTTTGATGGAACACTAAATAGCTAAGATGAAAAGGATGGGCTGTTTTTCACGTGGGGGGGGGGGATTATCCACCCCTAAGATAAAAGAAATGAAAGAAATCAAGCTAATCAAATTGTATAGGTATCTTGGCTGGCGTTCAGCCTGTCAGAGATTCAGTGAATTTAACATTTTTTTATAGCATTGAGCTTTTTAGAGAAGGGAAAAACAAGCTAGGTGTTCACTTAGCTGGCTGGGAGTCAAACAGGTGTATGAGACGAGAGTGTGGGAGACAATCACTGAGCCTTGCAAACTTGATGTAGGGATAAGGACAGTCTACATTCTGCACACCTTAATAATGAATCATAGTGTTCCCCTTATGTTACACATAGTTCAGGCAGATGGGCTACAACTCTCTCTTTAGAGCTTCAGGGTAGCAGGTAGCAGGATCGCCACCCTTTGTTTAGGTTCACCACATATGATAAAATACAGTAGATGACGATATGCCATGGTATGTTGCATTACAATACAGCATGAAGACTGTTTTACCTAGAGATGGATCACAGAGTACATAAACTACTACCACTACTACTCATAATAATAATAGCACTCCACCCCAGTCACTCTGGGCGACTTCCAACATAATAAATGCACAGCAAAACACTCAGCACTAAAAACTTCCTGATACAGGACTGCCTTCAGATGTCTTTGTAAAGTTGTATAGTTGTATATCTCCTTGACATCTGATGGGAGGGCCTTCCACAGGGTGGACACCACCACCGAGAAGGCCCTCTGCCTTGTTCCCTGTAAATTCACTCCTCGCAGGTCAATTGTATTTACATTGCAATTCGATACTGACTTACCTGGGAGTAATAACCCTGCTGAACTCAATGTAATTTACTTCTCAGGAAGCATGTACAGGACTGTGTTGTGTATTTCCACAAATAGTTTTTCATGAGACAATTTGTCTAATCCATTCTATAACTGCATTCTACCCCTAAATAATGCAGGTGCTGATATGGATCTGAAGGACACAATGACTAAGCTAAGCAGCTTTCTCAAACTATTGCCTTTAGAGGAATGAATGTGAGCGTCGTACCAAGCTATTCCAGTTATGGAGACTTTTGGCTGTAATGAATGAACTAATTTATGGGAGTGAAACAAGGCTTTCATCAAAAAGAAAGAAAACGTAAAGCTGTTTACGTTAACCCACACAGGGCAAAGAAACCCCAGCTGAATACAGCGTGAAGCAGAGCCACGAGATATTGTGCCTTCAAGGGATCATCAGACATTCAAACCACAAGGCCAAAGGAAGACAGGTTGTTGTTTTTAATGGGGGGAGCTCATACAGCAACCCCAAGAGTTTTTACAAATGAGAGCAAAAACACTGCAATAGGTATGTCCCTTTTAAGCAGCCTTAGCCTTCCCTGCTTCTACCTGAGATAACTAGTGGAGTTCAAACATGGTCTTTACCTGAGAGCCGCCTGGGCACATCGGTGATGGCTGGAAGCCCCGTGCCTCTTGAGGAGGACAGGGGGGTTGTGGAATGAATGGAGGGTGAAGTCATCTGGCTCAAGTAGGAAGGGTAAGACTGGTCATAGGACCATGGAGGGGATGACTGTGCTTGTCTGGGGTCTAAAAACAAAACAAAAGAGAAAATAATTTAAAATGAAAGACTTGTCAAGAGGAGCAGCTGGTGAAATTAGAAAGCCTAAGCACCGTTTTCTCACAAAGAATGAGAATGAGCAAGTAAAAACTCCAAACATTTGGGTTGTGTTTTCTTAATGTCTCCATGGCCTATCTAATGCTGTTTGGAAGTGGCAGAATTAGCGAGTCTTCCAAGGAATGAAAGCAACAGTGGGATCCTATACATGCCTACCCTGAGTACGTCCCCCTGAGTTCAATTAAACATACTCCCAGGTGAGTATGTATACAACTGCAACTGAAGACATTGGAATTGGATTGTCAAAGCAATGGCTCCAGCAAGGGTGCTAACCTCTCCTAGATCAGATCTGGGTGAGAGAATAAGGATGTTCCATAGGGGTGTTCATTTAGCCAAGATTTCCATTAAATATTCATTGAGAAAGGATGTGCAAGGAGATGATGGAAAGTGCAAGTAATTGTGGAGAAAATTGCTGATTACTGGGAAAACTGATGTGAACATCTTCAGGACCACAGAGAGGCTGAGAGAAGAGATTTCAGAGTTAGGTTCAGTCACTGTTCCAGAAGTGTTTGATATCTTGAATCTTCTGACAGAGTTTACTCGCAACATGGATACTGTAGATCTCTAAATGGAAGAACACTTTTATCCAAAAGAACTAACTCGTATCTCGGCAGAATAATTTATATTAGAAGAACTACAGGTGTGGAGATAAGAGAGGCAAAAGTCTAGGCTTCCGGCTCCCACTTAAGACAACCCTCTGGGGAAAATATCTAACTTCTTGGAAACCTATCTTCAGCCAGGATTCCTGGGGAAAGCTACAATGCAAAATCAAACTAGTAGCAATGTTTTGGAAATGAATGCTCCATCCGAAAGCTGGATCATGTGACAAAATAAGATAAAAGCAAAAAACATTCTAGATCATGCAAAAGCATACTTTAACTTATATTGCTGCTAATTCAAATTTTGTATGAGAAGCAAGGATGTTTGATGTACAATGTTTTTTGCTACGTATTGTTATTAATAAAATATTTTCTTTAAAAAATCATATAATAATATGCCCAAACATAAACAGATTTGAAGTTTCTACCACAGCAAATTGTCTTTCCACCAAAAATGTGGCTTGCCTCTTCAAGCAGTTTAAGGAACTGTGAAAAATTAAGTAAAACACAAGGCTAAGCCAGTTCTCCATCCTGCACATATACAGTATATACACAGACTGCGGGCACTATTACAATTTAACCAGCCACATTTTATTTTGCTCTTCTGCTGCTAGCTGAAAGCTCTGTTAGTATCAATACTATCTTGAGTTATTTCCTTTGAGGGTGGAAGATGGTGGGGAAGTTATCAACATAATACGAAAGGCCTTCCCGCCTGGCCGGAAGTGTTTCCACAGAGTCCTCTCACTCAGTCGTGCCTATAAAGGCTGCCTGGTGGGACTTCTCCAGGGATTCAGAGAAGGGTCTGTGCAGCCCCCCCCCCCCCCGGAGATACTGGGAACTGAGTCTGGGACCTCGTGCAAGCAAAGAAGGTGATCTGCCACAAAAGTCATTCAGATAAGAATGTGCCATTAATTCCTCTAGTTATTTGACTGGGGGGAAAGGCATTTCCGGATGTACCCTCCACTACCTATAACTCAGCCTAAGGCTGATATACACCACCCTGGTTTCCACTAAGAACTCCAAAGGGGATTCCCCCTGGCAATACCCACTAAATAAAGGTAAAGGTAAAGGACCCCCAGACGGTTAAGTCCAGTCAAAAGTGACTGGGGTTGTGGTGCTCATCTCACAGGTCATGTGGCCATCATGACTAAACTGCTTCTGGCACAACGGGACACCATGACGAAAACCAGAGCACACGGAAACGCCGTTTACCTTCCCGCTGGAGTGGTACCTATTTATCTACTTGCACTGGCACACTTTCAAACTGCTAGGTTGGCAGGAGCTGGGACAGAGCCACAGGAGCTCACCCCGTCATGCAGATTCAAACCACCAACCTTCTGATTGGCAAGCCCAAGAGGCTCAGTGGTTTAGACCACAGCACCCCCCATTAAATGCCCTGCTTTGAACTGAATGATTCTTAATATGTATTTTCTACATAGATATATATTTATCTGGGTTGCAGTGGGTAAGAGAAGGAAGAATACAATGAAGTTGGCAAACAGGTTATTTTGCAATGTTATCTAGTGATTTACTGATGAAAACAGGATTTCCTCTTCAACATTTATGTTGTTTACTTTATATTGCTTACAAATCAAAAATATATCCTACTTTAAGAGAAATTGCTTTCTGACATCTGTGCCTCTGGAGTCTTATGGGCATAGTAAACACGTATCAGTCTAGATACTCGTACTTTCTACTTTCTACTCTTTGTAAAGCAGCAAACCATATCTGGCTTAACTGTATCTTTGAACACAGGTTTCCAGCCTCTGTTTTGTAAAATAGTAATATGATAACTAGATGGCAGAAGAAACAAACCCTTGTCAGGAAATTCATCTAATTATAACAAAATCCTCTTTCTCCCCTTCTGTATAGAAAAACCTTGATGTTTCTGCCATTCCCCCCCTCCCCCTGTTAAGACATGATTTGTTTGAAGAGATGTCTGGAACTCTGATACTTCCCAAAGCAAAAAATAACTGTATATCAGTTATATGAAGGAGGCAGGGAAGCCTTTCATTTTAACTTTGTTAGGATTTAATTTACAGTAGGGCTATCTCATATAAATGCTTGACCAAGAAAAAACACCACTCCAAAGTCAAACGGGTGATTTCTAAATGCAGTGAACGTCTTCAAGCGCGTAGGGACTGGCATTATATTTACTCTTACCTGCATGTTATTTTACAGCACAACAATAACACAACAAACTATCTAGAGAAATGTAAATAATTTTACATTATTTTTTTAACAGATGTTCCTCTGATTTGGCAGAGAATTATTCTGGGCAACGAAAGCAAGCTGACAAATTAGCAATGGGCCGCAACAAGCATTTAAAGGGATTTTAGGGACCCACAAGACACTGAGGTCCAAACTGTGTATACTCATTATGACTTCAAGCCAAATAAAGACCATATAGGAATCTAAATTGCACCGCAGGATGTTAAGTATAGTGATTTATTATACTTAAATTGGGAATGCTTAAATGCATTGCTGTGCATTTAATTCTGGAATGTTCCCCAGTAACTCTCGTGGGATTGGTTAACTCTGGTCACTAGGGAGGGATCTTACTACATTTTCCACTTTGTTTTCTGTGTGAGTGACTGGACTGTATTGGCTGCATTTCCATGAACACTAAAGAAGAGACCGTGTTAGATAACACTCTCTCTCAATGCCACACAGTAGTGCTGATGTTTCTGTGTGAATGCATGTGGCAGAAAGAGGTACAGAAGTTGATGTTCTCCCAAAGAACCAGGAAGGAGAAGCCCCCCTCCGGGGTGCTCAAGTGTACGCAGTACTGGCCCCTCTTTTTGTTGTTGTTAAAAAGTGTGGCACTCACTGCAACCACTTCATGGTGAGTACGGACACCTACTTTTCTAGGGGGGAACCTTTTGCTCTCCGAAGGCTGGGGCATGTGCCCTGGGAGCAGGCACACGTTTATTCATGGAGAATGAGTGTGAATGAGAGAATGACAAAGTGGAGCCGACCTCACCTCAAGCAGCATGTCAGCCCAGTGTGTGCATCAGCCTTGCAATGTGTCCAGGAACAACCCTCAGCAACAGAGACCTAGCTTCTGTGCAATAACCTGTCCCCTGGCGGCTGCAGTCATGGCAGTTAACAGACAGCCATCATAGCCCTTCTGACAACAGATGGATGCTACCGTCTCCTGACTGGTACCTTGCTGCACATTTGATTATTCACAGACAAGGGAAATATCTGATGATTTCCAGTGTAAGGCTTCAGATAGTGGACTTCTTCATTCATTCTTCATTGGGACATCCAGCATAAATTCCGGGTCAAATCTGTTTTCAGTATGATATGTGTCATCTGTACACCAGGAATGGATTGGGGGGGGCAGCAAAATGGGGCATGTGCTCCATATGACAGATTGCTGTGGGGGGGGGGGAGAGAAAGCAGTAAGAAGCTTTCCTCATTCCAAGGGCAGGGAGCTGCTTCTCCTCATCCTCCCAACCTGCACCAGAGGGAGGTCAATGGTTGTTGTTGCTCAGCAACTGGGATAGAGGAGTGGCAGGGCTGAGCAGGGCAAACGTGCCAAAGGGAGGTGGAGGTGGAACTAAAGTGGCTTAGACTTTGTGGTGATTCTGCTTTGATTTGTTATTGTTCATTATTACATTTATTCCTACTACACTACTGTTAGTATACACCTGCTTTTCTAGCTTCCATACTTATTATTTATTTCAGATTTTCAAACATACAAAGTGCTTCACATGCCATATCTAGCTGCAGTCCTTACAACAACCCTCTTAGGCAGGAATGAGGAACCTCTGAGCCACCAGCTCCAGCACCCCTGACTATTGGCTGTGATGGTTGGGGCTGTGAGGGGAGTGCAAGACTCAGAGGTTCCCTAGCCCTGTTGTAAGGCAAGTCAGTATTATTACACACACACACACACACACACACACACACACAGTGCAGGTCGGTGCTTGTGCTGGGGGCTGAAGCTGACAGAGAGCATCTTGCCTAAGGCCTCTGAATGAAATCATGGCAGATCCAAAATGTGAACTGTGGACGTCTTGATTTATAGCATGGTCTCTTATTAGCACAAAAATTCCTAACCCTGACCACTTCTGACCTCCTGCAATGGAGTGTTGATCCCCACCCTATTTGTTAAAGTCATAAAGAAAAGTCAGCACCACCCTATTCAGCTATTTTGTTAAATCTTCATTTTTAATTGCTTTGTATTCATTAGAATCTGTGCTCTCTCCCATCTGGAGCACACATTTATTTAAAAAATTTTAAATATGTGCGTGAATAGGAAACAAGACTCTTTCCCCTATCCCTCAAACCTTTGTTGCGGGTCATGGGGACTTGTGGCCCTCTAAATGATCTGGGAGCCGTGTGTTCCCTACAGATTAATTCTAGGGCATGAATATGGTACTGGGTTGTGCCTGAAGAATGGAAGTGTTGCCATATGGCAAGACTGAAGATGGGACACACCTGTTTGTGACTGTGTGGCCAGGCCCCTGATGATGTGTAGATGTTAGGGTTCAATATAGCTGTTTAGAATCGAACCAAAGAGAACCACTCAAGGTTTATAGATAGACTGAGAGATCCATGTACGGTAACTTACGTCTCTAGATATCTGCCAATTAACTGATATAAATGTACTGTCTGAAGTGGTTCTTAAAGAATAGCATTGTACAGCAAGTTTTGCAGGTGTTGCATTTTGCATGCATGTTTACTTCGCTTGGGTGTCTACTTTGCCAAAGACATGCATTTATTTAGCTGTGTAATATAAAGAGAGTAATGGCCATTGGGGAATTGTTCCGGTGGCTTTCCCCTGTCCTTATTCTCTTGCTATTTCAAGTGGTGTGTCTGTGAGACCCAGTCGCGTGTGGGTCTCTGTGGGCCAGAAGCTCCAAGCTCACTCACAAATCATCATGAGTTCTGACAAGCACAGCATGCTCTCCCACTTGTTAGAGGCAAAGAAAACGCAATAACCCCCAGAGCTGTTTAATCGGAAGGAGACTGGTTTTGCCCAGAGGAATGCTCAGTGCCAACATGGGAGGAGGGCAAAGCACCTACAGAGGCTAGAGGAGCAAGAAAACAGCCTTCGACTCACCCAGCCTTCCTCTGTCAAAAGCAGATAGTCAAAAGTAGACTAATTAGTGGAGAAAACTATTAGTTTCTGAACAGCAAAGCAGGGCCATCAAAAATATTTGGGGGTGATTACTAACAGCAGCCCTCCTTCTGTAAACATTTCTGCTCCCCCTGCATGAGACAGACAAAAACTGCTGCCTTCATAGCATAGGGAGGCATGTTGCTCACTTCATTGCTTAGCTTCATGCATAGCTTGGCTGCAACAAGTAGCTAAAGGGGTGAAGCCTTAAATAATATGCAAACTGCAAATTCCCTACCATGTAGGTTCTATTAGAACAGGAAATGTCAAAGATTGCTTATTCATTTCTTCCATGAGTTTACTGTTATTACAGGCTTGCAAGTTAGGCAACCCTTGCCTTCACTGTTTTATTCAAAGAGGCTCAATCAACATGCAGGCAGGGTGGGAGTGACGGCTGTTGCACAAAAGTCACACTCTCTATAGTGTTTCACATAAGCAGACACAAATTCAAGTTGCACTCATAATAGTCATTCTAGTGTCCCTTCAACTAATTTTTAAACCACTTATTGCCTCTCTGACCACCTGCAGCACTTTCACAGGTGTGGTCAAGCTGCTGAGATGTCATGAAATGGCCACCAACTTCTGAGAGGTGACACAATGCGGAATATTTAAATACAGCAGTTTCCATGAGGGAAAGTGTGAGTGCAAATTTAGAAATATTTTCTAGATAATTTAAATAGAAATGCAATGCATCTCATCATAGCTGGGAAAGCACCAGCTGACTGGTATGCCTGTTCAATCTGCTAACCAAGGACTGCTAACTGTTGATGGGCAACTTGAGGGCTCCTGATCTCCCTTTTTATAGTTGTTTATCTTTAAACCAGACTTGGACCAGACAGTCCTCAAGCAGAGCACGCCTCTGAGAGCCCTTTAAAACAGAGGACAGTCCTCTGTAAAGTAAAAACAGACACCTGACCACTCTGTCACACAGGTCCATACAAAGGCACAAAGGAGACAGGTGAGCAGGTAAGAAAGACGAGATGTCCCAGGGGAATCTGTGCAGAGTGGATGAAAGAAAGAGGACAGAGTATGCTGTGTATTTTGAACCAGCAACTGGAAGAATGATTATATATAGAATCATAGAGTTGGAAGGGGCCCCAATCTAGTCCACCTCTGCAATGCAGGAATCTCAGCTAAAGCATCCATGACAGATGGCCATCCAACCTCTCCTTAAAAATCTCCAAGGAAGGAGAAAGCCTCCCAAGGGAGACCATGTAGAGGAATAAACATGCACATACAAAATACACTATAATTAAAGTACATAAATATATATATACAGTGGTACCTCGGTTTACGAACTTAATCCGTTCCGGAAGTCTGTTCTTAAAGCGAAATCGAATGATTGGAAGACTCGTTTTGTTAGAAGTCTTTTTTATTTAAGTGTTTAATTAAGTATTAATTAGGAAGATTAATTTTTTTATGTACGTAAATTTGCTTTTTCTTCTTTCTTTTTTCTGTATTTTCTTTTCTTTTTTCTTAATTGTTTTTTAATTTTCTTTTTGTAGTATGAGATTGTAAATTCTTTGTATAAATGTGTAATTTAAATTAATAAAGATTATTAAAATATATATATATAAACCGAAACCATTCTTAAACCGAGGCACGCTTTCCCAATGAGGCCTCCCGCCACTGGTGCCCTTCCACCATCCGGCTTCCGTTCGTAGACCGAGGTAAAGTTCGCAAACCAGGACACTACTTCCAGGTTTGCGGAGTTATTGTACTGAATAGTTTGTAAATAGGGATGTTCTTAAACCGAGGTACCACTGTATATACAACAAAAGAACCCCATTAAAATATTAAAAAGTAAACATCCATTATTAAAATAGGTGATAAAATTCCATTAGATAAGCACAGCAATTAAAGCAGTAATTAGAGTCAAGAGGTCAAGGGAATGCCTGTGTAAACAGGTGCATCTTCAAATAATAGATTAAGAGTGTTTGCCTGACATTGAAGCAAAATCAGGGTAGGTGCCAGTCAAGTCTCCATGGGGAGTTAACCATACTTGGGGCATGATTACGGTTGTGCTGCTCTTTACAACCGACTTGCTTTCTCCCACAAAGACCAGCAGAGGCGTGTGGCACAAAGCAAGTTGGCTCCTCCGGTTGACAAGCGGAGTGCAAGCTTACCCCAACCCTTGCTGCCTCCCTTTGCTTTCTCCTGTGTACCTTTTCTCTCCCTGAACCTCACCGGCAAAACCATGAGCATGTGAACAGGAAGCATTTGAAAATCTAACAAGTGGATATAGCAGTATGCAAAGCCAGGTTGACAGGCCAAGACAGGGGTGGCTAATTTGTGGCCCTCCAGATGCTGCTGAACTTCCTCTCAGCCAAAGCCAGTTTGGCCAACAGCAGCAATGACGGGCATTGAAGCCCAACAACATCTGCAGAGCAACAGGTTAGTTGCCCCAGGGCTAAAAGCAAGGGTCCTTACTGATCCTCCATATGGACTGCTCTCATGCATAATGAAAACTATAGAATCAATATTTTCCAAGCTTGTGAAAAGAAATAATTGACTGCTAGCCTTAAGAACAAAACAAACAATGGGAACATTTTTAGTGACAAGCCACCAGGACCCTTGTTCCCGAAGGGTCACAACGGACAGCTGCCAACAACCCAAGACTGTCATGTATTTGCATTTAAAAAGAGCACTTTGAAGCTCCCTTTGTTTCTCTACTCCAGAGAGACGACAGTCTTGAGAATGTACTTTATTCCTCTCCTCCGGACAGTCTGCTTATAGATCCAAACATCTATAAGCAACTGCTCTGTATAACACTGCAACACAGCTACTGACTGCAATACTCTGTGCAAACGGTTGAAACCCACAAAAATCTAGGAAGAATGTTCTGGAGAGCATGGGGAAAGTGGTGGGACTACAAATCAGCCCCGTGCCGTGACAGCCAGGGAAGTGGCTGAGGCCTGTCAGTTACGAAAAGGCAACTGCAGGAGTCCATAAAACACTCTACAGACTCCCATGAAACACAATGTTGGCTAGACAGCATTAATATAGTATGTTAATATTCTCCAAACCGTGGCGTTTCATAGGGATGGTGGAGTAGCAAGCACACCAGTATAAAAATTCACAGTTGCATAGAGGACTCCAGTGACAGATGAACAGATGGCAACACCTAAGCTCATAAATAGACAAATATGTATTTCCCTCGATTTCTTCAGAATGTATATTCAAACCTTCTTACAACAATAAAATATACATACTGTACAATAAAACCCATTAAACAACCATCACAAAATACCAACATCTTCAAAACAAAACAATCTAAATACCAACAAGTAAAGCCCAGCGACTCATAAAAACCTCTTTAGCTCCAGCCAACATGACCAACAGCCCCTCAAGTCTCAGTGTGTTAATGCATTATCATATGTGGTGGGATTGTAATGTAATTTAAAAATTTTGGGAAATGATATACAACGAATTGAAGAAAATGTTCCATTTAACATTGGTTTAAAAACCTGAAGCATTTTTGTTAGGGATTGTAGGGAAAGATCTGCCAAAAAAGGTGAAAACCATCTTCATGTATGCGACAACGGCCGCGAGAGTTCTAATAGCACAAGGATGGAAGACTGAAGAAACCCCAACTAAAGAATCATGGCAAGAAAAATTGATGGACTATGCAAAACTGGCAAAACTGACATATAAGCTGCGGGACAAATATAACTGTGACTTTAAAGATGAATGGGAACCCTTTACGAAGTATTTGAAGATGCAACAAAGCGAACTGGACTCCTTGGCTCACTTTGAATAAACATTCACAAACTTTTATTGATAATAATAAGCTAAATAGTTTGAGGATCTATACAACTTTGTAACATGAAGAACAGCATTCTCAGAGAAACCAAGGACTGGAACTGAAGGAAGCTGGGGGGCTGGGTGGTTTTGTGGGGGAGGGGGAAGGGAGGAAAAATAGGGGGGAAATAAGGATGATATGTTTTAGGATAATATGTTTTGTTTTAATTTTGAATAATTTTTTTTAAAAAAACGCACAACAACAATAAAATATACATACTGTACAATAAAACCCATTAAACAACCATCACAAAATACCAACATCTTCAAAACAAAACAATCTAAATACCAACAAGAAAAGCTCAGCAACTCATAAAAACTCTTTAGCTCCAGCCAACATGACCAACAGCCCCTCAAGTCTCAGTGTGTTAATGCAAATTAGAATATATGCATTTGGAAATAACGTTTCTCCCATTTGTTAATTTCCCCTGCTGCTGTCACAGAATTTATGTGATTTCATGGTTTCGCTCATAACACTGTCAAAACAACTTAAACAGCACACACTCCACATCAAGCGGCATGGCGCAGCAACAGGCTTTGCAGAGAGCAAAATATAGATCTGGTCCTAAATACGCCAGCCAAACATCTTTTAAACTCAAGCATAATGAATTAATAGGGTATTTCCCCAGGCCTGAGAAATGAAAACTGTGTGCTGCTGAGGTTTAAAAAACTGTTTCTCATGGTTCAGACCACTTGACTTTGCATGCTGTTATTTCGGTTACTGAAGTCACAGATTGCCTATAGATCATATGTTGGCATAGTGGTGATGGAGCATGAAACCTCACTTAACTCCCACTTACACTTCCTACTACAACTTCTCCACTGAAATTCCACCAGGCACACTGACCACATTCTTACCACCATGCCTTTGGCTTTTCCTGTCTCATATAGAATAATCCTGGCCAGCTGCATTTTAGAAGGGGGAAAAAAATCTAAAATATATGACAGAGGTGTCATATATGCAGACATGTTTTGTGAGGGTGGGGCTGGTGGAGTAGCAAACATACCAGCATAAAATTTGGATTTGAAAAGGTTTTTTTATTGATGATCAATGTACTGGCTTTCACTTGGGTCTGCACTTCCTCAGGAAACATCAAACCTTATTGGAGAGTTTGTATTTAATGGCCTTTCGGTGTTGCTTCTGCAGTGCACTAGTTAAAACGCCCTGCTGAATAAAAATGACCTTCTACCAATCCATATCTGCATTGCCAGATTCTGCATGTTCTACAGAGGGTTTTAAATCATTATCAGTAAATACAGTGTGTGTGAGAGAGAACTAAATGTGTATAAACTAGATGTGTGTACATATCTAAATACAGTACAAATGCCTGCTGTCAAGGATTCAGTAGGGACTAAAGTGTGGAACATGGAAAGAAAATGAAATGTAATACTTGGGTCAACATCTACTTCATCATTATTCAGAAGGGATTTGATAGGGATACTAAAGGCTATAGTAAATCACGCATTACCTGTGGAAGAGCATGCCTGGAATAAAGTAAGCAATTTAACTGAACAGTCTGAAATGAAGCAATTGTGTTTATGTTTGCTTTGTAGAAACTGATGCATTTCTTGTCTTAATTATTCCAAATACCCTACTGTAATTAAGCCAAAGTACCCGCAGTTGAAGTAATCAAATTTCTCTCCCCTCGTGTTGTTTCCTTGTGTCTATTTTAGCAAGGAAGCCCCCAGGAGGAGGAACCTGTCGAGAAGTGCTATATAATAAAGACATAATGCAAAATCAATAAACCTAACTAATATCAAAGTTCTGATTACAGTATTCTGATTCTGGAGTAATTCCTCAGCACAGCATGTTTTTTGGTGGTATGCCAGAATACTACCTGGGCATGATATTGTGGACTACTACTACTCCCTGTGCAAGAGCTACTTCTGACACTCAGAAGAAAGTATTTTTACTGCCAAACTAAACGCTTGACTGATTGCACATTATGAAGATTAGAGCTGGTAGAACTCTATAGCTGAAGACCTTCTACTATAAAACTCTGCATGTTCACCACCACTCCCAATGGGCACAACGGGCGAGATTCACTCAAAGAATCCCATTAGCAGAAACGGTGTGCATTTGGGCTTCTGCTTAAGCCCGCGGCCTTTCTCACTCCTCCTCTCCCTGCAGGATCAGCAAATTCCAGGGTGTCCTGGTTCATACTTTTTGAAATATGGCAGCCGTAAAGTGGAGGGGCTTCCACTGACAGGACTCATTAGATGAAACCTGCCCACAATTTTTATTATAAATCAAAGCATTAAATACTATTTTATGCAAGTTGTACTGGATGTTTGGTGCAGCACTTGATTTCTGATTTACAGACCTCTTTGTGCTAGTGTGTCTTTCTTCCTGAATACCTCTTCCAGTGATATTTCAGCACAAAAGTCTTTGGATTATAGTAGGTGGCAAAAGTACACTTGGTTTGGGCACAAATTGCAGCATCAGAAATATGCAGTTGTGTAGCTCAATGCAAACTTTCAAGCATGGCAGAAATAATCACTATCAAAAAAGGCAAAGCACATTTCAAATGTTTGGCAGGGAATGTATGTTCTTCCAAGTACAAATTGCTGTGTTCTGCCAAGTAGTGCTACCTCTTATCATCTGCAGACTTGCACTTATTTAGAAGAGATATTGTACTATTTCCACTGCTGCCTCTTTAGCTACATAGAGTGAGCTGTGAACTCCTAACATTCTCTATAGTATTCAATACCCTCATTAATTTGACCAGCACCTACCATTTATAGGCTTTTAATCTGCTGCTCTTGACTCAGAAAAAAGTGGTATGTTTTTAATCATAAGCAGCAGCAGATTGTTCTACGGAAAGCATTTATGTGAACAAGAGGAGCATGTGACATTTCAAAAGTTACAGGAGAATCTAGGATCCATCCGTGTGACAACATAAAACGATCGCCATATGGAATCAGGAAGAAAACTTGGTCTCAGTCTAGTATTATATAACAATCGAAGAAAGAGTCAGTGCAGAACGAGGGCCACCTCCTCATGGCGAAACCCCACCTTTCTGTGATAAGAACAGGAGAGTCCAATGGGCAGGGCCAAGGAGATGGCTCCGGTCTGCTCAGCCTTTAACCTCCCTGCTGGGCAACAACTAAGTGGGAAGAAGCCAGAGGATGAACTCCAACCACAGAATCCAGATCTTCAGACATGTACCACAACAATTTAGGATCACATCACTTTATTTGCTAATTTAAAAAACTTATCTCCCTATTGCCTGCCTGCCTCGCTGCACTTCCAGTGCCTTTGCATCATGCAATGTGGCTTGAAGCAGTTAAAAACTCAATGTCACTAGTAGTATGTGTAAATGGGCCTGAACTAAAGACATGCCTGTATAGACTCAGCCTTCTTTTTTTAAAGCACAAAACAAAATTGGGGCTTGTGTTGAAAAAAGGGCTGCATTTCATTAACATTTCCCGCTCCCCACCCCACACCCACAAAATGGCTTTCCACTTTTTATTGGGATCTTTAGAATAAAATTGTATATAAACTAAGAGAAGTTCAGCCGTGTGTGTGTGAGAGAGAGAGAGTGTGAGTGTGTGTGTCTGTGTGTGGTAACAATTGGCCTAGGTTTGCTGCTGTTTCTTTTTATATGGACCTCGGTGCTTTAGATTTTCTCTGCTTTCTCTACACACATTCTGTTTTGAATAGTGAAAGCAATCTCTTGGCTTGAAAATAAAATGTATGCATCTCTCAAAGTGGCCTGGTTCATAGTTTACTGAAACAGTGATGCATAGCTATGGATGCTAGAGAGAAGCCACAATATCACATAATAAACGGGGGGGGGGGGACGCAAAATGACAACGCTGTGCAAACTATCCTAAAGAGCAATCCTAAATAAACATGTATAGCTGGAAAATTTACATATTTTTATCATTGCATGTAGACCAATTCCGTGAATGAGACCTGAAAGATGAGAATTTCCTCTCCATTTATCCCACCCCCAATTTTGACTGCAAACAAGAAAGAAGGCTAAATGATTTTGTCATGAATGCTACAGAAAAATCTATTCCCCACTAGCTTACATTTGCTTATACCTTTCACTTTGCAACAGTTATTTTTCTACATTTTGAAACAATAAAAGGCCTACTATAATCAATCATTCCCATGGCCCATACAAGCCCATGGTTCTGTCTCTTACCTGTGATCTGACTCTGTCCTTGTGGATTAAAAGGGCTTGGTGCAGAGTTCAGAGAGGGCCGTGGGCTCTGAGTCGGGACCCCTACTCTCATACTGGGATGAGGAATGCGCCCTAAATCACTGAGGCGCTCAGAGAACAAACTAGGTTTAGAGTCATCAAGCTTCTGTCTGTGCCCTGGAAACAGCAAATCATAAAATAAAAGTGTTGTTAGCATGACTGAACAATGTAGTATTAATTTTATTTTATTTTACTGCAAGGACCAAAGAACTTTTAGCTTTAACCTGGAACTGGTGCAAGGAGTGGACTACAGACTCTTTCACCCGTCACAATAACCCTACATGGGATATACTTGTGTCATTTTCCTTATACATAAGTAAATCGCTTACATGAGCACAAGAATGTTGCATGTGGACGTAAGAACTCTGTGGATCAAGCCAAAGGCCCGTCTAATCCGGGATCCTGTTCTTACAGTGGCCAACTAGATTCCTATGGGGAATCCACAAGCAGGAACAGGGTGACAAGGAGCTCTCCTTGCTTGTGAGGCCCAGGAACTGATATTCAAGGCAATACTGCCTCTGACAGGTGAGGCACAACATAAGCATCATGACCAGAAGTCATTCATAGCCTTATCCTCCAGGAACTTCTTTGATCCTCTTCTAAAGTCATGGAGGTCACGTTGGTTGCAGGAGGAAATTTTATAATTCTTATTTATTTACAGTACTTCTACTTTATGCACTGTGTACTTTCTCTAATCCTGAATCTTCCAACTTTCAGCTTCATTGGATCGCCCTGGGTTGTAGTATTACGAGAGAGAGAGAGAGAGAGAGAGAGAGAGAGAGAGAGAGAGAGATGGTCCCTGTCGACTTTCTCCATACACAACAATGCATCATTTTATAGGCCTAGAGCTTGTCCTCATTTTACTCACTTTTTTCCAAACTAGAAAGACCCAAATGTTTGAGGGGAGCCAAGCAGCACTGCACACTATTCCGAGTGTGGTCCTGCCACAGATTAGCATAATGACACCATGACATTGGCAGTTTAATTTTCAATCTCTTTCGTAATAATCCCTAACATGGAATTCTCCATTTCTGCAGCAGGATCAACATCTTCATCAAGCTGTATCAATCACTGCCAGTTGAGACCCCAGGAGGATATAAGTGAAATTAAAGGTAAAGGTAAAGGTACCCCTGCCCGTACCGGCCAGTCTTGACAGACTCTAGGGTTGTGCGCTCATCTCACTCTAGAGGCCGGGAGCCAGCGCTGTCCGCAGACACTTCCGGGTCACGTGGCCAGCGTGACAAAGTTACTCTGGCGAGCCAGAGCCGCACACGGAAACGCCTTTTACCTTCCCGCTGATAAGCGGTCCCTATTTATCTACTTGCACCCTGGGGTGCTTTCGAACTGCTAGGTTGGCAGGCGCTGGGACCAAACGACGGGAGTCAAACCGCCGACCATGCGATTGGCAAGTCCTAGGCACTGAGGTTTTACTCACAGCGCCACCTGCATCATAAGTGAAATTAGGGTCACTTTATCCTTGCTTACATGGGTTTGAATTTTCCATTTTAAAGCCCACACACCCAATTTGGGGAGATCCTTTTTTTTAGACCTTTTAATAAGTGCTTTTTCTTTAACCACCTTTAACAATTTGGTGTCATCAGCAAGCCTGGACGCCTCACTTTTCACCCCTAACTGTAGACAATTAATGAACAAGTTAAAAAGCACATGTCTCAATACTGATCCTTAGGGGACTTCATTTTCTACATCCTTCCATTGGAAGAACTGCACTTTTATTCCTACTTGCTGCTTCCTGCTCCTTAACCAGTTAACCATGACTGCTAAGCTTACTCTGAGTCTTTGGTGAGGTATTTTGTCAAAAGCTTTTTGAAAGACTAAGTCTTTAATAATGCTTCTCACTGGTTTTCCTGGAACAGATATTAAGCTAACCAGGCTGTAATTTCCTAGATCTAATCTGAAGTCCTTTTTAGTACTCATATATATATATATATATATATATATATATATATAGGCTGATCTTATGGATAAGTTACTTTTTTGTTAGAAGATCGGCAATTTAACATAGCTTTCTTTAGTGGGTACAATCTGGACCCAGTGATTGTCAGTTTGAAATTAGTCCATAAGGCCACTAACGTCATCTCTTGTCCCCACTAATTGCCTCAGTTCCTGCCCTGCGTCTTCTATTGTGAGAATGCATGTAAAAAATTCAATCAGCTCCCCTGACAGTTAAGCCCAGTCACGGACAACTCTGGGGTTGCAGCACTCATCTCGCTTTCCTCCTTTAGCACACCTTTGACACCCTTTCTCATCCAAAGATCCAGCCACCTCTCTTCTTTGGTTTTGGTTGGTTGGTTGGTTGGTTGGTTGGTTTTCAAACCCCTTTTTGCTGCTTGTGTTTCTTTTACCACAGTTTGTGTTCTTTTTTGGAAAAGACTTCCATATTATCAAAGAAGACTTCTTGCCTCCAACAGCTCCTTTGACTGTACTCAGTAATCAAGCTGGCATCCTCTTGGTCCTGGCAGCACCTTTCTTGATCTGCGATATACATGCGTGCTGAGCTTCTTTTATTGTGGCTTTGGACAATCTCTATAAAGAGATATGACCCTCTTCACTTTCCTCTTTTGAAGTCAAATATGACTGTTACATTTTCTTGGCAATTGTCCTCTTACATATATCTTGGATTTCATAGCATTATTTTCACTGTTCTCAATCAGTTCAACATTTACATCTTGCACCAGTTCCTGGGTGACACTTAAGATTAAATCCAATCGTTCCAGAGCACAGTCACACAGGGTATTTAGACATTTTGCTTCTTTGAGACTTAAACACACCAGTATATGAGACAGCCATTGAAGTCAATTCCCATTTCACCCTGGACATTTTCATCAGGAGGATGATACAGTATGTTGTCCATACTAAACTACTTCTGTGGCCCACCAGCACCACCCACATCGTCTGTGGATGAGAAAGAATCCTTCTAGGTTCTATATCCTCCAGTAGGCGCTTCCCTGCCCTTCCTAGGGAGCTTTTGTCTGGAGATAACCATGTCTCACTGGTTCTCTCCATTCCACTCTATGCCCTCTATATCTATTCCATCTTTTAAAGCCAAGCACTCCAGTTCACCCATCTTGGATCAGAGGCTTCTAGGATCAGTTTATAAACATTTATATATGGTGTCTCTCTCCAAATGTCTTTGATGCATGCGCTTGACCCTACGGTGCTTCAGCCTTCCTGAACTGATATCATGTCCCTCTGCACTCTCAGGGTCCAGTTCTACCTATCCCCCATTTGAACAAGCACAAACATTTTCACCCTCATCCCTAGAGATGATTTGTTCCTGCTCTGGAGGGTAGGACCCGAACCAATGACTTCAAGTTACAAGAAAGGAGATTCCAACTAAACATCAGAGAGAACTTTCTGACTGCAAGAGCACGAGACTCCTCCAGCAGAGGCTGGATGGTGATTTGTCATGTATGATTCAGTTAAGAACTTGCACTGATTCCTTTCTCCTTTCTCTCTGCTTGGGATGCTGCATGCAGGAAGTAGGAAGGATGAAGAAGCCTTCTCCATACCCAGGCTAGGGTGTGTAGCAGCTTACCAGGCTGAAACCCACCCTAGCTTAATGAGCAGACAAGATCCTGAGCTGCACCATGCAGAGGCTCTGCACAGGTAAAAAAAAGGTAAAGGTAAAGGACCCCGGACAGTTGAGTCCAGTCGTGAACGACTCTGGGGTTGCGACGCTCATCTTGCTCTACAGGCCGAGGGAGCCGACATTTGTCCACAGACAGTTTTTCCGGGTCATGTGGCCAGCAGGACTAAGCCGCTTCTGGAGAAACCAGAGCAGCGCACGGAAATGCCATTTACCTTCCTGCTGGAGTGGAACCTTTTTATATACTTGCACTTTGACGTGCTTTCGAACTGCTAGGTTGGCAGGAGGGGACCAAACAATGGGAGCTCACTCCATTGCGGGGATTCGAACCGCCGACCTTCTGATCGGCAAACCCAAGGCTCAGTAGTTTACACCACAGCGCCACCTGTGTCCCCTGCTCTGCACAGGCACAACAGGTTAATAGAGCTTGACTCTCACCGAAGACGCATCCATTTTTCTACTTGTCTCATGCTTTCTATGTGCAGGTCTGAGCAGTTGTTCCTTTGCTCCACCACTTCCCCCCAGAAAACCCACTCTTTAGCCCTGAATCAGAGTAAACGTCAATCCAAAGAAAACCTGATTGACATTTGCTCTGATTCAACAGTAAAGACCGGGTTTTCCCTTGGGGAAAGTGGCAGGGCAAGGGGATTTCACAGTACAACAAGAAAAGGTTTGTATCACTGCTTATAAACATAGAACCCAAACCATTACTGAATTGTTAGGCTACTTAACAAATCTCACATGCTGGTCAAAATTCTGAAAACTCATAAATGTTGCCACTTCTTCTCTACAGAAGCACAATATATAAGAGATGCATGTAGAAGCACAGGATTGCAGAGTTGGAAGTCCAACTACCTGTAATGCAGGAATCTCAGCTAAACATCCATGACAAGATGGCCACCCAACCCCTGCTTAAAAACCTCCAAGGAAGAAGAGTCCACCACCTGCCAAGTTGGAATCTCCTGAGGCAAACCCCAAAATGGTACAGCCCCTCCCCGACAGGGAAGAAGGGGTGATGGAAGCTCTACATCAGAAACAAGGAGGGGAAGAAAGTTTGACAACAGGATCGGCCGCCCCGGTGGATCCTGCTGCATCACCTTGCCTCATAAGCCCTGCTAGCACCCAACTTATCAATGCTCAAAAGGTATTTAGGGAGAATGCTCCTTGTACAGGCAGAGAACAAGGAGTTTGATGTAAAGTGAGGCCATTCAAATAAATTCTGGAAGTTTGCAAAATTGATGTATTGAGCATTCTACCTTAGGAATTTAAACTACTTTCCTTCCTCAGTAGAATTTTTAATGAAAACTTTATTTTCTTCTTCTTAGAAAGGGGGACTGGTGAAGAAATGCATAAAAACCAAACCCAAGTGTAGTTGGGTCCAAGTGTAGTTAAGTGGCGAGAAGCTATACACACAAAGATACTATAAAATGATTTCTCAATTGGCTTTTAATGAGATTGTAATAGTGGTTTCATTAATACTGTAAGTTCTCAATTAATTCTATTCAATATTCTTTCTCTGTGTACGTACCTAAGTTAGATATTTCTCCTTCCCACTTTTTACTGGCTTCTAGTTACAGTGGAACTCTCTTCAGCATAGAAATCTATATAAATGTTGCACTCATTGATATGAAATCCATGCTTAAATATGAAGTTAATGTTCCCAAATCCTTCCTTCAGAATCCCAAAACTCTTCACAAAATATGAAGCAAACCGGGCTACCCTGCCAGTGCCATCACTGCCCTTCCCTCTTTCCCTACACCTTTACTCCAAACCTTGGCCTTAAACTGGTTAATGATATGTTGCCATTACTATAATGAATCCATAACTCTCAAAATTACTATGCTGCTTCCAAAATTCTCCTGCACTAAAGAACTGGGTATAAAACCTGAGAGAGAGGGAGGGAGATAAACAAGAGATCTCAGAGGAGCAACAGTGGTGCCCAGCAACTGAATTCTTAGTATTCATAGGAGGACCAGCAGCCCAGTTTCATCATTATATAATAGGATAAAAACTGTTTGCCAGTTGCCATTGGATTAGCTACTGGGATGTTACAGACTGTCCACAGCTATTCAAACAGATGAGGTTAGACAACTGTTTTTTCCAACATTAATGATTATATAAAAATGTGCCCACACATCATGAAAATGCTCACTTTCACTACCTGTAGACAGGGTATCACTGGAAGATCTTCCCAAACTAAGATGGTTCATTCCTCCCCAACTGCCAGCCTCCTAATACCTTCTGTCTTGGCCCAAGCCTCTTAAAACAGTCCAGAGGGCAGAGCTTACAGATACCTCTATGTGTGTGTGAAAGGAGAAATCCGCCTCCTGTGCAAATGGGGGGAATAGAGAGAATTTGAGGTCAGGCTGTGCTAAGAAAGACACAACAAACTCTATCTCCTGGTGGTACAAAACAGGGATGAGTAGTAGAAACTGCTGTAAATCCACTGGAGAAGAAGGCTTGGACTTCACACATTAACTCTTCTTGCTTCGGTGCTTCTCCCTACGAAAAATTTGTTGCCATGATGACATGATGTGTGTAGGAAATGGGAAGTCAGTTTGACTGGGTAAAAACACTTTGCAAAGAGTGTACAAATAAGGTGGATTCTGTGCACATGGGAGTTCAGTCACTTCTGAGGAAGCTTGAGAGCAAAGTGCTATGATGCAGCAGGATCATCTGGACACAAGGTGAAGGAGCAGAGAACTTTGGGAAGGATAGCCATATATAGCAGGGTAATGAATACAGCATGCCGTCCTAATAAAGGAATTGTCTACACCAAAATTCACGGTGAGTAATCAAGTGTGGAGTCGAATCTGATTTACATCACAATCCTAACCATTTTTACGTACACAGATAGGTAGCTGTGTTGGTCTGTCATAGTCAAAACAAAAAAATTCCTTCCAGTAGCACCTTAAAGACCAACTAAGTTAGTTCTTGGTATGAGCTTTCGTGTGCATGCACACTTCTTTCAGTGTATCTGAAGAAGTGTGCATGCACACAAAAGCTCATACCAAGAACTAACTTAGTTGGTCTTTAAGGTGCTACTGGAAGGAATTTTTTCATTTTTACGTAGATGCATGTCCCTCTAAGTTCCATGGGAACTGTTCTCTATTAAGCATGTTTAGGATTTCACCCTTAAGTCCACAGCTGTCCAGAATCAAGTAATATCTTGAAGTGATGTAGGAACCATTGGGTTTTGATCAATTTTCACTACTTGGAAGAGGAGCAATGTTTATATTGAAATTTCACATGTTACAAAAGCACTCAATAAAAACAAGATAATTATGTGGTCACAATCATCTTGTCTGCTTTTCATGTTTCCAATTCAATTTCCAAAGAGCGAAGTCACACATTTCCCTTGTGGTGACAAGTCTTGGCACAAACACAGGCACACCTCATGCATCTTGCCAGACTGGAAATGCCTGACTCCTCCTTTTGCAGGGTCAGCCGGCAGTGTTAAAAATAGGTGTGCAACCCATTCTTACTTCTGCTTTCTTTATGATGGGGATGGGCAACTGTAGTCCTCCAGATGTTGCGGGACTACAACTCCCATTATCCATGGCCACTGGCCAAGCTGGTTGCGGCTAGCAGGAACTGGAGTCCAACATCATCTGGTGGGCCATAGGTTAGAGACGGAACCTAATTCACTCCGGCTTCATGTGTATTGACTAAGCCCCTCTCCTTTCCATTTTACCAGGCAGCCAAAGTAGCACATTTTTTTTACAGGGTTAACATAGGTGTTCATGTTTTCTTGCTTGCTTGCACAACAGCACAAAGCTGCAGCATTAGTGAGAATGTGCATTTGCAAACTTTTCTCCAGGACTGAGAAATAAAAATAGTTTATAAAAAGAAGACCTGTGAGGGTGGCAGGCAAAGGAGAAAATCATTAGAACAGGGATGGAAACCATACCAAAAAAGCCTGGACACAGCTTTGGGGTTTTTGGCAAGGAATGTTGCACTGCTATGTAATACACATGCAAAACACATGGTTCAAATAGAATTTGGCAGCAGTTAAAGGAGCAGACAGTAAGATGCAATGGTAGAGCCAGTCTGCAAAGCTACCATTGCACAAGTCTAGAAAGCTATAGGCCGCAGTGAAGACAAGCCCTAGGTTATATTTTTATCAGGAAATTATTGCAGGTGATAGATTCATAAGCAAATATAGCATACATGGGGGTGGGGTGGTGGAGGAAATACAAATGCTTTATCTGAAGAAATCTCATCCTGTCTTATGTAAAAGGTGTAGGTGTCTTTTAAGTTCCTAATCTAGTGCACTTTTACAATATGCAGAGAAAGTGGTTAGAGAGAAGCACTTCTTTCACTAGAGAAAACCTTTTCTCTCACAATACAAGAATCCAGCATTATCCAATGAGGCTAAATGGTAAAAGATTTGGGTCAGACAAGAGCAAGAACTTCTTTACACAGCACATAGTTAAACTACATGCCATATGGCCTGATTTTCCTGGACATTACCAGGTGAAAGTGACGTCTGGGGAAAATTTCCAGAAGGCGATGGTTTGTCCTGGATCTTTGGCAAGTAAACCAAAAAATCTCATTTTTTTGAGGGGGAAAGCTAAACGACTTTCAGGTTTTCCTAATAATACGAGGACATGGAGGAGTCATGATCACTGCATTCTCTCTCCAGGATCCAAGGTGCACCTTTGAGCACTGAACATTGGGGAACAGCAGTTAGCAGAGCGCCCCGTGTGCTCCGTCTTTCTTGTGGCTTCCCATCTTTCTCTGGAAGTCGGATGCTGGATTAAAGAGAGCTAATCCCCAGGGCTTTTCTTAGGTTACAAAAATAACCATAAAGAATTGTTATCAAGTACAAATGGGAAATACAGGTGACTATTCTCTGTCAGATGAGCTTTTATCTTCTGGGTAGCTTCTATGTTGCAGATTTTTAAAAAATTACCCTCAAAGCAATTTGTCCTGCCCTACTATAACAACACGACACTGAAGGCCAACCTTGCCAAGAAGTTACAGAGAAAATTATTAAGTATGGAGAGGAGCGGGGGGGGGGGGTGAGGCATATTCCTGTGTGCGCTGCCATCATATTACTATGGCCCTGACCAGCCAAACTACTAACTGTGGGCCCTCTTAATAGCAAGAATTCACGGTGGCTAAAACCACTTTCCCTTTCAGGTCTCGTGAGGGTGGTTCACTCAGTCACACATTTATGATGTACAAAAGTAAAAGGTCCACTTCTTAAAGCTGCAAAATGCAACTAAATTTGAAACATCTTTGGATTTGAACCTCTTTGCCTTTGGCTCAAGGAGAGCAGCCTGCAAAGGAACTCCAAAGAGTTTGTCACCAGGAAAGGGGGAAATAGCTCCATATGACTGAGAGCTCCTCTGGTTCTCAGCCAATTCCTCTTTGCAGTTCCACTGAAGATCACAATTCATGCTCCCAGGAGGACTGTATCAATAAAACATCAGACAACTGGACTGCTGTAAACAAAATCTCTGATTGGTGTGGGAACATTGGGCTCCAGTATCAATTGATCTTCCACATTAAATGGTAGATGCCTCAGTTAGCCCTTGAGGAGGTGTGTGAATTATCTGGCCCCTTTCACCCCACCCCCACCCCCCGCTTATTTTAAGAAAGCACTGGAGTACAACCATTTTGACCAAAGCTTTGAGGAAGGCATCTATTGGAAACAGCCTGTTGTCCCTGATACCTGAATGGGCTTCTCTTTCTTTCCCCGAAAACTATTCTGTTTTACATTTGGACTCTATGGTCACTTTGCACAAAGGATCTGCACCTCTGCCCTGCCCCCCCCCCGCCGCCCCCCGCAATCCTGAGCTGAAGGCAACTGCCTAAGCTTCTCAGGACAGACTACCAGCAGATGGGGTGAGCTAGGTCTGCTCAATGCCATCTGCAATTCACCTATATGCCAAAACTAAAATAAGGATCTACACCCAGAAAGAGGTGGGTAAAGGAAAGCTGCAACTGAGACATATCTTAGTGTCTACTGCACAGCGAATAGTGGCTCTAGAGGCCAGCCCAGAACTTATAATTTGCTTGCATTTCTCCTTTGCCCGTCTTTCATCTATGTTATTAGTGTATCCTTTCCCTATTGGCATAAGTAGCTCTGGGGGGGGGGGACTGTGGTGTGCCTGTTGCAGAAGTGCTGTCTCAACAGTGGCTCATAGCTCCCAGTCACACGGGGCAGCACACAGTACAATCTGTAATGCAGAACTGTCTGCTTTCCCTCCAGCTAGCCATGCTCCCACACTTTTGAGGATTTGCAAAAACTGTGTTTTGCCCTAAGTTCTGGACTTAGTGCAATGAAGGCATCTGAACATGCTTGAAATCTCCACTGCCAAAAAGAACTCTGCACATGAGCAGTCGCGTGTTACATTTGCTTCAGGATGCGAATGGAGCTCCGGAACGGACCCCATTCGCATCCAGAGGTACCACTGCACATGCTTCTAGCTGGGGAGGGCGGGGTATAAATAAATTATTATTATTATTATTATTATTATTATTATTATTAACTACCATCCCAAACATACCAAGCAATCCATTGTACATACCCAGGTCCTACGTTATAGCCGCATCTGTTCCAACTCTACAGACAGAGACTCTCACCTAAGAGATCTACAGCAAACCTTTTTAGAACTAAAATATCTGCCTGATGAAGTTAAACAACACAACAACAGAGCCCGACTGATGTCCAATGAGAAATTGCTGCAAGACAGACCCAAAAAAGAAAGTAACAGAATACCACTATTAATCACATACAGCTCCCAAGTTAAAACAGTTCAATGCATCATCAGAGATCTACAACCTCTCCTAGACAATGACAGCTCTCTTTCTCAAGCTCTGGAAGACCTTTCATTGCCTACAGACAGCCACCCTATCTCAAACAACTCCTCACCCACAATAATACAACAACCAGACTTAACATGGACACTGGTACCAGAGCCTGCAATAAACCCAGATGCCAACTTTGCTGCCACATACACCCGGACAACACCATTACTAGCCACAACAACATCAAACATACCATCTTAGGACTATTTAATTGCTCATCTTCTACCATTGTGTATGCCATCAAATGCCAACAGTGCCCTTCAGCTCTCTATACCTGACAAACAGGCCAAACCCTACGCCAAAGGATAAATGTACATAAATCTGACATCAGGAATCACAAAGCAGAGAAACCAGTAGAGGAACGCTTCAGTCTCCCAGGACATTCTATACAAGATCTCAAAGTAGATGTCTTATTACAAAAGAATTTCAGAAATAGACTGGAAAGAGAAGTTGCTGAATTGCAACTTATTGCCAAACTTAAAACCATGGGGAGACCTGGTCTGAATAGAGACATTGGATTCTTATCTCATTATACATGATAAAGCTATTTTTAGCCACCTCACCCCTTGCTTTTTCCTGTAAGACCAATTGCAGTTGTTGACAGTCGTCAACAGGTTTACCACACCTATCAGCCAAACACCCATGCCCACCACCCTTCTGAGTAATACCCCTCCCCACCCTCTCACTGTATATAGGGGTCTGGTGACTTCTGAAGAAGTGTGCATGCACACAAAAGCTCATACCAATAACAAACTTAGTTGGTCTCTAAGGTGCTACTGGAGGGATTTTTTTTATTTTGTTAAGACATCTGTATGACATTGTAAACAAAATAGTCTTCCCCCATCCTATCCCTAAATCAGAAAATCCGATGGAAGAGTTGCACTATTTCCCTGGTTGTAAATGGTCTGTGGTGCTACTATTCTCATGAGTTATGGGCCTGCACAGATTGCTCTGGCTCAAGGGTGAGGAACCCTTGGCCTTCCAAATGTTGCCGGACCATAACTCCCATAACCCTTGGCCATTGGCCATATTGCCACATCCTGAGAGCTACAGCTTTTCTCCATCCCTGCTCTAGCCATTTTCTTCTCTATGGTCTGTCTTTCCCTTCTAGTAATTAGCTTTAGCCCTTCCCTTTCCTAAAAGGATTGTCTTATTATCCATTTTTTTCTCCCTCCTTTCCTCCTTTTTAAAGGAAGTTTTTGGAGAACTACACCTAAGGTATTTGCAGTGGCAGTTTGTTGTGATGCCAGTAAGTGATGTTATTACCACTGCACCAGGACCAGGCAATTCATCTTTCGCTCTTGAATTTCATGCAATACATCATATCAGAAGGATTCTGCTCCAAATCAACCACCTAGCTTAATTTTGAAGAGAAAAATAAGTGCGTCATAAATCAACTGCAATCAACAAAGAGTAAGTTAGTGCCTCCCTAACAGGGTTCCATAGGGACGCAGGTGGCGCTGTGGGTTAAAGCCTCAGCGCCTAGGGCTTGCCGATCGAAAGGTCAGCGGTTCGAATCCCTGCTGCGGGGTGCGCTCCCGCTGCTCGGTCCCAGCGCCTGCCAACCTAGCAGTTCGAAAGCACCTCCGGGTGCAAGTAGATAAATAGGGACCGCTTACCAGCGGGAAGGTAAACGGCGTTTCCGTGTGCGGCTCTGGCTCGCCAGAGCAGCGATGTCACGCTGGCCACGTGACCCGGAAGTGTCTCCGGACAGCGCTGGCCCCTGGCCTCTTAAGTGAGATGGGCGCACAACCCCAGAGTCTGGCATGACTGGCCCCTACGGGCAGGGGTACCTTTACCTTTACCTTTAACAGGGTTCCAGAAACAAGGCAGAAAAAAGAGCTACTGTTTATTAAACCCATACTAATATAAATGTTTGTTTATGATAAACTGTTGCTCTCCTTGTTAGTTTCCCTGTGGAACCCCTCTTGGTGAGCCAGACTATTCAAGGTTGCTGTTTTTATTTTAAAGTCAACAAAACATAGCCAAACCATTTTTATCACAGAAAACAGAAATCTTGGAGTCCTTCCAGTCTATTGGGTAGACATAATTATGAGAAGAAATATATAATCTACCCAAGAGACATAATTACATAATTAAGCCCTAGGCTCTATGTAAGAAAAGTTCTTACAATTCTCCAAACCAGGCGCTGCATAGGCCTCATAACTTTTACTCACTTACTGAAATAAGGGGGAATATGTTGGTTTTTAAAGAGCCCAGGGCCGAGTTTCTGCTACAGATGGTATCATTCTAGTAGGAGAGTAAGGACATTTCCCTACATAATCGGGGCGGGGAGGAGAGGGAGGCGAACTGGCAGAAACCAGTCCCAAACTGGGGGGGGGGGGCTAAATAAATTGCCCTTTTTATATTAAAAAACCCACCCATTTTTGCACCACTTGCCTCTTTCTTCGGGACTACAATTGTCTGGTGAAAGTTTTCAGTGCAGTTCTACTTCCCAAATACCCCCAATTCATCCTGCAAACCTGCTGGACATTATTTGCCAATGAGGAATCAAGGGCTCTGATAGGTGGCAGTTTCGGGACCAAGCGCCCCATCGCATCACTTATTGTCAGGGCAGAGGAGGAATGGAGGAGACTGCCTGCCCCTTCCAGAGAAGAGGGAGACAACGGGGCTTTGAGGGAGGTCACAGCTCAGAGGCAGATGAGGGGAACAGCTGGGAAATAATGGGAGAGGGAGAGGAAGCCCCCAGGGGTTGGCAGCTGACAGACACAGTGCCTTTAGAAAGCAGGATGGATAAAAATCTATGATTTTTTAAAAAAAAAATCTGATTTTTTTTCTATTTAAATTGGATTTTTAAAATAAAATGCTTTTGGAGGAAAAATCTTTCTAAAGATAGTTTTCTATTTAAGTTACATTATAGTCCAAAGGCTATTCATCAGGAAATAAGGATTTGTTTTAAGTTTTTCATGTGTGCTAAAACTCAGTCTAAGGTTTTTTTAAAAGAAATGTTTAACCACATCAGTTAACAAACATGGATACATATGCTATAATGTTATTGTTTTGGTTAAATAAATTATTTAAATTATTATTAAGGAAATGCTTATTTTTCTCCTTCCAATAAAGTACAGCAGAAAAGTTGCCCAAATATAGAGTTAACTTATTAAATCTCACAATAATTTCATAATTATATGTCAATGTATTTCTAATAGTATAACCAAATCAGTAATTTTTGATATAACTGTAAAAACTACTTTGAAAATTTATTATTCCAAAAATGAAACCTTCATCTGGTTGTAAATATTAAGATTATACCAGCATGAATGAGTCTTTCTGTTTAAAAAAGATTTAAATCAAGTCTTACTGGCTAGTGATTTAAATCGTGATTTAAATTGATTTTATTTAAATCAAATCCACTCTGTTAGACAGCATTCCAACCCCCTTTCAGAACCTGGAGAGCCTTGAAAGTAGGAGAGCAAAGAGCCCCAAGGCAGAGGGCACTTGTCAGCCCTCGTAGGGATGACTCATGAGGAAGTGGGAGAGATGGAGGGGGTGGAGAGTCACTTGGGACAACGCCATTATTCGAAGAGACTATGTTCCAAGCCTCTCTACAAGTATGGTCAGTAGCTTTTCCTTGTCTTTGTATGATCCTGGCAACTGGCCTTGGGAGTTCGTTACAGCCACCTGACACTTATTTAGGTGAAAAAGATAAAGGACCCCAGATGGTTAATGGGGTTGCGATGCTCATCTCGCTTTCAGACCAAGGGAGCCGGCGTTTGTCCACAGACGGCTTTCTGGGTCACGTGGCCAGCAGGACTAAACCGCTTCTAGCACAAGACACTATGACGGAAGGGAGAGCACACAGAAATGCCGTTTACCTTCCCACCGCAGCAGTGCCTATTTATCTGCTTGCACTGGTGCGCTTTCGAACTGCTAGATTGGCGAGAGCTGGGACAGCAAGAGGAGCTCATTCCATTGAGCTGATTTGAACCGCCAAACTTCTGACACGCAAGCCCAAGAGGCTCAGTGGTTTAGACCACAGGGCCACCCATGTCCCTTATTTACCTTATTTATTTGCCTAGCTACCTAGCTACCTTATTTAGTTATCACTTATTTACCACACATTAAACATGTTTGGTCCAGATGGTATCATATTGAGCTTTACTGTATATAGAATTCCACTGGCTTGCTCTCTATCCCTCAATATCACGGTAATGTTGTTCCAAACACCAAGCACTCCGACAACACTACTTTCATTGGTGACATTCATTAGAGGTAGAAAGTACAAATGGAAGTTGTTATGATTTTTGCTTACGGTAATAGCAGGAGTAATACCACGACCATACATTGTTCTGTACTTTTATTTTCATGCTGTTAATCCAACGTAGGTCCAATGAAGCGGATTCCCAACTTAAGGAATCCAACAAATGAGTTTCACTCATTTGTTTCTGAACTGAAAAGAAGAAAGGAGGAGGGGAGGCAGAAGGGTGGTTTGGGGGGAACTTCCTGGAAATGTTTTGCCATTTGCAAGTTCGTTTCTCCTTCATTGCTTCTTTTCTACCTGTAAGACTTCATTGACGTCTGGTGTTCTCAGTGACATTTTACTTTGCTTTCTTTGTTGCTCAAGTCCAGGCCCAGCCTTCATGAAGCTGCTGCTCCAAACAGGGTCAGCCAGGGCTGAAACATGCTGTGGACTGAGCCCACCCTTCTCCTCTGGCTCAGTTTTCCTTGCAGTGCATGAATGTGAGCCACCTGCCATTTTAAATTGTCCCCAAATCCCCAAATACATAGGGGCATTCTGGAAACTGAAAATAGGAGGCAGCTTCCTACCATAGGGCACAGCCATAGTGCTAAGTTTGCTGAGCGCCCGTGTTGATGTCAGGGAGTACTGTAGATATACTGTAAGCAAGCTCACCAAAATTGTACTTTGTTTTGCCCCCCTCCCCCCATGTAATGCTACCTGTAATTTCAGCTGTTTCTGGAAGACAGAGGTTGGCTGTCTAATGATGTCAGTGGAAGAGGCAAAGTGGGTGGCATCACTGTGCACAATAACTTCGTTATCCCTTAGTAGGAAAAAGTGTGTTCACCATAATGTGCAAAAAGAATGCACCTGCGCCCATCTCACTGAGCATACCTACAGCAGTGGGTAGTCACAATTTGCATCATATTAGTTTTGTTTAATTGATCTGCAAACTGCATTGGGTCTTTGTTATAGAGAAGAGCAGGTAAAAAAAACATTTTAAATGCATAATTTACAGGAGAAGGCAGTCAACCTGAACTTCAAAGCCAGAGGGAAGACTTTTGGGAAGTTATTTCTTTCCACTTCAATAGGCCTATTTAATAGAACAACATTATTCTCACAAGAATGCTTGCATTTTCTCTCTTGCGTACACAGTTACTATTTTTATTTACCTTGATCTCTTTCTTTTTCCCTTTAAATGAAAGTACCACTGTGAGTTTGCAAAAAAGCCCAATCAAGACAATTATTTACTATTGTTAAAAAGCTGAAGAAACAACTTATACAACATCATGCAATTCCCAGTCTCTAGCTTAATTCCTTTGATGTATTGTAGTATCTAAGCAACTCCCATCCTTAAGCCCCTTCCTCTTGCCTCTCAATGTTTAGGGAAGTGAGGTTATAGAACAATTGCAAAGCCACATAGGTTTTCATTATGGCTTCATCAATTTATTATCATTATGCAATCGATCTAAAAAATGGCAGTCCTTTAAAAAAAGAAAAACCTGCAGTGAACACACCAATCTCTTTAGCCTAGTCTTGCTACACTGTGTTGCGATACATATCAGAGGATGGGGAGTTGGGAAGGCAAGTGAAGAAAATCTCTTGCTTAAACTGGAATACCTCCAATTCCCAGCAGAATGAGACAGTTCTCTTAACGCTTGCGAAACATGATAACTTTGAAGGAATGAAGAGTGAGCGAGAAATGTAAACACAACCATTATAACAGATTTGAGATACTTATTTTTAATCCAGTCTAAGACCCTTCCAATTGTATAGTGCTTTGGAATCCTTTTATTGTCAAACATCAATAAGGTGCATTTTAATTTCTTTCCAAAATCACTGTGGTTAAACTGGAGGCACTGAAGAAACAACAGTTAAACAGAGTAAGGAATGGGTGGATGTGTGCATCTGCATTGCCTATTTCAGCAGGCAGCTTTCTTGAATGTGTTCCTAACCATGAGATAGATTTTCAGCTGTTTTAAACTCTTAAGCAAGTTATGGTTCTAAAACACTCATAATCACTAAAAATATTCAGGCAGTAAAGAAATCTGGAAATGAAGAAGAGAAGAAGAAATGCAATTTCCTTCAGTTTTGATGTGCTTGGAAACAATACAGAAAATAAAGTGGTTATCTGAAGACTCTGAAGGTTCAGCTCAGGAATCAGGACCTCTGCAGCAGAACAGCACTTTACCCACATAATGCCAGAGTTTAAAGCTGCTGCACAATTTACTATAGGCTTTACAGAAGGATAATTGCTGTATCCACCCATGAGTAATAAATGGAGTCTACCATGTTAATCTTTGTATTCTTATTGTTTGTAAATTATACCAGACCTTAAGAGCCCTTCCCTTTCATTCCAAGGAGGAATTAAGTTACTCACACTCAAACCTGCAAAGCTAAGAGATCGCAACTGCAATCCAGTCGAGAGATAAGTGCCAACTAATGTGAACAGAATTGTGTTATTGTTACATAAAGAGTACCTATTATTAGACCAACAGCACATGAGATTAGTGGGTCTTCTTCCCCAGAAAGTGCGGGGGGGGGGGTTTGCAGCCAGAGTTTGGGAAGCAGGCAGAAGGGCAGCCACAGTGTTTAAAAGAAAAGAAAATCAAGCAGTTCCATAGGCCAGACAGACTATTATTTGTTCTCAGTTATAAGGCAGAAACTAATTAATTTGAGCTTTAAGAAAGAACCTCTAGCAAGCTAGAAGAATAAAACACCTTTTAGCCATTGCCTATTAGGGTTTTCTACAAAAATCTATAAAACCCTTAAAAAGAAAGAAAAAAAAGAGTCAAGACCAGGCATAGCTGTTAAAAGGTTTACAGATTCCTGGCAGCTCCACAGGGTGAGGTTTGTGACATCTAATCTGCAATGACAGCTTGATGGATGTCTCTCTTTCTTCCTTTTGAAAGGTATAAAGAATTGCTGGTTTCCTCAGTAAAAATTATGCTTAACACACTTCTTGCTTTTACACTTCCCATAGTCTGATTAAAAGGCTAGAATATGATGAAAGCCTTGTGCTCCTGGTAATATATGGGATTAATAGGGCAGCAGGTATGTCACAGATTCCACTCATAAGTTGCTTTGGATAAAATTCGCCCTGGGGGAATCCCACTTATGGCAACAAATGCAGGGCCTTTCTCCTGTGACATCACTAGCCTTCAGATCTTCCATTCTAAAGCAAAACCTCCCCAAGCGAGGCACATTGTTTATTCTGATCTTCCATTTAGGCAACTCCTATTCTCATATCCTGGCCAGGGACTCTGTTGACTTATTAAGGCGCATCTTCAAGATCAGAAGGTGTTTCTAAGCCTCTGCTCTGTTCAGACATAAATAACATTGAACCATAGTTTATATTACTCTGGGTATATTTCCTTAATTAAATTACTGTAATGGAAGCATACAGGCAAATCAATTTTCCATTTGGTTAGTGAAGAACTGCTGCTGCTGCTGCTGCTGCTTCATCCATGATCCCAGTCCATCCCATTGCACACCCTATAACTTGCTAAATAAGGTTAATAAACCTTTATTGGGGGTGAATTATGATTGAGTAAACTAGGGTAAACAACATCTGTGAATTGAGAACCCAGTTACAAGGTAGACTCTTACAACCAAAATTATATGACCAAAATTATATCTTATCCAAACATAACATTCAACCTAATATGAGAAAAATAGAACTATATTTAGGTCATTTCCGGATGAGCATAAACTGAGCAATCATCCTGTTTTATTTTCCCAACATTTGTACAGAGCTTATACAATATCACTGTCAAGTGGCTGTTATCCAGCACTTTTCATTGTTGTTGTTTGTCCAGGGTTTTGGCTTTTTTAAGTGGATTTCATAGAAGGATAGAACTGTAGAAGGATAGAACTGTGCACTTATTTGCCCCATGTCTGAAACAGAAATCAATCCACCAAATGAAATCAGTATTCACTGTTGTTGCTGTTAGACTGTAACAATATATAACTGACAGGGGGCCCCCCTTCCCATTTGAACTGTGTTTCCTTTGCATTGAAATGAATGGGGTTGATTAACATAATTATACTGAAGTTAATTACATAATTATGCAAAAAAAAAAAATCCCCACAGCAGACAGGGAGAGAAATAACATCATTTGTGTCAGAAGCTGAACTGCTGTGGAATAAAAATGGTGCTGCGTGCAACCACCGTTGGTCAGAACAGAAACAGATGACTCCTTGCATGCCTACTTGAGGGCCCCATTCTTGCTCCTAAATACAGAGGAACACCTTTCACTACAACATACTTAGTTGGTCTTTAAGGTCTTTAAGGTGCTACTGGAACATCTTTCAGTAATTTTTTTTTAATCTTTCATCATTGTTATTTATTACAACAGACCAACACGACCTGAGCCTTTCACTCCAGCTGGGGACAGGCCTACGTCTACTGAACAGAGCCCAGGATTCTGGTCTTCCCTGCTGAACCATATTAATATACGGTAGTTCTCTATTCTGACAGCAACTGTCTTGGAAAGGAAGAGGAGCACTGAGAAAGGAGAAGCGCCTCTTCCTAAGAATAGTCAGAGCTGTCATTGCTGGACAACTTTTTATGTGCACAAACCTGGTTCATAAGGAGACAATGGAAAATTCCCTACAGTGAATTCCTATTCACTGAAACTCCTCCTAGAAGCAGCCTTGAAACCTTAGGGTTTCACTTCAGGGCCTCCTGGGATGCTTTCTGTTGTCCTCCGCCTTCCATGCCTTTTTTCTTTCTGGAAGGTATAGCTGTACTCAGTACATTAATTTCCATTGGCATAGTTTGCTTGAGCTCACTGTGGCTCACCCACACAGCACAAACTGATGCAGAAACCAGCCCAATCTTAACTGAGACTTTAAAGGGTTTCCTTATTTATTCAATTAATAGAACTCTTCAATTACAGAGTTACTTCACCTACACATGGCAACACATTTGCTTTATGAGTTAACTTCTGCAATTGAGTTTTCATCCATTTAACTATTGCAAAATACAAATGAAGCAATCTATTCCATTGTCGATGTACAAAGGTGAAAGTGACTACTTTCTGCCTAGAGAAAAGAAAAGGAAGTTGATCTGTAACTACTTTTCTTCGGAGAATAATGCCACATGTTTAAAGAGCATTTTCTTTCCTGAAGCAAGGGAAGGCGTCTCAATCCAACCAAAATAATTATGCAAACAATTTCACTACAGTATTTCTTTCAGTGGAACCCAATCTGTGTGGTCTTTTCATGCTCGAAGACACCTTTATAGAGACATTTAGGGCATTGTTACATAAAGTTCACTTAATGTGGGGGATATTGGATGAATTTCCTGCAAGATTAGCACTTGTCACATTGTATAAGGCTTGCCTTTAACTGGTGCCGCTAATTCCCCTGAGCTAGCAGAGAGCGAAAGCTAAGAATGCAAAATGATACAATAGAAAACAGACACATTCGGAATGGACTTCTGAGTTTAGGTTAACAGGAATTTATGAGGAAAAGCTTGGAGTTTAATCTCATGTTCAGGGTACACATATATGGCTATTTGGGGAGTAGTCATGAAACTAGCACTTCATCTCACCACAGCAAGCTTTTCATGACTGAACTCTTCCATGTGTGGTATACACACTGCAGGAAACAGATCCCAGGGAATTGTTGTGTTTTAGCAGCAGGAAAAAGAAGTAATCTACAGCAAAGGGTTCCTTAGATGTAGTCCTACTACTGCTGGTACACGTGAACATGGTTGGGGGCTGTGTGGATGCCGTAGTCGAAGCAGCAGGGTGGTTCTGCCGGTGTGCCTGCGCTAGCCTGCCCTCGGCACTGCTTTCCTCTTTTCTCTCTGCATACAAGGGAGTGGTCCTGCTGCCAGCAGGTTATTGTTGCAGCAATGGTTCATGTTTTCCAAAATAAATTAACTTGTTTAAAGACCGAACAGAATAAGAGCCAAGTTTAAAAGAACATGAATTTCTGTCTTTGGCGCTACTTGCATTTCGTGAGGGGGAAATCTGCTTCCCAATCACAGTATTTTCCCAATACTGGAAAAAAATCCAGAGTTTCCCATTATCTTCTATGACAGTCCTCATTATTTTTCCAGGAGATTTAAAAAATCAAGAAATGGCTAAGGAGTAAAGCCTAAGACAGTTGGCGCCTTGTGCATCTACTTCCAGCAACTCCTGCAGCAAAATTGGTGCCAAACATCTTGCTCTGCTTCCTTTGGACCACATAAGCAAGGTTGAGACATGGGTCTTGTAGTGTGGGCAGCCCAAGACCTCCAGACACACTGCCTAGGCTTGTGCCCCAGGGAGGTCACTTTGTTGCTGCTAACACAGCAGTTTGAACTGCACTCCAGTGTTTCTCGAGACAGACAGATGGTAACAACAAGAACTATTGAACTACTGATGTTTCCAACACCACACCCAAGGCTGTCTCCGTTAGAGAAGCTGCTGGGCAACAAGATGGCGTGTAGACCAGCAGCAACCACAGCTCACTGTCTCCTTTGCCCAACACCAGGTGCAGACCCTCAGAACCAGCTCCAGGACAAAGAGTTTTCCTGGTAAGGGAGATGGAAGCTCTATGGAGCACAGCAACTCTTCCCTCCCTCCAAACCCATCCCCGCAGCCTGCACTGATGCTGTACCAAGTCAGATCAATTCCTCCCAGCTCACACACCAGGTCTCAGTAATACATGCCAGATCAACACCTTTATTATGCATTAAACAGCAGCACACAACAGACAAGCGACCAGGAACCTGGCAATGGGGGGTGGGAGCAAAGAACAGTATTTAAATAGTCTCACATCTTTACCTTCTATGATGTCTTATTACTCCCCATGACTATGTGCTATGGGTGATATCCAGTGCACCTGGTTCTGTTAGCTCAAGGATTTATGCCTGTGCAATGGAACTGTCCTTCCTCTCCGCAAAACAGATTTAGGGGGTGGAGGAGAGTTCCCTTGTGCACATGGAAATCCTTGCATTAAAGGAATGAGTTACTTAGCACCACATTGGACACAACCCACCTACCCATGGTCATTGACATCAGCCATATAGCTCCCTCCGCAGACTTCCCCCAAACACGTGGTGTACACAATAGAACCATCCAACCCACTGCACAAATTATACACACAATAATAGCCCACTAGCATGTTCTAGCAAGATCTACAACCCATAACTTATTCCCAGCTGACAAAGCAGTTTTATTAAAAACACCTGACTCGCCCAGCCCTACCCCACATGACAATATCTACTTCCACCCAGCAAGGGCCATCATTCCACCAAC
This sequence comes from Podarcis melisellensis, assembly GCF_964234715.1. Taxonomy (NCBI): domain Eukaryota; kingdom Metazoa; phylum Chordata; class Lepidosauria; order Squamata; family Lacertidae; genus Podarcis; species Podarcis melisellensis. The sequence continues at coordinate 118,694,942 of NC_138530.1, read as the reverse complement.
TCCAGGCCCTCCTTAAGAGAGCAGCTTCCCCCATCACACAATGCACTGCACAAGCTCTCACCCTGCGCAGGAAAGCACATGCATGGCAATGCCCTCCTAACACCAAAGACAAACCGAGGAACAATGCCCAGGATTATGCCGGAAGCCCCTTGAGGAGTTCCTTGTGAAGCAGCTCCTGCTCACTGAAGATCTTAAGCATGTTGCTAAGTGTGGAGCTCACCATCCTCAGGCTTTGTTGAATTTTCTCTAAAATTCTTTCTATGTACCAAACAGACACATCCAGATTTGACTCGTTTCACTCACAAGTGGTGGTGGTGGGTCAAAATTCAGACAGAATTCAATGGATGACTTTGAAGCAATATTTTAATTAAATTTAATCTCTCACTGCAACTTTTAAATAAAAATCAGTTTCTACATCTTAATATCAGATAAAAACAAGACTGTGGGCAAAGAATACTCTGATTAAAAATACTTAGAAATATTCTTTTTATATTGAAAGTAAGGGGAAAGGGAAAAAGCATGTTATACCGTAGGTTTCTGTCATTTGACTTCATGCAGACCACTTACAAAATCATAAGCAAATATATTTCCAATAACTAAATCTAATCTCACAGAAAAATGATATTCAATTGTTTGCTACTGATTTCTCCTTCATTAACTAAATTACTAAAAACAAAAGAAAGTTACTTTCCCCCATCATTTGATGAATGAAAAGAACTATCATTGGATTATCACACAACTTTACTGAATTTAATTTAAGGTGTATTTTTTCAAGCTTGTAAAATAAACCATTTGAAAGAAAGCAACATCTAGGTGCATGTGATCAGAAATACAATACAAGCTAGCAGCAGCAAGCACATCATCATTTGATAGACATGAAGGTGCTATTATTACTTAATTTATATACTGATAACATGCCAAAAAAACTGCTAAACAGTCATAAAACCCATACATAATTAGTATGCATAATAAAACCATCACAACACTGAAAACACCCATAATTAGAATTGACAATAAAACAAGCAGGTTAAGTAAATCACAATTAAAAGAACAATTAAAACAATCAGATTAAGGAGGGCCAAGTTCAGGGGACTGCTTCCAGAAACTGCTCTTCCATCTTGAAGAGCCCTCTCATATTTCACCAGGGAGGGGAGGGCATTCCACAACTCTGGTGTCACCACTGGAAAAAGCCAGCCTCCATGTTACCACAAGATGATAATCGTCAGACGGGGGCAAAACCAACCAGGTTCCATTTGCTGCCCTTAATGGAAAGGAGCACAGCTTTCAGGTAACCTGGTCCAGAGTTGTGTTGGGGTTTATATGTAAGTAGCAGGACCTTAAAATTGGTTTGGTGGGCTGCTAGAGCAGGTCCCTCAGCACTGACACATGGGCCCCACAAGGAGCACCGCTTGCCAGCAGCAGCCATGGCTGCTGGACCAGCTGCATGAGTTTGTCATGGTATAACAGCCTGAAAAGCCTTAGTAGCAGGTGCTACTAATCACAGACTCAGAGTAGGAATGCGCATCTCTTACAAGTGGGCATCTGAGTCTGAAGATGCTCAACTGTTCTACTTTGTTTATAAGCCAATCTCTCGCCTATAGAGGTGGGATTTGTTTGCAATGTAAGCACCAAGAATATGTTAAGTCCCATTAATAGAACTGAACTATTAAAAAGGTGTGGACAAGTTGTGCCTGCTGTTTTCACAAAACACTATTTCAAACCAGAATCAGTACCTTGTGAAAATTCAAAATATTCTGGAACCCAAGTTACAGATGAATGAACTATTGGCATTTTCTGGCAGAGGAATGAACGTTTAGTTTGGCCACAATGTAACGCAAACAAATTTTGATGTAAATCTATAAAGATGCACTCGTTCCATTAGCGTAAGGATTTATGCTTGTGCAATGGAACTGTCCCTCTTTTCCTCAAAACAGATTTAGGGGGTGGGGAGGGGAGTTCCCTTGTGCACATGGAAATCCTTGCATTGATTCATGGAAGAAGTTACTTAGCACTACCTTGGACACAACCTTTTGTCTCCACTTACCCATGGCCACTGAAACTGACATCAACCATATAGATGTAAATATATATTTATATAATGAAATAAAAATGAAGAACACCTAGATTATTTCTGAGGGGCAAAGCACTAATCTTAACTGGGGCTTGACAAAGCAACCTCCTTTTCCGGGTTGTATACTTCTCATAAACTCGTCTCAGACCCATCACCGTATTAATGTTATCACTGAGGGACATTAACTGTGTGAGATCCCTCGCAGCACAGGGGGACTTCTGCTTGCACATGTGCCCCCAAAATCTGCTCCGGAGGACTGTGGGACTTCTTGAAGCCAATTTCAGAGGTGCCTGGGTTTTTTGTAGCATTTGTTTCATTCATCCTCTTTAGAAGAGTGGAAGGTAGCTGATTTGATATGTAAATAAGTTATCCCCACTTACCTAGGAATACACCTCATTGAACTCAGTGGGACTTGCTTTGGAGTACACATACACAGGCTTGCCTGAATTACTAGTATGTCTGACATTAACTGAAAATAAAATGCTCAAATATATTTAGCAAGCTCATGTCTGAGCAAGGATAATGAACTCAAGTCACCCAGCTCTAAGCCCAACACCCTCTATCCACTCAACGGCAAGGCTTCTCTTTCCTGTGTTGGGGCATCTTCCCTCTGGTATTGTCTTTCTTTTAGTTAAGCAGACTCTGAGAAAGAATCTCAGCAGGGAAAATGAAGCAGGAGGTTTGATTAACCCCTTCCACCCCATTCATTTTTTCACTTTAAAATCATCCTCACTCCCCAAAAGCTGCCCTGTAGTCACCCTGCTGAAGCCACCATTATTGAAAGCCACTTCAACAATCAAGGAAAAAATACCAAAACATCAAAAGGAAAGATGTCTGCACTTGCATGTAATATGCAGTGGGTTGTTTAATCATAAAAATAGCATACAATTTAATGTCAATGGCAGTTTCTCCTGTGGATGGAATAGCCACTTTGGAGGAACAATTTTAACTGCAACTGTGGCATAAGGATCACTCAACCTGCCAGAGTTGGCATCCTGGCATTCTGTGTCTACTGGGGACCTGGTAGCATTTTTTCTAAAGATTTGTATATACACATTCTGCAGGGCTTCCCCAGGCCTGCTGATACCTCCCCTCCTGTGTGGAACTGTTGCCATTTTGGCTACAAAAGCACAACCCTCAATGAACTGAGTCAAAATTAGAATGCAAGAGAAAATATTGTCTCTCAGCTATATAGTCTAGGCACACATATTGGGGAAATGGATGTTTAAATAAGCATCTATTGGAAGAGAGGGCATTTGAGGGCAAAACAAGGGGAATGCAGCCTATTTCCAACTGCTGTGATAATTTCTGCATAAGAGATGTGAAGGTTGAGCTCTCTGGCAAATCATCCCAAGTGTCTGTGAGTTAAATTACTGCCATGCAGTCTGTTAGGCATGGGATGTTTAGTGTATCGCCTTGCATCAGTCCCACAAAATGTTGCACAACACAAATGCTTCTTGATGTGTCATTTCCTGCTTGGCACCCAGCCCAGTTCCTGACAGGCAAGCATAAAAAAAATTAAAGAAGAGGTTTAAAGCTTGTGTATTCATAAGCACATTCCACAAGCCATCAGGCAGCGCCCCTCCCTGCAGTTTGGAGGAAATCATAAAGGAGACAGGGCAGCATGGAGAGAAGGAACTTCCTCAAAACCGCTACAATGGTACCACAGCAAAGAATTTGAATAATCTTAATCATTATGCAGTTTGGGGCATCCTGCTTGCTATTCATAAGCACTCATAAATGGGGAGTGTCTGCTCATACCCTTGACTGTATACCTCATTTTTTTGGGGAGGGGGAATAAATACTCCCAACCCAAAGCAGTTGGAACTAGGAAAGGGCAACCCCCTTTCTCATTTGCTTGGTGGTGGTGGGGAATTGTTGTGTCTGACTGGAACATCTAATAAGGCTTCCTCCCAGTGCCCCAAACCCACCCTTGGGAAAGGTGACCAGCATAATGTGTTTCCCCACCACAGACTGGGGCTGTGTGTCTCAGAATCTCCTCAGCAGAGAGGCAGAACACTGGTTCCTGTCAGTGATTCTGTGACAGGGAATCCAAGTCCCAGTCCTTGAAGGAAAGGATGCTCTGCCTGGCTGCCCCCTGATGCCTCTAACCTCTCCTTCACCAAGGTAAGTTTTTTGGCCCTTGGGGAGGGACAGGAAAAGCTGGGTGCTGTTCAGAAGGGTTCAAACAGAATCAAGGGAGGCACAGGCTACTCACAGCCAGTTGTACTGGGCTTAATTCCTCTCTCAACAGGTGCTTGTGTGAACACCTCTGCTCCAATTCTCACAGCATCCGCAATGAAATGCTGAGACGCTGCTTGAGGGCACTTTGTTTTGAGCTGTCAGCAGAACTGTTACCTGGATGTGAGTTTGGGGTGAACTGAACTGCTTTCCCTACAGTGACAGTGTGGAGGTGGAAGAATGAGACTGCACATGTGCCAGCCCTGCCCACAGGATTTCACATCCAGCTGGCCCCCTTGCCACCCTGCTCAACAGCTTCAAGAAAAATACAGCGAGCAAAACTAATCCCTGTATATGGTGTTTATTGACCTGACTAAGGCCTTCAACACTGTTAATCGTAATGCCCTGTGGACTGTCCTTCTGAAAATCGGCTGCCCAGATGAATTTGTGAACACCCTTTGGCTCCTCCTTTATAATATGACGGCAACAATCGCGGATAGCAATGGCTCTCAAAGTGAACCATTCATAGTGGGATCAGGCGTTAAACAGGGTTGTGTTATCACCCCAGCTCTATTCATTATCTTCATTGCCATGATCCTATTCCCAGCTTAAGAATGGAAAGTGAAATACTGGTGGACAACAAAAGAGGCTTAAAGATGCACTCAAGGCAAATCTTTTTAAAAGGTGGTATAAGCACTGATAACTGGGAAACAACTGGAGAAGAGCCTTTACCAAAGGTTTTGTGGACTTTGAAGAAGCACAAACTCAGGACGAAAAGGAGAAACATGCTAAGAGGAAGGCATGCTTGGTAAACCCTCACCGTGATCAACTCCCACCCAGAAACCTATGTCCTCACTGTGGAAGGATGTGTGGATCCAGAACTGTTAAGGCTGTGTCCATGGAAGACAATCTCACTCAGCTAAAAGTGATGCCAGAGCCATGTGCCCACTTATGAATGGTTTGCTGATTAGAATACTGGGTAGCACCTTTTCCACATTTCCCAGGATGTTGCTGTCCACTCCAGAATGATAATAAAACAACCTCCTCCCCAGAAAGCAGGCAGAGGAAATCTTTGGGATGATTCCAGTGATAGAAAAAAGGTGGGGAAGATACTCCTGTAAAGGCTCAAATGGGGGCTGTTGGTTCATCAGAGCTCTATGAATGTAAGTGATGGTACATTTTTGCTGCATTAACGCATTACATTTTAAGTGTTCACATAACATGTGTGTGTGTGATGGTTCAAATGGCCCTAATCCCACCTTGGTAAATATACAGATAAAAGGTGTGAAATGGCAATTTATAAAGATCGATTTTTTAAAATCAAGTAGTCAAAACTTCAAGCAAGGTGAACTGGAGGTCTTCCCTTATAAAAGCTTAGCTAATCTATCCATGAGCATCCAGGACAAGGACTGAAGCTCCCGTTTACCAATGAAAATCATGCAGCATTTGTTCTGTCAGCTCTCCTTGCCAAGAGAAGGTCAAAGTGCCTTTCCTATAAGGAAGCCTTACAAATCCAAGATCTCCAGCATGATGTCATGTCTTAAAATGATAAGCTGGCAGCCCAAGTAACTCACATTCTGTAAAGATGCACACAATGTTATGTTTATGTTACTTACGATGAAGGTTCTAATAAGTCATCGTCTGTGTTCCTTTAAAGAGGAGTTTTATAACCAAGATGAATCACAGCGGCAAAAGATCAAAGTTTAAAAACATCAATGATGCCATGGGGTATTTTTTAATCTTGTAATGAATGATGATCATGTGCTCTTATGAAGTTGGTCCAACTGCCAATGCCAGATGTGTATATTAAGAAGTTGTTTGTGATGTGACAGGCTCTGGTTCAATTGCCAGAGAAAGGGAGAGCGAGAATGAGGAACATGGCAACGTGCTTCAGACGTCTAGTGAAATAAATACAGGTCCCAGCAGAAAAGGGAACTGTCTGTTGATGTATCAACTTACTAAGAAAAAAAATATACAAGTATTATCAGAACTCCTCATTGGAGAGGCCCCACAGATTCCCCTCAGATGCCTCACCTTCTTTGTGCAACGCCAGTGCCAGCTGCACTAATTTGCTGCAATAACTAATTGCCGATTTACTAGTCTAAATTGGCCCTGGAATTCTCAGGAGGAAATGAAATTTTAACACATTTCTGCACACAGGTAGATGATTTGCAGAAGGTAAAAACATTTTGTGGAAAGCTGCATTTGCCCACCTTTTTGTACAAATGCTCACAGGTAGTGAAATGGAAACGACAATTTCAAGACATCCTCCACCAAGACTAATGGTACTTCAGAACTGTTGCTGTAATTTTTCCTAAAATATTAGGGCACACTGAACCCCTATTCAAATTCCTATATACTATTATAATCTCAAGGTGGAGCCCTAAAAATTCATCTATACCAGCTCAATCAAACCAAACAATTATTGAGACACAAAGACAAAATTTGGTGAGGTCTTTCTGACAATACCAGCTTCTACTGGCTTTATTTTTTGAACAAATCTAGAAATTATAATCAAACTAATCAAGTAGTTTTGACTACTTGATTTTTAATGCCATTTTAAAAAATCATTTTCACTGAGGATCCAAATTTCTGCTTTGATTACTGAGAGTGGCAAGAACAGGGCATTTCTGAAATGTAAGTCTTATGCCTATCGGGGTGGTTGCTCGAGAGCGGACAGGCAAGATCCCTCACTGGTCTTTTCAAAGGCTTTATTATCAGTGCAAAAACATTTACAATGCAGAATGCCTCTATTCTATGTCTTGCTCAGTCACTAGCAGAATCTGAGAGTTAGCGGTCCTTAAACTTTTCCCAGCAGAGTAGTCTCTTGACCCCCATCCGACGCCTCCCCTCTCTGCGCGTAAACCTACTGCGCAGGGCAGGCTTGGGTAAAGGGGGACCTGCCTCCCCCTCCGCTTTGTTCATGCTCGGTGCTGTGGCTCTCCCTTGCATCCTCCGAACCCTGGAGCTCTTTCCCACCAGAGGCGGGGCTTCCCTCCTCCGCGGAGGAAGTGCTGCTTCCCACGATCTTTGGAGGCTCCCTGTAATCCAGCTGCCCTTCCACTTCTCACCTCTGAGCTGATGCTAGTTCCCTGACAGTAAGTTAATCAAATTAAAGAATGTCCTTAGTTGGTTTAATCATAATATAAACAAAACAATATTGACAATTCACTGAGCTAAGTAGTCATAGCCCTGTTTCCATATTGTATTCGAAGGCTGCACATTTACCTTGGAGTGATTCCTTTACACTCATTGGGAGCGTACTTCAAGCATTTTTGGCCCCATCCTAAAGCAGATAATACTAGTCAGGATACCCACATGTTGAACCAGAAAACCATAGAATTGCAGAGTTTGGAGGGACCCCAAGGGCCATCTTGTCCAACCCCCTGCAAGGCAAGTGCCTCAAAACACAGTCCCCCATCCAATTTGAAACCAAACTAGATGCTGCTTAACTTGACAAATGTGCTAGCACCACCACTTATTCTGGACTTGGATCAAGACCAAGGAGAGGTTCTCTTACCACCACCTGCTAGCAATAGTACAATCACATTTCACTCACAACAATTCATAGAGCCCAGTAGTCTTCACAAACTGCCATAAACTCTCCAACACTGAACCCCAGAGAGTGTTATCCTGGAGGGCAGGCCCCACAGGCAAATCCTTGACTCATAGAATTGTGCCATAGGAAGGGACCACAAAGGTCATCTGGTCCAACCCCTTGCAATGAAGGAACCTGTTGCCCAAAGTGGGACTCGAACCCGTGTGCAGTGAAGGGCCCGTATACCATAAACAAGCCCACAGAACATGTTCAACCATTTCCTCCGCCTCAGAAACTTCACAACATTCAGTGTCAATCCTCCCAGCCCTGCACAAGCCACTCCAAAAATTGCAATGCCCCATCAAAACGCTGAACTTACTAACCTGCCCTGCCTCTTTTTCAGTTTAAAAATCCAAAAATGATGGGCAAAAGGCATGGGCCCCCAAATCAGTACAAATCAATATAAATCTGAGGTTCTGCCTTCTCCTAACAAAAGCTGGCCCCTCAACCAAAATCCTGGATACACCCATGACAAAAGGGAAACACCCTCCTACCTACAGAACCCATCTCCCACTGCTTTTGCCATTTAGCTATGTTTAAACCAGCTTTTTATCTTCTGAACAAGAAGAACCTCAGTTCTCATCAGCCACAGTCACCATGGCCCAATTTGGGTCAGGGATTATGGGAGGTGTAGCTCATCAACATGTGGAGGGCCACAGGTTAGTGTTGATTTTGTCCACATCTTCCATTCATTTTATTTATGTATAGTTTAAAGTAATTGCTCTTTGCCACAAGCATTCCCACAGCTTAAAACGAAACAACACAATAAAGCTCTTCTCAATAGTACCATGCTAATGTCTGCTATATGTTGTCATGGGAAAAGAAGATCCATTAATGCCGAGGACTGCTTCCCCTTCTCATTGATAAGACAGCCCTGCTGTCTGAGGAAAACAGTTCTGCAGAATCACCACCACATCACAGGGGAACATTTTGAGAGCAGCCATCACTCAGAGCAAAGAATACCATAAGCAGGAAGCTGTCTTGTGTTTCACCAATAGCTGTAGATCAAGGTTCACTAACTTTGCACCTGAGGGCACCGTGACACCTGTGGAAGCCTTTACTGGCGCACCTGAACAGGGTCCCCAGGGGCTCAGCTAGCCCTCCTAGAAAGAAAGGTATTCAGGAAAATGTGCAAGGTCCCTTCTAAGCAATTTATGTGAAATAGGCTAGTCTGGCTGCTGCTGCTGCCTGTCAATCTTTGTAGCCAGTAGGAATACTTGAGGTCCTAAAGAGCTGGTGTTTCCCACCTTCCATTTAGTGCCCTTTCACCACTTCTGTGTTATTTTCTAGTCCTTGGCGTCTCCCTTTTCCCCTAGCAACCAGGATGCATCTTTCCTATGGTAGGTTCATCTGAGACCAAGTAGTCTTTAGAAGTTATTCTTTTCCAAATAGCACTGAACAATCAGTGTGAGTGGATGTTAAAGAATCCCTCCCTCCCTCCCCCCCCAAAGGCAAACTTTGCAAAGTGTCTTAGGTATTTTGATGTTGTTGGCACCCATCTGTCTTGAGAGACAATGGAGTGCATCTCCAGTGGTGAAGCAAAACCGCTGCATTAGCAGCACCAAAGTGACCTCTCCTAGGGACTGTACTGCAGATTTGTGAAGGGTTTACTCCTTAGCCTCTTCTCCTCCCCAAGACATCCTGCAAGGCAGCAGAGGTTTAGGACCAGAGTTTCCCTTCTCCTGCATGGGTTACTGTACATTCCCTGACTGACAACCCCCATTTGCCCCTCACTTCTGTCTACGGCAGAAACTGCTTTATTGGTCTCATCTGCTCAGTCTGCCAGAGCCTGTATTCATGTGCAGTAATACAGTTATGGCAAAAGCTTCCCCATGACTGTATTCTCTTTGTGGGTCCCCATGCCCCCATATGGCAGCCATGTTTTATTTTCATTCTAATCCTGAAAATTGTTTGTTAAGCGTTTGCATATTAATTAAATTATTTCCATTGATTCCTATGAGAATATTTCTATCGTGTTCTCAACCACAGAATTCTGACCTCCAAATGGCAGACAAAAGGGAAACCCTCTGAAACCCTGCAAAAGGCTAACAAGGAAGGGAAAATGTTATCTTAATTGTCTTATCTCACCTCCTTCCCACCCCCTGGTTTCTGGCAACCTCAAACCAATAGAACACAAAAAGTAAGGTATGTTTAAGCCTGCTTATTTGTTTACACACAGATCCAGCTGTTTGGATATCTGAATCTGTGGTGTGTATAGCCAGACTTGGGTACTAATTCCTTGTGTTTGGATAAGTGAATTTTCCTGGATAATGGGACCTACGTGCACTAGCAAAATTTCATACATGAATGTACTTGCTACTGAAATGTTTGCTGCTTGCTAAGCATTCATATGTTGTGCTGATGGGCAAATTTAGGCACAAATCTGTTCCTTTTGCTGCGTTTAAATATTGTCTGCCTGTTTGGAAATTTCCTGTTTCAAAGGTATATCAGCACAGTGTTGCAGACTTCCAAACGGGAAGAACCAAATTAAATCCAGATGTAGAAACTTGTCAGTGTTTCACAAAGGACAAAATGCTTTCAAACTCACTAAGTGCTAGCAGTTGCAAATGAGAAAAGGGCCTTTTTCAAGAACAGCAAATTTAGCAAAGATGAATAAAAAAGACAGGAAGCTTCTCTGATACAAGGTGAAAACAGTCTTCAACATGCGCAGGCAAATTCCATATAGTTCAAGAACAGAAGAGACCCCCAATATTTCTCCATTGTTAATCAGAGGGAAACATGAAGAAGGCGGCAGTTGGTGTAACACTGAAACAACTGAATTTGCACTCCTGTCAAGGGTTCATCAGCAATTACTCATCAAATGCAAATAAATGACTAAGATGCTTCCATCAGAAGCATTTATCTGATATTAATGTGATTACTCTTCAAATAATCATTAATTTCTTAATACGGTTAACTGTTAGTATCCTTCCATAATTCCAGTCCGGAACAAATATTAGGGCCAAACATCCTTGCCTTGCCCGGCTCCACGGCAGTCCCCCTTTCCCTTTCGGCATTGGCTTGGAACTTCAGTCCCAGGTTATGTTAAACCAGAGCTCCTAATTTTATCTGAACCAAGGAAGTCTGCCTTAATGACAGTTAGCAACCAGAATAATAAGCCTCGCTTCTTATTCTGGTTAGCTAACTGAGATTCACCTGGATGCCTGAAGGATCCTGTTCCTCATTCCCACTGTCTCATTCTATGGCAGCTGAACCAGGGCTGGTTGCATCGCAAATGACTTCTTCATTTTACACATAGCAGCCCACCTCACTGTTTTCTTTCTTCAGCTGGGATTAAGCTATCATTCCCAAATTCAGATGTAACGGGAGACTCTGGCTTCATACACTCTGACAAAGTCAGCTCATGGCAGGGGGCAGTTGTGGTGGGGAGCAAATTACTTGGTTCCCAACACTCATTCTTGGTGCCATAAACCTCAGCTGTATAAAGCCAGGAAAGATCATCTGAGTGCAGACAATTCCTAAGCATCAATTAAAGGTTGCTAGTTCAGTCCTATTACAGTATATTGCCATGTTCTTTATTCCCAAGGGCTCTATCATGATTCCATTGTTAAAGCTGGATTCTGTACTAAGAAAATCTAATTATACATGACATAATTAAGTAGTAGAAGAGTAAAAATAATTGCCTGTAATAGGGGAAAATGTATTCAGAAGCATACAATGATGTTCATGCCATGTTCCACATATCTGAATGCTTTTTCCTTTACAAAACAGTGAGCATATTTGCTCAGGTTCTGGAAAATGGCATCTGAAGGTGCATCTAAGTAATTACAATTACATTAACACAACCCTATAAAGACTTAATCTCGAACAATTCCCACCTCATTAATGAGATGCAAAGTAAAAACCCTTGCTTCCTGGTCTCGCTGAATTAAGCAGGGGGTGAGATCTGCCTGACCTTCAGTGCCAGTCCTTCTAGGCCAGGGGTCAGCAACCTTTTTCAGCCGGGGGCCGGTCCACCATCCCTCAGATCATGTGGGGGGCAGGACTATATTGGGGGGGGGATGACTGAATTCCTATGCCTCACAAATAACCCAGAGATGCATTTTAAATAAAAGCATACATTCCACTCACGTAAAAACACCAGGCAGGCCCCACAAATAACCCAGAGATGCATTTTAAATAAAAGGACACATTCTACTCATGTAAAAACATGCTGATTCCCGGACTGTCCGCGGGCCGGATAGAGAAGGCGATTGAGCCGCATCCAGCCCCCGGGCCTTAGGTTGCCTACCCCTGTTCTAGGCCACGGGGACATTATCACAAAAGGGCCCAGGCGACTGAAGTCTTGGGTTCTCAAAATATTGGACTGTTTATTGAATACCCTCTTCACTTGCCTTACAACAGACTATGGGAACCTAGTTCACACACGCACAGCCCTCAGCATTTTGCAAAGCAGTGTCCACACAGTATGGGCAAATTTTAACCAAGTTAGGAACACCACTAACAAAGGGAAAGTGGGCATGGGTAAAATTGGCCAGAACCATGTGGATGTCACTTCACCCAAACAGCAAACTAGTGAAGACACAGCCCGAATTCCAGGAGGAAAACACATTGCTTGGATGATGCAAGAATTCACTCTGAGCACCATGAGCTTCCAATGAAGTCCTCTGAAGTCCCATTACTGGAATGGCCACCTGTGCTCTAAACTTGGAACAATTTGCCTAAATCACAGTGAGGTCTCCACAAGAGAGAACCGGGCTTGGAATAGGAGATGAAGAAATAGTATCATACACTGAAGGAGATGGCAGCCATTTACTTCCACAAATGAAGAGCACCAGACTCCAGATCACAAGCAGAGAACAGTGTACTTACTCCTTGGTTCTCTGGGTCCATCCACTGTCACCTTGATAGCTCTGTGGTACGTAGCCACTTGGGGGGGATTTGTAAGGACTGTTATTGTCAAGGTAAAACTCTTCCCTGTAAGGAACAGTGAAAACAAGGGGAAGGGGAAAGGAAAAGAATGAGTATAAAAATATGGTTGCTTGAGAAACCATCTACAGCACTCAGAATCCCAATCAGCAGAAGATGGCCTGGTGGGATTGAGCCACTTACCTGGCCTTCTGGCAGGTGGGTCCCACAGCGGTGCTAGGAGTACTGAAGCTAGGCAGTGGGAAAGCACCAGCGAAGCCAATTGTGCACTCCTTTTCAGGCAGCTGCACCACTTTGCCCCTCTGCCTCCCCCTAAGCAGCAGTGATGCTCTTGCCAGGAGGTCAAGTAGGTGCCTCTGTCCCGTCAAGCTGGCTGCTACTGAACCCAATTATCATCAAACACGAAGCCCCAGTGGAACAAGGAAACATTATGCTGCTGTGGTTTCACTCTAACGTTTGGAACTCATTTTTTTTTTAATTGAAATATCAGATGGTGAAATAATAGTGGAGAAATTATTACAGGCTTCTTCTTCTTTTTTGCAGTGAATGTCAATCAGCAGGCTCTATGCCCATTACTGCTTTCAGGCAGTAATGTCCAGACAGCAGCATTCAGCAACATAACGCACAACTAGCATAAGAGGAGCTGAGCAGAGAAAGGCAGGTTTGGGTCTCCTCTGAGACACACGCCTGGGATGAGTCTAAGAAGTCATAGAATCATAGAGTTGGAAGAGACCACAAGGGCCATCGAGTCCAACTCCCTGCCAAGCAGGAAACACCATCAGAGCACTCCTGACATATGGTTGTCAAGCCTCTGCTTAAAGACCTCCAAAGAAGGAGACTCCACCACACTCCTTGGCAGCAAATTCCACTGTCGAACAGCTCTTACAGTCAGGAAGTTCTTCCTAATGTTTAGGTGGAATCTTCTTTCTTGTAGTTTGGATCCATTGCTCTGTGTCCGCTTCTCTGCAGCAGCAGAAAACAACCTTTCTCCCTCCTCTATTTGACATCCTTTTATATATTTGAACATGGCTATCATATCACCCCTTAACCTCCTCTTCTCCAGGCTAAACATGCCCAGCTCCCTTAGCCGTTCCTCATAAGGCATCATTTCCAGGCCTTTGACCATTTTGGTTGCCCTCCTCTGGACACGTTCCAGTTTGTCAGTGTCCTTCTTGAACTGTGGTGCCCAGAACTGGACACAGTACTCCAGGTGAGGTCTGACCAGAGCAGAATACACCTACCAGTCCAGCAGCGGCTCTGCCAACTATGGTACCCAAGGTAGGCAAGCACTACCCCAGACCCTCCAAGTGATCCTATTTTCCAGGGACAGTCCCAGATTTACAGAAGCTGTCCCACTTTTCCTTAGGACATCCCTATTTTGGCGGACATGCTAGCCCTCATACTCCCAGAGGAGAGGACTGCTGAAACTAGAGTCCTCTGGGTGTTTCCCAGGAATGTTTTTGCTCACGTAACAGGGCCTCTGACAAAGATAAGCCAGGAATATAAACAGGAACACTTCAGAAATGGGGCAAACATCATTTCTTTTACATAGAGCATGGTATACAAGGTGCGTTCCCCGCTGTTCTGCAAAATAACATAAGCAACTAGCGGGCCCCTGCCCCAAGAAGCTAACAATAGAGAAAAGGTTTGTCCCAGCCTGAACAAGACCAGGAAGAGGAGCTCCATGGGGGAAATCCCAGTGGGAAAGAAATAGAAAAGAGATGTCTCCTAATGAAGCAGAAAGGTGCCATATGATGTTTGGTGCTGCCTGATCATGGCACTAAAATTGCAAACCACAAGGCAAGAAAGAGCTTTTTTCTCAGTATGGAAGGTAGTTGACAGACTCCAGGAACACCAAAGGCAGCCCCTCCTCATTTTTATAATTCAATCCAAGTGTGGGGATCGAGCAAGCAGACAGCAAGCAGGCAGGAGGGGGCTGCAGGCAAGGAAGCTGCTCAACAGTTGGGCAGCCAAGGCTCTCTTTTCACCAGTGGCCCTGCTTTTAAGAGGAACAAGCATTGCTTGGGGTTCTTATGCAGAGGGGCTGAGGAACACTAAACATTGCCATATTTATTCCCACAAGTCCTGCCTTACGTCTTTCTGAACGGGGAACAAGGCATGTGATTCAGTGTAGTAAGGTCATGGCCAGTGCTGATTGAACTGCAATAACTTACTCTGAGCAGAATGCCAAGTTCCACGCAAGCATTTACACCAGTGTAAAACTATTCTCTTGAGTAGAATTACTGTTCACTGCACTGTGCAGCTGAAATGAATTTTATGTTATTTTACATCACATTGTTTCATTATTTAATTTGTCCATTACAATATGTGAAAAGAATAAATATCTCTCCCGGGAGCCATCAAACAGGGAGCTAGTGTCTCCTGCTTTTAATATGCCTGTAGTCATAATATGATATCATCATTACTGGAACAATCTATAGAACTCTTCTTTCTTTCTTTCTTTCTTTCTTTCTTTCTTTCTTTCTTTCTTTCTTTCTTTCTTTCTTTCTTTCCTAAATACCTATCCAGTGTGAAGTTGCTTTGCATGTATAAAATGTGATCTATTTCATAACTGCAAGGTAGCATGCAATGCAGTGCAACCTTGCAACTGTTAAAAAGACAAAACTATATAGAAAGGGAGAAAGAAAAGGGGGACAGGATCTGAATGCGCCCTCAGTCATGCAAGACTGTGGTCTCTGTCTGTTCTGCAGAGTCACTGCTCTAATCACTTAGATATGCAACTGTTAATCATTTCAGATAGTCAAAACTGCAAACTGTTTCAAGGCAGGAAAAGGTGGGCGTGCAACAGTGACTCAGTAAAGCCGTCAGCAATCTCATGCCTATGGCTCATTTAGGCTTGACTCTTTTTACCAGAATCTTAAAAAGGTCTTTTTCTCTTTAAACGCTCACTCTTTTCCTCCCCCCTCCCATTCTGCCTTGTCTCTGCCTTGGTCAGTATTAAATCAAAACCCAACTCTTAAACAATATGTAGCAGCACAAAACTTAATAGAGTCTTTTCAAAGTCTAATACAAAGCAAGCGCGCAGATGCGTGTCTGTGTGTTCATTTTGTATTAGGGTACATAAATAAAACAGAACAGGTCTGTTGCTGTCAACTCTAGTAAGCAAGCTTTCCTTCACAATCCACCTCTCTAAACTTGCTTCAGACCTACAGCATTCGTTAACAGACATGTGCTTCAGAACATCCTGGACATATATTGGTACATAGAGAGGAGAGAGAGAATGAATATGACTGTAAATCTTTCAAGGGAATGAAATATTTCTATCCCAGTACTGTACTAGGACACAGCATTTTCAGGAAAATCTGTGATTTAGAACACAAATAATGTTTATTTCGCTCATTACAGAAATGGAACACTTACGCAAAAGTGACCTATCACTAAGCGACATCCTCTGAGAAGTATGAAGCTGGAGGCGAAACAGTTATTGTTTTAATCTTAACTATTCCGTTTTCCAACAGATCAGCCTTTGGGCATGGCTAACCTTATTATTGACCACTGGTTTGTGATTGATGTTAAAATAATTCCTTATTTTAAATTTTCATCTTCCAACAACACCACTCTTCCACACGCCAGAGGCAAGCAAGTCTTTGATCCTGGCTAGTAAGAACAACCCCTGCTGTCCAGAGGGAGGTTCATTGCTACCACTAAATCAGGATGCCAGCAAAACCCTCAGTGGATTTTTAGGAGAGGGGTTTCCTCTATTTACCAGTAAACTAAGCTGTCAAACCAACCTCTCCTGCCAAGTTCTTTTCCTTGCCACCAGCCCTGCCATTATCCCCCATCCCCCTATTTTTTTAAAGGAGAATCAAGGATGCCATTTTAAAATTCCTTCCTTGCGTGTGCTGCCTCCACCTACGCCTCCTTATGCCCAAGAAGAGAAAAGGGGAGCTCCCATCTCCTTGTTCCAACCACTTTTTCAATCCTGGCTAGCCAGAACTGATTTAAAACAAACAATATTTTTGTCAAAAATTGCTGTACAAGGCTTGGAAAAAGACAGGCGTTCGTATAACTGGGGTGGGGTTTGAGGGGACTGATCCTGCCCAAAACATTTTAAAAACAATGCTGCATTCTCTCTATCCTAGTGTAACTGAAAGCTCCCTGCACCATCTTAAATGTTGATCTTCTTATTCTGATATTGTATTCAAAAGACACATAATGAAAAGTGGGAATATACTTTAGCTGGACATAAAAGACTGCTAATAAATTTGGCTTGGAATTCAGGAACCTGGCTTTGCTCACATAAATGAAATAGTGTTGGGGTTAAAAAAAGGAGAAGTGCTGGGTCTAAAATGCAAAAATACCTCTAGCAAAGCCTTAAATATAAAATATTAAGATGCTTGATGTGTTTTGATACATTCTACATAATCAAAATAAATATTAGTATACACATTTGCCAACTGTATTTCTCGTTATATCAGAGAAAACACTGTGTTTTATGAGGATCTATAGTCATGCAGAAGATAAAAGTCATGATCCAGCCCAAAGCTAAGCACTTTTTAGTCCCATTGGAGTCACTAAAGGCACAATCCTAACCCCACTTACTTGGAAGTAAGCTCCATTGACTTCAGTGGGACTCACCTCTGAGTAGGCTTGGATTGCATCATAAAGCATTTGCTGAAATGTCTCACAATAAAATCACTGTGACTTTAAAAATGCCTGACTTTTGCTAGATCCTGACCAGATTCTCTCCCCGCCAGCTCCTTCCCACATTCTTTTTACTGGTTCCTCTGTGGCCTTGAAATTTACTTCTGGTAGCTAATTACTAATTTTAGTGTTCTTTTTATGAACCTCGCTGGCTCAGAAGTCATCTGGCACCACTCCTTTAGTGCACCCCCATACTGGGCATTCTTTGTCATTAACACATCTGGGTGTAGTTGAACCTCCCTGCTGAAGAGAGAAACGATCCTACAAGCGCACAGGGCAGAGTCTGCAGTCAGATGCTGTTGCAATTAATTTACAGACCAAATATCTTAATCATAAGTATTTGCACCGATATGTGTGTCCACAAGTCAGGCAGTAACTCTACAAAGATGGTAGAATGTCTTGCTGGTTGCAGCAGTAAATACTCCAATCTTAACCACTTATCTACCAGTGCAGTAAAAGGAAGTTAAGTCATTACATCCAGTGAGCCACAATTCTCCCTCCACAAAGACTCCTGGAAACTGAAGTTGATAAAGCTGAGAATTCTCTGTTAAAGGTTCCTTGCCCCTCTAAGAGTGCTACAGTTTCCTGAGGGGAGGAAATTACTACAAAGCTAACATATATTATATGCCATACTACAGGGCTGGGGGACCATGACCCCTCAGCTGTCTTTGGACTCCAGCTGCCAACACCATAGACCACTGGCCATGCTCCTTGGAGGTGGTGTCCCACAACACCTGAAGGACCACAGTTTCCCCACCCCTGCTCTACAGGAAATCAAGGAGGATCTCCTTCGTGACTCTGAACAATATTGGGATATTTTCTAATTAATGGCCTGCTGTGTTATAAATCATCCTAGGAGGTAAAGCGTCTGTGGGTAGTAAGTCTGGGAGACCATTGTATAGACCTTCCAGACTACAGCAAGCAGCGTTTCAAATGAATCATAGAGTTGGAAGGCACCCAAGGGCCATCTAGTCCAACCCCCTGCAATGCAAGAATCTCAGCTAAAGCATTCATGACAGATGGCCATCCAACCTCTGCTTAAAAACATCCAAGGAAGGAGAGTCCATCACCTCCCAAGGGAGACTGTTCCACTCTCTAACAGCTCTTACTGTCAGAAAGTTCTTCCTGATGTTTAGTCAGGAACTTTCTTGCAACTTGAAGCCACGGGTTCGAGTCCTACCCTCCAGAGCAGGAGAAAACAAGCTTGCTTCCTTTTCCATGTGACAGCCCTTCAGATATTTGAAGAGGCCGATCATATAGCCACTCAGTCTCCTCTTTTCCAGGCTATACAGACCCAGCTCCTTAAACCGTTCCATATAAGGCATGGTTCGATCGAAGTGGCAATTTGCAACTCACCACTGCTCCTGGACTGAGTCACCTGGTAAAAAGACGAGTGGCACATGCAATCTGCTTCTCCCCGTTCCTACCCACTTTCTTTCACTCCTTGCCTCCACTGCAGTATCCAGGGGGCCACATCAAGCGGCTGAGACAAAGCTGTAGTGGCAACAGGAAGGTGGAGTAGGGAACAGTTGGGCAGACCTCCCTAACTAGATTAGATGATGAAGCTGAAAGAGTCTGTGGACAGGAGTCTTTGGGGCTGCCCAAAGGCTGCAAAACGCACTACCCTTGAATGCTTGCATGTGCCTGGTCCTTTTCTGGAAGTATTGCAAAGCTTTCGAGTTAGTCTGATATTTGGCTGCCAGGGGAATGTTTTCAACTGCGTGTGAAGTTCTAGCTCATGTTTTATTTTGCCTTATTTTCATTTTCATATTATACATGTGTTTCATATTGTTACCTGCCCTGCTCCAATAAATAGAAACGTCTACTTAGCCCAGAACATTCTTGCTATGTTTATAGCACATGAGCTCCTGTTTACTACTACTGTTTCCTTTCCTTCTATTTTAAGCAGTGCTATAAAAATCCATCATTAATGATAACTTTTTCTTTCGTGCTCTCTGCTCTGTGTCTGAGAGACAAGTCTGGACCAATTTCTCCATCATGCCTCTGGCAGCAGAATGGAGCTAGCATTTCAGATCCTCTACCAAATCCCGGCTGCTTCAAAGGAAAAACCCTACTTTCTTCCGTTAAGATCATAAGAAATATAGGAGGAGGGGGTCAGCTCTGTTTGGACATAATTACACTTCATCAAAAGAAGCTTTCTTCATCTTCCATGCGTGAAAAGTCTGCAAGCAGTTAAGTCTGTCTCTCCCCCCCCCCCTTTCTTTCTTTCTTTTTTTTAATATAAAAATTGCTATTTGGGAAAGTAGCCAAAACTTGGAAAGCCAATATAGTAAAACTTTGCACATACCCTTTGTTATCCTTTGAAGTTTCTTAAATAAATATGTTGAGAGTTTGTAAAATACACTATCACTTTTCGTAAATTTTACTCATTGATCACAGAAAGCTTCTCATCCATGGGAGGTAAGAGTGAGGGAGACTCACTGTGATTTTTTTTATATACTCACTTCATTTCCTACTGTTTAATAAATGTATATCATAGGTTTCAAATGAGTTTTGGGGCAGACAAGTGCTACATCAGATTTCTGTACTTTTCCAGCACCAGTCTTGTGCTGTAACTACTGTACTTCTGTTGCAGGCTATCTTGAAATAGATGCCAAAAAACCTTCAAACTCAATCAATCAACATAAAGACAAAACAGAATTTTAAAACAATACATTAAAATAAGAAAGGAAAAAAATATTTTTAATCAAATTATCTGTGCAATAGAAGTGTTCTTTATTATATAGCTTTGAAATAGATTTAAAGGATTACATGATTGGCCACATTCCTAAAATAAAAAGCATTCACTGGGAACAGCCCTTGCTTAATAACTTTTACCATTTTTTAATTTATTTTATTTATTGAATTTATATACTGCCCTATACCTTCAGGTCTCAGGGTGGTTCACAAATGGTTAAAATAGTAACAATGACCCCTCTGATTAAAACAATTGAAGCAGTCCCCAGAGCAGTGATTCTGGCCCCTCTCACAGATTAGCATTTGTGTTAATTACATGCCTCAGAAAAGCCTGGTTCCTATTTTTGCACAACTTGTTTTGTTTTTGCACAACTTGTTCTATAGGGCACCACAGAGCGAGAGTGCTGAGCCAAGGTGGCCAAAGGACCCCAACCCCTGGGCTGAAGCAGCAGCCTTGCCTGGCTAGAGGGAAGGGAAGGGTCAATTTTGCATGTACTCATTTGCAAGTCAGATCCAATCCATTGCAGCACCAGTATATGTGGACTTCTCCACTTATCTAAGTATTTAAATATTTTAATGCTTTTTTCATCTCAATGAATGTATTTCTAAACATAGTTTATCCTAAAATATTCATTCTTTAGGCATTTTGGTATACTTTTGAGCCAAGAACTATATCACAAAATTAGGAGGAATTCACAATCCAAAGAATACTACATATGTTCTATAATTCTATGATTCTATGTTCTGATTTGTGTATTAATTTGGGAGGTGCAAATGAAGCTCATTTGCTTTTTTAAAAAATCATCCTTCACTGCTGCCTTAAGGAAGGCACAAGAATACCACATGGTGCTATCTCCCAGATCAGAACGAGTCTGCTGTCAAACCCAACAACCCTCCCCCTTAAAGAACCGTCTCAACGACTAACTTGCAAGAGGGATTAAAAATGAACTGTGTGGGGGGAAAATAATATGAATTAAAGGTTTTATTCTGTGAAAGATTTGGAAAAGAAAAAAGGCTCTCTCTGTGACGCAGCAAGAAATGTGACTTGATATGGACAGGCAGACCTTTGCTGCAGGATGTATGGTCTTAGGGAAGAAGAGCCGTGGATCATATCAGTTTGGGATCGTAAATTTGAAAGGCTATTACCCTCCTGGAGGACTAATTTACGATGCAGCAGGTCTGGAAAGTTAATGAGCGGACATTTAGACTGTATTTCATCCGAGGCAAGATGGCGTGTCTGCTCGAACAAATGCCTGGACTATTGGATTTCTGTGAGAGATCTACGAGAGAGCCCACACAAAGCCCACACAGAGATATAAAAAAGACTGTTTCTTTCAATCCACTTGCGGAGAGAACTCGGAGGTGACAGAAAAAGAAAATGAGTAACGACAAAGAGTTGAGAAGATGGGACTGAAAACATCATTGTAAATATGAAAGCAGCAGAAATATTAGATGATTGGACTCCGGCCAATCGCGAAGCATGGGTATCCCCCACAAAAAAATTATAATTTGGAAAACATTTGGACTTTATGATGTGTATTGATACAATTTGGACTAATTGGTATGATATGTTTAATTTGGTAAATGGAAACTTAATAAAATATATATATATATTTTAAAGAGTCTGCTGTCAGACCCTTCTTTCCCATACTGAGACTTCTTGGATAACAGCAGAACAAGCAAGAACCCAAGTCTTGAAAAAGGTTTTTCGGTTTTTCCTGCCTGAGAGAGAAATGGGAGGGAGCAATCCAGCTCTGCCCGGCCAGCATCACGTCCGGATGCCAAAGATTTATTGCAGCATCAGTTGTTGCTTGTGCTACAACTGACAAAATATTGAACAAATTAATATATTTTGACTTACTTAAACCTCATATAGCTAGCAAACTCATTTTGCTTTGGGGATTTCTGTATTTTTTAAAAATGTAACTCATCATTGTTTCAAACATCTATTAGTCACTAATTTCAATTTTGAAGCAGTTACAGGGATTTTCAGTGGAAATTCTTTTCAGTCTTTCTATTGCTATAAAAAGTTTTTACGACTGGAGACTAAATTTCATATTACAGAAAGATCTTTAAAGGGCAGAGGAAACTTCAGAGCTGAATCTTCTGGGAACTAGAAAGTCATATTCATTTCCATTCTAAAGTAAACAATACTTGATTCTCACTAATTTAGCAACTGTACTATGTGTGGAACCTGGTCCAAAGTTTATTGAAACCTACAACAGCTTTTCAGTCTCAGTAAGCACTGGATCAGACAGATCCAATGCTAAATAAGAACAACATAATTTTAGAGATAAGCAAAATCTCCCCACCTCAGTTTGGAATGGGCTTGGAGGAAACGCATGCATTTTTCTGAGAGGTGAACTAAAATTTCAGAAAATTTGGGACATTCCATTCTTCGACCATAGGAGCCAACTCCTAGGGGCCAAGGACGCTTTGCCCCCCATACAATATTTGAGGAGTCAAGCAGCCCCCAAAGTTGATGGACATTGCCATTTAAATGGGGTGTGTGCTGCACACCTTGTGGTCGACTATGTGGGGCAGGGCTTACCTGGGCCTCCCCATTATTTTATTCAAGTTGGCACCCTTGTCTTCAACTGTCCTTTTGTAGCTGAACACCCCCCCCCCCATTTCCTGGTCTTGGAAAATCACTATTTCTAATTTTACCTTTTGGAGTTGCCTTGTTTTTTTGTTTTTTGTTAATATGTATAGTTGCTATTCAAAGTTCAGCCGCCTTCCCAGGTCCCTAGCAATTAAATCTCTCAGAAGGGAGAGATGCATCTTGCTTTTAGGCACACATACAAGACAATGCGCACAGTGGCTGCTGATTGGCCGAGGGAGCCAGCGTACAGCTTCCGGGTCATGTGGCCAGCATGATTAAGCCGCTTCTGGCGAACCAGAGCCGGAGCGGTACCTATTGATCTACTTTATTTTGACGTGCTTTCAAACTGCTAGGTTGGCAGGAGCTGGGACCGAGCAACGGGAGCTCACCCCGTGGTGGGGATTCGAACCGCCAACCTTTGGATCAGCAAGTCCTAGGCTCTGTGGTTTAACCTACAGTGCCACCCGTGTCCCTTCATGCTTCTGTACTACCACCCATTTGTTGGTACCAACAAAATTAGAACTATTTTGAAATATTTCTTCCCAAAATTCAGATATGATAAAAACAAGTAGTTTGGGTGGGGCATGTGTGCTTTGTACCCTAGAATGGCAACGTACCGTAGTCTGAATAAATACAGAATTTTGCAAACCAGCATTTATCTTACAAATGGAAGGCTGAGCATGATTTGTTTATGAAATAATCAGTATTTTTGTGTGGAAACATTTTCAAATTGGGGCTTTATATTTGTTGATAGAATAAATGCATAATAATAAAATGATGTACCTCTTCCGCTTCTGCCAACGAATCTCAGGTCATTAAAGCGTGCCACTTGATTCTTCATTACGGCAGACGCATTCCTCAGCTCTGCAGAATAATTTTCATCATTCCCAGCCATGACTGTGACCACGGTGCCATCAGGGACTTCTCCTAAAGCCACCACCTATGGCAATAAAGACACAATAGAGTTATGTGGCTTCAATCTCAAACCCACCTATGAATTTTTAGATGAATTGGGACATGCAAATTGTGCAAAGAGTAATCACAAATACCAGCGTTATCTCTCACTGTGGTGTGTGAACCCCCCTTCCTTGTGCTGAGGGTCAATGTCTATAGTGGGAAGCAAGCTCTATACATGTAGACTCCCTTCAACATGCGGAATCTGGCATCCACATCAAGGTGGAGGAAGCCCATATGCGTCCTGCACTCCCAATTACAGATCCCTCCACTGCATGGATGGTCAAAAACAGGGCCAACAGAGTTGCATTGGTGGCAGCAGGACCAACCTGAAAAGTTCTAGAACAGATAATTAACCAGTCCATCCATGTGCATGGGGGGGGGGGGAAGACTGATCACTAAGAACCAGCATGTCATGCCAGATCAACCTGTTTGCCTTCCTTTGACAGAGTTATTAGCCTTCAGGGAAATGCCCTAGACATTTTAACTTCAGGAAGGCTTTCAGCAAGGTCCACAATGGTAGTCTTGATGACAAGCTGGTAAATTCATAAGTGCATTCTTAGCTGGTTGGCAAACTATTCCAGGTGTGTTAGCCACCGGTTCACATCAACCAGGGGAGAAGTAACAGGAGAGGTGCCACAGGGTTCTGTCCCAGACCTGGTAATGGTAAGCATCTTTATAAATAATTTGGATGATGGAATGGAGGGGATACTAATCAAATTTTCAGATGACACCATGCGCAGGATAGCAAATATATCGAAAGAAAGAAGAAACAGGACCCAAAATGATTTTGACATGATTTTGAATTGGGCCAGAGCAAAATGAATTTCAACAGATATAAATGAAAAGCTCTGCATTTAGGCAGGAAGATTCAGATCCAAAAATAGAATGGGTGACTCCTGGCTCAAAAGCAGTGCATGTGAAAAAGATCTGGGGCTTTTAGTAGACCACAAGCTAAACATGAGTCAGGAGTGCAATGCAGCAGCAAAAAAGGTGCAATGCACTTCTAAGCTGCATCAACAGAGACCCAGTGTACAAATGGCAGAAAGTGAGGGTGCCACTTCATTCTCCTTTGGTCAGACTTCAAGAAGAACACTGTGTCCAGTTTAAGAAAGGACATTGACAGACTGGAATGTGCCCAAAGTAAGGCAACCAAGGTAGCAAATGCCCTGGAAAATAAGTCCTATGCGGAAATTTTAAGAAGTTTGGTATCTTCAAATATTTGAAATGCTAGCACTTAGACAATGAGCCCCTTTTAATTTCCAGTGCTCATGAGAAAAGGACTTCAAGAGACAAGACCAGTTAATGGGTTCAAATGACGTGGTGGGGATTGTTGTAGCTTTAAGAAATATGATTTATTCACTCCTTTACACTTGAGTTTACATGGAGTCCAAATCTTGCAACACGGTCATCTCATGAGGGGCTTTCCCCCCACAGCAGTGCTGCACTCAAGTCCAAGGCATCTCTCCTAGCCCTGCTTTTCCTATAAATTAAGCCCCTTTTATTCATTTGCCTTCTAATGGTCAGTTCTTTTGATGCTTTGAAGTACCAATGGTTAATCCCCTAACAAAGGCATTTCCCTTACTTCATCAACACTTGTTGGTTGACTAAGATTGAAGGCTGGTACACACTTGGGACATTTATCTAGGTTAATTAACTCTTCACATGCTAAATTGTTGATGCTCAGAAGGAGGTCCACACATTACCTGACATTCAGAAAACATCTTAAGGCAGCCCTGTTCAGGGAAGTTTTTAATATGTAATGCTGTACTGTTTTTAACACTGATTGGGAGCCGCCCAGAGTGGCTGGGGAAACTCAGCCAGATGGGCGGGGTATAAATAATAAATTATTATTATTATTATTATTATTATTATTACATTCCAATACACATGGACCTTGATTACATTCTCAGGAGTCTGGCACACAGTCTGTACACATAAACACTAATTAAACAACTCAAACCTGTTACATAATCCCCTTCTAATACGCATTGAGATTGTCTTACAACATATCCCAGTTATAACATACAAATTTTAATTAAATCCTAATATTTACTAAACCTAAACATTTAGCACCGTTGATCTATTACAATATATTACAATATACAATTTTAGATACACATCAAGAGCGAGTCAGCAGTAAATCACACTGTTTAGTAGCAGAAGCACAATCTTCACAGACTTGGCTGAGTGTCAGGCCTAATGAGCACAGCAGCTCATCCCCAGCAGGTCTGACCCCATGAATCAGTTGCTGAGACTGAAAGTCCCCACCTCCCCACAACTGTCTAAGTTCCCTCCTCTGCGGGGCCTTTTCCAAGCAATCAGAAACTATGTCTCTCCTCCACCCATTTCAGCCCTCTTCTAGTTCTGGGAGACAAGAGGGGAGGGGAGCTGGTAGCAGCAGGAGGGGGAGGAGGAGGAGTCATCTGCAACTCTTCATCTGGCCTGATTCATCTCTGCCTCTTGGCCTCCCCCCTCCAACCCACCTGCTTCAGCTTCAGCCTCTAATTCTGGACTTTTCTCCGCCACAGACTCTCCCAGCTCACTAAACCCATTACTTCTTCAGCTTCCAACACCCCCTCCCACCTCTGACCACTCCTCAACATCCTACCCCCCAGGCTCTTAGCCTTCTTCCTTTGGTGGGTCCCAAGCTGGTTCCTCCCACCATTCCTCTGCGTCCAACAAGTCCATGACAATACTCTTATCACATGATGAAATAATTTTGATCTCCAATGAATACTTTTTAACACTCTAGAAATATGCAGATTCCCCCATCCCTAGTAGCTGATTAAAAGCAGACTACAATATCATTGCAAAGTGCCCTGAGAAGCAAAAACCCAGATGACTCCAGTAGTGAATATTAACCTATAAATGTATCTGGAGGTGAATTTGTTTTCAATTCTGCTTTGAGTTCAATTTATTCATGCCTGTGTCTGTGTTTTAGCCACACCACACACCTCTGAGAATCCATGATTCCAAGGCAAAACTCGCATTGGCATAAATAGATTCAATATTCAATATCTTAGAATCAACTCAGTTGAGGCAAAAAATAATTAACATGAAAGAAATCCACATTCGACATAGAGGGAATCAGTGCGCCTGTATCAACCATATGCCAAATCAGTCATTAGTCTGAATGTTTATTTGCCAGAATAGAAACTGAAGACACAATCCGCTTACAGCTTCTCTTTACACTGGAGTTTGTATGCAGGAAAGTTCCAGAAGGATTGTGCCCATTATTGAAATAAGAAACAACCACAGTCAGGCAGCCTGAATCTAAGTGGTGAATGAAGTTGCAAGGGTGCAACCAAGGTCCAGTGTTTCTAAAGCCAAAGCAGCCTGCAGGGCACGTGTGCTAAAGACGTCACCTTGCAAACCACCTGGGACAGTAGCAATGGCCAAACAAGGGTGCTAGTGCACAGCTACGAAGTTGCAGTCGTGCGACCTGGAGCGAAGCCATGGCTTGGCTTAGTGCTACATGGAGGGTTTGTCTCCCCCATTCAAACCACAAGCAGGAAGCAAAGAACAACCCCTGGTTACATCGTCGTTTGTTTGGAGCTTAGCTTTGCACGTAGTGCTTAGGCAAGCCGTGCCTTATCTCCCAGTACCAGAACAGCAACAGGAGCAAACTGACTGCATTTATTTAATTATTAAATTTATATATTGCCTTCTTCCCAAAGGAGTCCAGGACAGCCATTTCCTAACTGTGGCCCAGTGTGCTTGTTGAGTTATCATCAGCATTAAACTCTGTTTCAGAACTTCAGAGGAGAATGCTCCAAATGGCAGCATCTATGAACAAGAAGGAGGAGCCTGCTGACTCGGAGGAAACGCATAGCTCTGCTGCATTACAAAAAAATATTTGGGAGGGGAAATCCTAAGGAGGGACCCCCCAAACAGGCTAATGGGATCTGAGCCTGCTCAGTGGGCAGGGAATGCCAATTGATTCTTGGGGGGAGGGCTGAAAAATGGGGTAGATGGAATGGCACATCCTGGGAAAGGGTCTGGCTGAACGAGAGTCTTTCATACCACAACGTTCTGTCGCAGGTCTCGATTGTGCACATTCAATTATTTGTGTAATTGTTCACATTATTTTATGTAATTAAAATTATTTCCAGATTATTTTAATTGTTGCCTTGCTTTTATGTAATAAATTGAAGAAGTTTTTGTAACATATATAATGGAACTTATTTCTGTTTTTTCTTGTTCTTTTATCATTTTATATTGTTACAGGAAATTTGAGAGGTGCATCCAGTGCTGGCATGAACAGAAAGAAGCCTTAAGCAAGGCAATTCACCATCTCCTACGCCCTAGAACATGTTCTGGAAGGGCTGCCCTCCCCTTAAAGGAGCAGCTGCACAGCTTGGGGAACTTTGGGGTCCATTTCTGTCACCGGAGTCATAAGGAGACTCAGTGGCACAGACTGCTTTGCATCAGCTTTGGCTGGTTGCCCAGCTGCAACCCCATCTCAACAGTGAGAATCCAGCTTCTTTTCTGTTCTCCGGTAACCTGTAGGTTAGATTACTGCAATGCATTATACATGGCGCTGCGTCTGAAGACAATTCGGAAACTACAGCGAGTGCAGAATTCAGCAGCCAGGTGATTGACTGGGAGCAGAGGGTCTGTGCATGCTATACAGATTCTGGCCTCACTGCACTGGTTACTAATCAGTTTCCAGGCTTAATTCAAAGTCCTGGTTTGGTCCTATAAAGCTTTATGTGTGCATGTATTATGTGTGTGTCTTACACACTTACACACACACAGAGACAGACAGACATGAAGGAAAAGGCAAGCCAAGAATGTGGAGGGCAAGTGTCATCGGCTCAGCTCTGCTTAATGAAAATCACGCCTAAGCAGGTGTTCAAAGGCAAGCACTTCCTAAACTTGAAGTGTGTGCAATTAGTCAGTGGCAAGGGAGAGGCATTGGACATATGTCCACAGGTACTTTTATTCTGATATTTCTGGACTCCGTTCTTGTACTGAAAACAAATTCCTTGGCTGAGTCAAATTAAGCCATTATGAAAACAGCCAAAAAGAGATTGCCTGGAACAAGAAAGTCATAAAAAGGACCTTGATTGTGTGAAGATTTGTTGAAGGAAGGAAGACGAGTGATTCTTGCATGGAAGGAACAGAATTGTCTGTTCTCTGGTTGTAGTTTGCTAGCAATGAAAGTAAATGCCATGGATAATTTCTAAACAACATAAAAAGAGCCTACTGGATCAAACTAAGCATTATTGGCCAGCATTCTGTTCTCACAGTGGCCATCCGGGTGTCTACAGGAACCCACAAGTGGGACATGAACTCTCCTACTTGCTAAACCCAGCATATCACTGCAGATACCAAGGGAAGGGCACAGCCATCCTGATTAGCACAGCAGCCATGGTTAGCCTTAACCTCCATAGGAAGTCCTGGGGCTTTAATCTACATGGAAGATCACATGCAGGGCCTTCTTAACCATAGGCACTAGGGGTGCGGGGCACCCGGGGGCTGGGCTCTCAGCGGCGCCAGGCCGAGAGTCCGGGGCCCGAGAGTTGGAGTCCGGGGAAGAGCCCGCCCGTCAGTTGGAGTGCCGCGGCGGGCGACTCTGCGACGCGGGTTTGGGGGAGAGCCAGCCAGTGAGGCACTCAGGCGGCCAGCTGGCTCTGCCCTCCTGCGCACCTGGGATTGGCGTCGGGCCCTGGAGAGGCCCACCAAGCGCACGCTGCTTACGCTACGAGGCGCCCGGCTTCGCTCAGTCGCCGGCACCTCGCTTGGGACCAATGTTCTATAAATGTTGAAATGTGCACATATGTGTATTAATCTACTTGAATTGTTGTGTAGCTTGTGCTTTTGTTAGTTAGAGCTACCCATTTGCATGCGCTTTTAGTTCACTTTCTACTTGTGGCACCTGTGAATCTGGACTGAGTTGTCCCCTCCACTCTTCCCCACAAGACAAGGCCACTGGACAGCTAGACTTTCTCCTTAGCTCAGACACAAGCATGCCTCCACTGATATCTCTGAACTCTTGGAGTGTGGTGCTTTCTTCAGTGACGATTGTCATACAAATGGCCAGTTCTCTGCTGGCCTTGCTGCTACTATGCTCTTTTCTGAGGTTCCCTTTCCCAAAGCTATCCTGCCCAGTTATGCACTGCCTACCTCAAACAGGATTTGGTCTTATAAAACAGGGTAGAATGAACCAGGATGAAAAACTGGATTTACTATTACTGTTAACTATATTGGTATGGTCGCCCAATGAAGTATATGTTCTGAGTGACTCACAATACAGTGGAACCTCGGTTTTCAAGCATCACGGAAGCTGAACATGCCCAAAACCTGGAAATAATTGCTTCCGTTTTCGAATGTGCCTCAAATGCACCATTGAAATTCATTTTTTCTAATTATCTAATTTCCGAAGATGCCATGTCATAAGTAGTTGTGTTTTTTTCCATGCAAAACTTTAATGGCCAAGGAGAAAGTCTATGACAAAATGAACAAGCTTCTTAAAACTTTCAAATTATTGTTTAAAAAAGTTAATTTCATCCAGCTAGCCTGGTAACCAATTTGGTTAAATTCAGGCCAACATGGCTTGAAATGACCAAAGTGTTTCCCCTGAAGAGCTCCAGATGTGAACTGAAAGTAGGGTGTCATGTCATTGGGCAGCAATACCATATAAATAAAAAATATCATAAAAAGGTTATTTGGACAAGAACACGAATAAATGCTTCAAAAACTCTTTTAAGGCTATTACTATTTGTAATACTGGAATACATTTCTATAAAAATAGCATCCATAATCAAATTTAATTACCCTAAAATCTTCTATATTAAAAATAACTTCTTGCCTAGCTATGGCTGAAAGTACATTTAATATTTTTCTTTAAAGTGTATCTCCCTGTAGCTTTAAAAAGAGCAACATGCCTACACTATGCTTTGTTCAATTTAGAAATGCACGTATGTCTACAATTTGTACACCAAATTTCAGCTTGAAGCTACTTAAACCAGCTGAGTTATAAACTCTGAAAACTGTGGGTTAGGTGGAAATGCTGACCTTTAACTTCTGCAGTGCGACTGAATAGCTATACCCCCCACCTAAATGTATTTTTTTGCTGCTGTTGCTATCTTAAAAACATTTTGCTAGTATTACTGTTTTCAGAGCCAGCAAAAAGTTTAGACACAATTTTCTAATAATTCTGACTACAAATCCTGACTACACACACAAACACACACACACTCCCTCTCTCTCTTATTTGTGAACGCTCAGTTAGTGACCATATAAGATACAATAAAACATTACCAGTGGGTTAAATGCTGGGTTCCTAGTCCAGTCCCACCATACAGAATGAGTCGTGCCATGGGAATCTGATGGAAAGAGGTGACCTCAGCTTATAATGGACTTCATCTACTTCACCTGAGCTGTGATAAGATACTGCTCCAAATTTCAGCAGCAAGTTTAAGCCCATTCAAAGCAAATGCTATATATAAACACTTTGATCTGGTCAATGTAATTCTTAGGTCAATGTGTATTTTTATTAGGCATTCTAAACATATAAGATTACTTTTAAATTAATGATAAATTTGAAATACTCAGATGACACTGATGCTACAGCAGAACTGTATGCAATTTCAGTTTCTACAATTGAAACGAAAATACTTTACAAAAATGAATATACATCATTCTGTACATTCTGTATCTTTCTATGCAATTTTCAACAGGTGTTTTTCCTCAGAAGATAAATCAGGAATGATATGCAATGAGCTTATATACTAAACACATTTGTAAATATGTATTGGAGGTTTCAGCAGAATCTTCCTACAAATCACTTGAGAGGCTTTAGATTTAGGGCAGTATGGGAGGTTCTTCTCCCGAGGGAGCCAAGCCGGGGGGGCAAAATAATAGAGAGAGAGTGCACACTTTTTTCTGGGGGGGACGCAGGAGGACGCATACCCCTAAACATCTAACTGGAGAGGAAACTGAAAATAAAAAATTAAAAATTTGTTTATTCTCTAGTATGGATAATTGTCACTTCCATTGCTACCCCTGATGGCAGCCTCATTTTCTGTCCTGGTGTTTCCTGAGTCTCAGTCAGAAGTGAGCGTTTAATGTGTGAAGTAGGAGTGGGAAGTAGGAGGGAAGATGTTAGTGCGCACAACCTCATGCCAATGTGGAACTTACTCTGAGCTGTCAACTGTGTAATATGAGGTAATGCATGTTTTTTGTACTTTTGTCCATTTACTGTTTTTATTTTTCCTGATTTGAACTACAAAATGGTGATTTTCTTGAGTACCCCTAAACATTTTTTTTAGAAAAAAAAGCACTATATAAGCGCTGCACTCACAAATAAGCCGCTCCCTTAAAATTTGGCAGGCACTCACACCCATTATGTTTTACCGCATGTCTGTTCCAGCAGCGATATTGTAAAAGCCATTTTTTGTAAGGTCGTGAATTTAAGCCGCACTTCGTGGTTGGAATTTGGGGGGAAAGTGTGGCTTATATTCGGGCCAATATGGTAAATATTTAAAAACCTAAATTTATACAGGTGCCTACTCAAAACCCCAACAGGAACTATTGTGAAAATAAGAAGTATTAAGGTGGGGCACCAAATTTTGTTCTTGTTTAGGGCACCCTATTACCAAAGTCTACCTCAACCAACACCATGTGCCCTCATTTACCTCTAGTGCAACACCATGCTATAAACAAAGTACACTGCTCTGTCACATTATACAAGTGAAAGCTCTATCTGCATGCTATACAAAGATCAGGAAAATGTTCAGGGCACAGGTCAGCATATTTGACACCTCAGTTCTGGCTGTTTATACCAGCCTTCCACCCACATGGTGCCCTCCAGGCCTTTTGGTCTACAGCTCCCACCATCCCTGATCACTGGCTATGCTGCTGGCAGGGGGTGATGGGAACTGCAGCCCAAAATCTCTGGAGGGCATCTGGATGCTACAACAGGAAGGTATCTATTGCATACATATAAGGCACAAACCACAGTAGCATCTTTATGCAGTCAGCACTGAATTGAGTCACCCAAGTTAACTGGTGCAAGTATGAATACCTGACCGTGGGCAGATATGTCATTTATTGGTGTGTTTTTTAAAAAAAAAACACCTGTCCTATTTGTCTAACGGATATATTCTTCATACATATTGCCTGTGCCCGTGCATTTCAAGATTTCTTTTGGAGGCTACCTTCAAAAAACTTCAGAACCGAGCAGACAAGCATATATTAATTGCAATGGAATATAATGCTTGCCTCTGTGCATTACAAATCCAACATCAGTGTAATTTAACACTGATCAAAAGTACAATAAAAACTTCACCCTTTCCTATCAGTGCTCTCTGCGAATGAAAAGTATTAAGAAGAACTGACACGGTTCTTGAGAATGTTGGCAGATGTA
Organism: Podarcis melisellensis; assembly: GCF_964234715.1. NCBI lineage: Eukaryota > Metazoa > Chordata > Lepidosauria > Squamata > Lacertidae > Podarcis > Podarcis melisellensis. Next base: position 118,661,908 of record NC_138530.1, on the reverse strand, counting down.
CAAGAGAAAAAAGGACTCCCTGAGAGAAAGTCTACTTTTCCAAGGCTCTATCTCAACTTGCTATCTGCAAGCTGCATCATGTAGAGCCAAGACAGAGAACAATAATAATCACATCTGAGGCACAGATCTCTCGCAGTTTATGAAGAAAGATTGCAGATTGCATAGTAGGCTGCTGGCGAGTTCAAATAACTGGATTCTGCTACCCTCCAAAAAGGGGTGGGGAAGCAACCTTCAATAACTTTTTCAATCACCTTGTAACAAGTGTCCAGTAAAAACAGGTTACCTGGAGGAATCCAAAATTCCATGGGCTGTTTGTTTGTCCAATGAATTTTGAACAAAGTATAGAACTTTACTAAACACTAAAGCTATTCGAGGACAGTAGAATGCATGGCATATTACAGACATCATCGAAACTGAAACTACTGGATTTCCAAGAAACCTACAGCTGAAAAAGTCATTGTTTGTTAGAGGAGGGGAATCCAGCAGACTGAATTTACTTTGTCAAATTTCTCCACAGCTTTAATAATGTCTTGTTTTCCATTTACAAACACAGCACCGTTTCCTGCACTGTGTGAAATGTACAGTCCATTCTCTGGAGGATCATTTATTTATTTATTTATTTATTTATTTATTTATTTATTTATTTACCGACCATCAAACATTAAAAGCTTCCCTAAAGAGGGCTGCTTTCAGATGTCTTCTAAAAGTCAGATAGTTGTTTATTTCCTTGACATCTGATGGGAGGGTGTTCCACAGGGCAGGTGCCACTACCGAGAAGGCCCTCTGCCTGGTTCCCTGTAACTGCTCTTCTCACAGTGAGGGAACCACCAGAAGACCCTGGGAGCTGGACCTCTGGGCTGAACGATGGGGGTGGAGACGCTCCTTCAGGTATACTGAGCCAAGGTCGTTTAGGGTTTTAAAGGTCAGCATCAACACTCTGGATTGTGCTCAGAAACGTACTAGAAACCAATGTAGGTCTTTCAGGACCGGTGTTATATGCTCTTGGTGGCCACTCCCAGTCACCAGCCTAGCTGTTGCATTCTGGATTTATGCATCCTTCTGTGCACGATTTTCAACTGAGGGTTAAGTGTATGGCTCTTGTCAAACGCTAAAGGAAAGGGCTTGGTCCTGAGGAAATGGTTGGATTGATTCAATTTACATTCCCTGTACATATACCTGATCCCTATGTGCCACTTTTAGATTTTTTAAGTTATCCACTGCTGGGACAATAAATGGCTTGGGATGTCCCACTGTGGAAAAAATGAGTAAACTTTTTGCAAATATAACTGTAAAGTATGCACAAGAAATCAAAGTGGAAGGGAAAAGCACTCTACCTTTCCTAAAGTGAGAAGGGTGTGAGCATGTTAGCAGAAAATTAAAAACATTCCTGATTTAGATCTGGGTGGTACTTAACTGATGTGTGAACCTTCTAATAATACAGCCTCTGTTTCTCCTGGCAAATCCAGCATCTTCTGGGCAAACACTTCCTAATTCATCCAGCAGGAGTCCAGCACAATCTCCCACAGGAAAAAGGAAGTGCCCGGCTCCCTCATTTTTCCATCTTTAGAAGCTAACCCATAGCCCATCCTTTCTGTCACTCTTTCAAGGCGCTTTCATCCTTGTTACTCAGTGAATCAAGATACCGTATTTTTCGCTCTATAAGACGCACCCGACCAAAAGACAGACCTAGTTTTTAGAGGAGGAAAACAAGAAACAAGAAAGCAACGCAAAGCCTCTTCAGCGAAGAGGGAGCGCTCCTGCTTCTTCACTAAGGAGGTTTGCGGGGCTATCCCTGAATCCAGGAGAGCAAGAGGGATCGGTGCGCACTGATCCCTCCTGCTCTTCTGGCTTCAGCGATAGCTGTGCAGTCTGCATTCGCTCCATAAGATGCACACACATTTCCCCTTACTTTTTAGGAGGGGGAAATGCATCTTATAGAGCGAAAAATATGGTAATTCCCTACGTGAAGTATGTACGTTTGACAATTTCCAAACAGAACTTTAAATCTTATACTTTGGACAGACACACTCGGCTGCAAAAAGAAACTTCCCACAACAGTCCTAGAAGTTCTGTTAAATTCTTTTTTTTTTTAATCTAGTGCATCAAAAGTAACAGCATAAGGCAAACACCCAATTTCTATCGGGGTGTGTGTGTGTGTGTGTGTATCAGTTGAAATAGCTTTAGAAGCTGTAAGTAAGGGAAAGATGTCTAGTTTGGAAGTTTGAAACATATTAAAGGAAACTTGGGGGGGGGGCTAAACCACCACTTTCTTTCATTCTGAAAAGGGCAGCTCAAATGTCCACCCCAAAGACCCTGCCTGATGTTTTTGAGGGTATAATTGACTCTGATCATCAATTAGATGCAACCAACGTTTGTGGTTAAGCTGGTTATTAGCTGAGAGATTTGGAAGATAACTTTGTATGGGCTCGGGATATTTTACTGAAGTGGGGAGTTGCTGCATTGTCTCTTACAGTCTGATGCTTTGTCATCAGTGGGGTTTAAGGTGTCGTGCAATAAGGGGAGTGTATGTTATTGGGGAACACTCTTGCAAGCAGCAGCGGACTGCCATGGCTAAGAGTGAGGTGACCAGAGGGGGTTGATTGTTAATGGAGAACTGACAAAAATATCAACAGGGATTCTAAATATGGTGAAAAGGTGAGTGCCCACTGACTTCAGTAAGGTTTATTCATAAAAAAATAAGTTTGGGACAGAGCCATTATTGTTCGAGTTATCCAACACCCCTTTCAAATCCCTTTGAGGGTTAACCATAGGGAATAGAGGGCTCCTTTTTGTGGGATATGTATGGATCTATACTAAGTAGCCACATCCATATGGATATATGGCAGTTGTGAGTCGGCTGCTCCAGGTTTGTGGAGAGGCAAAGCGTGTGTGGCTTGTAGTTCAATGAAGCTGTTTGTGGTAAAGGTCGCCGAGCAGCGAAAGAGGTAGGAAAGTTGAGGGACGGGAAGGCTGCCGCCGGCGAGGAAGAATCTCTCAAGGAAGGGGGACAAGGGAGCGGGGGCGCCCCGGGCGGAGGGACCCAGACCCCGGCAGGGCCGACCTCCGCGCGCCCCGTCGAGGTTTCGCTTTCTACCCCGCGGGCGCTCACGGGGGGCCACGCGGCGGCTCTGGGTCCGAGGGGAAGCGGCGAGGGCCGGGGGGGAGGAGAGGCGCGTGTGCGGCGGCGACCGAGAGGAGCAGCTCCGCCAGGTGAAAGACGCACCTGAGCAGGAGGAGGAGAAGGTCCGGCGGGCGGGCGGGCGAGGGCGTCTCGCCGGCTGCTCTTACCTTGAACGCCACCGGGAGCGTCTTGTTGCAGCGCCAGTGCGAGGGCAGCACGGAGCAGAGGAAGTTGGGGCTGTCGGTGCGCACCAGCTCGGCCGGGTGGTCGGCGATGATCTCCACCATGGTGCGGTTGTCGTGCGGGCGCAGCCGGGGCACCGCCGCCGCCGCCGCCTCCTGGTGCTGCTGCTGCTGCTGCGGGTGCTGCTGCTGCTGGGCGGCCGCCGCCACCACCACGGGGCTCACGTCGCTCATCTTGCCGGGCTGCAGGCTGCTGGAAGGCGGGCTGAACCTCCGGCTGGTGCTGGGATCTACGGGAATACGCATCACAACAGCCACAAGTTAGCGCGTTGGGCAGGGGGCTCGGGGAGGGGGCGCTGGTCCGTCGAGGCGGCGTCGGAGCCGGACTGGGACGGAGGAGAGCGGGAGGAGAGCCGGCCGGGGCCAGCCAGGCGGGAGGGGGACGGGGAAGCCGGGCGGCGAGGGCCGAGAAGGGCTGCTGTGCTGCCGGGGAGACCCTGGCGCGGCGGCGGGGCGGGGCGGGGGGTCCCCGGCTGCGCTCCCAGCGCCCAGGCTCCCGGCAGTGGCGGCGGCGGCGGCGAGTCTCTCGCTTCCTCGCGGCGCTCCAAGTCTCTGCTCGCTCGGCCACCTCTGGCACCCGCCTCTTCGGCGATTGCTACACGTTTGCGGTCCCCCCCCCCCCGCGCGCGCGCGCCCGCCGCCCCCGCTTTATTTCTTCCTTGGCGGGGTGGGGGTGGGCAGGGGGGTGTGATCGGGGTCTCTCGGCGAGGAGGGGAAGGGGCGGCCAGAGATTTCCTTCTGGATCGCCCAGCGCGCCCGGGACGGGGGGGGCAGCTCGGCGGGACGGGCTCGCTCCCCTCCCGGGAGGTCTTCCCCCGCCGGCCCCCCTCCGGCCGGATCAGACTCAAGATGCCGGAGCTGCTCGCGTTTTCTGGTTGTTTTGTCGCTTCTGCCGCGGGGGAGGCGGGGGGGGGTCCTCCGGGTGCGGAGACGCGGCCGTCAAAACAACCCCACGGCGGGCAGCGAGTGCAGACAGCGGCCGGGAGGGAGCCGGGCTTCCTCGACTTCCGACGCCCGGGAAGGAAGCGGGGCAGGATGAGCCGGGGGGGGGGCTGGCCGGGGGGGGGTGCAGAGAGGGCGCGAGCGGCTTCTTTTAAAGGCCAAACAAGTGGCGCGGAGGGGGGGGGGCAGATTAAACTTCAGACTTTGTCCGAGTTTTGGTTGCTTAAGAAACAACTCCGCCGGGGGGGGGCGTCCCAGGGAGAATCGCCCGTGAGCAACTTTGGCCCCGCAGGGGGGAGTCGGGGAGGGGCGCGCGGCAAAGCGGGGTTTCAAATGAGCCGGTTTCGGGCACTGATCCCCGCGCGCGCGCGCAGAGACGGAGCCGAGCCGCCCCGACGCGGACGGGAGGCGGCAGCACGTGGCGGCGCGGCGCCTCCTCCGGCTCCAGCCGCCTTCAAAACAAACAGCGCAACGTGCGCCTTGGCCGCCGCCGCGGGGGGGGGGGGTCCTCGGGCTGTGGCTGCTCCCCCCCCCCGGACAAGGGCTGAAGGCAAAAAGAAGAGCTGCGCTGGGGGGGGGGGGGACACGGTCCTCCCAGTGAAGACTTTACATTATAGACATTTGCGCGCAGCAACTTGGTTATTCACCAAACTGCAGACCCGAAAATCCCTTGCTAAGGAGCCCCCCCCCCCGACACCCAGCGCCGCCTCCTGCGCCCTCCAAGGAGTTCATGATGCCCTTACTTCAAAAAGAAGAGGGGGCTGGTTTTGCTTGCTGTCTTTTGCACCCAAGTGGCAGCAAATTTGGTTTTTCTTAAAAGCGCCCGACGCCCGCCCCGGGGGGGGGGATCGGGCCGAAAGGCCGCCTCCCCGCGCAGAGAGCCCCTCTCAGCCGGCCCTTGGCTTAATGCTGCTGCCCGGCCGAGACCCGCCAAGCGCCAGCCCGCTTCATCCCGACCAGCGGCTCCTTTGGGGGAGCAGCCCTCGGGTCCTTCTCCGGAGGAAGTGTCCGGAGCAGAGGACGGGTTTCGCGTGGCTTTCTTCTTTCCTCTTCGGCTATGCCTGTTCTCCCCCCCCCCTCCCTGTGTCCCGGGGGCATTTGAAGCAGACAAGGCTTGTGTGTGGGGGGGGGGCATTCCCCGGTCTCCTCTGAGGGACCCGGGGGGGGGGGAGGCGGTGGCGCTGCCGGCCGAGGGGCAGCTGGTGGCGGAGCTGCATGGAAGCCAAGAGCAGCCAAGGCAGCCGCCGCTCCGAGTCCTGGACACCCACCCAAAGCAGCCCAGGTCGGACTAGGCATTGAACGTCAAAGACTGAGGAAGCAGTAACGCCTCTTGTTGGTTTCTTATACTGGGAGTAACTGGGTTGTGGCTCGGGCTAGTTTATGATTTAGGACATCCCAACCAAAGGCAAAAAAATAAATAAAATAGTGAAACTGCACACACAACTAACAATATAAATTTCTTAATGACAGGAAGATAGGTTAGCTCTTAGCAAACCACCTTGTACTCTAAAACATTATCTGCCGAGTAAAAAATAATGTTTAGAGGTTTAAAGAAACTTTGGGAAATGAGCGGCACAGAGCTACTTAAAATAGACAACACTCAGTTTTAATGTGGAAATAAAAGATTTCCACCAAATGCTTCCACGAAGATAGGCTTTTGGCAAAACTGATCTTCTCTCTTCTTCTTTTTTTATAAAAGCCTCTCTGCTGATCACTTTTCCCAGTTAAAAGTAACTTGTGGGATCCCAGAAGGAGATACAACTCTTAAGCATTAGTATTATGATTATCTTGACTAAAAAGTAGCTGTAGGTTAGAGCCTAACTATTTTTACTTGGATTCCAATGGGATTTGCTCCTATGTTAAGAATGCATAGGACTGTAGCTGTAATATTGATGGAAACAAATAAAGGCTGTATGGCTTTTACATACACTGTATGCTAGAGTTTACATCACCAGAGCCACAGACAGGGCTGTGTAGATCCTTGAGCTTTTTTATGCTGTTTCTTCATAAATTAACTGCACCAAAGATGTAAAAGAGATCAGAGAGCCATAAAAAGTTATAAGGAAAGTGTACAGCAGGAAACTAACAATGATTCCGGGTGCAGGTGGTGGTTGTGCTGGTTCTGAAGAGTGAAATCTAGGGCCCTAGAGCCACAAAAAACTGCCGGGTTTGGCTATCTTGGCATAGTTGCAGCTGCACATTTATTATTTTATAATTTGTTATTAATTTATTTTCCCCCTTTTCTACAACAAAACATATTCTTAAGCAAATGTGATTCTGTACAGGATAGTGAATTGAGTTAAAATATGAACTGCGCATGCTCAGAGTTCATTTTTTAAATCAGGTTTGGCAATCTGTTTTAGTTTTTTATCTAACATACCAGGAATGTATCTAAATGGGTGGGGCTGTAAGACTATTCAGGGGTCTAAAATTTCCTAGCATGATCCCTGGTTAGAATCCGGGCAAAGCTGGAAGCACTTCTAAATCTCACTGATTTCAAGGGAAAGAAGCATGTGGTTAACAAGGTACTAGATTGTACCCAGGATAGATTAGCTTCAGTGTATAAAATAAAATAGTTTAACCAAGTTTAACACAATATTAAATAAAATGATAACTGTAAATATAGACTGTAACTGTGTAACATGAATGCTATTTCTTTAAGCTGACAAACTTTGTTCAAATATAAAAGTAAACATCTCTAAACCTACTGTCAGAGTGGTGTTTTATTTTGGGTGTTTCTGTAGTGGTCAGTGCTGTAGAATCATAAAATGGGCAAAAGCAAAACTTTTATCTCAGCAAGGGAAAGGGATTCTCACCATATTTATTTGTGTGCAATTATCTAGAACCAATACTACTTTTATTCCAAATTTCTCCCGTATAAATTGTTTTAACAACCATGTGCTGGTTGAATGGGTGCCAAGCATAAATTATGTTTGTTAAATATATCTGATTCTCCATAAAAAATGAGTAAAGTATAAATGGGAAATATGTTTGATTTTATGAGCATGTTTTTATTGGTATTCCTAGCAATTTCATAAATTACTGGTATAATCAAATGATACAGTTGCATTTTCCCCATACCAAGCACACATATCAACAATTTTAATTAAGTCATGAGTTGCCAAGTTAATTTGGTTACCTGTCCGGATCTTGACATTTCTCAAATATAGACTATGATTCAGAAGCTAAAGAATTGTGTATTTGATGGAAATGGTGTGGAATCACTTGAACTATATAATCATTTGGTTATCAGACACAATAGGCCATGATGCAATACTACAAACATTGTGAGAGTCTGGTTTTTGATCCTGCCCCACTGATTTATGATCTGGGGGCAACAAGAGATTCATTGATCACTATCCTAAACTGTGAAACAAGAATATATAGCATGATCCATCCAAAACTAAGCACCTTTAAAGTCCAACTTGTATCAACTGTAGGTGAATTAAGTGTATGTTTAACTTGATCATTGAAATCAGCAGAACTTTTTTTTTTGCTTTGGTTGAATGATACCCATAATTACCTAGCATCAAACAATGGGTTTTGATAATGGAGAAAGATATAAAATGTTCAAATGACATTTCAGCACAGCAAAAGGCAACCAAAATTATCAGGGAGCTGGAGCAACTCCATCATAAGGAAAGGGGCTGGGGGGGGGGGCTTTATTGTTTAGAATGAAGGTGAGGAAGTGGGGACATGATAGAAATGTGTAGGATGATGCATGGCTTGGAGAAAGTGCATGAAGAGTCCATATTTTTCTCCCTCATAACACTAGGACCTAATTAAGTGGAATGGTGGGAGATTCAGACAAAAAGAAAGTACCTCTTCCCAGAGTGCATAGTTAAACTGACCTCCCCTCCACCAAGACTGGCCTTAAAGGGAATTGGACAAAATATGGTGGAGATGGCTACCAGTGGATACTAGTCCCGACAGCTGTACCTGCCTCTGAACTCAAGCCACAGGGAAAGAGGGATGGGGGGGAAGGAGTTCGTGTCCTGCTTGTGGACTTCCCATAGGCATATGGTTGGACACTGAGGGACTGGACAGGCCCTTGATCTGGTCCAGTCAGGCGCTACTTACGCTCTTATGAATGTCAACAACATTCTCTCACAGATTTTCCAGATAAAAAAGGGGATGGATCAGTGGTTCACCAAAGAGTGTTGGATTTAGAGCAGAAAGATCACTGTCCAAATCCACACTCAGCCTTGAAGCTCATTGAATGACCATGGACCATGAACCACCAGTTACAGATAGGTAGCCGTGTTGGTCTGCCATAGTCAAAACAAAAAAAATTCCTTCCAGTAGCACCTTAAAGACCAACTAAGTTAGTTCTTTGGGTGGATAGTGGTTGGATAGTGGTTGATGGTTGGATAGTGTTTTCGAGGTTACCAGCATGAGTTTGACCAAACTGCGGGAGGCAGTGGAGGACAGAGGTGCCTGGCGTTCTCTGGTCCATGGGGTCACGAAGAGTCGGACACGACTAAACGACTAAACAACAACAACAACAAAAGTTAGTTCTTGGTATGAGCTTTCGTGTGCATGCACATATCTGAAGAAGTGTGCAGTGTTTTGACCATGAACCACCACTCATTCTAATTTACGTATCAGGAATACTCTGAGGAGAAAAATTGACAACCACCAGTGCCTACAGCTTCTTGGAGTATGAGAGGGATTTGCAAGCCTCCCACTGAGGTGATAGTGTTGAGGTTGCCTTTTCCAGAAACCACATGCTCTGCTGTTGAACAAAAGTATAGGAGCCGAGACCTAGTAGTAAGGGGGAAATGCATTCATAGACATATTCACTTCATGTGGACTTGGGTGAAGGCTTAGCACTGAAAATAACTTCCAGGGATGACCCTTCTCTTTAAAATTAATGCCCTAGGAGTATCCCCTCGGTGAGGACTGCCATCTTCCCCCACCCAGAGACTGCTGCTGCTGCTACAGAAGCAAAGAGAACCGCAAAGGCTACTGCAGGGACCAGGTCCTTGGGCAGGCAGGCAAAGTGGGAACAACTGCGGGCCCAGCTGGGTGTGGTCCAGCAGCTGAGGAAGCATTATAAAGCCTGCCTGTCTTCAGGGGTGAGACAAGGACGAGGGCCAGCCCTCCTGTGTTAACGTTATTAAGTAATTATTTAAATGTTTTTAGGTTTTTCAAATAGTCGGTGGTGTGTTGAATTTTGTTGTTTTTTGTTTTTGTTGGGGGGTGGGATGGATGTTTTGTTGGGGCTGGGGAATGGTTTAATTTTAGCATGATTGTAAATTGTTATTATTGGTTGTTTGTTTGTTTGGTGTGTTGTTGTTTTGTTTGTTTGTTTGTTTCTACTGTTCTATTGGTTTGTTGTATGGTTTGTGTTCTGATCTGAAGGGGAGAGGGTCAGGGCTGCCTGGGGGCCCCAGCCAACAGAATGGCTGGGGCAAGTTCCACGGGTGTGTGTGTGTGGATGCACTGGGACACCCAATCTCAGTGATCACGGGGAGGAGGAAGAGCTACACTAAGACTAGACCATGTCATTACTGAGGAGGCAGGCTTAGTCATTGTTTGAGGACTATCCCTGCCTCCGGGTCTGGTCTTGACCAGAAGGACACTGGAATCAACCGCACGACCTTAAGGTGCTGCTGTGCAATGCCAGGTCAATGATTCACATGATGGCTGTCATCCACAACTTGATTGTGGATGGAGGACCTGACCTGGCATGTGTGACAGAGACTTGGTTGGATGAAGCAGATGGGCCTGTTCTTGCCACTGCTTATCCACCAGGTTTCCCTTAAGCACAACCACCCAGGTCATGTGGGTGGGGAGGGGTGGTTGCAGTGATTTTTAGGAAGTCACTAGCTTACACTAGGCCTCCTATTGGGAAGACCCAGTTTTTTGAGTGCATGTTCTGGAAGTTGGACAATAGGGGCAGTACAGGATTCCTTTGGGTGTACCAACCTCCCGCTGCACCAAGGATTGCCTGTTTGAGCTGCTTCAAGTCGTGGCGGATGTTCTCATGGAGACATCTAGTTTGGTTGTCCTAAGGGATTTTAACATCAGTGCCAACACAACCTTACAAGGTTCATGGACTTCATGGAAAGCTGTCCCTGAATGAGTTTGGCCCAACTCATGGTAACGGACATGCCTTTGACCTGGTGTTCACCTCTATGGATGTGGGTGATCTGTCACTAAGTAAAAGTGAAACAAAAGAAGTGCCATGGTCAGATCACTTCCTGGTGCAACTGGACTTCTCTGCGACTCTTCCCCTCTGCAGGGAGGTGGGACCGATTTGGATCCTCCGCCCCCATCACTTAATGGATCCAAATGGTTTCCAGAGAGTGGTAGGGGATGTTTTATACCATGTTGATGGCCTTTTAGCTGGTGACCGGCTGGAATGCAGAGTTAACCAGGGCTATCAATTGCCTTGCTCTGAAGCATCCTCTCCGACTGCATGGAGCCTGGACAGCCCCATGGTTTTCCCTGGAGCTGAGGGTGATGAAACAATCACTGAGACGCCTAGAGCGCTGGTGGCAGAAAACTCATTCTGAATCGGACCAAGTGGCGATGGCGATGGTGAAGAGGACCTTGTTCACCACCCCTTGCATCTGCAGAAAACAGCAGCAGCAGACTCTTTCAGGTCATTTGCAATCTTACAGAACCACCTTCGCCATTGGGGCCTGGTAAGGACTCCAAGATCTGCTGCAATGATTTTGCAAAGTTTTTTTGCAGATAAAGTCGCTCAGATTTGGAAAGAGGTGGACTCCACTGTGGGAGCAGGGCCAGGGCGGGAGAGTGCTAGAGTCTTGTCTAGTCAAGTTGCGTGGGATCAGTTGCAATCTGTTACCTCCAAATATGTGGACAGGCTGCTTGGACGAGTGAAACCGACCACCTGTCTCCTTGATCCTTGCCCATCCTGGCTCATAAAAGCGAACCAGGATGGGCTGGGCGATGGGCTCTGCAGGGTGGTGAATGCTTTTCTCTGTGAAGGGAGCCTTCACAGACCCATTGAAATAGGTGGTTATTAAGCTACTACTTAAATATATATATATATTTAGACCCAGTCAATATGACCAACTATTGCCCAGTCTCAAATCTTCCATTCTTGGGCAAGGTGATTGAGCAGGTGGTTGCTGAACAACTCCAGGCACACCTGCAGGATGCGGACCATTTGGATCCCTTCCAGTCAAGATTCAGACCTCATCATGGGACTGAAACTGCCTTGGTTGCACTGGTCGATGAACTAGGGACAAGGGTGAAAGCTGTTTCCTAGTTCTGCTAGATCTCTCAGCAGCTTTTGACACCATCGACCATGACATCCTTCTGGACAGTCTTGAGGGGCTGGGAGCTGGGGGCACTGGTATACAGTGGTTCCGCTCCTTCCTCCTGGGCCATGTCCAGAAAGTGGAGGGGGGGATGAGTGTTCAGACCCCTAGGCTCTCACTTGTGGGGTGCCTCCGGGTTCTGTCCTCTCCCCCATGCTTTTGAACATCTATATGTAGCCGCTGGGAGAGAGAATCATATACCATATAACACCGGTCCCAGTATGTTTCCGAGCACAATTCAAAGTGTTGGTGCTGACCTTTAAAGCCCTAAGCAGCCTTGGCCCAGTATACCTGAAGGAGCGTCTCTGTCCACATCATCCCGTCCAAACACTGAGGTCCAGCTCTGAGGGCCTTCTGGTGGTTCCCTCACAGTGAGAAGCGAGATTACAAGCAGTGTTAGAAACTAAGATATGAAAGCAGTCTGTGAAACTGAGGTATGAAAGCCAGTTTGGTGTAGTGGTTAAGAGCGGTAGACTCGTAATCTGGGGAACCGGGTTCGCTTCTCCGCTCCTCCACCTGCAGCTGCTGGGTGACCTTGGGCTAGTCACACTTCTCTGAAGTCTCTCAGCCCCACTCACCTCACAGAGTGTTTGTTGTGGGGGAGGAAGGGAAAGGAGATTGTGAGCCGCTTTGAGACTCCTTCGGGTAGTGATAAAGCGGGATATCAAATCCAAACTCTTCTTCTTCTGTACAGTATGTAACTGAAGGGCCATACCATTACAAGTCTTTCTATTACATCACAAGGATTCTCTGCAATACTGCCAAAGACAAACTATTTCTTCCCAAATTTCCTAAGTGCATTTTTTTTATTAATTCAATTCCTCCTGAATATGTTATGACTTGCATCAGAAACTGAGGTCATGGTTCTGTATGCTAATACACATGCTTAATTAGGCCTAAATTTGTGTATCAGAACATGGAACTGCAGCTTCAAACCTATAATCATTTGATTGATTATAAAAAGGGTTAAAAGGTTAACAGTAATGAAAGAATGAAAGAGGTCAAGGATGAGCCTTTCACATCTCCCTTAAAAGGCATGTTGTGAAGGGAATAAACATTGCATTAAATATTAAATTATCTGGACAGGTGATATTTTGCAGGAGTGAGTTATAAATTATGGGCAGGCAGAATGGACATGTTGTTGCTTTCTGATCACAATTGCTGAGTTTTTCTCCCTATAAAGATATAAATGCTCCACATGTGTAGCCTGTCCTGATGGATGATTATGATCAGCTGAGATCTTTTTGAGTATTGCATGTGTCCAAATGAAGTGAAAGTTTCCAAAAGAACAATATGCGCAAACTTGTGATCCACTTGGTTGGAAGCAGCCCCACCCATCATGTATGACAACCCAGCCCCCCTCCTTTTGGGTGTGGGTTTTGGGGGCTATGTTTTGCTCAGTATTCCAGAAAGCCATTGCACTGGGGACTCTGCCCTCTACCAGGTTTAGGTGCTATAGTGGCATCCATAGTGTGACTGCCCCCTTTCCCAAGTCCTGCCCATCTGCCCTCTATCCTTGCCCCAAGTTTACATTGTCTTCCAGCCATTTTCCATAGCAGTGAAGAAGGGGTGCAGCAATTTATATATTTAATCTCACATAATTGGATCAATAAAAAAAGTAGATGAACTGTCAAAGGTAGTTATCACACCCCTTTTATTCAGTAACTTCCTTTACGGGTTCTATACTGGTGTTACATCTGTTGAGCAAGGAGAGTGCCATCCCTCAGCTGGAGGATAATCTGGACCACCCTCCCTGTTACTGAGCGAAGACCAAGACCTGACTGGATCTGAGGATGAGGAGGAGTCAGGATTCTCAGATCAGATGGCCTGGAGGTCATCCCTTGCTCAGCCTCAGAAGTGGACACTGATTGGCCCCTGAGCCCCTGTGAGTGACAGCGCCATAACCAGCAGGTGGGAACCCAACCAACAGACCACCTCCTCCTGTTTAGGGTTTGCGGTTTCTCTGTCAGATAGCTAGTTAAGCTTCAGCAAAGTTAAGGGAACCCTCCCCTAGCATTCAGCACTCCTAGCTGTTCCTGGGCAATGAGGCTTCATGGTTTAAAAGGAGCCATGCTCCCTGCAATGTGTCATTGTCTGCACAATTGTGGTGCAAGGTTGTGGGAGTCGTGTGGTGAGATGGAATTGCTCCTTCTTTTCTACTGTACAGGCAGCACACAGCCCCAGGAGTCATGGATGTTGGAATGTTTTCTGTCTGTTTCGCTTTGGCACCCTTTGTCAACTGTGGTGTCCCTTTGCTGCAAGGAATGGATGCAATGGCAACTGTGCTACACATACTTTACACTTGCACAAGTGGCTCCCTGGCATTGTGGGACAAGAGGATCAGGTTACTTTAGTGAGAAAAAAGGGGAACTAAGTGCTTTAAAAAAATACCGCAACAAAATAATAAGAAATTGTTAGGGGTTGTGTCCAACGTGGTTATACTCGGAGCAAGCCCACTGAAAGTCATGAATTTAAGGTATTCATGCCCATTGGTTTAAATTTATCTATCTATCTATCTATCTATCTATCTATCTATACATACATACATACATACATACATACATACATACACACACACTACTTTATTGAAATATAACCGCTAGACTGTTTACAAAAAATATTAAAATTATCAATTAAGAATGGATCTACTCTGAGTTGACCTTAGTTGGCTACAATTCATGGCTTTCAAAACATTGCAGAGCTGGACTTCTCTTGCTTCCTCTGCTTCTGAGCTGGGCTAGAGAATGTCTAGCATTGCACAAGATCCTTTGGAGCCCCAAACAGATGAAACAAAGAATTAATACAGACGCTGCCGTGACTCCCTGTCCCTCAAATTCCCTTCACAAAGCCAAAGGATCTGGCATCACATCCCTGCTCCCCTTTCAATGTATGGGCAGATGGGAAGGAACAAGAAAACAAAGAAAATCAGTGGGTAGCAGGGTAAACAGGTACCACAAAGAAGCAATGGCAGAAAGGTTTCTAACTACGACAGGACCTTCTCCCCCAGAACTTGGAAAAGAGCCCAAGAGTCTTGAATACTGTCTTCCCTGGATCTTGTTGCAACATGTTTGAAAGTTACTATTTTATTTTACAGTGGTACCTTGGGTTACATACGCTTCAGGTTACAGACTCCGCTCACCCAGAAATAGTGCTTCAGGTTAAGAACTTTGCTTCAGGATGAGAACAGAAATCACACGGAGGCCCCATTAGCTAAAGTGGTCTTCAGGTTAAGAACAGTTTCAGGTTAAGGATGGACCTCTGGAATGAATTAAGTACTTAACCCGAGGTACCACTGTATTTATATACTGCCCTTCGTCATAAGATCTCAGGATGGTTCAGATAATAAAACACAGGATAAAAACAAATAAGTAAAGCAAAACAGCAAAACAATACCCCTCCCCCCCCCGACAGACACATTTAAAAGGCTGTAGAATATTAACCAGCCAAAGGCCTGGTTTTCACCTGGTGCCCAAAAAGATGTAATGAAGGTGCTAGGTGAACTTTCTGCCTTAAAGCATCCTGGATTACTTAAACTAGAAGGCTAAAACTCGTACACCTGAGCTTCCCTTTTAGGCTGCGAAGAGATGCACTCTGCTGAACTCACAAACATGAGGAAGGAAGGACAATAGCTAGTAAATATATCCTCTTCTAGCATCTATACACATCCCTACACATGACCCTCCCAAGCCACTCTGGAGGGTTCAGAGAACTCCCAGAACAACACATGGGCAGGGGGGAGAAGAAAAGGTGAGATTGTCCTGTAACAAGCAGAAATGCTGATGTTGGTAGAATAATCGTATTAGTGTGACAGTGAAATCCACACAGTATGTGGGAACTGAGCCGAGTGAAACAGCACCATCACACAACTGGCAAAGAGCAAGGAGAGAGCCTCTCAGCGTGATGGGCACATAAACCAATGGTAACTCTCTGGTGTATGGGGTTGCCCAAGTGGTGCCCACCAGTATCTCCTACTGTATCCACAAAAGATCTCAGTATATATATATTCTCTCACAAATCTACAGTGCACAAAGGTCTGTTCTCCCTGTTCTGGTCAGCCTCTCCTCCACTCCTCTCATGCCACCTCAGCCCTGCCCACATTTCGTTGGCTGCCCCTCCTTCCATCTTGGCTGCTGATGTAGGTGTGTTTTCCTCATCAAGGTGTGGGCATGCCTGTAACTTTTTGGGTGGGTGGGGGTCCTGTCTCTTTTACTGCTCTTTGAGATGTGGCAGCAGTTTTATGTTATGCCATTTTGTGAAAGACCCCTACAGCATTTTATCAAAATTTCAAATGTTCCCAGTGGCCTTTAAAGGTTGCCAACCCCCTGCCCTAACAGACTACCTGCTGCCTAGCCTCTCCTTCAAGAACCAGCCAGGGAGCCCCATTTCCATTTGGATGAATGCCAGGATCTGCTGGTTAATGTGCCAGCATCTCTCTCTATTGGTCCCACACTTATGTCAGCAACACTCGCTTGCTTTATCATCACACCAGCATTAGTTGTGAGTGGGTGGGAGCAATACAGTAAGTGTTGTTTGTGATACTTCCTAGGACGGTATCCAAAGAACAGAAGCACAACTGGCAACAGTAGTGACTTTCATTAAGCATTTTTAGTCACAGAAACATGGGATTGCTAGACTTCATGTTCTAACTTTTATGTATGACAAAGCAAGAGGCCCATTCTCCTCATCCTGCGGCTGCCCTTGTTCAGCTCCCTTGGCGTGAAGGTCTGGAAGGCACAGCAGCCCAAGGAGAGAAGGAGTGGCTTTTATGGCTTTTGAGATATCAGAGATATTAGAAATATTGGTCAAATCCTTTGAAATGAAAAAGCCCATGATTACTTTTTAGAGATATTTGCTATCAGTAAATCAATTTGATATGCAGATTTCAAGAAATGAGTGGAACAAAGAATTTGAGGTTCCTATATTACCTAGACAGTGGGGAGTGTTTCAGCTTCTGTACCAAAGGTGTCTATGGATCTTACACAACAAAAAATATTTAGAATTTATTGGACTCCATTACATTTATACAGAAAAGGACTGTCTAAAACACCATGCTGTTGGAGATGGCAGCCAAGGCTACTGCCACTGTGTCAATTCTGTCAGTACCTTCCTGAGCTCAGCTGTCTTCTATTTGGGACAGAAGATAACGACTCAGATCCTGCAACATTTGGAAGAGTCTCCAGGACCCAGGCCTACTATACTACTACTACTACTACTAATAATAACAATACTACTACTACTACTACTACTACTACTACAACTAATATTTATACCCTGCCCATTTGGCTGGGTTTCCTCAGCCACTCTGGGTGGCTTCCAACAAAAGATTTAAAATACATTAAAATATCAGTCATTAAAAACTTCCCTAAACAGGCCTGCCTTCTAAATGTCAGATCGTTGTTGATTTCTTTGACATCTGATGGGAGGGGATTCCACAGGGCGGGTGCCACTACCGAGAAGGCCCTCTGCCTTGTTCCATGTCTGGTTCTCGCAGTGAGTGAACCACCAGAAGGCCCTCGGCACTGGACCTCAGTTGTCCAGGTTGAATAATGGGGGTGGGTGGGGCTGGAGACACTCTTTCAGGTGGAGACGCTCCTACTACCATCACACCAGCTCCAGAGCATGGCAATTGCACAAGGCAGACTCTCTCTCCTCCACTCAGCCTTCCTTTCCATGGATATCTCCTTTTCCATGGGCTCCAGGAAGGTCACGTCCTCTTTCAGATTCCCCCTCTTGGGACTGGGCCACTGTATTCTACAGCTAAGATGTTGCCCAAGCTACAGGCACTTTGGACTCTTGCCAGCCTCGCCAGCTGCAACTACCCACATGTGAAGACCATGGTGAATGACGTTCTGAAATAATTACACGTCAACCCAGTTTAATTATATATACCTGATTTTAAAACTGATGATTTTATCCATATTTTTATAATTTTATTAGGTCTGTTTGTTTCAAAGTCTATTTTCATTGCTATTTGAAAATAAGCATGTTATGCTATTTAATGTAAATGATATTTTGTTTTTACTAAGTGGCATATAATAATAGCAAAATTATATATATATATATATATATATATGCAGGTTTTGGTGTCCTCGGGTGTCTTCCCGTGTAAAAGTTGGGGTGTCTAGGCGACGTTTCGACGAGGTCTCACTCGTCATCTTCAGGCTGGTGCTTTCGGCTTCTTGTTACTGGAACAGAGCAGGATCTCAGTGTTTGAGTTCCTATAAATACTGTTGAGGGGGTGTGGTGTATAGCCTCCAATGTTCTGGGCAGAGAGGAAGTTCCCAGGCTAGTGTGCCTTTTCTTCTTTTGTTCCTTAATTACTTGAGGGATATCTTGAGTGATTTCTTGAGTGATATCCTGAGTACCACTTAGGTGGGTCATTCTCCCAGCAGACAAAGGTAATGCCACTGTTGTGATGAACACATCGGACTACCAAGCAAAACTATCAAATCTACTCCAAGATCCTACCTACCAACCTATAAAAACAGATCCCACCACCTATCTGGAAAAAACCACCAAATCCAAAATAAAAGCCTCTCCTATCAGTGAAGAAATCCAGCTAAGAATCATCCCCAGAGAAAAATCATCCAGATGCCCCAAACTCTACGGCCTCCCCAAGATACACAAAGAAGGAACACCACTCAGACCAATAGTCAGCTCCATAGGCTCACCTCTACAAAATCTCGCTAAATTTCTCGCCAAGCAACTTCAGCCCTATGCAGAATCCATCTCTTCACACGTTCCAAACTCCTTCCAGTTCATAGAAACAATAAAGAAGCAAAACCTACATCCTAATGACCTACTTGTGAGCTTCGATGTTGTATCTCTCTTCACACAAGTGCCCATTAATGAAGCCTTGACAGCCATTCAAAACAAATACAATCCCCCCGAATACATCTTGGACCTGACCAACCACTGCCTAACCAACACGTACTTCATCCACAATGGACAAAGATACAAACAGATAGAAGGAGCACCTATGGGATCACCCCTCTCACCGGTCATCGCAAACCTGTACATGGAACACTTTGAAACCAATGCTTTAGACAAGTCAGAACACAAACCCAAACTTTGGCTCAGATATGTTGACGACACCTTTGTAATTTGGCCACACGGGAAGGAAAAACTGGATAGCTTCCTCACACATCTCAACAGCCTACACCCCAAAATACAATTCACTATGGAAATAGAAGCCAACAACCAACTTCCCTTCCTTGACGTCCTAATCTACAAAAAACCTGATGGCTCCCTAGGACACACTATCTACCGGAAAAAAACACACACCAACCGCTACTTACATGCACAATCACACCACCACCCTGCACAAATAAACTCCGTAGCCAAGACTCTCATCTCCAGAACCAAACGCCTGGCTGACAAAGACCACTTGACAACTGAGTTACAGAATCTCTCAAATGTGTTAATTGCCAATGGATACCAGCAAAACAGGGTTACGAAGCTAATCCAAAAAGAAACACCCCCCAAAAACCAAGACACAGAAGAAAACAATGGCATGGCCCTCCTTCCTTATATCAAGGGCACTACAGATAAAATTAGCAAAATCCTCCATAAACACAATATCAAAACAGCCTTTTGCACCAACCAAAAAATAGCCAATATCCTCAGAAACCCCAAGGATAAAATCCAGTTGGAAAACCAAGGGGTCTATGAAATACCCTGCAAAGTCTGCCCAGCCACGTACATTGGACAAACAAACAGACGAATAAATGCACGTATCGCAGAACACAAGAATGCCGTCAAAAAAGAAGAAAAAACTTCCTCTCTTTTCCAACACATGAAAGAAACAGGACACGAAATTAATTTTGCAGATTCCAAATTGCTCTTTAACATGGAACATCACCACAAGAGAATAATCATGGAAGCCATCGAGATAGAGAAACACCCTCACAACATGAACAAGCGTGACGACACATCCCGCTTGCCAGACATCTGGAAATTAGCCCTCCCCACAAAAACTGACACCAGATCCAGAGGCACACAGAACGCCATCACCAATCAACCACACCAGACCCAAACCCAGACCCTCTCCACAGATAAATTACAGACACCATCCAGTAGCCAAACCATGGTGGCACCTCCGGATGCTGCACCCCCCTGCAATCCCTACACAGATCTGGCTGACACAGGCCACAAAACCACAGCTCGCCCCTATACACGAAGCCAAGCCAGAGCACAACTAAGTGCAGTACAGCCATCTTCTCAGAAAAACTCTTCACAAAGTTCAAGAGGTCAAGACACAAAGACTTTAGCAACTAATCCACACCTAATGACCCACCTAAGTGGTACTCAGGATATCACTCAAGAAATCACTCAAGATATCCCTCAAGTAATTAAGGAACAAAAGAAGAAAAGGCACACTAGCCTGGGAACTTCCTCTCTGCCCAGAACATTGGAGGCTATACACCACACCCCCTCAACAGTATTTATAGGAACTCAAACACTGAGATCCTGCTCTGTTCCAGTAACAAGAAGCCGAAAGCACCAGCCTGAAGATGACGAGTGAGACCTCGTCGAAACGTCGCCTAGACACCCCAACTTTTACACGGGAAGACACCCGAGGACACCAAAACCTGCATTCCTGTACCCGTGAAAATCTACGAAAGCATATATATATATATATATATATATGCAGGTTTTGGTGTCCTCGGGTGTCTTCCCGTGTAAAAGTTGGGGTGTCTAGGCGACGTTTCGACGAGGTCTCACTCGTCATCTTCAGGCTGGTGCTTTCGGCTTCTTGTTACTGGAACAGAGCAGGATCTCAGTGTTTGAGTTCCTATAAATACTGTTGAGGGGGTGTGGTGTATAGCCTCCAATGTTCTGGGCAGAGAGGAAGTGCCCAGGCTAGTGTGCCTTTTCTTCTTTTGTTCCTTAATTACTTGAGGGATATCTTGAGTGATTTCTTGAGTGATATCCTGAGTACCACTTAGGTGGGTCATTAGGTGTGGATTAGTTGCTAAAGTCTTTGTGTCTTGACCTCTTGAACTTTGTGAAGAGTTTTTCTGAGAAGATGGCTGTACTGCACTTAGTTGTGCTCTGGCTTGGCTTCGTGTATAGGGGCGAGCTGTGGTTTTGTGGCCTGTGTCAGCCAGATCTGTGTAGGGATTGCAGGGGGGTGCAGCATCCGGAGGTGCCACCATGGTTTGGCTACTGGATGGTGTCTGTAATTTATCTGTGGAGAGGGTCTGGGTTTGGGTCTGGTGTGGTTGATTGGTGATGGCGTTCTGTGTGCCTCTGGATCTAGTGTCAGTTTTTGTGGGGAGGGCTAATTTCCAGATGTCTGGCAAGCGGGATGTGTCGTCACGCTTGTTCATGTTGTGAGGGTGTTTCTCTATCTCGATGGCACACAGAACGCCATCACCAATCAACCACACCAGACCCAAACCCAGACCCTCTCCACAGATAAATTACAGACACCATCCAGTAGCCAAACCATGGTGGCACCTCCGGATGCTGCACCCCCCTGCAATCCCTACACAGATCTGGCTGACACAGGCCACAAAACCACAGCTCGCCCCTATACACGAAGCCAAGCCAGAGCACAACTAAGTGCAGTACAGCCATCTTCTCAGAAAAACTCTTCACAAAGTTCAAGAGGTCAAGACACAAAGACTTTAGCAACTAATCCACACCTAATGACCCACCTAAGTGGTACTCAGGATATCACTCAAGAAATCACTCAAGATATCCCTCAAGTAATTAAGGAACAAAAGAAGAAAAGGCACACTAGCCTGGGAACTTCCTCTCTGCCCAGAACATTGGAGGCTATACACCACACCCCCTCAACAGTATTTATAGGAACTCAAACACTGAGATCCTGCTCTGTTCCAGTAACAAGAAGCCGAAAGCACCAGCCTGAAGATGACGAGTGAGACCTCGTCGAAACGTCGCCTAGACACCCCAACTTTTACACGGGAAGACACCCGAGGACACCAAAACCTGCATTCCTGTACCCGTGAAAATCTACGAAAGCATATATATATATATATATATATATATATATATATATATATATATATATATATATATAAAGTTCCTCACTAGGATACCTTTTTAAACCCCCCCCCCCTTCTCTGGCAGTTCTGTTAACAACAAGCAGTAAAGACACAGAGATTTTACCAACTGTGGTAGCACTTATCTGGTGGTACACACAACCCAACGATCCTGTGACAAACTGTATGTTGCCCAAACCACTAGTAGAATTGAATGGAGTATCCTGGAGGCCTGGCTGAAATCCTAAACAGATGGACTCATGTTGGGAAGTGAGGCTACATTGCAACATTTTATGGCAGGTCCCACTGGTTTCTTTGTAGTGCCCAAATCAGAAAATATAAGGCACCTGGGATTATACCTTGATAGAGATGACTGTGCAGTACATCTATGGTCCATAGCTTACTGATATTAAGCTTATTTAAACCAGGAGTGGGGAACCTCCAGCCTGCTGGTCCACCTGGGTCCCCAAGGGGGTCCAACCCATTAGGACATTTCGCCAAAACCTTGCCCACCTGTCAATCAGCTGTCATCACCCAATGGTGGTGATGTCAGCTGGCAGGAGGAGGAGGAGGGGTTCGGTGTTGGTCTGCACCCACAGAGGACTGGTGAGCCAAGTCAAAGCAGCAGGATTTTAACCTTCACCCTCACTCATCAGCTGATGAATGGCAGGTTAAATCCTGCTGAGAGTTCTGCAGAGAGCAGGATGGAACCCGAGGAGCAGAGAAACCAATCCTGTTGGTGCTTCTTCACTGCTTACCATCTGTCCCAACTCCTGTGTTAGCTCTGACAGGTGCACACATTAAAAACACAGGTCAGCTAAGCAAATGATGACTTAGCATTACATGTGAATGCAGCCAGAGGTAATTTAGTCCTGAGGAAGACTATCTTTGAAATGCATTGGACCATTAAATCTGTGTTTAGT
Source organism: Podarcis melisellensis (assembly GCF_964234715.1). Taxonomy (NCBI): domain Eukaryota; kingdom Metazoa; phylum Chordata; class Lepidosauria; order Squamata; family Lacertidae; genus Podarcis; species Podarcis melisellensis. The sequence continues at coordinate 118,639,375 of NC_138530.1, read as the reverse complement.
GCCTCCTTGAGACACCACTGTTGGTACTTATGCCTTCTCTCTGTTTCACTGTCAGGTTGAAATATAGCCCTACCCCCCCCCTTGCAAAAAGAAGTTTTACCACAATCTAAACCAGTGGCTACATAACTGCTAATTTCGTAGGGTGCCCATATGATTTTTTTAATTGCAGGTTTCCTATACAATGCACTTCTGGGGGCTACATTTTAAGCAAAAAACGTGTTAAAGCTGAATTCCTGTAGAAGAGAAAATCTATACCACAAAATAAAACAGCATTTGTAACTGATATAGTCTGCAATTTAACATGTGCAACATTTTTCTATAATTTATACAGTTGGACAGAAAATGAAATAAAATTGAATGCAGAAAAACTCTGTAATTCCAACATTCCTCCTAAATTGTTTCTATGGTGACAGCAAAGTATTAGTAACAGCAAAGAAAGCTACCAAGAGCAGAACAACATTAAGCATAAAAGAATTTGCCTCTATTGCAAACCATCAACAAAGGTAACTATTTGGATGCAAGAAGGGCATAATTTCTTGAACAGAGAAAGTGGATTTTCTATGTTGGCATTTGCTTTGACTTCCTTGCAGGAGGAAATAAATAATTGTTTCTTTGCAAATGGCTCCATATTGGTTGTGGCTTTTACACAGGCACATTCCCCAAGCATGGAGAATTTCATGTGTTATACAGTTGTAATCCTTTCTTTTCAAAATTAGTAGTAACTCGCCCATAAAAGTGCAAACTCCAGGAAAGTTTGCCACATAAACAATGTTAGTTATAAGGTGCCTTTTGCTGCAGGAGACTAAAATGATACAAACTCCCTTGATAGGATTGTTTTCCTTTTGTGCAAACAGACAACAATCATCTCAAGCAGTTATGCTTCATGCTCATTTAATGACCCTATTGACAGGCTAGAGATTTGTGTGATGAATTTATGGAGGCTCCCATTGTGTTTTTGTTATATACTTTAGATTAGAAACTCTCCCAGTCCTCTGTTCAGACAGGAACTGTTACTATCTAGTTTCTGTGTTCAAGTAATGTCCAGCAGTACTAAAATGTTAGTGAATGATGTGCTGCAAGAAGAAAAAAGTTTCTTTTCCCATTTTCTATGTTTTGAAGAGCCATGAAAGTTAAAACAAGTGAAAGAGTAAATCAGGCCTATTCTAATGTGAAGTTTGGTGCACACCATGGTTTGGGGCCCCTCCAATGTGTGGAAATTCTGAGACAGCTCATAATGACCTAAGTATCTTAGAGGTGACCTACAAAGAGAGAAAGGTTTTTTTATGGCCTTTTTTTGGTGCTGACATTATTGAAAGAAGAAAAACATGCTGTAAAGTTTAGAAAACCCTAATAAGGCTTGGTCAGCAGACACAGCATTCTTTTGCTGCAGAAGCCCTCAACTACTGTAGTAAGAAAGGAAGGACCTCACCGAATGAGACTGAAGCCCCCTTGGAACACACTGGGACTTACAGAGGCTTGGGCTGTAAAATAAATCTAATCCTGCATTGGGTTTTCATTCAACCCCCTCCTTCAAGCTTTGTGCCCTTGAAAAATTCTCAGAAGCTACAGCTGCTTCAAAATGTCACCACCTGATTATTGACTGGAACAGGCTGCAAAGAGGCCAAATTCAAGAGAGCTGAATTTCATGATTTCTGAGTTCAATTCCGGATGGTACCTGTATTTTAAAGTTCCAAATAGTCCCCGTGACTCCAAACAATAGAGGCCACCTGCACATAGTACACTGCTAGAGCTGTCTCGTGTCCGTCGTGTGCAGACCTGGCCACCAGCTAACAGGATGCAGCGCTCCATCGCCCCCTCCCCACAAATAAGGCTCTTGCTGAGAAGCAGTCCCATTTAGTTGACACACAACTGGAGGCCCTCAGCCCAGTCTGATGTGGGGGGCAAAGAGAGAGAGAGAGAGAGCAAGTGGTGCGTCTCCTGCCCCCCTGGCTTCTGCGTGCGGCCCGGCGCTGGACTGAGGAGGGCGGTGCTGGTCCCGAAGCGAGGAGCCCACCAGAGAGCCTTCCTCGCGGGCTGCCAAAATGTTGGCCCCACACAGTGCAAGACTCCCCGGCTCTGCCCCTCGGACCCGGGGGGGGGGGACAGCACCCTGGGGAGGGGGCGCGGGCCCGACGGGCGCAGCTCGGCGGCGAGAAGCCGGCCGGGCCGGGCGAGCGGGAGGCGGCCTCGTCTGGCCGGGCGAAGATGGCGGCTGCCTGGCCGCGTCCCGCCCTCGGCCCGGCGGCGCCTCCTCCCGCCGGGCGCCGGGCAGGCGCAGAGGAAGCGGCCGGGCGCCCGTCCCGCCCTCGTCGTGGGAGCAGGCCGGCCCGGCAGCCGCGAGAGGAGGCGGAGCGGCGGCGGCGGCGTTGGCGAGGAGGCGGAGGGGCGCCCCTGAGGCGGCGGCGGCGGCGAGGTCAGCGGGGAGGGCGAGGCGGCGCCGGGGCGCTGGAGCAGCGCGGGCAGCCCGAGAGGGGAAGGCGGGCGGGCGGGCGTTCGGGCGGGCGGCGGGGTCTCCGCGGAGCCGGAAGAGCTGCTCCTCCTCCTCCTCCGGCGGCGGCAAGCAGCCTCCCCCGCGGACGGGACTCCAGGGCCCTCGGCAGCGCTGCCTTGCCCCGGAGCGCATCGCAGGTTCCACCCTCACTTTTGTGGGACAAGTTTCCACGCGGAATCACACAACTCTAGAATTGTAAAGTTGGAAGGGACCCCGAGGTCATCTCCCTGCAAGGCAGGAAATGCCCCCATCCATTTCGAAACCACCCCCGATCCTGCCTAGCTCTGCAGATGTGCCACTTGCTGCAGCACCTTGAGCAGCCAGCCAGGTGAGCAAGGTGCTGGCGCCCAGGTGCCTGCCCCTTGGCCCAGACCCGCCTGGCTTGTGGGCTTGGGTCCAGAGTGTCCTGAATGCTTTGCTGTGGGAGGGTGAGCCGTGCTGCATTGAAAGAGGCCGTGATACAACCGCTTCCAAGGAAACCGGCTCGGGCCCTTTGGCTTGGGACATTGACCAGTTGGGGGAAGGTGGTGGAGAGAGCCATGTTGGAGGGCCCAGATTATTTAGAGCCACTCCAGCCTGGGTTCAGTCGGGGCCGCAGACCTGAGTCGCCCTTGTTGCCCTGTTGCAGAGAGCAGCGCACAGGGAGTGTGACCTTGCTCCTGCTCCTGGGCCTCTCATCAGCACTCCAGGAAGACCATCCACCATCCTGGACCCATGGACTGGGGACAGTGTATTAAAGTAGTTCCAATCCTACCTTCAGGTCCAGAGAGTAGCACCAGGAGAGTACCTCTTGGCCCCCGGACAGCTATTTAATATATGCCAGTTGGGGTTTCAGGGCAATGTGCCACCAGTATGCTGAGGACACTCAGTTCTATTTCTCCATAACATCTGAATGTTACGGAGAGACCGCACAGTCCTGGGGTCATTTCCTGCCTGCCTCCCAGTGCCATCGCTGCCTCCCAGGGGAGCAAGTTCCATAGTTCACACTATGCTGTGTGAAGAAGAACTTTCTTTTATCTGTCCTGAATTTTTCAGCTTTTGCTTCCTTCAGTATCCATGAGTTGTTGTGTTATAAGAGAGAAAGGAAAACATTGCCACCCACTTTTGCTCAGGTCCTGCTTCCAAGCGTCCCACGGGGTCCCTGGGAGAACAGGAGGCTGGGCCAGACGGGCCTTTGGATTGATCTTGCAAGGCTGTCAACTGTTCCCTTTTCTTGCGAGGAATCCTATTTGGATCCTTTAAAAAGGGGAAACGTTGACAGCCATGGGCTCTTACTATGTCTTACTTGATAAACTTCAAATGTGACTATATTTTTTCATGTGTAGTATATAAATTGCAGATGTTTTGTTTGGGTATGATGCATTTGTTTATCAGTATTAGGGCATAGGCTTTTGTGGGCTACGGTCTACTTCAACAGATGCATGAAGTGTGATCCTCAGTCAAAGTACATATACAGACAATTGTGAGTTAACCGCAGACATTGAGGTCAGGGAAACGAGATGAAGAAAAAGTACAGACCTGATAATTACATAATTATTTGGGTCATTACAGCTGGTAACAGAGACACCCTCTCATGGTAAGCCAAGGCCCCCCCCCAGGTGCTCTTTTTAAATTTGCATTCCTGATTATTGATGCTAATGGTATTGAGGTGGTTATATGCACCCCACTTTTAAAATGCCTTGTGCCTAAAAAAGGTTTTGGGTGAGTATACTGTTTCATTTCTAATTGGTGCATGTCTTCTTGCTTCCTGCTGAAATTCTGCAAATTTCACAAATGTTCTGGAGCAGGGGCATTTGACCTGCTTTTGTTGCACTATATTTAGTTATTACATTTATACCCCACCTTTTATGAAAGACACTTAAAGTGGCATTCATGGTTTTCCTCCCCACTCTTTCTATCCTCTCAACAAACCCAGTGGGGTAGACTAGACTAGGCCGAAAGATTTGAAACCTGGCCTCCTTCATCCCTGTCCAGCCCTCTAGCCACTGCAGCACACTGGCGCTCGTGATATAGGCAAGAGGGCCTCTCTGGACAGCCATCATGCTGGAAGCATTTGGGAAGCATTGTAGAACAGCTAATAAAGCAAAATGATGTTTGGGTGACCTGGTATAACCCCCCCCCCCCACTAATGCACATGGAGAGGCATGAATGACAAGATGAAGAGGGGATATGAGAGCCACCTTCAAATATCTGCAGGGCTGTCCTATGGAAGTTGGAGCAAGCTTATTTTCTCCTCTGGAGGGTAGGACTCAAACCAGTTCAAGTTACAAGAAAGGAGATTCCAACTAGACATCAAAGAGAACTTTCTGACAGTAAGAGTTGTTTGACAGAGGGAGATTGTGGACTTTCCTTCCTTGGAGGTTTTTAAGCAGGGGTTGGATGGCCGTCTCTTGTGGATGCTTTAGCTGAGATTCCTGCATTGCAGGGGGTTGGAATGGACCTTGGGGTTCATTCTAGTGCTACAACTCTACGTCATTCAGGCAGTGACATGTTGCAGAATACCTGTGCAAAACCCCCGCCAGTCTGCAGGGCTGCCAAATTAACACGTGTAGAGTGGTAAACATCCACAGTGATGATTCAGTCCACAAAGAGTAGGGTCAAATCTCTTGATGTGTCTGTAGTAGCAGTTCCTCTGCTTCAGTTTGGCCCAGACTCTGTGGCAGACCCAGATGCAGACTCTGCCCTCATGGCAGGACCTAATAATTCCCCCACAACATGAGAGGATATTGCACCTGCTCATCTTCCAGCATGACATAAGCCATAATCTACCAGCAATACCTTCCTGCAGTCTGTATAGGACAAACAGGCAGTCTCTGTGCAGAATAAAAAATGGACAGAGATCTGATATCAGTACTGGCAATACTGAGAAACAAATGAGGGACATTTTAACTTGGCAGGGCACTGTAACTGATCTTAAGGTGGCCATATTGGAATGGAATAATTTCAAAGGGAGGCTTCCATGAAGAGGCGTTCAATGCTATCCGTTCTGGGTTCATGGATTATTATCGCACTATATGTGTTAATTGGCTTGTCCTGCCAGGATGCCAGTGTTCCCAGCACCATTGTTCATTAACAACCAATTAATGACATCCGTACTTCTTTGCATTTCATTTCCCACTGACCTCACGATTAGCAATCCCTAGTACCCATCCCATGTGTGGGTATTTGCCAACTGATTATATCACTTCATGCAAATGCATAGGCTTCAAAAGCTAAATTCATAAGGCTTTGTTGTTACCACCATTGTGTGTGAAATGGGGAACATTTGGGAGGAATTTAGAAATTACATACTCTTACCCCAGCTCCTTTGATTTCACCTAGTAGTTTGTGTATAGCTGGGACTACATTCAGTACATAAAATCCACACATTCTTTTAAAAAAATCACACTGCATATGTGTAAAGCATTTGGCGTTCCAGAAGGAAACATTTGAGAATGTGTTAAGGCAAAACGTTGAAATATTAAGGGTGCATTGTTAATTTCAGAATGTTTCCAAGAGTGAACTTCCTAGATGGTTTGCAACTTAAAGTTAAATGGAACTGGTCAGTGAATGTAGTTGATGAGGTGTTTTATGGAATACCTTGTTTGGAATTCCTCCCAACCCCCACCCCACCCCCAAGAGGTTCTCTTGCTTCCTGTTTTGAGCATTCTTCTTAATACCATAAGTCATAATAATATAGTACTTTTACAAAACATTTATAAACCTCCCCTTGGAATTTATTGCATACTTTTTTCAACAATGGTCCCGATTCACGTAATCAATCTTTGCATTTGCTGCACTTGTTTTTTGACTGGGTGATTTATTGGCCGGCTTTTAAGATTCTCTTACTTTTTTCCCCTGTTGCTCAAAAGATTTTTCTAAGGGTTGCCAGCCTTGTTTCAGATCAGTGTCAGTGTCAGAAGCTTGAAGAATGACTTTTGTGGGCTTACTAAACGCAGAGGAAGTGTCTGAAATGTGATTAGTCAATTAACTACATGTTAACATGGAGCAGTGTGCAATTTAATAAACGTATATGTTTTAGCAATTATATTTGCATAATAATCTTAGGCACGGTTGAAAGTTAGGGGCTAATGACATTTCTGCATGAGCTCCTAAAGCAATAAGACATGCTAGACACTGCATTCCCTGTGATTATATGCACCCCAAGGGCAACATTAAGGCACGAGGCCAAACCCAAGAAGTGTGATAATCCCCCAGAAATTAATTGAGTGGAATGTTGGAGGCTATTGAGAAACGTAATGCACACAGAGGGGTGGGGAGGAAACTGGTTAGACCTCTGCTTCCACTTGTGCTCTCTTCTGCTGGCAAGAGGGTGATCGCCTCAGGCAGCAATCTGTTCAGTGTGAATTACAGGATTGTAGAGTTGGAAGGGCCCCCATCCAGTCCATTTAGGGACTCCTGGAAGGGACTCCATCTAGTCCAAACCCTACAATGCAGGAATCTCAGCTAAAGCATCCGTTGACAGATGGTCATCCAATCTCTGCTTAGAAGCCTCCAAGGAAGGAGAGTCCACCACCTTCCGAGGGAGACCGTTCCTGGTCAAGCAGTTATCACCCTCAGAAAGCTGTTCTTAACCTTTAGTCTGAATCTCATTTCTTGTTACCTGAAGCCATTGGTTCAAGTCCTACCTTCCAGAGCAGGTGAAAACAAGCTTGCTCCATTTTCCATCTGGCAGCCCTTAAGATATTTGAAGATGCATGGCTTATTCCCTCTCAGTCCCAAGATATGTTTTCGGGCGAAATATACCCAACTCCCTCAACTGTTCCTCAGAAGCTTAATAGTTTTGGAGTGACATATTCCACCAAACAATCATGAAAACACCACAGTTCATTTGGTTATGATCATAGCAGCATAATTCTAGGTTGAGAATTGGACTAGTCAAAAAAGATTTGGGCCAAATATTGTCACAAAATGGTCAAGTATTTTAAAAACAATAAACTTTTGAGAGCAACAGAATATTACCAACATAATTGATGCTTGTGCTACTTACGACAGTAAATTATTTTGCTCCCCCCCCCCCCCCGGAACTTAGCATAATACACATCAGCCTTTCTCCACCTTGGGGTCCCGAAATGTTGTTTGACTACAACTCCCATCATCCCTTGCTAGCAGGACTGGTGGTTGGGGATGATGGGAGTTGTAGTCCAGCAACATTTTATATTAATCTACTCATGGAGTTGTTCCGAGGCTGACAGTATGCGACTGGCCCAATGTTGCCATTGAGCCTTATGGTCAGGTGAGAATTCGAACCTAGGCCTGTCTTCCTGGTCCTAGTCTGGCCTGCTGCCTGCTAGACTTTTGCCTCTCTTTGGAGAGGTCTAAAGTTATAGTACTTTGCTTCACTGCTTGTTTTGCCCCAATTGCTGCAGAGCTAGGAGATAACTAGCACTAAGGTAATGACACCATAATGACACACAGAAGTATTCATTAAATGTTTGACTGGGGTCAAATAAGAGTTGACAATATTTGACTTGCTATCCAAGCCTAAATAATTTTCTTCAGTTTAAGCAAGGGATTATTCTGTCCTCTACTCCTTGCTTGCATATACTTCAAAACCCCTGCCTTACTTGCCAGATCCTTTTGTTTCTCTTTCCACCTCCTAGACAAAATTGTCAGCAAGGCAAATCAGGGATTTATTTGACCTTCCATTCTTAGCAGAATTCTATGAATTCTAAACTACCGTAATTTTCCATCTATTAGATGCCCCCATGTATAAGACCCCTCCTATTTTGGGGGACTCAATTTTAAGAAAATAAGGGGAGATTGCCCAAAGTTGTTGAGCCTCTCCCCCCCCCCCAGCTGCGGGGGGGAAACACTCCCTAGATCATTTCCTGCACGCAGGTAGAGGGAGTGTTTCCCTCGTGCAGCAGTATCGGGGGAAGCTGCGCGCCGCCAGCCAGCACCACCAGATCACTCCCTGCGCACAGCAGCACCTCCCCACCCCGCCACTATCCGTGTATTGGACGACCCCAGTTTTTTGACATGATTTTTCAGACAAAAAACCTCGTCCACTGCACAGAAAAATGCGGTAATTCTAATATCAGGGTTACTGAAGTCTCTCATGACTACTATATCTCTCCCCTTGGAAAGTTTGGTCACATGATCTAGGAGGAAATTACCCGGGTCTTCTGCCTGGCTTGGCACTCCAGCACACCACCACACAGTGATTATTTATTTTTACACAAATGCTCTCAATGATCTTTCATGTTCAGTTTCATAGATTTCCAGGTTTGTCACTGGGGGCCCAAGTTGTCTCGGTGTCTAGGAGTGCCAGAGTGCCTTTCACTAACTTCCACCCGTATGACAGCTGTAACTGTTAAAACGTCTGCAAATCACAACTTTCTGTGCTGCTCCTGAACTTTCTCAGTAATTACTGTTCTTCTTCTGTGAATTCAATTTAGTCAACTGACAAGCCCAAACAACATTATTTAGTTTATCAGGCATGTTGTTAACTTACTATGAATGCCCTCATATCTACTGACCTTGTAATATAATGCTTCTCTATATTGAGCCACAAATGCAATTTGTGTGGTTTGCAAAGATGACTTGATTTGGAGTGCAGTTATGTTTAGATAGGTGCTGAATGGCACAGGTTCTGAACAGTAGAATTAATTTTGTTAGACAGTCCGAGGATGGAATTCATTGGACAACCTGAAATGGTTCACTGTGGCCATGGCTAAGAAACTCTCAAGCACTTGGAAGATGTAGGCATAACTGGTACCTGAGAACTGGGAATATTTATTCAACCCTGCATTGGACTATCACCTTAGGTTTCCAAGGGCATCTAGGCATGTAGAATACTTTTCCTGGAGTTACTGTTAGTGAGACCTGATTTGTGTTGTGAGTACAGAAAACAGTGTTCTCTTGAAAAGAAGCGTCTCTTGCTATAATGATAGAGAATCTTATATTCTTAGAGAGAGCTTCACCATGAGACTCCAGATTAGCTGTGCTGATACAATTCAGTATGTTCACAAATGTGTCAACATGATTTCAGAAGTTCAAGTAGATGTTGATGTGATTTTGATTGCTTCTGCAGTCAAATTATGCTGATTCTGCTGTTTTAGTGAAGTATCCAATAAAGTTTAAAAAGCCCATAAGATTCTTGGGCAAGCATAAGAAATGACATAATTTGACATATTGCCATTTTTCACTGCTAGGCTTTCACTACTTATCCGTACCCCAGCCAGCCACAAATATTCTTCTCCTGCTGCTCCTTTTTAAGTTATTTGTGTCACATTGAGCTGCCTCAGAATTTCTACATACAAAGCATAATTCACCCTAAATCAGAATGTCCTTATTTACCTCTATTTTTTTCTGTAAAGTTATTACAATATTACATCTGCACCCCCAGCACAGCTTTCCTAATGTTGGCTGCAACATCAGGGCAGTAGCTTGCAATCTGTGGAACCACGATATAATGTGCAGTGCCAGAAATGATTCTGCAGAAGCCTGTGTATATGTTTTATTTACACACACACACACACACACACACACACATACACACACACACACCTATATTCTATTTATAAAATTATTTTTATACTCCCATAACATAAAATATAGGGGTGGTATACAACAATAAAACACTATTAAAGCAATGCAGATAATCATTAAAGTGACCGGCTAATCAGTTTCAACAACTGCAAAGGCCTGCTGGCATTTAAAAAAACCCACTCTTCCAGAGATGCCGCTCAAAATAAAAAAGCAAGAATGCCTTGCCCAATCTCTGCTGGAGCAGTCTGTCTCAGCTTGGGACCTTGACACTAAATGCCCAACTTCCAATGGAGGCCAGTTGAACTTCTGTAGTGCAGGGGACAGCTAACAGCAGCACACCTCTAATACCTGCTCTGAGGGCTCAGGGGGTCTTTAAAGTGACCAAGTTGTTCCGGGCTTTGTGTGTCAACGCAGGAGCCTTGAACTTGTCCCGATAGCACATGGGCAGCGGGGGCAGATTTCTTAGCAGAGGTGTCCCATGCTGCCAGCCACCCTGCGGCAGCTGGAGCTTGCGCCTGCCAGGCCCAAGGACAGAGAGCACATGGTACTCATCCGGCCGTGAGGCTACCAATGCAAATATTACAGTGGCAGAGTGTTGTTGCTTCTTGAGTCGTGGGTTTGGACTACTGGAGGTATGAACTTCCTGCAGTTTAGTGTACTAGGCTATTCTCTTGCCACACGCCTTGGCTTCTTGGAAGACATGGGAGCTGCGGAAGAGCCTGACGCTTTGCGAAGTTCGCATTCATTTCAGTGAGACCTTTGCAAGAAAATGGCTCAGAGGGCTGTCTGTCCTTGATGGCACACCCAGTCTGCAAATTGAGCTGGTTACCTCACATGAGTTCTTACACTTTAAGCGCTGGCCATTAATTATGCTGTTCCTGCCAAAATAACAATATCAAATATAATGACTTGGATCCAGACCTGCTCTTGTACACGTGGAATAACTTTTCTAAGTTTTGCCTCTTTCCCCTCCCTCCGTAGCCCAGCCTATTCATTTGGGAGGAGACCTCATGTGTACAAAACTTCCTTCCATAGGCATTCTATAGTGGACATCAGGGGAAATGACTTGTTTTGCAGTGTTTTCTTAATGGAGAAAACTACTTGCATTAGTAAAAATCCTGCTTCTTCCTTATAATGAGTGAGTGACAATAGGTTGTAAAGAAGGATGAGCATCAAAATTTATGAACTTAAAGTCTCTGCAATGTATCCAGGGTCATGGATTCCTTATGGCACTTCTTAAATAGAAAAGCAAGCAAGATTTGTTGGTTTTGCTTATATAATAGTAGAGTATTAATCACCCTCCCTTGCAAGTCTTGAAGAATAGAAACACAAGGAGCAGCAAAATAGGAATCTCTCTACAACATTCTGTTTTATTGTAATGAGAAAATAACGGTATTTCCTGTGGTTCCTGTACACATTTCCTGTTGTGATGGTTTGTAAGGGAACTTGAGTTGATTCACACATACATCTATGCCACATATTGATTTAATTCAGATATGGCATCAAGCCATGTTTTGATGCTCTTAACTATCATAGCATCCATGTTGACAAGGCACGACTTCTGACCATCTAGCTAACTAAAATAAGAGAATGTGGGTTGAAGCATATTTTTGAAACCATGGTTTACACAAGCTAGTTTGATGAGCTATGGTGATAGTCTCTGCTCCATCTTCATAAGCTGCTATGTCCTAGAGAGCAGTGATGAGGAGATGGAAGCCCAAAGCAGTTCTCTCCCTGGTAGTTCCCTAAGCACCCCTTCCTCACCACTGGTCCTGCTCTGGCTGGTGGTTCCCTGTAGTCAAAGAACCACAATGCACCCAGGTTAAAAAGCATATATCAGTATACAGAGGTTACAATGGCAGTAATTAAAAAACCTGATCTCTATCTGAAAACTTTTATCTATTTCATTAAGCCCGTACAGTGGCGTAGCGTGGGGGGTGCCAGGGGTGCCGGCCGCACCGGGCGCAACATGGGCGGGGGGCGCACTCGCACTAGCAGCTCTCTGCCCCTACTAAAATCCACGCGTTAGGGAGCCCGCGCTCGCTCGGCTTGGCGAGGAGGTCGCGGAAGGGGGAGAGCGAAGCCTTCTGTTGCGGGCAAAAAAAGGAGAGGAAGCCGGGCGGGCGGGCGGGCTGGCTGGCTGGCGGGGGTCTGGCTTCGCCTGCTGCTGCCGTTGCCGCTGCTGCCGGGCTTTGACAGCTTGGCGAAGCGGAGGGAGAGGAGCTTTATGGTAATTTGAGCCGAGCCGAGCAGGGAGTCTGGCGAGGGGGCGGGAAGAGACTTTGCCCCCTTTTTTCCACCTCACCTGGTCAAAAAGGAGAGCGGAGTCTCCTCAGGGCGCCCTCAGGCAGGGCAGGGCAAGGCAAGCAGAGAGAGGAGGAGAGAGAGGGGAAGGGGGGGGGAGCAGCCAGGAAACGCCGTGGTGTGGAGGGGGAATCAATTAAGGAGAGAAAGCGAAAAGCCTTGGAGAAAGGGAAAAAAGGAAAGAAAAGAGGCAGCTCCGGCAGAGCGCGGGGGAAAGAGAAGCCTCGCTGCTGCTGCTGCTTGGGAGAGTAAATTACTGTACTTGCCTTGCCCCGGGTTAGGGGGCGCAAATTACTTGCCTTGCCCTGGGTGCTGATAACCCACGCTACGCCGCTGAGCCCGTAGCCTTGTTTTCTCAGTCTCCAAATGCATCTCAGTCCTCTAGCTACTCTTTCACAATCAAACGTGAAGCAGCTACAGAGCAGATTACTTCTGTTTTTGAATTTGTTGTTGTTTTCAGGTCCCAGGTCTCTTCATGGGTTATGAAACTCCAAGGCACGTTGGTCAAGATCATGTCTGTGAAGCACTGACCAGGAGTGCAACCTTTGGCTGCAGCTCATGTCTGCCTATAGGTTTTTTGCACCTCTGTGGAAAACAGCTTCAGCTGCTGTTTTCATTGTAACAATTTTATGGTATCTGTGCCTTTCTTTTCTTTTTAAAAAAGCACTGGTTATAGCTGTATAAGAAACTATCATTGCTATGGATTTTCTCACCTACCCATCACCTTGAATAGTAGACTTCCTTGCCATACCACAAATAGTAGTGTACTAATCTGTGCAGTTTAAAAGCACGTCAAAGTGCAAGTATATAAATAGGTTCCACTCCGGCGGGAAGGTAAACGGTGTTTCCGTGTGCTGCTCTGGTTCGCCAGGAGTGGCTTAGTCATGCTGGCCACGTGACCCGGAAGCTGTACGTGGGCTCCCTCGGCCAGTAAAGTGAGATGAGTGCCGCAACCCCAGAGTCGGTCATGACTGGACCTAATGGTCAGGGGTCCTTTACCATTTTTTAAATTATTATTCAACTGAAGTTTCTGAGTAGATTTGAGGTTGAGTGCAAAAGGTATATAACTGAGTTATTCAGAGAAGCTATGAACTATGCCAAGCAGGGCTGCTCCTAACAGAATATTAAAAACACGATAAAACATCAAACATTACAAAATGTAAGACATATCTATTGTGGCAAGTGTTAATGGTAAGGATCAATGAGGCAATGGCATTTTATTGCCCCATAATAAAGTGCCTGGCGTGCTCTGGTCCATGGGGTCACGAAGAGTTGGACACGACTAAAGGACTAAACAACAACAACAGGAGCAGCCCAGGAGTACTACTACTATTACTACTATCACCACTACAGTCATACCTTGGGTTGAAGTAGCTTTGGGTTGAGCTTTTTCGGGTTGTGCTCTGCGGCGACCCGGAAGTAACGGAACGCGTTACTTCCAGGTTTCACCGCATGTGCTGTCGCTCAAAATGATGTAAATTTGCACGGAAGCGCCAAATTGCGACCCACGCAAGTGAAGACGTGCAGACGCAGGTTGTGTTTGCTTCAGGATGCGAACGGGGCTCCGTAACGGATCCTGTTCGCATCCAGAGGTACCACTGTACTACTATTTGTATTTTGGAAAAGGTGGAATACGCCTCTTGGTATAATTAGTGTAAGTGCTGAATGTCAAGGAATTTAGTAAGGAATCATTCTTTCCTAGGATGCGCTTTATTACTATCCTATGTTTTGCTTCACATTACTTCCAGATTAATTGGAGAGAGCTCGCATAAGTTGAAGATATCCTCTGCTTTATTGCCTGCTTACAAGCGGGTAAATAACCCAGAGGGTCTCTGCCAAGGTTTCTTCCATCTTAAACACTGATCCTTTCACATTTCTTTACTATAAATAACGTCTTTGAAAATGGTTGGCATTGGTAATACTTACGTCTCCTAATGTATATGCATTCACACGATCACTTAAGGAGATTATTTTCCATCTGTAATGCCACCATGGATGCAGATAGAATGTGGAAGTGGTTAACCACTAGAATGGGCCCACTTCCTTCGCTGTGTGGTGCTAAGGAACCTCACTTTCTTAAGTAACGCTAAATAAGATTCAGTACCACTCACCCTAATATATGCTGACCTGGGCTGGAGTGGAAGCTGCTCAGCATTCAGTGTGCAAAATAACAGATTACAGAGAAAGTATGATAGCTTTCATACAGATGACTATAAATGAAAGCTTTTTTAAATTAAATGTTATGTTTTTCATTTCATTTCAAATTATTTTTATGCATACCAGACTTTCCTTCAGAAGAAAGGAATTTGGCAAATATTACGTAGATTTAGCTAGAACCTCATAATTACTAGTTTTAAATAGTGTTAATCAAATATTATCATCTTCTTATGGGGGTTCATGTATAAACTACAGCATGTTGAAATAATCTGCATCTCCATCTGAACATCTGAATTCATTTTGTAGAATATGGCATGCAGCTGCATTTAAATTCAAAGCAAAAACAACTGCAGTACATTGACCTACTGAATATTACAGTAGGTTTTGAATTTCATGTTAGTTGGATTTATTGGAGAAAATTGATTTGAGTGCTTCTGCTTTTGGCTGAGATTTTTTTAATGTCCGGAAGAAAGGAAATGGGACATGCATATGATCAGACTTTGATGTGTAAAGAAGTTAATTATCTAAGCCATCTAACAGATCTTAGCTGGGGAAGTAATTATTTTAAACGGTACAGGGTGGTCTAATGAGGTGCAGGGTTCATCTAAATAAAGTGTTCTACACCTACTTAGCTTATAAGCGTAGTAACGTGGCCATAGAAAAACCGTTGCTAGCTGGTTGCAGTTGGAGCGTTCAGCATTCTTTCTTTCTTTCTTTCTTTTTGTTCATCATCATTATGTGCACATGTATAGAGAGGTGACTTGCTGGGTTTCACGCGCCTGCTTAAAGGTATTTACATGACCCGAAGTTAAGAGGCCAGAGGGAGGGGGCACCAAAAGGTTGCCCCCTCAGGCCAGGGCAGCTTGCCAGCTTGGGGCAGAGGGAGATGTGGGGAGAATGGGTCAGTTGCCTTCGCCTTGAGCTTGTGACTGAGGGAAGTCTCTGCTGTAGAGAAATTCCTTCTCCTCCATAGTTCTTTCCAGTCTATTGGAACTCGCAGTTTCTTTCCCTCTTAGCTTTTGAGGAGTTCTGTAAAAGGGGCAGAAAGGAGGGCAGGCAGCTTCCAAAGCAAATAGGGTTTTGATCGCTCAGGTTTTAGACTGAAAGCAGTGTCTTTTCTGCAGTCGGCCTGAGGCTGTGGAAGGATCTGGCCCCCCCCCCCACTGTTTTGCTGATTTTTTGAGAGGATGCAAAACCTACCTCTTCCGAGAAGCCTGTTTCTGTTGACATGCCCTCCCTGTGTCCCTGGGTTGCTGCTGCCATCGATTTTTAAAATTGCCTTTAATTTATTTGGTTTCTTCTTCAAAGTTTATTTGAGTCACAGGGTACATTTGTTTTCACCATCTTCTATGAATAATTTTGCCCTCCCAGAGTTAAATGAGGGCACTGTGGGTGATTCAGACACTGGCCCAATGGCCATGTTCTACCTCCACTGCCTGTCACAAGTGGGGGGCGGGCGGGCGGGGGGAGTAGTGTTGTGCCCAGGTTCTAGCTCTGGTTTCCCACAGTCATCTGGTTGGCCATTGTGGGACCAGGATGCTTCCCATTCCCTTTGTTGTTTGAAAAGTATTCCAAATACATAAAGAATTCCAAATAATAATAGCACAGGGCCTAAAGCTCAATCTCATCTATGAATTGTGTAGCTCAATCCTATGCATGAGTACTCAGAAATAAGTTTCAGTGGGTTCAGTCTCAGATGAGCCTCCATAGCACAGCAGCCAAACTTTCCCCACAAGCAGGAAACCTGTGATTCCCCACCGGCCACGTCTGCTCTTATTGCTGTTTAGACTTCTGAAGTTCAGCACAAAGAATTGATTTATGAGAGATGTGGGTGTAGGGATGTGAATCAAGAGGATGAGAGTCAATAAAAGACCATTAAAATTATCTGGAGGAAGAGACAAGTATTATACCACACCATGAACAAATTGCTGTCACTCAAATTCTGGTTATTCTTTTAATAATTGCTTTTGCTAGTTGCCTAGTCTGAAAATGAATTGCATTTTGGTTCCCCTTCCTTTGTGTTGTCATCTTTAAATTGTATTCTCCTTAAAAATGAAATATTAATAAGCCAGTTTGGATTAGCATACAAATACTGTAACCCCTGCCTTTTAGCCTCATCTGCCATAGCTTAAAAAACACCACCACATACTAAAATGTCATGTTATCTCTAATACACTGTTGACAGAAATACGGGACAGCATCTAAGAACACAGTAATCCATCTATGCTCTCCAGTTTCTGGGAACTCAAACTACAGAATTAGTATTCGAAATTACAGAAAATGACTTTATTCAAACCCAAGCTGCCTTCAGCATATTGAAAAATCACAGATCGGAAACCACTTGTTCTGTACTGCCGGGCAATGGCAGAAGAGTAGGATCGTGTGGTGAAGGAATTCCCTTCTGTGGGCAAAAGGACACTAGAATATTGCCCAGAAATCCCTGTGACCACACATGTGCACACCACTGCATATGAATAATTGTACCTACGTACAGATTAGCAACCAGTGTACACTGTAGGTAGACTGTACACATGTTGAATGCTACATGTGATGCACATGTATGCAGGCCCGTGCAGAGCTTGTCCAATGCCCATGGTGGGAGTCTTGTTAGAATAAGAATAACAAATAGAATAGAATAACAAAGCAGGGTTTTGCCCTCCGAGGCCTGGGGCAAGTGTACCCAGCTGCCGTCCACTGCATGGGCCTGCATACCAGTGGCGGAGCATGTGCTACTGCCACGCAGGACGGACATGGGGTGCCAAGGGAGCCTGCTGTGGCCGTACTGGCCCAGCCCTTGCTGCTGCTTCAAGTCAGTCCAAGTTTCCTAGAAGGCCTTTAGAGGAAAGATGGGGCCTAGTGGATGAAGACTCAGCTTGCTTGCTTGCTTAAGCTGCTTGCATGTGCCTGAGAGTTTGGAACTTTGCTGGAAACTGGACTTACATGGAAAACTGAAATGTCATTTCAAAAGGTCAGCTGAGAAATTACAATATTTTATATCACATTTCCCACCAATATGTTGTGGAATATAGTTTCACTTCAAGACCTGGTCTGTCACTTCCTGTTCATCTTTGCTTTTGGGCAAAAGAAATATATATTAATATAAAATCTCCTGTGTGATCAAGGAGAAAAATTGACTTGTCCAGTATTCAGAGCAATACATTTAAAATAAGACTTGTGAATAATTATGGCGTGAAATACAGCACTAGTTAACCATAGTAACAAAAAACTTGTATAAATTTTGTGCTTTAGGAAGTGTGTATAGGTGAAAGGTAAAACTATAATAGGCAAATCTAAGAGTGCTGACTGAGGGCAAATGATGCTAACATCTGCTTTTCATTCTTTAAAGCCACTGTTGCTAATAATAATGTAAGAAATGAGTAGACCATGGATAAATGAAGGCTTACCAGATTTTTGCAAGTCAGAAAGATTAGTGGAGGGGAACCAGCAACAATTCCGTGGGTACTATCATTTTAAAATGTTATCTGATGACAGGAATCAAAGACCAAAGGCTTTTATATGAGTTGGTAGTACATTAGCTGACAATTCTCCTGATTCCCATTAGAAGTATGTTATATAAAAAATAATTTGGGTTTTCAGTCTAATAATTAGTTTTGTTCAGAATATGGTGTGTTGCTCATAATGCTTATAGTGTTTGTTGGCAGCATATGGATATTACTTGTGTAATATCTGTGGTTCTATCTGACAGCAAGAGCCGTTCCACCGTGGAACAGATTCCCTCTCCTTCTCACTGGCGGAGGAAGAGACGTGTGGGGGGAGCGCACCGCCCTGGCAGCGTGATCCTGGCGGGGTGCCATCGGGGCTGTCCTCCCTGCCATGCCCCTACGGTGGCGCGCTATGCCCCCGGGATGCACGCCAGCCCCGCCCTCTCCTGCTCTCCACCCCCAGTGCTGGAGCATGAAGCTCCGCCACTGCTCCTTCCTTGGAGGTTTCTGAGCAGATGTTAGATGACCATCTGTCATGGATGATTTAGTTGAGATTCCTGCACCTAGGTGAGACTAGATGACTCTCAGAGTCCCTTTCGACTCTATAGTTCTAGGATTCCATGATAGTATTTATAATTGTGGCCTTCCCTTCCACCTGTAAAGCTTAGAGCACATTACCCAAATATGTCACCAAAATTAAGACTTATATGACAATAGTAGAAATGTTAAAAGACTGGCTTTGACCTTTCCTTTTAGATTACACCAGTTATGCCAAGAACCGCTTCACGTTGGCTCATTTTTTCTAGGCTTTTGTTTCATTAAGGATCTTTGTAGATGACTGTGTTTTTCCTTTGTTGACAAAGCATAACAATGAGTATATGATGTCAGTAGCATGTTTTCTTATTAATATACAGTGGTACCTCGCAAGACGAATGCCTCGCAAGACAAAAAACTCGCTAGACGAAAGGTTTTTCCGTTTTCAATTTGCCTCGCAAGACGAATTTCCCCTATGGGCTTGCTTCGCAAGACGAAAACGTCTCGCGACGTCTAAAAACAAAGACATGTTTTGTTTATAAAGTTAATTTATTTTCCCTTCAGTTTTTGAACTGCTCTTTACAGTATGTGTGACTTTAAAGAGCAGTTAATAAACTGTTGTTGTACCAAATTTGGCTTTGTTTAGACTTTTTTTGACCATAGGAACGCATTAATTGATTTTCAATGCATTCCTATGGGATTTCGTGCTTCGCAAGACGAAAAATTTGCTAGACGACAAAAATTGCGGAACGAATTAATTTCGTCTTGCGGGGCACCACTGTATTCTTACTAACCCCATAGCTCAGTTGGTGAGAGTGTGGTGCTGATAACGCCAAGGTCGCTGGTTTGATCCCCCTATGGGACAGTTGCATATTCCTGCATGGCAGGGGGTTGGACTAGATCAGGCACCCCCAAACTTGGCCCTCCAGCTGTTTTGGGACTACAGCTCCCATCATCCCTAGCTAACAGGACCAGTGGTCAGGGGTGATGGGAGTTGTAGTCCCAAAACACCTGGAGGGCTGAGTTTGGGGATGCCTGGACTAGATGATCCTTAGGGTCCTTTCCAACTCTGTGATTCTGTGATCTGGGAGAAAGCCCCAACCAGTAGTTCTTAATTCTGAGCAGATGTGGTTGGGATTGCAGTATTAGGATGCAGATACATTAGTCAATTATATGCCTTATTCATTATTTTTGATGTATATAAGCAGTTTTAGTGAGAGAAGGGGTGAGTGAAAGTTAGTTCTGCATGATAGGTAAGGTCATTTAAAGTAGCTGTAAAGGTGAAAAGCCTGATTATGTACAGGAACTGCATTCATGTAACTGGAAAGAATGGGGGTTTGCACTTGAGTAATCCAAGTCCTTCAGTTGGTCAGCGAAATAACATTCACGGGTATTTTCCCCAGATTGTGGCGTCTACTTGATACTGTCTTGCCGAAAGTGCTTAAGGGTTACAGTTTAGGAAGTGAAAACTGGTTGTATACTTCTTAATAAGTGACTGGGAGTGGCTTGTGGGACCATATAACACCAGCCCTAAAGGATCTTCACTGGCTCCCAGTACATTTCTGAGCACAATTCAGTAGTGTTGGTGAGGACCTTTAAAGCCCTAAACGGCCTCATTTCAGTATACCTGAAGGAGCGTCTCCACCCCCATCGTTCAACCCGGACACTGAGGTCCAGCGCCGAGGACTTTCTGGCGGTTCCCTCACTGTGAGGTGAGGTTACAGGGAACCAGGCAGAGGGCCTTCTCGGTAGTGGCACCTGCCCTGTAGACCGCCCTCCCATCAGATGTCAAGGAAATAAACAACTATCTGACTTTTAGAAGACATCTGAAAGCAGCCCTGTTTAGGGAAGTTTTTAATGTTTGATGTTTTATCATATTTTTAATGCTCTGTTGGGAGCCGCCCAGAGTGGGTGGGGTATAAATAAATAAATAAATAAATAAATAAATGATGATGATGATGATGATTCTCCAGAGAATGGACTGTACATTTCACACAGTGAAATAAACAACTATCTGACTTTTAGAAGACATCTGAAAGCAGCCCTCTTTAGAGAAGTTTTTAATGTTTGATGTTTTGGTGTGTTCTTTTATACTTTGTTGGAAGTCTCCAAGAGTGGCTGGGGTACAAGAAATAAATTGTTGTTGTTGTTGTTGTTATCGTTATTATTATTATTATTATAGCAAATACAGTCATACCTCAGTGTAAATGTAGCATTGGAAGAGACCTCAAGGGACATCTAGTCCAACCCCCTGCAATGCAGGAATCTCAGCTAAAGCATCCATGACAGATGGCCATCCAACCTCTGCCCACTACCTCCCAAGGGAGTCCACCCCACTGTCTAGCAGCTCTTACTGTCAGAAAGTTCTTCCTGATGTTTAGACAGAATCTCCTTTCGTGTAACTTGAATCCATTGGTTTGAATCCTACCCTGCAGAGCAGGAGAAAACAAGCGTCCTCCACCTTCCATGGGACAGCCCTTTGAAGATGGCTCTCAGACCTTCTCTCTGTCTCCTCTTTTTCAGGCTAAACATGCCCAACTCCCTCCACTGTTCCTCATAAGACTTGGTTTCCAGACCCTTGACCACCCTAGTTGCCTCTGCTGCACATGTTGCAGCTTGTCAACATCCTTCCTAAATTGTGGTGCCCAGAACTGAACACAGTATTCCAGGTGTAGTCTCACCAGGGCAGAATAGAGTGAACTATTATTTCCCTTGATTGGGACACTATACGTCCATTGATACAGCCTAGAATAGTGTTAGCTTTTTTTGCTGTTGACTTAACTCATGTTAAGCTTGTGGTCTACTAAGACCCCTAGATCCTTTTCACATGTCCCCCATCCCATATTTGTGCAGGGAGCATTCACACAGCACACCTACACACTGCAGCCAACACACTAACGTGTCGTGACACAGTTTGCAAAGCTCTGGTCTTTGGCTTCCCTGAGTACAAGACTTTGTTAGGACATGTGCACTGCTGTTCGTAACGTAGAAAATTGTCGGCCTACAAAACCATGGCCATGCACTGCATTGTGTGGCAGACCACAAAACTTCGCGATGATACTTTGTGCCTTCTTTCCCCCTCCACTTCAGACACTATTGTTGACGTACACACAATAGTGTGTTTTGTCCTGTTGATAGCTGTGGAGCTGAACATTTCAAAAATAAACTAGGGCACTCTGCCAAGGGTTAACACAACATAAAAATAGGCATTTTTAGATGTTTGAGAATGCTCAGCATAAGAACAAGTATATTGGATACACTTTACTTTTGTCAGAGGAACATTTTAAATCAGTGTGTAGGACCGAAGAGGTAGATAAAATGAAGGAATTTATTGCATATGAACTGAGCTTAAAGCTAAACTTAAGCCACACAGAAGGTTGTGAGGAAGAGTGAGGTAGCAGCAAGTTCTATTGTCACTCAGTTTGAAAACAAAGATTCCAAATTTGGAAGGTAAGAAAATCAGTGTTAGATTTGATAGAGTCTGCATAAACTGCAATAAAGTCACCCCCCCCGTCAGAAACGTTAACATAAAGGACATGGAAGAGAAAAACAGTTTGTGACGGGAAGGGGAAGGTTGCATTCTTCTAAAAAATAGTTTCAGCATTAAATGGTGATGCACTGTATGTATGCAGATACTATGCAGAAAACTTGAAAAATATTTTACTAGGTGGATATATTTTTGAGTGGGATGAATTTCAAAGAAGTTCCAAGCAATTAAGCAGTCTGAACTTGTTTGATTTTTTAAAAAATAGAGCTCATCAAACCATTTCAGACTGTTACTTGCCTAAACATTAAAATTAGGAAACCGCTTTCTATTAGGGAGAGGCGTACAAGGGAAACAATCTTTCTATAACTTTCCAAAATAATTTAGACAGCCTAAGAGCCATATTTGAGTGAGAATGTGTTCATCTTGGTCACCGGTGGCTACAAAGTAAAAAGTAATTTGGTAGCAGTTTGGTGAACATACACAAGGTTTGCTCTGCTTTGCCTTATATTAAGAATAATTCACTAGATGCAGAGTTAAGTATGCACAACGATCTAGTGTTAGATTTTAAACAGGTTAGTGGATGTAATAATCTTAAAAATAATTGACCTTTCTGAACAGGATATGTATCTACACACAAAAGATCCTGCAGGTGATAATATCGAATTGTATCAGATGTCAACTACTGATGATTCTCTACTCAGTTTCTGGGGGAAAAACTTTAGAAGCAAAGTGCTTCCAGGACTTTTTTCCCTTTGGTTCGAGAGGTATGCATGACATCAGGTCTGAGGAAATAGGAGGGAAAAGATTCAGTGTCAGGATTCTGCAGAAACCACAAAACCTTTCCATATCTTTTGAGAGAATGAGCTCAGTGCTTGGTCCTCCTGCATCACTTATGGTGTAAATCTTGTAGGCAGGTTTTGAGGAATTACTGCAGAAAAAATCTAATCTAATCCAGACCCTGTGATTGAGGCAGATTTGGAAAGTGTGGGACAGTTCTTTCTAGGCACGACCCACTTTTAAAGGTCCTTGTCCAAGTGCCCTTGCTTTTTTCTGCTCCAGAGCTTTCCCCGCAAAAACCCGCTCTTTAAAGCTCAGTCAGAGCAAATGGCAATCCATGGAAAACCTGAATTGATGTTTGTTCTGATTGAGCACAAAAGAGTCGGTTTTTGTGGGGAAAGCTCTGGGCAAAAAGCCCACAAATTCTCAGAAACAAAAGCTTTTAAACACTGATCTGTGCCTGGGGCAAAAGTGAAGCACTGAGGGGGAATTTGAACCCTGGTCTCCCAGGTCCTAGTCCAGTGCTCTAATCACTGCACCAAACTGGATTGAAAACGAACACATAGAATAGAAAATCTGAGGGAATTCAATACTTATCTCTGTCTTTTGGACAAAATAGAGAAACAGTTTTGAAGTTCAAGAAAAATGAAAAAAGCTAGCTCAAATGGATCAGATACTATTGACATTATCCAATGAAACATGAGTGACATATATTATCCCTCAAGTTCTCCTGTTTTGGAGAATTGGTGCTTAATTGCTCTGTGGTATGACTACCACTCAGGTTTCAGGATGAAAAAGGCTCACTTCTATGCAAACCAAGCCTTTATTGCTAATAATCATAAATGAGATTTGCATGGTTTACAGCAGCATGCATATGATTGTAAGAAATTGTAAATAAAGTTTATGGCACTCTATTTGAGCAGAAATAAGTTGCTGGGTTTGGCGAGAAAATAAAAGATAAAATAAACTCAGAGCAGAGATTGAAGTGAAGTGTGAGGAGAGCAAGATACTTTTTTCTCAATAAATAAAGTTTATTTTGCTGTGTGCTTATGGCAGCTTTGAAGAAATGTAGTCAACTCCATCAAGTGAGGTTAAGTAAAGGAGGGCATAAATGAAAAAGAGATAATAGATGCTATAGATAGTCCTAATGTCACACAATGCAGATGCAGTATATGTATGAAAAGCGTAATAAGAAAATATGTATATTGAAACATGATGTTTCAGTTAACTGCAGATTTAGAGGCTGTTCTGAAAGTGAGCATAAATGCTCATGTTATGCTCAGGAGAAATCTACATATGAAAGAGGATTAGTTTATGGTCCTATGGGATATATTGCGGGTTTGAAATATGGCATATTCTAAAAGCAGGTGAAACAGATAATAGTCAAATTTGATAGGGCTGCTGAACTAGAAAGTTGCTCCATAACTGAGGTTGAGTTTCCATTAATAAGGGACACACATGTTGTGAGGAAACAGTTTCCTCCCGTAACATTATATGGTCTACCATTCATAAGTCTCAGGGACTTTCTTTTAACCGAGAAGTGCTTTTCAAGGCAAGCGTGAGTTTTGTAGCTTTATCTAGGCTATGGAAGTTAACTGGTCTACATCTACTGGCATGTGATCCTTTAAAAATACCCTGTGGCACAACGTGCATAGATGATGAATACAATAGACCTGCACAGTTGATTCCCACCTCATCTGCTTCTTCTAGAAGGGCCACCAAACAAGGGACAGACTGTTTCGCCCTCTGTAAGTCAAATAGGAAACTGGGCCAAAACCCTAAAATGTGGTGTTGAAACCACAGAATGTGGGGAGGCACTTCCATGGGATTTCTATAATAACCCTGGAATATTCAGAATTATTTGGGCCCAAGATACCTTAAGGACTACTTAATCCATGGGTAGGCAAACTAAGGCCCAGGGACTGGATCTGGCCCAATTGCCTTCTCAATCCGGCCTGCAGACGGTCCAGGAATCAGCGTGTTTTTACATGAGTAGAATGTGTGCTTTTATTTAAAATGCATCTCTGGGTTATTTGTGGGGAATAGGAATTTGTTCATTCCCCCCCCCCCCAAGATCTAAGGGACAGTGGACCGGCCTCCTGCTGAAATAGTTTGCTGACCCCTGACTTAATCCTTTATATCCCTGCCCAATCAGCAAGGCCTGGGGGGGGGAGTCACAGTTAGTGGTCCCCCATAGCTTGTATCCCCCAGGAACTTTATGGAACTTTATAGTTTTATGGAACTTCCTTCCAGTTGAGGGCAGGCTGGTCCCTTCTCTATTGAACTTCAGCTGCCAAAGAAGGCTTTCTTTATACCAGCAGGCATTTCAAGTGAAGTTTGCATTTATAGTTTTAACTGATTTTTATTTTTTTGTATTGTATCTTTGTAAACAGCTTAGAGACTATTACAGCTAGGCGGTGTTTAAATAAACAAATTAGCAGTAATTTCAAAATAAGCAACATTTAAGCAAATAACATTTAACATTTTAGTTGAATTCTGTCATTCACCTTAATTGCTACTATTACTAATGGTCTTGCACACTTTAGTCAGCTATGTTGCTTCAGTTGCCTGGGGAAGGGAAAAAATAGTAATTTTTAATTATGCTGAATAAGGCATTGTGAATGTCTGAATGGAACAGCACTAACTTGATTATTTTAAAGCATGCACACATTGTTCATGGGTTTTGATTTGCTATTTTTCATTATGTGGTGTTTGCTCTTGTATACCTGCAAACATTGTGGTTTTCTTTGTTTACTCAGATGAGTGCTACTGGATCTAGTCCAATGTCGACTATTGCTCCATCAGGCAGCGGAAGAGGGACTGGGAAATCAACAAACTTTACTCCTGAACTGCAAAGTATGATGTAAGTATCCCTTTTCTTTCCATATCTTACTACATTCACAATTCCACATAACTAGGAAGCAGAATTAATAGAGGGCAGGGCAGATTTGTCCCATATATGCTCATTAATTAATTTTGCTCATTAATTAATTAAGTTTGGAAATGGTTTTTTGAGATTTATTAAGTAACTTAGCCGGCACTCTTGTTGTTGGATTTGAAATCACATGTAGCTAAAATAAACTTACATATAGGAAATATAGGGTATGCTATATATTTTTCACTGTATATTATAGGGTGCTTGATCCTAGGATTGGAATGAATATTTTCTGTTCGTTAAATTACCTTTCTTTCTTTTAAAAAATGTATTGTATTTTAGAGTTGCTTTTTCATGATGCACAGTGGTATGTTGTGATAAAATAATGCTGTTTGTGACAGAATTAACATGTGGACCATTTGGAACTGATTAGTCTTTGCTCTTGACAATAAGAATAATTTCTTACAAAGAACAGAAATTTACTGTAAAATGACATAGTGATGCAGTTCTAATTTGTGACAAGACTGGAACATTGTTGTTGTTTTATCTCGGAATACCTAGATTTTCATAAAGTCGTTGGCTTCATATTTTTAAAATTCCATAATTGGGAGGATTCCATACTTAAAGCTTGATTAGTTGCCTTCTACAATGGGCCAGGCTACAAATCTTGATTTGGTGGAAGGCAACCTATTAATCAGGGAGGCTGACCTGCCAGCACATGCCATGTTTTCTTTTATATAAATCCAAGATGTATTGGTCTGCAGAAAGTGGAGAGAACTCAAGCTAATGAGTTCTTTCTCTATGGATCATTATTTCTGATTTATCAAGGAGTTAAAAGAGAATGTTCAGCATAAGACTTAAGATTTTACTCTTCTCTCAGAACTGCAGATGGAGAGCAGGGCAGGTCCATGTTTGTATTGCATTTGTTTAGTTTTATTATGAATGTACCCCCCTAACTCTTTAGTGATAGTAATTGGCCATGCACCTACATAATTTGCTGCTATTGGGAGTGCTGTACACCAGTTATGGTGCTTGATTTTGTATAGCAATGAGGTAATATGCTTAAAGAATTTTTACACCCATCTGCTGGAAAAGAATTGTATACACTTTTAAAGCTGGGATAAATGTCTTCTTGTCACTCTAAAGAACAGCATCTGTCTTCAAAGAAGCTGACAATAATTATAACCATTCAAAGCTTATTCTTTTTCAGTAAAAAGTTCGGTTATGTCAGAATTACTCATGTAAACACAGTTTGGACCACTTGGACTGCTAATGTATGTTAGCCTCAGAACTAAATTAGGTTTGAAAGTGGTGTCGTTATAAATAGATATAATGCCAACTGACACATTGTCATATTTAGGGGCTGAGAACAGGCACCTGGAGATATCGCCCAAATGTGTCTGGGTGTGACTGAGTCTGTAGTTATTCAAAACAGATAGCCATTTTGGATTTACTTTTGGAAGGAAGAGCAGGGTGCAATGTTCTGGCTGCTCTTAGCTTTCTGCCTTTTTAGTGCTAGAAGGCAGAAGATGGTGAATTTAAACCACTGCGGCTAGTATCAAGCTTTGGAAAAATAGGTTGCTGCTGCTCTCTCAGCAATAGTTTGGTTTCTGTGGGGGCAAAGGCCATTGGTATTGTCCAGAACAGTGAATGGGTGATTCCTCCCTCCCTGACTAATTACTTAGAAGCCTTTAGAAGTGAAGTGTACCTGGCTCTTGTCCAGTGGGTCTTCTTTTTTGGGTGGCAGGATTGTATTGCCATCCATATCTTTATTCCTTGTTACATATTTCTTAGTCTTGAGAAGTTAATGTTTCCTATCCCAGTAGACAGAAGTTATACCAGCCTTGAACACCTGGCACGTACAGATATTACTACTTGCTGCAACTGTGGGTGTACACCAGCCTGTGTGCAGTGGCAATTGCCATGCAGTACCCAAGCAGTTGTGGAATTATTTCCAAAAATCACACGAAAGAGGATCCTCTTTGTGTCTTAGAATGCTTGCGCACTGGCTTATTCTTGGCTGTTTGGTAGAGGGCGTCTCTGCATGACAATTTCTAAAATACTAAAGCAGAGAGTTTCAAAGTGCATCAAAAGCACGTCATGTATAGTAGTAGCACAGAGAAAAGCTCATAACGGGGTTCCATAATTTAGAAGTTCCATTTTTTTAAAAAAAACAACTTTGTGACTGACCTGTATGTCAAGGACTGTGATCCAAACACCCATTGCCCCAGGTATTCAGTAGCCTGCACATAAATATCCAATTATATGGGAAACCCAAACACTATTGGCATAGTAGCACTTAATCAGTGCCATGCTGGAAGAAATATGCCACAGCAAAATATGTCAGTGGGAAACTCTAGGATACACTCATAAAGTTTCTATGACTTAAGTGAGGCTCTGACGCCTTGCTAGGAAATGATACAATTATGTTTCATTTCAAATAAATTTTTTATCTTAGGTTTCCCTTCCCTTGGCAATTCTTGGACTTTTTAAAGTTTGTTTCCCTAAAAGCGTTTATCTAAATTGAATAATTCATATTTTGATATTCAGACTGGGAGGAAATATAACAGAACATTACTTGGGCTTGGAAATCAAGGAAAGAACACGAGTCTAGTGAGCTGTTGTAGGCCAAACTGATTCTTTGGGCAAGTAGCAGAGACGCTTTTATTTTTATATAATTGCTGACTTCCCGATTAAGCACTTTCTTAACTCCCCTCCCCGCCAATATACACACAATTCCTGTCAGTGCAGAAGTTATTATTGGCTATGTAAGTGAAGACCTAGGCATCTTCATACTGTTTTGGACCTAGTGCTGTTTCTACTTTTAAAAGCAATCCAAACAAGTAGACTTTGATTCTGAGATACATTTCACCAACTCTTCTGTTGACTTCACTGGAGCTGGTGGAATTCTTCCAGTAGGTTTATTTGTGTGCATTTTTCTTGAAAAAAATATACTATTAGCAAATAATAATTACATGTCAGGAATAGACTGTGGACATAAATATTAAAATTGTTTCCTTTGGCTTCTGCTCTATAATAGGTTGCCACAAGAACTTATCTAGAATCCTTCAGGAACTTAAAAAAAACTGCACCACGTAATTTACAGGCTACTTCAAAAATGCATTTATTTGAGGTATATTGATTTCACTGAAACCTTCCTCCATCTTTGCATCATTAGGAAGCAATATTGTTCTGTATAGAACTAATTTTGATCTTGTTCACATACGATTGACCATTAGTTTATTTTAGGCCTGTTACTTGCCAGACCTGCTAGCCACCCCATTACTTAATTACTTACAGGCCAAGTTTGGACAAAAAATTAGGGTTTGATTAACCATATTGTGCACAAGCTTCAAGCCGGTGAATGCAGGTCAAAGGCTGCTACTTCCATTCTCTCTCAGTTGAAGAGGGGCCAAACCACAGAGCGGCTGGCTTAGCTAGCGTCATGTCTGAACCAGCACTCGGGGCTTGTTTCTTCAAACAAATCACAGCTGGGAAGCCAAGGTTTGTTCTTGGCTTCTTGATATGAAGGACACCTGGCTTGCCAGTAATGCACCTCAAATGTTACAAGAAAGGAGATTCCAGCTGAACATCAGGAAGACCTTTCTGACAGCAGGAGCGGTTTGACAGTGGAACAGACTCCCTCAGAAGGTGGTGGACCTTAAAAACTTTCACTGGAGGTTTTTGAGCAGAGGTTGTATGTCATGGATTCTTTAGCTGAGAGTCCTGCATTGCAGGGGGTGGATGACCCTGGGGTCCCTTCCAACTATACAGTTCTATGATTCTGTGAGCTAAATATTTGGCTCCATGGCTGCAGTAACCAATCAAGGACACAGGGCATAGCAGCAAAATATCTGTGACTGGATTTCATGCTGTTTTTAAAATAAGTTTAAAAGCAACTGGGGGTGCTCCATTTGGGACTGCAGCAGTTTGGAAGATGTACTTTAACTCTTCCCTTGTGCTGGTTTGATGATTTAAAAAAACCCTCCCCCCACTACTATTTCTCTTGTGGGATGAAATGTACACTGAGTGATGAAACCAAATAAAGAAGTTCAAGTGACTTTTCTGATTCTCTCCCTCTTGTTTTGCAGTACAATTTTGGCAGGCATCTGCTAGCAGAATTACAATTTAATGATTAGTCTTCAATTGTCATTAATTGTGTACTACAGGCAAAATGTGTGGGCATTAGTAAAGTAAAACTCAAGCCATATTTGATTCTACTGTGTTAAAAGGCTCCAGGTTTTTAGTCTTATTTCAGATTGTCTTTTCGTATTGAAGCATCACATTAATAAATGGCAAATATAATGAGAGTATTTTGTGCTTTCATCAAGCTGATTATATGATTATATTATAATCAGCAGGATGAAGCCACAACATATCCATCCTACTATGCTAATATTCCTACAACAGAGCCCTTTGTAGAGATGGAGGTGCTGGGGTGTGTATGTCCTTTGGCGCAGGCATCCTTTTGCTCCTGTGGAGCTGCCCATTAATTGACGTGAATAGGAAAACTCTTCTAAGTAGCAAACATCTATGTGCAAATTAATTTCTTCACCTGGAAGGAACCGCTGAACGAGGGCATGTGGCTGTTAAGTCATGGCCAAGGTGGGGTTTGTTTGTTTTTTCAGGCAGAGGGCATCTTCCGTGGGGCTCATGGCAATGGTGGGCACGGACAGAGGAAAAAGTGGGCAGACCAACTCTCACGTGTAGGCAACAACCCAGTCAGAGGTTTCTGTAGAAATGTGGGCACACACATCAGTCACCCCCA
This sequence comes from Podarcis melisellensis, assembly GCF_964234715.1. Taxonomy (NCBI): domain Eukaryota; kingdom Metazoa; phylum Chordata; class Lepidosauria; order Squamata; family Lacertidae; genus Podarcis; species Podarcis melisellensis. The sequence continues at coordinate 118,609,045 of NC_138530.1, read as the reverse complement.
CCTTGATGTATGTGGACTGGCACATTCCAGCCAGGCAGAAGGCCCTGAGGAGCATGTGAGGGTTATGGCCCGGGGTGAGTTAAAAGGCTAGAGAAAGGCCTGGAGTCAGACTGCCCTTGCTCTGAGGTTCCCCACCCATGGGCTAGACCAGCCTTTCTCCACCGTGGGTCCCCAGGTGTTGGACTGCATCTCTCTTAGGCAGCAGGGACAGGGGTCAGGGATTATGTGAACTGTAGCTCAAGAACACCTGGGGAACCTGAGGCTGAGAAAGGCTGGGTTAGACTGAAGTTGCTTAATGACAAGGAAAAGAGAATGGGGGACTGTTAAGCTATCTGCTGTTTATAATAGTAGTTACCATATTTGTGTTAACTGCATTTTACGTTATAAAAAGTTGAAATCCAGATGTAATGAACTACATTTTGTTGCCATTAAAATATATATATACTGTACATTAAAATCAATTGGAGATGGACAGAGGCTAATATAGTCAATTTAACATTGGATTAATATGTTTTAAAATGTTAGTTCTTCATGTTCTTGTGATGATTAAAACAGTTGTTTTCCTTAAAGTATTTTCATATGCTGAGTTCTCTAACCTAAGAATCTCAGTGTTTTGTCAAAAGGAATAAAAGAACTTCCAAAACGAGGGGCTTGGGTTTCAGTAATTTCTACTGGGGGATTAAGCCAGAAGACGCAATAACATCCAAAACAGAAGAAACATTATCAACTGCTAGAACAGTTTTTGATGCCAAGGAATGCGCAAACATGGGAGCAAACATTATACTAACACATCCAAGACGTCACAATAACTGAAGGAAAGGAAGAAGGGTAGATTACACCAAATAAGAACAGCACAAGCTCACAGCAAATATTACTTGTGCCTTTCAAAAAATTATTGTGTAATACTAAGTATTTGCTTATAGCAACTTCTGCCTTTTTCTCTTGCAGGCTTTTTATTCTTCCCTAGTACTACCTGCTGTTTTAAATAAGAGTTTAAATTATTGGTTTGATTTTTATCATTCATTGATTTTTGTGCATTAAACATTTTGGTAAAGTAAAATGTTCAAGTCCCCCATCCAGTGTAAAAAAAGAATTCTAACCAAAACTGAATGAAGATTCTGGAGTCAGTCATCAATTTGCCGACTTTCTCTTTGTGGTGGGTGATTTCCCAGCAACTTCAGGAAAAGCTTGATCCTTTTAACTTTCTAAAGTAGAGGTAGCCAATGGATTGGATGTGGAACCAGTTCTGACCCACATGGTTACCAGATAGAATTTTTGTTAAGCTGAGATAGGTTTGGCTTAAGTTTTACTCATAGAAAGAAACCCTGTGAAATTCAGAGAGATTTCTTCAAAAATTTGTATGCAGTGCCTCAGTCATATCAATATGCATATTTTCCATGCCTGTTGTGGAGCATTTATGACTAGGTAGTGACTTTATTGTGCAGATTACCCAGAAAATAGCTTGGTCGTGGAGCAAAATATACTTCAACTATGAAAACGCATAGGTTGCCAACCCTGTACCACTGACAACCCATCTTCTAGCTTGGATGTGACCTTCTGTGCTCTAGCTTTGCTAATTCCTCATTATGCTTCCTAAAATTGAAACCATTGAAATCTGTATGTCATTTTTGTTATGTCCATCAGTAACATCATCTCCCTCTCTCTCTTGAGTTAATTTTGGATAACGTTGGAAGGAAATGGCAGTAATGATCTTGCCCATGAGAGTGTTGGTTAGCCAGGCTGTAATTTGAGGTTGTACAGGATTTCTCCATTCCATTCTGTCCTTGTTTACCATGTTTGAACCCAGAAGCTTTGCTGAGACTGCATTGTGCAAAAATAACTTAAAGTCTGAATGAGTTGTTTACGACCTTTTTCTTGTGCTTATAAAGAGACATGGGGTCAGGGAGCAAATTTGCTTGGAATTCCCCATAACATCAACTAGGGTCTTTGGGAACAGGCAAACAATTTTACATGCACATTCATGCAAGTTCACCAGACCTGTTGGGGTGTTGGCAAATTTTGTTTTCCTCTCCAATCTCCTTTTTTGAAAACATACTGTGGAGATCGAACTTTTACAGATAGCAGCTAACTCAGCTGAGATGTGGCTTGCTTTGGTTTAGAGTTGCTTCTCTGGTAGAATGAAAGTTGTGTAGCCTCCACTTGTTCTGGTTCTTTGTCTAACTTCCTTTGTTTCACAGAAACAGTGGACACTTCAACATTGCAATTTTATTAAGCCCCTAACAGAGCTTTAGTCCAGTGCTTGCTGTCCTGAGTGTACACAGAGGTACTAAGTCATACCTCCTCAGCAATGAATAGAAACCCAGGTCTCTGCTCGTTCAATGCTCTCTCAGTTCTGTTTTTAAAAAACCACATGCGCACGCACAAACAGTGAATGAGTTGTGAAAAAACTAACATTTTTTAGGCACCACAAAAGGCTTTAGCCCTGTGCATACTCTCAGGAACAAGCCTCACAGAAGACAACACTTACTTCTGAATAAACTGAATAGGATTGTGTTAGTAATACCAGTGCTAGGAAAGTTTATCTTAAAAAGGAACAAAATAGTCCTGTTCAAGCTCATCCAAATGCACCTTTTTGTACTTAATAATATTTGCCTGACACACACCTCTTAAGGGCACAAGAGTGCTTCTCTCCCTAATCCAAGCAAAGGACACCAATTAAGAGTAAAAAGAAAAGAAAACACATAACTTGGGCAACTTGATAATGTATTTTTAAATGTAAAAATATTTAAGCATCTATATTCGTAGAAATGTAATAATCTGAGTGCTGGGCTAGGGGCTGGAAGACTAGGGTTCAATTCTATACCCCCTTAAATGAACACAGTATGGCTTACTGCTCAGTAAAAGGAGTAAGATTATGTTAGTAATCACAGCTTAATGATGCCTACTCCTCAGTATAGTTGACTATTACATGTGTGAAACTGTATCACTCCAATGGAGAAAACAGCACATACTCGATTCAGTAATATTCCTTTATATTTCAGCCACACACCTGGCTTATTCCCTGGTATGCAAAAAGAACCTCCTTGATTGGCAACCATGGGTAATAATCATTGGCTAAAGATCTCCAGACTTTATCACCCCCCCCCCCAAACTTTAAGCTCCTATTGCTCAGAGAAAAAGATACGGCTGGTGGGGAAAAACAGGAAGTCAGAATCTAAAAAACCCAAACTTTTCACACCTTATGATCACTTCAAAATACTTTGGAAGCAAGTTCCCCCAGTGCTCCACTGGGGCAGGCACCCAGACCGTCACACAAAGGGAAGGATTCACCTAACAAATCCCTTCGGAGGAAGTAAGGACTGCTCCCCCCCCCGCGCACCCCTCCAGATGAGCTATGAAGGGGTCATAGACACCCCCAAAGCACAGGAAAGGGGGGATCATTCTGCTTGCCAAGCTGATTTGCTTTTGCAGACAGAACAGTGGTAATAGTGTGATGCTGAATTCTTTAAGTTGTCTAAGTTTCTTGAATTTAATAAAAGAAGGTATTTGCCTAACTTGGAATTCCTTCACCTTTTGATCAACTGCATCTACCTACTCAAAGCTGCGTCTGGAAGTATGCAACCACCCCACACAACCCCTGCTATTCAGGTTACCAGTGCCAGGGTCCCTCTGTTATCAACTACGCTCCTTCCCCCTTATGAAATACACAGTCCTGGACTCAGAAAGAAAATTAACTTATGGTCCTCTTCAAACTACTGCTAAGTTTTTTGTTTCCTTAAAAACAGTGAATATTCCTAATGGCAGTTAATTAATTTGCAGAAGCCCATATCAAAATTTAATATACGTAAAATAAATAAATAAAACAAAGAAATAAAAAAAACTAAATAAAACAGGGCAGTCCAAGCCAGGAAGACACCAGATTCCTCCCTGCCCTTTTATCATGCCAGCGAAACATTTATGGAGGCAGCTTGCCACCAAGAGTCTCCTTTCCTCCTCTGACTATAAAAACCTCGCAGTCCAGCCGCAAAACCAGATTCTGCTCCCCCCCCAACTCCCATGCCAACCAAACATCCTTTGGTTTGCTCCACTTGAGGCTCTTTGTGTCCAGCCCTAATGTCGTGCAACTTTCAATGCATTTCTGAGAGACTCCTGACTGGCTAGAGTTTCTTCAAAGAGAAATAAAATCAAAATGGTGGTTCAGGGGCCCTTCCTCCGATGCTCCTGCTGGGATGCATTTTTAAAAAACATGCAAACTTAGTAGTTATATGGTGTATTTCAGATATTCAGAGTGCTTCCTTTTTATAAATTTAGTAATATGTAAAAGTATTGCAGACAACCCAATTTGCCTGTGTACACCTGCAGGCCATTTTCGGACCCAGAAGAGGACGTAATGGGGCACTTGGCCAACGCACACAATGACCTGGAACACAACCCCAGCACAAACTGGGGATTGCCTGTAGTTGCATACCAGTTTTCCCAAATTAAAACGCCTCCAAGTGCACCCGAGGTCACTACCACCCTAGGGCACTAAACTATACCCCAGCCCAGGAGTCTGTTCAGCAGCCTTAGCTTTTGTAGCTGGAGTCAGTCCAGGCCCTGCCCTCCCAGGCCAGGTGGGAAAAGGCCTGCAAGGCAGGGAGCAGCTCTTCCCAGACTCACAGCCAAGATGGTCTCTGGCCACTTGTGAAAATAGAAATGGGGGAGAGACTAATAATGTGCATTACCCCGAGCGTCTTGGGGAAATGGGCATAAATGCAAAAGATACTTTACTGATCACAGTTATGCTGAAGTTGCTCTGGGGCCAGCTGCTCTGCTGGCCTCTGCACTGGCCCCTCCTTACCCTTTACAGGCGGACTGAAGTGAAGGCTGTTCACTCTGGGTCTGCCCCCCTTGCCCTGCCCCTCAGGCCGCCACGGATAGGCTACTTCAAACCCAGAAAAAGCAGCCTTGGCAGTCATTGGCAGCAGGGCAGCAGTGGCCGGCGGAGCGGTGTGGCTGCCGGAGGAAGGCGGCGGGCATGTGCTGGGCCGCCAACTTTGCCCACCATGGGACTGGTGAGCGGCTATTTCCCCTCACATTGTTGCAATAATTTTTCTCCCTCTTTTTTATTTTTTCTTAAAGTAAAAGTTGACATCAAGCCATGACATTGCATACCGGCATATGCTTCTGTTCTCTCCCTTTTGTTGTATAAGGGGGAGCAGCAATTGACACCCCCTCATCAGTCATGGCGCAGAGTATCCCAGGCCAGTCAAGTTATTTGGCACCTGAGGCAGCAAATCCCACAAGTGCATCTCTTTTCCACTGGCATCCAAAGTGAAATAACAAATAGAATATCATGCAATTTATTGCCCATTCCTAGCACTCAGTGCCACCTGCAGGGCTAGCCCCCTCACTTGGCCTACCGATAGGCCTGGAAGTGCTCTCTTCTGGGTGATAGTGTTCATCTCTAACTTCTTTTGGTGCAGTCTGCTTTTCTTCCAGATCATGTGATTTTTTTATACATAAAAAATAATACTTGTTATCATTTTCAGTCATTCTGCCACCCCCTTTTTTTGGGGGGGGAGTCACTGACTTTCTAGTTCTAAAAATAGGTTTCAGTAAGGGAAAATTGTGCTGACCCATAGTCTTCAAGGGTCGTTCATGGAAGGGGACCCTTAAATAATCATTCTTTTGTTGAGTCAATCCTGCATTGTTAACAGATGTTCCATTGTCTCCCCCGATCATGATTCAGAGTCACTGGTGAAAAAATACTTTGAAGTGCTGTACAGAACAAAACTTGAGAACCAAATCCTCTTGTAACATAATTAGTTATGAATCAATTTGTATTTGTTACATGGAGCTGAATGCAGAGTCAGAAGTGTGCGTAATAGAATCATGCAACTTTGCGCTTGTGAGTAACAGGCTGGCTTTGGTTTCAGAGTACAATGCACTTCTTTGGCTTTAATTAGCTCGGTGCACGAGTTAACGATTATACCAAATGCCAACCTTCTATAGCTCTTCTGGTGCCCAGAGGACTTTACATCTTATCGAATATATTTAATGACAGCTCCATGAGGCAGATCATTTAGTTTCCCATTTTGCAGATGGGAACTGAAGCTGAGGCACAGCAGCGAAGTCACCCTCTGAGTAAGATGCCAGGTCAAGGCAAGCACACTTAGGCACACTGATATTTTTGTTGGTGTTTCAAGGCATTGCTCTTCTGTCATGAAAATGTGTTTAAAAGGCTGATATCCTTGTCAGTCTGAACTATTTGTACTTAAATAATCACATTGGTATCTTAATGATAGGGCTCTATAGGCTACTGCAGTGAGGCTGTAAGTTGCATGATCTGCTGTAATGAGGATTTATGGCTCTACCCTGCCTAAGAAACAAACTAGACATAAAACCAAATAAAGTATGCACTAACATCTCCTTCGCAACGGAATGCTTAGTCTGAACCCCACAAGCCAGCTGAAATGAAAACTCTTCTGAAAGAGGCTCTGGCCAGTCGCTAACAGGGCATTGTGGGCAGGCAATACATGTGTTTCTCTAGGTGCCCTTGTTGGGTGGTGGAAGTATTAAGGGGGCAGGAGCAGCTTGTCTTAAAAGAAATTGGGTGGGCCCTAAGGATACATGCACATGCCCTGAGCCAGGACTAAAAGAATCTTTGCGTTTCACACCTTTCCAGTCTTAACCTTGCCATGTTTCTGTAGCAATTGGAATTAATAATAAAAACCCTCATGAAAGTTCTTCAGCATTTTAGTGTAAATTTTTCTTAATGGACAGATTTTTGTTTGTAGTTTTGACTGATATACACATTTTTGGAAGCAACCTCTCCTGATATAATGCATTTTTGTATGTTATTTTCACTAATATATTCATTTTTTCACATATTTTCCCTTAACATATGCAAACATATAGCAAAATTTGGATAAGTGTGAATTTTCCAGGACAGCTGTGTTTTGATTCTCATATTGTTTTGGAAAGGGCAAAGTTAATTATTGTATTTTTCCATGCATAAGACTAGGTTTTCTTCCTAAAAAATAATGTCAAAAATTTGGGGGGATCTTACACTCTGGGCCATCTCCCCCATTTTCTTAAATTTGAGTCCCCCAAAATAAGGGGGTGTCTTATACATGGGGGTGTCCTATAGATGGAAAAAATATGGTAATTCACCTTTAAATGTGATCGGAATTGAATATCTCCCACAACTGTATCATGAGCAGAATCTGGGTCAGAAGAAAAACTGGTGCTGTTATTTTTTGTTAAACTGTAGTGGGAGTTACTGAATTGATGTAATGCATTTGTGTGTGGGACCTTGTGTGTGCAGCACATGTGCTTTACCACTGAGTTGTGATCCCTTTCCTCAGGTGTGATGTCTTAACTTGAGTCACTGAGATTTTACTCAATGCCCTGCATTTTGGAAGCACTGCATGCAAGAGGTGGAAGTTGCAACAATAATGTGTCCAGATTCCCATAATAATGACATAAATTTGGAAAAGCTCATGGGGAGGCAAATTAAAATGCTAAAGGGTTTCTAATACATGAAATATGGAGAAAGATGAAACATTTTGGAACATTCTGGAAGTGTTTATCTTGGAAGGGTACTACTGAGTAGAAGTATATTGTAGTGCTGCTGTTGATTAACATAACTTTCATGCTGCCATCCATGATAAGTACAATAATCTATATTTAATAGCTTGCACCCTTTCAGCAGTATTCAGAAATACAATAGCTTATTGTTCAACATAAATAACTTTACTCAACTGTTGGCACTGAAAGACGCAATGAATTTGGGCTTCATCTCCAGGTTGTCAATTCTGTAGTATTGCTGCCATTTTGTTTTTAATTTGTGGTGGGGGGGGGGCAGCCATGAAGGTTAGAATTTTTTTCTTGACTAAATGACTCTTGCCCATTGAGTTTCAAAAAGAGGTTTAGTAGAGTGGGATAGGCCATGAAGAAGGCAAAGAGTGGTTTATAGGACAGTTGTATGGTGCAGCACAGCAGGTTTATCAGAAAATGTTGGCAACAGATTTAAACTGTAAGAAAGCTGAGCATTATAACAAGTTGACCAGGAATCCTGTGGCATCAGTGGTGGCATCTTCAGTGAAGATAAGAGGAGACAAGGCATTTGTTGAGAGTTTTCTTCATTATCCTTCTGCTGGTTGACCAAGGTGTCCATTGAAAGGCCCTCAGTTGTATAGTACCTAATGCTCCTAATAGTACCTAATGCTCCTTTTTCTTCAAAGGGAAACGTAGAAAGTGCTTGTCGGCATTAGATGCGGACAAGTTCTGGAGAAAGTACTGGAAAGAGCTCGGAGGGAAAAGGCATTTGTTGGGAGAATCAGAGGAAACAGAACAAACAGTTGAGAGTTAGGAGACAGATCTAAGAAGGGAAGTTATTAAACGTATACTGAGACCTTTAATGTGTAAATTTATGATTATTATTTTTTTAATCCATTAACGTATCATAAGAAATAAAGTATGGATTATAAATTTATTACTTGGAACGTAAATGGTTTAAATGAAAAATCAAAAAGGAACAAGGTGGAACATATTCTGGTTAAGCAAAAATATGATCTAATCTGTCTGCAAGAAAATCATGTAGCGGAAAAACATAAAAGAGTATTAATAAATAAAAGACTGGGGTAATCTATGTAAAACCTCAGCTGGAGCCAAAACTGCTTTACAATTATGAAAAAGGTCGAACAGTGATTATAGAAGTTAAGATCAATAATGAAAATGATAGTTATTGGAATTTATGCACCAAATGAAAGAAAATCCGAATTCTATCCATTCTTGGAAGAAAAAGTCATATAATATTTGGGGGGGGGGAATTATATTATTAGGAGATTTTAATGGAGTAGTTAATCCAAACATGACAGAACAATAAAGAAGAAAGAAAAGAGGCAGAGCAAACTCCCAACTACATTTTACCAATTAATAGAACTCCTGAATTTGTTTGACGCTTGGAGGTTTTAGAATCCAACAGAGAAAAATTTACACATTATTCAGAGCCACATAAATCGGCGGGACAAATCAACGCGATCTGGACAACAAAGGATTTATTAAATAATATTACAAAACCAGAAATCCATCCAAGGACAATTTCAGATCACAGTGCAGTCTGGGTTAACTTTAAAGGAAAAGAAGAAAAGGTTAAAAGGTGGCAACTTAATGAGAGTATGCTAAACGATGAAAAAACTGTACAGAAGGCCAAGCAAATCTTAGAAGAATATTTTAAGTTTAATTTAAATCAAGGAGTAGATCTAGAGACGGTTTGGGACGCAGGTAAAGCCATCATAAGAGGCTTCTTTATCCAACAAAACACATTCCAAAGGAAAATAAAGGAGAAGAAGAAAATGGAGATCTGGGAGGAAATTAGAAAAAAGGAAAGGATCCTTTTCCAAAAACCAGATGATGAACTAATTAAGCAAAATATAAAAATTTTACAGACGCAATTCTCCATGATAATAAACGAAGAGATAGAATGGAAGATAAAATGGTTGCGACATAGAAATTTTGAGTTTGCAAATAAACCTGGCAAACTTCTGGCCTGGCAATTAAAGAAGAAAAAGGAAGATAGAATTATCAATAAAATTAAAATTGAAGACAAATGGATTCAGGAACCTAAGGAAATTAGTAAAAACTTTGCTAGTTTTTTTGGAAAACTATATAAAGAAGGTCCAGAGACTCTAGAAAAAATAATTGATTATTTGAGCAAAAATAAACTACCAATAATACCTAAGGTAAAAACTGAAATCTTGAACTCACCAATAACAGCTATGGAGGTGCAACAAGCTATACAGAGATCAAAATTAGGAAAGACACCGGGCCCAGATGGTCTCCCAGCTAATTACTATAAAAAGTTAGAACAAGCATTATTTCTTCCCATGAAAGACCTAATGAATAATATTCTGGCAAATGGAAAGCTACCAAAAACCTGGAAGGACAGCTTTATTACTCTTATCCACAAACAGGGAACAGATGCCTCAAACATGGCCAATTACAGACCCATTGCACTGCTAAATAACGATTACAAGATATTCGCAGACATTCTTGCAAATAGATTAAAAATGGTGCTGAAAGAGATAATTCAGAAAGATCAAACCGGATTTCTTCCCGGACGATTTATGCAATCCAATATGAGATGTGTGATTAATGTATTAGAATATTTGGATATAAAAATTGACAAACCAGCAGCTATTATGTTGGTGGATGCTGAAAAAGCTTTTGACAACGTGTCCTGGAAGTTTATGAAAAAATTAATGGAAGAAATCGGACTGGGAAAAAATATTTGTAAAGGAATAAATGCCATCTATTCGGAACAATATGCAAAATTGATCATCAACGGAAGAATTACTGAGGAGTGCAAAATAAACAAGGGAACTAGACAGGGCTGCCCACTATCACCACTGATATTTATCTTGGTGATGGAAGTCTTGAACAAGCAGATAAGAAAGGATCAGCTCCTATAGGTAAAGGGACCCCTGACCATTAGGTCCAGTCGTGACCAACTCTGGGGTTGCGGCGCTCATCTCACTTTATTGGCAGAGGGAGCTGGCATACAGCTTCCGGGTCATGTGGCCAGCATGACTAAGCCGCTTCTGGCGAACCAGAGTAGTGCACGGAAACGCCATTTACCTTCCCGCCAGAGCCGTACCTATTTATCTACTTGCACTTTGACATGCTTTTGAACTGCTAGGTTGGCAGGAGCTGGGACCAAGCAACGGGAGCTCACCCCTTAGCGGGGATTTGAACCGCCGACCTTCTGATCGGCAAGTCCTAGGCTCTGTGGTTTAACTCACAGCGCCATCTGCGTCCCTTAGTTGTAATTAGTTCCCACTAAAATCAATGGGAACGAACTCATGACTTTTCATTGGGATCTCAGTTAACTAAGTAGCTCACCTTAATGCAGGCAACAACCCATTTATGTAGGGGTTATGTTCCGAGGCACTGCACGTTTATGTGAAATTGTGTATATTGTGAACACCATTGAAAAAGCCTGCAAACATCCTCTAAAGCTATGGAAACCATTGAAAATCATTTAAATAACAAAAATTCCACCGGATTCCACCACATTACTCCCTCCAAACCTCCTTGCTCAAATTCCAACTCTCCACATGCCTCAAAGATTGGTGCAAAGGCCCATGGGATTGCTAGGCACCATTTTTGCCATTTTCACACACTCTTTTAGGGCCTTTCTCCCTCTTTTCATGCCACTTTCACAGCCGTGTGTGTGCTTCAAACGTGCATAAATGGGGAGCTGCCTGTACAGAACATGGAGCAGGGCCTCTGGTGATCTTAAAGCAAGGGCAAGTTGATACAAAAGGATGTGCTCCTTCAGATATTTGGGGCCCAAGCTATTTGGAGATCTAAAGGTAAGCGCCAGAACCTTAGAGTAGCCTCAGTAGTGAATAGAGATTTAGTGTACAGTCATACCTTGGGTTACAGCCGCTTCAGTTTGCGTTATTTCGGGTTGCGAACCGCCGAAACCTGGAAGTACCAGAACGGGTTACTTTCGGGTTTTGGAGGTCACTCATGCGCAGAAGCACTAAATTGCGCTTTGCGGATGTGCAGAAGCGCAACCCACATGTGCGCAGATGTGGGTTGCGAACTCTGCCGGTTGCGAAGGTGCATCCTGCACAGAGCGTCCACTTTAGTTACTTCAGAACTGTTGTAATGGGGCTCCATCTCTGTAAACCACCCAAAATTCTAGCAGATGAATTTTGCTATAGTTTGAGGTTCTGAACTATTCTCAGTGGCTGACTCACACAAAATGCATCGCAGTAATTAAACCTAAAGGTTGCCAAAACATAGCTCACTCTAGCTAGGCTATTTCTGTCCAGGAAAGGTCAGAGCTCCCCAGCCAACCCAAAAAGGTTCTGCAGGGCCACTGAAGCCGCTTGGGTCACTATTGGTAAGGAGCACCTCCAAGCTCCTAGAGGCAGGTTTTGTTAGTTGGTTTTTGTTTTTTAAAACAAATTTTATGAAAATACTTTTTTTGATACAATGAAACATTTGCAAGTATTCTCTTGTCTCAAAATTCAAAAGTTATAGAAGTAGAAATGGAATATAAATTTAATTTCTGTAGTTTTAGGGAGGACCAAATGAGCTTATGGCAGGGAAGGCTCTGGGAGGGATCAGCTGATGAGTGGGGGTTAAATCCTGCTGCCTTAACTGTGAAATCCTGTTGCCTCCTAGGAACAGGATCACACAGCAACTTTAAGATTAAACCTGGCATCACACTTGATGGGTGGATTGCCTTGGTTTGGGGGAAATGGCTTTATGGGCCAAGATTCACTCAAGATTCACAGGCTGAAGATTAGAAGGGTGACTTTTACATTGTTAGAGAAATAAAATAAAATGTCCGTATTCAACTTTGAGGCTCTTAAAAACAACATCAACACCTGGAGCTGAGGGGGTTGTAAGAATTGGGCAGCTGGAAACAAACAAATATCCCAGAAACACTTCAAATGCACAAATGTGGTACACTTGTAGCTCTCCATCAAGGCCAGAGCTAGACGTCTGGGATCCAAAGGCCAGAGCTCAGTCCTCCAAGAATCTGCCACCTGTTAGAGGAGCATTGCATGAAGCAGAAATGGCTGGTTGGTGCAGGGACATCTCTGCATCCCAGCTATGGTTTATATGCTGAATTAGGAGAAGTTTGGGGTTTGTCTTCTTTCCTTGTCAATCGTCAAAACCCTGCACTTTTCAGTCCCCTAGTCTCATGTCCGGGAATATCTTAAATTCTAGAAATATTTTAAAAAATGAAATTTTGAGCTATAACTCAAGTGTTTTGGTAAGAGTAGTGGCCTTTCATATTGCTATTGTAAGCTGCCCTTTTCTGCTTTCCTTTCTCGTAATTCTTGTAATATGACTCTTTGATGCTGTCAAGAGTATTCTCGGAGAGGGGATGAGGACTTTATATAAAACTCAATTGCACCTGGCATTTTCCTATTTTCCTATGCAACTGTGATGTTTTATAAAAATGCAAACAGACAGGTATCAAGAACACTTGGTATCTTTTTACAGTACAATATGGCTAATCTCTGCAATAGTTTTATTTCTTTGGCATTCATAACGTATTGGTTATTTCCTCACTGTCTTAAGAGGAGAGGAGGCCAGCACGGGGCCTGATGGCCTGCTCATCATCTCCCAACAATGGGTTGAGAGCATGTTTGCACTGGCTCATAGAAAACTACCCTGCTGGCCAGAAATCTACGCTACTACAGCCTTTCTTCCTGATATACTAGTTTTCTATGCGGAGAAAAAAATGGAGAACTTTATTTACTGTATTTACCCCCCCCCCCCCACACACACACACTAAAAAAAGGAAATATGCATGCCTTGAGGATCCATTAAACAGAAATGATAATCATGCCTGGGGGTGGTCCCATTCCACTGGAGAGCTTTGCAGTTTGGTAACAGTAAATCCGTACCACTGATCATTTACATAGAGCTTTTAGGATGCAAAGTGGTATTCAGTGACCCTGTTCCTGTGGCAATGCTTTGTTTTTAATACTGAATTTCAAAATGTTCTAACCCAGCGGTTCCCAAACTGTTCTCCGTGGAGCATCTCCAAGTGCTCCACTAAGAGACTGGAGCAGAAAAAGGAACAGGTGCCTTTGGCATAAGGGCAGCAATAGTACTCTGTGATGAATTTCTCTCCTGAAAAGTGCTCTGTGACTCAAGAAGTTTGGGAACTTCTGTTCTAACCTGACCTGGGACCTGCTGGTGAAGAGTGGGTAATAAATGTAATAGCAACAACAGCAACACACACATAGTTCATTCCCAGTGAATCAAACAACATGACAGTGGCAAGACCACAAATTAATGATTCAAGAAACTTTTTCAAACTGCCCACATGTCTGTCCTGGATTACAAACCTGGGTCCACGTGCAATACATCGGCTTGATTTACACAGTGCCATTGCAACACAGCTGATGTCAAACACACACAGATCCCTGGGTAGCCAAAGCATTAACTGCAACCTCATAACTGCATTGTTAAGCAAGCAGGTTTGGAATATCCTTGGTCAGCACTGCACCATCCTTGCTAGCACAGGCACATCATCAACTTTCACACCGTTGGCAGATATTTCCATTGTTGAGGGCAGCCCCACCTCCCACCACCACAGCCAGCACAAGAATTAAGCCTTCTTCCTGTACCATATCTGCCTAGTAACTTTCAATATGTAGATTTTACTGTATCTTGGTAAAACAGATTTGCTGTACATTGACTACTTGGAGCAAGAACACGAATACCTGTTGATTAAAAATCCAGTTTTGCTAACCTTCTCATACACAGGGTGGCTGAATCAGCAAAACAAAACAAAACAAAAATGGTACAAAGTTGATAATTCAGCAGTGTTGGGGTAACTTTGTGATCTGTTAATTACTGGCAGTAAGATAATACTTCTCCTTCCAACGTCATTGTAAAGACCCACAGCCAAGATTGAGGCAGATTCCCTTTGACAAGATAGGCAGTTGCTGGGGGAGATGGGCTCTTCACACTCCTATCCAAGATAGTCATAGTCTGCTAAGAGACCAATTGTTGTTGTTGTTGTTGTTTAGTCGTTCAGTCGTGTCCGACTCTTCGTGACCCCCTGGACCAGAGCACCCCAGGCACTCCTGTCTTCCACTGCCTCCCGCAGTTTGGTCAAACTCATGCTGGTAGCTTCAATAACAAGGAATGGAGAATTTAAGCTAGGAGACCCATGCCCTCAACACAAATCCAACTCCCAGGCTAGGCTTCTATAGCGCTCCCTCTTATCTAACTGACACTGCTCCTGCCCCACTTGTACATGCAGATAAATGTTGATCTTAACTACTAAGGTGTGTTGCATCCACTCCAGAATATATTTCAGAGAAAGATTTGCTAGTGTATGCAACTCAATTTTAGAATTGCCTAGAGCAGGGGTAGTCAACCTTTTTATATCTACTGCCCACTAATGCATCTTTCTTGACGGTAAAATTTCCTTACCGCCCCCCAGCACTCGATGGAAGGAGGATTCAGCTTGTGGCGTAGAACCCCCTGCCGCCCACCCAGAATCCTGAAACGCCTACGAGTGGGCAGGAGGGACCAGGTTGACAACCCCTGGCCTAGAGGGGTAATTTCAGTGGACTTGTTTCCAAAGATTAGACTTCTTTCTCTAGGGTATATTTTCAGGGAATTTTTTGCTGCCCTGCTTCAATAAGTGGGAACACGAGAACTCCCACTTCTTGTGCAAGGCAACATGGAGCCTCATTCTAGATGTGCCAACTAAAAGTGTATCAGTGACCTGTCTGCCATCTGTTGTGCACGGGAGTGGAAGTGCTATACAGAGCACAGTTGGAGAACCTGTGGCCCTCCAGATATTGCCCTATCAGCCACAGCCAGCATCACCAGTGGTCTGGATGGATGGTGGCAGTTGTGCGCTAACACCTGGAGGGCTGCCTTTTCCCCATCCCTGGCATAACCCTTCCTCTCCTACTGTGATATTGATCCCCAATGTGCTGTTTGCATTGGAAAAGGTTCCCACTGGAGGAAATGGGAGCTCCTGCAGCAAAGCAAATTGCAGATGCATCAGCCTGATCAGGTAAATACGGGCTCCATTCAGGGACAAAAGCACAAAGGCTCCTTTGCCCCAGATCACTCTCCCTACACCTGTAGTTCACGTTTTAAAAAGGATTCATACAGTTGCTGAATGTTGCTGTGCCTAGTTTGGCTCTCCGTCATGTTTTTATTGTCTCTTCTTATCGTCACCATTTAGGAATTTAGATCCATGCTCACTGACAAACTGATTAACTGAATACTTGGGCTATTACCACCCTTGGCTTCTTTAGCCTGTCTTTCAAATGTCATAAAATTTGAGGCGTTCAGAAATGGACCACATTTCCGAGACAATTCCAGGGGTGCAGGGGCCTCACGGGGAGAGGAGAGAGAGAGGAAAAAGCCCTCTTTCTGCTGAGGGGGCATGTAGGATGCCATGCATGACAACTCTTCCGAAGGATAGCATCTCCCCTTGCTTCGCTTGCCAGGTTCTTAAGGACTTGGCCAAAATGCATTGACTTGGGGCCACAAGTTGTGAATGTATTTTGATTTCTACCTATATGCTTAATCTACCAATCACTACCCCGACTCTAGCTTTTAGTTAAGTGGTACTTGTGTAGAAATAGCATTTGGTGGATTACTTTCCTGTGTCTGTCCATTGAAGCTAAATGTAGGCTTAAAAATTGTGAAAACTTGTTTTATCAACTTATTGGAAAAGTGAACATAATTTTGAAGTGCAGGGAGGGGGGGCTGTCTTATTCTGTTAGATCTTTTTTCTTTTTTAATTTAGACTTCTCAAAGATGTATCATATTATAAATACATTAGAAATGTTTTGCTCGGAGGATATGTAGCATTCCTGTAAAGGTTAAATCAATAAAAATGATTTCGCTGCATTCCTGAGCATGGCTAGAACAGGTAGGCTGTTGTTTAAGGTACCCTTGAGTTTTTGGATCACATCATTATGGTGCAGCAGAAAGGGTTTGCTCAAGGCGTGTTACTGTATGCAGAAACCCTGTATTTCTTATGGAAGGTATCATCGGACTGAAAATATCAGTTCACACAGGCAACTAACAACATTATCTTCAAACCTTGCATTGATGTATGTAAATTGTACTGTGCTTGCTATAAGTTGAATAGGAATGTTAGCATCCAAGAGGATGAAGATGCTTCAGTAGTTGATAAGAACCAGGTATGTGAAGGAGAGAAAGGGGATGGGGGCAGGAGGAGAAGCGGAAAAAGAATATTTTAAAACATTTTAGAGATGGTGAGAATCCTGGAAACAGATTTTGTTGCATTTTATCACAGCCAGAAAGCTATTAATCGATTCAATTATTTTTCATCTTTTGTCTGAGTAAATATAACTGCCATTCATCAGCAGTTTGTCTAGTATGTCTTGTGAGCTCTGTAAATGGTGTTTACATTTTTACTGACTTGTTTTTCTGTAATATGCAGGGAGTATTAAGGCAGTATTGACACATTTCCTTTGTGTTGTATTGAGTGACTGCAGTGTTTGTCTGCTGTCAAAGAGTTACGTACATTTATTCAGATCATACCACTATATATTGTGTTATAGCCAGATCATAATTCATTGATTACTGCCTCGATTGTATTAGTGTTTTACAACTGACCCTCTCTTTCCCCCTTCCATCTCTTTTAAAGTCCTTCTACATTTTAGGCTCGCATATTTTAAAAGTAAGTGTGCTAAAGTTGAAGGAGGTGGAGAAAAATTAATTGGAGTTGCTCTTTAGATGCATATGGAAAAGAAAAGTAAAAGAGAAAATAGTACTTTGCAAGCTTTGAATAAGCCACTAAAATATCTGTTTCTAAAAAGAAAGTCAAGGGATAACTTTATTCAGAATTGAAATGTTTCATCCATGTAAGCATAGAGAACTATCAGTGTCTGTGTGTGCACTGCAAATTTGCCTTAAAATAAACAGGGAATTACCGTAATGCTATCACAGACCAAACTTATGCATGTTTACTCAGAAGTAAGACCCACTGAATTAATGGGGAAGGATCTGTAGGATTGCAGGCTCGGTCTAACGTTTACCAAAAAGATATTTAATACTTCTTTGTTTGTACCATTAGAAATGAATGAATGAAAAATGTTTTATATACAGTACACAAACTTAAGTTACTCTTCTCATTATGCAGAACATCATTAGAAAATCCGTTTCATGTATTATTTTTATAACAGACACAGCGGCACTTTTTACAGGAAATTATTATTGCAATGATTCATATGTTCAGGTTTTGCGAACAATTTATGTAACTTTCTAAAATAAGCACTTCTTTGACTGGATTAATCAGTCACTTTAATTTACAATTCCTTATGGATTTTTGGAGTCTGAAAACTGAGCTTTTTTTGGTTTAGTATTCCCTTCTTTGCTAAATAACTGTATGAAGCATGTTTTAAATAATAAAATGTCAATAAACATCCCTGCTTGTCTTGGGTTTTTTATGTTTCTAATTTTGCAGTTTAGGGTTAGATAGGAAAAGTTTATAGGGTCGTTGTGACATGATCTAGATGACAACAACAACAGCAACAACAAATTCTGTATGCCATCCTGAACTCTGAATTCACTGAATAGGAGTGAATTTGAAAGAAGTGAAATGAACTGAGAGCCGGTCATTGAAAACTCCTCCGGGAGGAAGAGGAGGGTAGCCAGGCTCCCCGGTGAGGAGGCCTGGCCATTTTGAAGAAGGCAGCACTGTTGTAATGGCTGCAGCTCTTGAGGCAAAAGGTCGTTTGAACTGAATCCTAATATTGCCTGCAGCAAAGCTGGGAAGCTAGAGGATCCTTTTGTAAATATAATTTAGTGAAATTTTACTTCAGGGAAGCAAATAGCACTGATTAGTTGGGGAAATAAATACAGGGCCAACACTTGCTACCTGTGTGTCTCACAAGACTGCTTTTATGTCCACATTGTGCTTCACAGCGCTGCCCTAGGAAGAAGCAGTCTTGCAGTGCTTCTCCCATTATTCTGTGTATCATGAAAAGGAGTTTCTCAGAAGAAAGGACACTTGGAGAACTTTTCGCTGCAACATGTATTCTAAATGAATAAATTATTGTTTGGTGCAGCATATTTATAGATCATTTCATTGTTGTGCACTTGAAGGTAGCAGAATGCTTTTCTTACCATTTCCCAGTTAGATACTGAAAAGCCTGTACTCTTCAAAATGGTTGTTTCTAAACATCAGCCCAACTGCAAGTATTTCATGGTGCAATCCAGCACCTGGGTACTTAGCGGTAGGTCCAACTGAATTTAATGGGGCTTATTCCCAGGTAAGTAAGTGCAGAATTGCTGCCTAATATTCAACTTTGGTTATGTTTGCATCTCTGGTTTCTATACCAACCGAGATAATTGCAACCGTGATAACACCATTAAAGGTTTAGTGCAGTCTTACAGTTCTTCACACAAGAACATTCTCTTTGTAGATGAAGAAACAGAAGTGTAATAACCTATTGTATTTTGACTAAAAATAAATGAGTTATGTAGCATTTTGTGTAAACTCTTTAGTTACCATTGAGTTTAATTATCATTACTTTAGAAGATTCCTATAACGTATTCTCAAGAAAATAAATCCTAACCAGGTAGCACAGCATTGCAATTATTAACAATTTCCTGGAAAAAACAAAATGATGTGCACTTTTTTGTTTAATCTATAGAACTTTTTTTAAAAAAACAACAACAAAACTTGGGGAATAGTAGCTTCCTAAGTCACACACAGAGTGAATGCAAGTTCTTGGTATGCCCCAAAGAGCTTTTTGGGTTGCATCCTAAGATTAAGGATCCTTCAGTGATTTGCTTATTTTTTACTGAAAGTACCAGGGTAGTTTGCTATAACCTCCATGTGAACTACTAGAACAGGATTGTGATGATGTGGGTACTTTGGGCCAGAAGGCACCTGAGGCAGCAACCTTGGGCCTGGGCTTTGTTGGTGCCGGACTTGCTGACCACTCAGCAACTCAACATACGCTGCCTCAAATTCCACGAAAAAAGGCAGTACAGAAATAAAC
The DNA here is from genome assembly GCF_964234715.1 of Podarcis melisellensis. Classification (NCBI taxonomy): domain Eukaryota; kingdom Metazoa; phylum Chordata; class Lepidosauria; order Squamata; family Lacertidae; genus Podarcis; species Podarcis melisellensis. The sequence continues at coordinate 118,589,549 of NC_138530.1, read as the reverse complement.
TTACTTAGCAACATTGCTGTGTGTTTGTAGGTGCAAATAAATGTTGAATATGGATCCCATAATAAAGATTATTCTTCTAGTAAAATATGCCAAATTTACTTATTGAGAGCCTTTTTCCTTTCCTAGTGCCTGGATGGACCGAGGGTTGGTTCCATAACATTGCATATGTATATATTTCATATAAGTATCCCCTCAGCTTACGTGTAAAGCATGGCCGGTCATTTTATTTGGCACACAAAGTCTTCAAAATAACTGGTGTTAGTATTACTGATTGTCTAACCTGTCCTTTTTCTGTAGTGTGTTCCTAAGTGCACTCTTAGTGTGCATGGCTTTCATGAAGTGATTTAAATACAGAATGTCTGATCATGAGATAAATAAATAATATTACTTTATGGTTTGAATAAATATGGGAGAAATGACTGTTGTCTTGCAGGCAATAGCCTTTTTGCAAGATGCTTTCCAAATAATTTTAGGAGGAAAAATAACTAAATATATTGTGTGTACAAAAAGCCACTTGCTCAGGGATCCTCAATACATTTTATTTGGAAACCAATATCATTGGTTATCTGAAATTGCTTTCAGGTTACTGTTCCTAATCAGTTGGGCTGCCTTCCAAGGAATGCATTTTAGCTTGGCATGTTTAGCAATGTGCCTAAACCTATGAGTTGGGTGGGGGGTGGTAAGTCCCACTGATTTCAAATGGGAAAGCGCTTGGAAGTGTGCATTTATTATTATGGCCCATGATGCAGCCCATGTCTATATCAAAAATACACAGCAACAAATTCATTATGTTTGAATGTCTGCCAAAACATATTTGCCACAGGTTTTGTTTTGTTTTTTACTTTAACACATTGAAAGTTAAAAGCTATTTTTAATTCTAAAAGTTTCTGACTTTAATTATTGTATCACATCTAAAAAAACAAGACAGCAGAGGAAATAATAGTTTTAAGCTTCACTTAAAATAATTAAGATTAATTTTTTCAATTATGATAAAACATTTTTTGACAAACTTGAAAATACATAAAACTTAATTTAAAAGTGCAGTGTGGATAAACTTATGTTGAGAGAGGACTGAGATTCTTCATCTGACACAATGGACAAGTAATTCTTAGCTTTAGAAAGAGGGAGCTTAGATAAAATTGAAAATATCTTTGGTACTTTTCTCATACACAGATCAAATTGGAAAACTAGATTTTGTAGCATAACTATTTTAAACGTATCTTTTAACCTAAATAAATCCTGCCATTTCTCCATGAATTGGAAATTACTCTCTCATAGTAAGTTAATCCTCAGAAGTCCATACAAAGTTGCTATTTCCCATCCCCCTTCTCCAAATCTCCAGGGCAAGTTTGTAACAAAATAGGAAGCTAATAGCTACAGGTTGAAGCCCAGAGCAGCTGGTTGGAGGATGACATAGTATCTCTTTTGGGGGTGTCTGGTGTGCGTGTAGGAAACATGCAGGAATAGTGGATACTTCTTGTAGGGATGGTGTTAAAGCAGCTTTATGCTGCAGTAACTATGATGTAAAAACCTATTTTTACTGATGCTGATCTTTAAAATGTTACTCTTCGTATGCCTGTGTGAGAGCTCTCTGCTAGAATCCAGCGCAGTTGCTTCTGTGGCCTCAACAACAGAACTCTCACACACAAGGTTGTTCTTTTCTTTTCTTATGCTGTTAGGGTATTATTTTAATTTTCTGTTGATGTTTGATGTTATAAACTACCTTGAGTCTTCCTTATGATGGGGTAAAAATCCGTTAAATAAATTAGATTGTGACCACTATTACTAACGGCTTGTTCATGAAAGGAAATGTCATTAGTCTAAAAACAAAACACCTGAGAGACAGTAAATAATGAGCTTCAGGTGGAGGGAATAAGGATGGAGACGCAACTTGGGGGCGGCAGTCAAAGAACAAGTCAACCATTGAACTCCCACGGATTGTGGAGAATGGCAGCCCTGCTCAGTGGTATAATTCAGATGGAACTGGTACAGCTTTGTAACCAGAGACTGAGAGCGAGAGTCTCTCAAAAATTATGTGGCTTTCTCTTATCTGTGGACAAAAGCCTGTGGTTACAGAAAAGCCTGACATTTTTGGAGGAAAAAACTTACTGGAGAAAATGTGTTTCCTGATTTGTCCTTATAACCAGGACCTCAGTCACCATACACATGAAAGTAAGTCATAGCTTGTCTAATTAAACACCCAAGTCAGTCTGCATAGGATTGCACCCCGATACATACTTTTCAAAAAGTCTAATTGGGAGTATTAAAATAAAAATCCCGAGAAGAATATGCATGTTTGAAGAAGAATACTTGGCATTGGTGTTTTTTTTACATTAAAAATAACTGCCCTGGGAAATTTGGATCTCCAGAAGCTTAAAACGTGACAGGTTTACCTTTCCAATTTTGCTGTTACCTTGAACGCTCCCTCAGTAACCTGTGGCCCTCCAGCCGTTGTTAGGTTACAACATGCTGAAGGGGCTGCTGGGAGTTGGAGTCTTAACAACCTCTGGAGGGCCACAGATCCCCCCCCCCCGCTATAGGGCATAGCAAATGGGCTGGTTATTGTAATGCTTTAATAATTATGCATATTCAATGAGTTCTCTTAATTATGCAATATCACCTGCACTAGCCAAAGTAGGATTTTCCTGGATACCAATAGCAAGAATATTATTTCTGTGATTCCATATCGTGACTATTAGCGAAGCTTGGAAAGGGAGAGGTTACCATACAGTATGTCTAGTGCCTATAAAAGCTTGTCCTCAACAGTTCCTTCAGGATGCTTTTCATTGCCTTTAAAAAAAAAATCCCCATGCCGGCAAAGCATTAGGAATTATTTATGCAGTTAAGATAATTTGACACATGTAGCCTGAAAATTTTGAAATGAAATTGAGCCTTTTATGCTGCAAACTGAAACATACTTTCTAGTGGGTCTGCTCCAGGGAACACAGTGGGACTTGGGTTAACATTCATAGGGTTGTGCTGTTAAAAATGTGAATAAAATACTCCATCCCACTGAAGAAACAAAACTGAAATATTGTGCTAAATGCATGCTGTAACAACATTATTAGACCACCCCCTATGAAATTACAGTGCATATCAGGATTTTCAGTGGTACTGTAGGGGTGGCAGAGTCTTTTAAATATTTCTGGTCGGCTAGCTAACACAGCCTACCAGCTTTGACGTTTGTCCATTTTATAAAGGAATTTGAGGTGTTACCCCTCCTTTGACTTCAGTTTTCAAGTATGCACTGGTGCATCATTAATCATAGGAAATGCAAAAATAAATAATATAGTTCCCTTGGATTTTTCATGTGAATACTTACCTTTTCCCTTTCCCCCCTTTTTTGTATATACAGTTGAGGTATTTTGATAACCCCTAACCTTTACTTCAACAAGGAGGTACAGTATAAAAATATTACCACAGTCTTCATATGAGCAGCTCTCTCTAAGAAAACCTCCAGATGAATATTTATTGGGAGGGGGGAGCAAATGTTTCTATACAGACTGACTTAGCTGAGCCTCATTTCTATATTTTAGACCACCAGTGTATAAAATTAAAAGCACATGGATTTTGAATCACTAGAAAAGGTTTGTAATTGATTAGCGCTGTATGAAAGTACTGGGGTAGAGTAAGTTTTGATTTGTGAATGGTTCTATTCAATAAAGATTAATCCTGTATGCCTGATAAAATCTTAGTCTCTCCTGTGAATTAGCTTTTTTCACTTGTTTATTTAACTGTCAAATATTTTGGTGGGGTTTTTTTTTTTATAAACTAACTGGAACATTTCTCTTCTTTACGAATTTTACATCAGATTGCGATATAAGGAAACTACCAATGCTCATGGAATAATTAAATCAATTCATTTTGTTGCTTATACTGTATTTCAAATCTCTGTACATGAAAAAAAAAAAGATGGCCTGTATGGATGCAGAAGGAGGTGGGGCTTCATTGTTAAATGTCTCCCCCACCTTCCCCCACCCAGATCTCTTGGGTATACTATATGCCATATGCAGACTTCATTTCATAGTAATGAGGTAGGGGATTTTAAAATACTAGAATGGCTATATTTCCCTTAAATTGCCTGACGTTTGCATCTGAAAGTACTGTTTTATTTCAAGTATAGCAACACATTCAGGTGCCTACTGTCTGTTGGGAAAGCATGAATAGTAATCAGTGGTAACTCATCGGTTTTCGTTTTTCAAGGAATATGTAACTTTGGAAGGAATCATTATATAACACTTGAAAAGTAAATAAACTGGTGATTTATTTTTATTTACGTATAAGCAGCATGTTGTGCATGCTGACAGATGAGTTGTAAATTGTGAGCATACTCTGGCAGGAAATTTCTGCAGCACAAGCCCCATTGAAAGGAATGGGAGCTGCTAAAGAGCACTAGTGCGCTCCATTCATTTGAATGAATCCCAGGGTATAGGCCGCCACAGATGTAGGATATACCGTATTTTTCGCTCTATAAGACGCACCAGACCACAAGACGCACCTAGTTTTTGGAGGAGGAAAATAAGAAAAAAATATTCTGAATCTCAGAAGCCAGAACAGCAAGAGGGATCGCTGCGCAGCGAAAGCAGCAATCCCTCTTGCTGTTCTGGCTTCTGTGATAGCTGCGCAGCTTGCATTCGCTCCATAGGATGCACACACATTTCCCCTTACTTTTTAGAAGTGAAAAAGTGAGTCTTATAGAGCAAAAAATATGGTATTTACTACTGCTGCTACATGTACAATAAAATAACAAGCTCTTAATTTAAGATAATATAACCCAAGGCCAAAACATTGCCTTTACATAAGATGATTATGTGGAATATTTCTAGCATAGGATGCAGTTACTGGCATATTCAGACATGACACCTGACAACATGTTTTAATGGTTGCATGGAACTGCCATCAGTTGCAAACGGAGGAAATCGGATGCTTCCTTTCTATCCTCCATATCGTTTTGGGTTAATTCTATAACTGATAGCTGATAATTAGGCTGATGAGGAAATGGTGGCCGATTGGAACAGCCCAGAAAGAAATATTGTGGAACTGTATGCATTAATAATAATGCAGGGCACCAGATGATGATACAGATTCCCAGAGGTGTGAATCCTAATAATTCTGGAACGCATATCTGCTGCCTATATTTCTCCTTTAAAAAACAGCAAGTTAAACAGAAACAAATAGTGTTCTCCTGTCTTAGCATTGTGCCTATCAAATCACCTGGAGGAGTTAATCTCTTTCCCCCTAAATAGAATGCTTATTGCTTGTTCCTGTGTGTGCTTATTTGAGTGCGGTGCATGGGGAAGGATGTGTCCCCAGACCAGGTAGTTTAAAGATCCACCCAAATTAGGGGAATTAAGTAGCCAGCCCTACATGTTATGAAAACTTTAGCCAACTATATTTCTTGTAATCTCATTTGGGATGTTAAAAGCAGAAGCAAGTTCACATATATGTGTTTCCTGTTGTAAACACTGGGATAATGTGGTCTGGCTACACTTGCGCTGTGCTTCATTAAGGCAGAGGTTTGGGTGAGAAGAAAAAACCTTGCCGCTTTTAAAAGCCTCAGGTTTTTCTGTTGCTATATTTTAGCATGCTGGCTATCTAATTACAGTGTAACTCAGTGTGACGAACTTCCAGAAAGTAGGGTTCTGAAGCATAGGACTATGTAATGCATCAGATGTGTTTGTATATCAGAAATGAAGTCGGTCCCTGTGTTGCATGAGCGGAAAAAGCCTTGCTTCATGTCTAATTGTGCTCACGGATGGCAGTGGAGTCATGGGCTTCAGCAAGAGCCGCTTGGAATAATGTGTGAAGTAGGAGGGGGCAAGGGAACTCCCACCACCAGCCAGCAGATACAATGCAGCTCAGCGTGCCTTTCCAGTAGGAATCAGGGTGGTCCTTTTTTCTTCTTTGAAGGAGCAAGGAAATTCAGTTGCTTACAACCCAACATAGTTTTGAACTAAAATGGACAACGTTAAGAAAATACTGTAAGTGATTTGCATTTCCCACCTCAGTTATGCTATATCTGTTGTTTAGATACTTTTGAACAGGTAGTTTTGTAGCATTTCAAAGGAGGCAAAACATCTCTGATCACTGGTCCAAGGACGACGATTGGCCTTTGAGATTGGGCAGTGTTTTACTGCATCTTTGAAAGCTAAATCTCAGCTGCACTATAAACTCAGTAGTTTCCCAGCTTCCTTGCTATATTTTGTATTTTTTTAAATAAATAAAAGTGGCCATTTTTATTTCATGTGGTATTTATGTATGTACTGACATAATTTCAAAAACAGATCTTAGACAGGAAAGTTCAAAGGGCTGTTAGAGGTGCTGTTTTACAGCTTGAGAACTTTCTTCATGTTTTGACATTCACATAGGTGGACTATATCTGCCGATTAAACTTATTATCCCAAGATGATATTTTAAGATGTCTACTTTAACAGGCATGCTTTGCAGAGCTTCTTTAAACATATTACTACTGTTGTAGAATCAGACTCATCTGCTCCATCTTTGTTCTCTTTTGCTACTTCCTAGTTTTGATGCCAAGGGGTTTATTAGCTTGTATGCATGCTTATTTAGAACAGCATAATTGAGTCCTTGTAACCTGATGCATTTGTAAAATTGTTTTCTTATGTAGGGGAAAAAACAAAACTCTACAGAAACTAATACTAAATATATTCGGTTCTATATACACAAGTTGGAAAAGACTATGACCTTGGAAGTAAGTTTCAATTGAAAACAGTAAGATTTACATACACTTAGATCAAAAAATTGAGATGCCAGCTGGTATGTGTGTGAATGAAAAATTATATGGCTATTTTTCCTTGCCTTAATAATTTTCGTATGATATTGAGTACTGTGGAAATCAACCCCAATAGCCTGCTGCAATGACTTTTGTGACATTAGAACTCTCAGAGAGCTGGCTCCTTTCTTCTAGGTCCCATGGTTAACATATTTGCTCTAAATTCTGATTTTACTGCTTGGTCCATATACACAATGCGTAGTGAATCACAGAAAGGTGAGCACACCTGCTATCTGAGCAATAGTGGGTACAGTAAAGTATATTAACTCTCAACTGTGCTTCCCATTTTAAAAAAAAAATAAGTATGTTGCCATCATGTTTATTTTCACTTCATTCAAATAGTGGTTTTAAAGAACAAGGTAAAATGTAAACAGCATACCATTTGTGGCAATCAGTAATATTTTGTAATATGTGAAAAAACCAGCACTTACCCCAGAAGAAGTTTTGCTGACAAGGTGTCACTGAGCTGAAGAGACTGTTCGATGCCATTGTTTTCCCCTCCCCTCACACAGCGTGTGTTATCTTCTGGTGCAAATACTGCTTGAAGCCTTATACTGAAATCACAAACCATAGCCAAACTTTGTTTCAGTTTTATAGCATGCCTGGAGTACATAGGTTCTATACTTTTCTCCTCTTATCAAAAAATTCTGAAACGCTGGTAAGATGTGAAAAGCAAAGCAAGGAATGAAAAAAAGAGAAGAGAAGAGAAAGAAAATAAGCAAATATTTGACAGATCTACTATTACTGAATAGACTGTGGTTTGAGAGCACTTACTGACTCTGTTGGTCTCGCTGGCTGCTGGTGACCTGTTGAGATTAACCATTTAAAAACCAAAGGCTTCTTGCTGCGTCCTTCTGGAGAAAGTTTGCACCGCACTTGTGGTTCTGTGGTTGTTTGTGAGGCGAATGAAGCATTCACACAATCCAAAAAAGCAAAAGCTTTTAAAACTCCTTTTTTTTGCAAGCACTGTTACTGGAGAGACAGAATCATGTGGTTTGTGACATCATAGTAGTCAAGTAAAGTGGGACTGCCCAACACTGTGGCTTTTCCTTTCCTCCCCGCTTTTAAAGTTTGACAAAAGCCCCGTGGTAAGGCCCTTCCTGGCATCCAGAAGGATATAGCTTTTTAATTTTTGTGACTCATGAGGATTTGGAGAGCATACAAAATGCTGAAAGAGCATAAACTTCTGTGCCGTTTAAAGCATATGGACAGCAGAACTTCATTTATACTCTCCCAAGTTTTCCTGCCTCTCTCTCTCTCTCTCTCTCTCTCTCTCTCTCTCTCTCTCTCTCTCTCTCTCTCTCTCTCTCCCTCTCTCTCTCCCTCTCCCTCTCCCTCTCCCTCTCCCCCACCCCCTCCTTATTGTGTCTGTGGAGAAGTATACCAGAATTGGCACAAATGTCTGTGTGAAATTCTGAACAACAGTGATGATTTACAATAATTTACATCTTTGGATTGTATCACGATCTTTGGGTCTGCTTCATATTTGCTGGTTCGCTGGATTCCCTTCTGTTTTTCTTTTTCTTCTTGTCTTCCTCTGCTTGTGAATCTGTAACTCATTGTAAGAAACTTTACCTTTCCTCAAGTTCTACCAGCAGACTGCTTACTGGGGGCTGTGTTTTTGGGGCTATAATTGGCTGTCACTGAAGTGTTAGTCTGGGGATTCCTTTGCAAACCTTAAATCATGTCTGTCTAGGTTACGTGCTCCCAAGGCTAGTTGGCAGCTTTATGTAATGAACATTAAGTGCAATTATATGTCAGCCTTTTCTGTTTCGTAGAGATCCTGTCATCTGCATATTGTGACTTACACATTTTAAAGCAGAGACAGGGAGGATGTAATATACAAGATATTTGATACAACTTGTGATAGTAGTTAAGGGGAAATGTACGTAATGCATTTGAGAGAAAAGGAACAGTGCTTGCTTTTCCAAAAGGAATTTCTCTTAACAGATTTCGGCAGTCAATGGGAATGCTTGCTTTGAAAGTGAGCACAGATCTGGTACATATGCTCAGGGTGGGCACTTAGGCATGCACCTTTCATATGGTCTCTTTAGATGTGTCAAAATACGGTCGCCTACCAGAAACTTCAGCTATGCTAGTGCGCATAGTTAAAATGAATGTGGTGTTCTGGGTGTAATTTGGGCTTAATTTTTTTTTTAATTGCAGGATGCTGTGCACACTACAGAATAACATGCAGAGACACTAGCATGGTAGTGTTTTGATTTGCTCATTTGTGTTAAGAACAAAATTGGAAACATCTTTGAGAAACTGTATGTTCCCTGGCCTTGTTCATTTGTTTTTATAGCTTATTTTGTTAAAATGGTCACAGGCTATTGATAGTTTATTTCCATAGATTTAGCAGCATTATTGGAGGATTGAGCTAATTGTGGCAAAATACTGAGTGGTGTCCACTTTCTAAGTGTTTTATAACATTTGGCTGTGACATTTCTCAGATGCATAATATTTGGCATCCTTTCTGTTCCACTTGCTCTCTAAACAGGATAGCAACTGGAAATGCCAGACAGGAAAGTGATGCTGGGGGTGAAGTGGGCTTGTAAAATTACATGGGGTGGGGGTGATAATGGATCAGGGAGAGCAAGGGGGGGCAAAAACAGGACACCTTGGAGGGAGGAAATGTACATTAGATTGCAAACATCTTATGTTGACCATAATTTATTACATATATTTATGCACATCATTACTTTTCCTCTCTGTTTGAGGTACATTGAATTGTTCTTGGATTGCCTGTGTGCTTATGGCAATCTCTTACCTCCCCTCTTAAGACCATCATCTAATGCCTGAATTAGCTTGCATAAAGAAAGTCAAATCATTTGAATTGTGACACAATCAAATGAAGTAATAGAAAAAATAATAATAAAAGATATGTACTTGTTACTGCTTGAGTCTATGCATGGTTACTTGGAAGTAAGCCGCACTGAATGTCCCCAGGATTTCATTCTTTACCCTGCTATCCTAAACATGTCTGTTCAGAAGCAGGGCCCATTGAATTCAATGGTGTTTATTCCTAGGTTAGTGTGTATAGGATTGCAGACATAGTAAGCAGATTTTATTTGTGAGCATAAATTGTGAGTGTTGCTTTGATTGAAATTTTTGATAAATAAAGTTGTAGCTAAGCTGTATCCTGACTTATTAATGAAATCCACAGTTCTCACAACAACCTGACTATATAATTTTTTTAAAAACTTGCATTATGTAATTGCGCATCAATGTGAGTGCCGCTGTTTATGTCACTTCAGTGTATTTCTTCATATTTCCTTCTGTATACTTTGCCTAATGTTATGGCTTTGAAAATTCGTGCTCCCCCCCTTCGCTGATGATATTGCCCTATTGAGTTGACTTTCTCCATAGTCTTTGCTTAGGGAGGCAAGGTAGGTGTAAACATAACAAAAAAATCACCTTTCTGCTACTATGTAATTGAAATAGGTATCTCAGTGTACTTTTTGCAGTTGTCTTTTTCATTCATTTGTTGTATGAATGGATTCCTTATTTGCTCTCGTCAAATCAATAACTATGCTGAATAAAATTTTATGAGCAATGGCAAATTATCTGTTGCACTTAGATATAAGCACTACAGTACTTTATGATTTGTCTCATCAAAAATGGCTTGTGCTTCTTGAAAAGGAAGAGTGAGAGACATCAATATGTAGGAAAAAAATCTTCATAATTCAGCTCATTTTTATTTCTAAAAGAGCTTTTCAGTGATAAAAATTTATAATTTTATTTCCAAAGTAGAAATACTTGTGAACCATCATCAGTGATAGTTTCATTGTTTCATTCAGAAATCATCATGAATGATTGTCTCTCTAGAGAAATTCCAGAAATTTCTGGTGCAACTTAGTAGCAGCAACTGCAAACATGGGCTTTTTGGTATGTCTATTTTTTCTTAAAAATTAAATATTCATTTTTATTAATTGAATTGGCCTGTTGGTGTGTTTGATCATAAACAGAGGCATGTGGCAGACGGGCGGAATGGAAATAGCACTCATCCTGTATAACCTGCATTCCAGCAGGTAGAGGAGTCGGGGGGGGGGGTCATCTGCCACCTGGTGCTGAAAGCAAAGGCAGAAAAGTGACCCGTGCAACTGAATTTGCTGTTTTGCTATGAAATCATGAACAAGTTGACTGTTTGCCACTTATATAGCCACTTGAACCACAAAATGTTCAAAATTTGGAAAACCTGTAATCTTCACTTTTTGCATGGTGTTTAAACATTCTCGTGTGTTCACTTTAAACAGTGTGTGTGTTGTAAATGGTATGTTTAAAAAGTTTATTTGTCCCAAAGAAGTTTGTTTTTATAACAAGTTTGGACAGTTTTTTTGGCTACTTATCCTTGTTTTAATATCATATAGACGATGATTCCAATTTTGCCACAATAAGTAACAGAGACACAAACTAGCAGACATGACTGTTTAAGTTCAGACTCCATCAGAGTTGACTGTTTAAAGGCATCAAATGACTTTATCGCTTTTCTTTGTACTCTAGCATTCTCAGCAAATGAAACTTTTTATCTTATAATTGTCTCTTCTTAATTTATTTAGCATACTGCTTCAAGTTGTAATGTATAATTATAGTATTTCAGCATTTTGCATCAACATGTTTCTGCCGGGACTTGAACTGACAATTGTGCAATAGATTAGATATTGCCAACAGTGTGTTTGTCACAGGGAAAATAATACTTTCACCCCAAATACAAGACAACTAACTGGAGTACTTCTGTTATGATTAGTTGCCTAAATCAGCGGTGGCTGATAAGAGCTCCCTCTGCCTTTGAAGGTGTTCTGTGCATTCAAGGAATCTTAGGGCATTTTCTCTCCTGAGAGTGCTCTTTCATTCCTCTTACTTTTCCATTTCCCTTTCTGCTTACATATTGAATAGCCTAGCACCACTAAAAGGTTAATTTCAGAAGCTGGATGAAATGTAATTTTTTAGAATTTCTCTCTAGTGTAAGTAAGTATATTGACAGAGACTTGGGTTGTTGTTTTTTTGCTGTGCATTCTTTTCTTGTTATTTTTATCACATTGGTATCCTTCTAAGGAACTTAGGGTGGCATAAACTGAATTTTTCAATGCTTTTATCATTGCAACAGCACTGTGGGATGTTATGGTGAGAGTTATTGACTGGCCCAATAGCACCTATTAAGCTTCATGGCTGCCAAAGGGATTTGAACCTGTCTGTCTCTGGTCAGTGCACAATATTTTTTTAACACCGTTGCAGTGACATCCTCACTGCATCACATTAACAATTTGGCATTAAAGATTACTTAAAATGGGCATCCCTAAAATAGATCAAGGTCTCATTCAAGCAGCAGTCCTTTTGGAAATTATTGGGGGGAAATGCCGCCTCCTCTCCTACTCCGACCCCATGTCTGTTGAGCTCAGCATTGCCTACTCTGACAGGCAGCCGCTTTCAAGGGATTCAGGCAGGAGTTTCTTCCTGCTCTGCCTGGAGATGGTGGGGGTTGAACCCGGGACCTTCTGCTGCTGAGCCTGGGCTCTTCCATGGCTCCTTCTCTCCCAGGCCATAGTCCTTCCACTGGCAAGTGCAGAATGGATGGGAGCCCAGTCTGTTCTTCCCCTTCCAACTTGACTGCTCTTTGAGGGAAATTGGAGATAGTATGGGGTAATTTTTGTCCCCTCGTTGGAGGAAGGCTTGAGATCTTTTCTCCCCCTTTTGACATGCTCTAAAGTATAGCTGAGTCTAGGAGGAGGAATGCCTCCATAAAAGCTTCAAATCTGCAAATTTTCTATCCTTGTGTTCAATTGGTGTACAGAAGGGAAATGGAATCATGATTTTGTTCCTACATCAGAAGGACAGGATGTGAGAACGGGCTCTTAGCTCATCCAGCTGCACATACCTAGAGGCCATTAAGACGTGCTGCTCACCTTGTGTCAGGCAGACGCAGCACCAGGTTGAGGCTGCACCAGAGGCTGTGAAAAGGAAAACTCTCTCTGCCTCCTGGATGTGACTGGGAGACAGCTTGTGTAATCTGCTAGATCCTCTGCAGTCCTCTGGAGAGAGGGACTTCTGAGGAAGCCTCCAAGTTCCTGTGTCCTACTAGGCTGTGGTCAGCAACTCTGACATCTGCTTCCTCAAGACTCGGCTCCCCAGCTGAAACTCAGGAGTTGAGGCTGGGGAAAATGTCCAGCTTCTCCTGTGTTTTCCTTGGCTGCAGCATAAGTGGGGCATTCACCCTCACATCATTTCCCAAAGGAAAGGAGCCATTCTTATGAACTTTCCAGCTACTGGAAGAGAGAGCAAAGCCCAAGTGAGACATGTGAGGATTGTAACCTTAATTTGCAAGGAGCACTTCTTTTCTATTAACCTGACATTTCAGGGACAGAGTTTATTAGTAGATGGCAAACATTTTAACCCTTACCGCCAGACCTGCTGCGTGTGGTTCAGCTTGCTGTGTGGTTTGTGCCATTTTCTCACTTCACAGGTTCACTGTGAAAATCATGCTAAATGTGCACCAGAAATGGTGGCATGCTAAATGTGCACATTTTCTTGTCGTTGTTCTTACAAATTAATGCATTTTTCTGTGCGATTATTTTTCAGCATTTGTAGACTGTGTTAACATAGATTTTTATTCAAATGCAGTCCTACTGGAAGCAGTTAGTTGGTTCAGGCCACTATCTTTTTTGCTTTATCCTCCAGTCTTATTTTTCTTTCAGACAGAAAATAAAGTCAACTTTGCACAAAATATGGGAAACTTTTCTCTCATAACAGTTGAGGATGTGGCTAGGTTAAAGCAGGAAACTGCTACCCACAATGCAATGTTACTTACACTACCACTTAATAAAATTTATTTCAAACATGCTACTGACAAAACCAAAGAAAAATAATATCCAAACTATGCTAGTTACTACTCTAAATATATCTTGGGAAAAGTGAAAGTAATCTCTGGAGCCTTTTAGCTCAGTGGATAGACTACTGCCAATAATTAAAGTACAGGAGTTTTCTCAGAAACTGGCAGACTGAACTATTTTTAGATAGCCGTGTCCCTATAAAATTGGGCAACCCTCTTAACGTTCTTATGAGCATTGTAGTAATTGCTGGGTGGAGAAGGAGGTATGTGATGGCTTATGGATATTTACATATAATTTGAATTTGCTTTTTGAATCTATGTTTGCATTCTTTTTTGATTCGGTACTTGGAATTTATTTTATTTTGCCATAGTCAGTTCCCCAACATCTTCAGTCCTGAACAGGTTAATGTTTGAACATTTTGGCCAGTTTGTGTTCTGACATGGGATTTTTTGTGTTTTGTGTTTGTGTTCAGAAGGAAGATTAAAACATCTACTTTTCTTTTTTTCACCCCCTGCCCCAATAATCCTCTCTAACCCTGCCATCATCTGATTCTACTAGCGTATATTTTTTAATAAGATAGTTGATGCAAGAAGTGTCTTCATGTCTGTTAGTGATGCCTCCAAAAGCAATGTTCCAGTGTAATCTCTGCGAATCAATGTGAAGTTACAAAGATGATAATTATAGAACTGGCATGGTTTTTCTGCATAAGTTTGTGTGCACGTTAAGGGTGATTCTCTGAAGGAAGAATTTTGAAGTGTTTCTTCTATAGTTAAGAGGTCTTATCAAGAACAGCTGCTGCTGTTCTGTGGATCACACCCATGGACTCATGGTGGTCTGCTGCACAACGTTCTTCAGCTTTGACAGGTGAGACAGAGACTCTCCAGTGCCACTGCTTTTGGATGACTCTAGCTGTGGTTGGAGAAAGTGCATCATGCCAAAATATATGGGTAAGACCACACACAGTCTTTAAAATAGTCATTGTAAGCTTATTTTTAGGCAATATGGTTCTTGACAGTTCTTTAAGTTGCATGCCAGTTTCACTGCTGCTTATAGATTTTTTTCATTTATTTTAGTAATTGCAATTGCAGATTTCAATCTGCATTTGTAAATCTACCTCACAGCATTTGCACAGGGGAAAAATACAAGCTAATTCCTTTAAAGCCTTGATAGAGATTCAGGTTGAAATATTATAGCTGAACGTTCATGTTACCCATAGTTTTCTGTCAGGGATTTAACGTTGAAGCCCTTCCTTGCAGAGGTGTAGTTAAGCAATAAACATTTGTTCCTGGCTTCAGATTTATACTTGTTCCAGATGCTTCAAGTGCATTGTAAAAGATGCATAGTTAGGACACAGACATGAAATCTGTTCAATAGAATTAATAGAAATCATTTTTAAGTGTTCTATCACAAGAAACTGCTTTTGAATTGCCTATGGCATATTGAGACTATGCTTGACAGCTGATACATGTTCTACCTGGTAGATGTATTGGCAGACAGAACTTATTCTACCCCCCCCCCCAAAAAAAAACCCCACACCCCATAATACAATGATTTAAATGTCCCAGGGACGTTTAATAAGATTTTGAGATGTGGGTAGCAGAAACTACTATCCATAACTGTCAATTAACAATTGTGAATGTGTAACTGATTTTTTTCCCCTTCACTTGTAGTTCTGAAATGATTATGGCATCTGAATAATCAGCAAGTGGTTGCTTACCAGTCAAACACTCATTTTTTTCCAAAAAAGTATAAATGTTGGGGATGCTTTGTGAATAATGTATCAATGTGAATTATTCAACTAGTAGAAAAAGGAGATGGGGGCACAAAATAATTTGACTATAATGAAAACGGTTGTTGGGAGAGGAAGAGATTAATTTCAGTTTTTTGCTTGGACAGTTTCGCTCATTAATCTGGAAAGGCAGACGTCTAAAAGATTTTAAATTTTAGCAAAACAAGTATGCTTTGCCTTATGCTATCACTAATTGTTCTGCTAATTGTTACAAGGCAGTAGGAGCACTGGTTTGATATTCCTCGTCTGTTTCATTAAGCAGGACTACACCTGAGTTTCACATTCAATCAGCAGTTAAGTTTGCTCAAAGCACCTTCTGCCCTCCTACACAGAGGAATCGGTCAACCCTTTCTGAAAGGGGTTTGTGGTCAATAGCAGACTCTTGAAGCCAGTTCTCAGTTTGGGAATTATCTGTCTGGGTGATTCTCAGATTGGAGCAACTCATTTCAAAGGGCTTGATGCTGTCACTAAAGAAACACCATTTAGTATCCCAGTTGCTGGGAATCACATGTGGACAAAATGGCTCTCATTTCCTGCTTCCAGGCTTCCCACAGGCTTCCCACAGGTCAGTCACTGCCAGAACAGGATACTGGACCAGATGGGCCATTGATCGGATCCAGGATGCTTGTCTTACGTTCTTCTCTGCCCCAAACAGTTCTGTTTTCCCATTCCCAATTCTAGGTCAGTGGGATGGGTGGATGGATCCGCCCCTTGAATCGAAGGCAGGCAGCAACCTTTCTGGAGGTAGAGATCCAGCATGCAGTTCTGCTTCTGCCTTAGATGAAAGTGCAGCCAGTAGCCATGTTTAAAGATGCAAGGTGCATTTTATTTCTCAACTAAAGTATTAATTGCCCTGGACTGCCATAAATTTTTAGCAATTTCCTCACCCCTAAGCTTTCTGTCTACTAGATGCAAAATTCCAGAGACCTCTGCAAGCTCCCATTTCTTGATGGTGGGACCACCTGGAAGCAACAGAATAAAAAAATGAAGGCAAGACAGTGAAGCTGTGAGAAAGAGAAGCAAATCACAAAGGAGAGAATTCTAACATTCACTGCAGGAAAAAAAAAATCTGTGTAAATCCCACTGGGTTAAATGGGGCTTACTCTTGGCCAGGCAAGTATGTCTATCAAAAAATGTATTTGCAGTGGAATGAGACAGAAGAAGAATGAACTAAATATCTTTGTATGTAAAAGGGGACCTGAGATAAGCAGTTCCATGTTAGCAATATTACTTAGTTTTGAGGTCTCCAAGACAATGTAAATAGGAAACCAGGAATGCAAATAGCCAATGAAGTAAAGACGGCTGCCGATGCCCTGTGATCAACTAAGGAGGAGGAGGAGCAGAATGTCACTTTCCACGTTGCACTAAAGGGAATGCATAAATTGATGGATGTGCACTCCCCCTTTCAGTGCTCAAAAATGTGAATAGAATATTTAGTGAATCACTAGTTCTTTCTGCCAGCAGTCTTCAAATAGAATAATATAAGAAAGGATTAGGGTGAAGTAGTTTCCACACCTTTTTCAGAACAAAGATCAGCTTGGTCTAAAAACTGAACCCTTTGCTCTAAGAAAGCCAACATTAAAACAATGACTACTACCTAGAGAACAGGCAGTTTTGGACCTCAGTTATTTTACTTTCTACACATAACAAATTTATTAAATGATCAGCTGAGGTGGCAGAGGGGCCACTCTTTGTGGAATTAATGAGTACTAAATATTAGCAATTTTTTTAAAAAAGAGGCTATCTCGAGTATAACAGATACTATTACATTTAGACAAGCCTCCAAGCCACATGTACAGTGGTGCCTCGCAAGACGAAATTAATTCGTTCCGCAAGTCTTTTCGTCTTGCGAGTTTTTCGTCTTGCGAAGCACAGTTTCCCATAGGAATGCATTAAAAATCAATTAATGCGTTCCTATGGAAACCGCCTTCAGACCAGGTCCGGGGACAGTCTGTCCCCTGACCTCTTCTGAAGGCCGGCGGGGGGCGAAAGTCTTTACTCCCCCCCCCGCCTGCCTTCCCGGGACAGCGGAGAAACGCAGAGCTGCGTTTCTCCGCTCTCCCGGGAAGGCAGGCAGGGGGGAGCAAAGACTTTTGCCCCCCGCCCGCCTTCAAAAGCCATCCGGGATAGCGGGAAGCGCTTCCCTGCTATCCCGGACTGCTTTTAAAATGCTGGCGGTGGGGAGCAAAGCCTTTCGCCCCCACCGGCCTTCCTGGACCTCTTCTGAAGGCCAGAGGGGGGGGGGAAGGCTTTGCTCCCCACCGCTAGCATTTAAAAGAGGTCCCCGGAGATTTCCCTATGGGCTTTCTTCTTGCGCAGCAAGCCCATAGGGAAATTCGTTTTGCGAAGCGCCTCCAAAACGGAAAACCCTTTCGTCTAGCGGGTTTTTCGTCTTGCGAGGTGTTCGTCTTGCAGGGCACCACTGTATAACTGGGAAATGAGTGCTTTATTTTTTGCTGGTACTCAACGGTGCACAGTCCTGGCACCTCCCCCCCCTCAAATTCTGCGATGTCTGCAACAGGGCAAGGGCTTGCAGGTGCCTGGCTGTTGCACATGTGCACTGCCTTCCCACCCTTTCGCTGGTGGGGGCGGCAGGCAGGGCCAGAGGTTTGGGTGGGCATGGAAGGAGAAGGGGGAGGCCAGGAGAGGGAGGGGTGGGTGTGGCCTCTGTGAGCCTGTGCTTGCGTGGCTGAGCGGTGGTGCGGGTGCAGTGTGGCATGACCACTGTGAGGGGACAGGACGTGGCGGGCAGCAGACATTTTGGGGGTGGTCCCACGATGCACCCCCAGGTGAGTACCGGCACTTTCTGTTTTTTGTTTTTTTAAAAAGGCACCTCTTCAGATCAATAATGCCTCTGGACCTTTGTAGAAGTATCCAATACCTATACAGTTTATAAATTGAGAGAATTGTCAAAAGAAATATTGACACAGCCATATCTCATGCTTCATAGATTGCCAGAGATTTATAGGAGTAGTTCAGATTAATGTCAGAAGAGTAATCAATAGAGCAGTGATCCACCAGCAGTTGTCAAACTCTCCCGGCAAAAGGACTTTGACTGGGAAGGGTGATATTTGAGATCCTAAAGTATGCTTTTTAACACATTTTGAACCACACCTCTCAAAAAGCAGAGGGGTTCTACTTCTCCATGCGATACTGCAAGCAAAACTTAAAGTATGGAAAATATTGAAGAAGAAAGGACTGCGTTCAACAAAGCAATTTAATAAATTGCAATAATATAACTGAAGCAGTTGCAGTAGATAAAAATTATTAAAATTGACAATAAACTCAAGCAAGCAAGTAGAAAGCCTCTCTGGTCTGTTTTCAAAGTATTGGCTAGGTAGTGGAAGGCAGGAGCTGTCCCTCCTCCCGAGGAAGAGAGTCTCTCAGTTCAGGTGGGGCCCAAGAGAAGGCAGGCTTGCAGGCTCCACTCAGCAATCATCAGCCCAGTGAGTCAGTGCGGCTTGCAGGAGGGCACAATCTTTTAGGGAGCTGTGGCCTAGGAATCTAGAGCCTGAACCTTGGTAATCACCAGAACCTTGAATTGTGCCTGGAAACAAATTAGTAACCAGTGCAACCATTGTAACACGGGGGCAAAACACATACCTATCAACACCCTTGCTTTTTTGAGCAAATGAAGTTTCCAGAAGTTTTTCACAGACATATCCATGATACAGTAATTCAAGCTAGATGCATCTAAGGCATGTGTCATTCTCTCTCTTTTTACTTCAATAAGTGTAAAAAAGTCATTTTGCCTTTTTATGTTGTCTTAAGCATTCTCAGGCATTTTAGGTCATTTGTTGTTTCTTTGTTGATTTACATGATCTTTTACTTATTAAAATAGGCTAAATATCATTTTGTTACTTTGTGGTACCAAATTTTGTTTAGGGTGGGTTTGCTGCTGCCCTGGAGCAGAATTGTTTATATATTCGTTTCAAGAAAAATGATACCAGGCTTTTGAAAAATGAAACACTTGTAAAAGTTTGTGGCATCTCTACAAGTTAAACATATATTGATGAAAGCACTATGAAGAATACCTAATTTGGATATACTTCAGACAAATTACAAAGAAATCACTGAGGGTTTTGGATTGTGGGCAGGAAGAGAAAGGTTGGTAGTTTAGCTTTCAGTTTTATCCCCCACCCCCTGTTCCGTCTAAAGAGCTTGGGCAAATGACTTCTGTTTACAAGTTATACTTTTTCTGGCATTGGTGGAAGATGATATTCTACTTGCTTGTATATATGAATGCAGTGGTTTGTTTTCTTAACTGTGTTTGGAATATTCTTTGTACCTGAGGTGTCAGTATTAATTCTGCTGCATGAATAAAAATGGTTATGTTCAAGTATTATAGTTTTGGTTTCATAAAATACTTTATAGCACCCCAATGTGCGGTCCTGAACGTGGGCTGTATTTTTGCATTTCAAACAATAAGCAGAATTGGCTTTATTTGACTAAATCACTTTAGACTGCAGGGGTAGAAACAAATATTTGAATGCTTTCCGGCAAGAACACCCCCCCTTTATTATTAAGGGAAGGCCTCTGCCTAGTCTTCTTCCAACAAGCTGTTTCTCTCTATCAAGGATGGGAGACTCACTCCCTCCAGATGTTGGGCTTCCAACCCCTTATCATCCGCAGCTTGCATGGCCAAAGGTCAGAGATGATGAGAAGTGGTAGTCCCCCAGCATCTGGAGGGTCTCAGGTTCCCTCTCCTGCTCAGGGACATTCGAGTAATGTGGGAATATTCCCGCTCACACCTGCAGCCTCAGGAGCACAGGCTGGGGAAAGCTTTACCTCTTGATTCTGCTGATTTATGTAAACTGAGTAAGAGGACTGTGCCCATGTCATTCTGTCACATCTTATTTCCTTTATATACACGTCTGTTAAATCCAGCAAATTTAACCTCAATGAAACAGGTGAAAATGGACAAACTAGAAGATTTAAACTCATGCAGATGAAATGTTTAGCTCTTATTTTGCCATACGTTTTGCACACGATGTATATGTTTCTTAAATGCTTCCTATTATTTGAAAGGATAATGCAGGTGGCTCAGTTTTCCTTGGCTGAGAGAGTTCACCAGCAGCTAGTCTGGCCCTCTCTAGGGGCTCTTCCGTAATTTGGCATTCTCTGAAGGTTAAAGAATTTTTTTTATTTGTTCTTTGATCTTTGTAATCCGGAAGTGAAGTCATTCCCTCCTTTCTGTGCAGGCTTCCAAAAACGCCTTTTCTTCATCTTTCCCAGCTGATGAAGTCTTCTCTGCTCCAGTCCTTTGTCTGTGCTTAACAAGTTTCTTCACATTCTAGATTTCACCCCCACCAGGTCTCTGCTACTGTGTAAGCTTGTAAGCAGATGTCTTGCAGGGTATGAAGTGTCACTTTAATTCTGTTTACTAAACTTTGCCTATAGACCCTTTCAAAGTGTAGTCACAGATCTAATTTTGTGCTGTGCATTCATTCCTGTTTATTGCCCTATAAAAAGCACCACTTTGAAAAGCGCTTAGAAGTCTTTTTGAATGCAAGACATTTTGACTGAGATCAACATTTCGTTGTTAACAGCTGTGATTCTGTAAGCTACTGTTAGTGGTTTCTAGAAGCTAATTTGTCAGCTAGCTGGCACACTGAGCTCATTTGCCAAAATTAGGGCTTGTCATCTGCCCCATCATAATTTATGAACAGAGTCGGGAGAGAAATTTGTTTTGCTTGCAATTTTATCTGGACACACCAAATTTGCACTTCTTGAACTAATATATGAACTGAAGCACACCTCTCATGCTGAATTCTGTGACACAGTTCTCTAACCAAAGGATGCGCAGGAAATGTATATGTTAGTGAAACGTGCATACAAAATTGTGTATATTGTGAAAATGATGCACAAGAATGCATTTTATTACGGAAAATTGCTTGCAAAAATGCATTTACGAGTCAGAATTGCATAAAAAAGTGAGTATATTGGGGAAAATGTGTACAAAATGTACAAGAAATGATAAAAAATTATTTTTTTAAAAAAATCACAAACATAGGCAAAAATGAGAAGTGGAGAGAAATGGAAATGTAAAGATGTATCCATCCCTATTTGTTGAAAGGACAGAGTCATCTGCAAGTAATTCCCCGCCTTCAAACTTATTTTATTCATTTTTCACAAAACCAAACCATAAACATTACATTGTGTCCAGTGTTGCAGCTTGCATTACGTATTTGCTGCAACTAAACAATACAAGAGCGCTCTTTAGACAAATCAACTCTTTAGATAACTTAGATAGCTAGATAACTGGGAAGAGAGTTCGGGATTATTATTATTATCATTTAAATATAAATTGTCTGTCGTTGTTTTTCAATTTGATCCATTTACATGGTTTTGTATTTATTGTGGTTTTTTATGCATTGTGACTTGCTGTTACTTTTATTGATTATAGTTTAGTAATTATTTATTATAATTGTTAATGTTTATTTACTGATTTTTTATTTTATTGTGTACTATTATATTCTAATGGCTTATTGAATATTTATTCAATATACGTTGTTTATTTCAAATCTGTGTTTTTATTATTTCTTATGACTTTTTCATATTGGATCAGATTGTTATATGGTGTGTGATCTTTGTTATATATTTTGTTGTTTATATTTTTAGTGAAGTGGGAGGGACTGGTACTGATACTATCTGGGGGAAAATACGAGAATCTCGGTACTATTGATGTTTTTTATTACTGCAATGTGTCCAAGGCAGCTTAGGTTAATATGCTTCAGATTTTTTAAGATCCTATTGCATGCTTTATAAATATTTTATTGTTCCTTCGGCTTAACTGTTTAATATAAGATGTGAGAGTTAGTCCTAGATATTTTCAGCCGCCATGAGCTATGGCTAAGCGCAGGTTAAAGGTAAAAGGATCCCTGACCATTAGGTCTAGTCGTGGCCAACTCTGGGGTTGCGGTGCTCATTTCGCTTTATTGGCCGAGGGAGCCGGCGTACAGCTTCCGGGTCATGTGGCCAGCATGACTAAGCCGCTTCTGGCGAACCAGAGCAGCGCACGGAAATACCATTTACCTTCCTGCCAGAGCTGTACCTATTTATCTACTTGTACTTTGATGTGCTTTCGAACTGCTAGGTTGGCAGGAGCAGGGGTCAAACAACGAATTTGAACCGCCGACCTTCTGATCGGCAAGTCCTAGGCTCTGTGGTTTAACCCACAGCGCCACCCGCATCCCATAAGCGCAGGTTAAGGTAAAGGGTAAAGGGAACCCTGATCATTAGGTCCAGTCATGACCGACTCAGGGGTTGCGCGCTCATCTTGCTCTATAGGCTGAGGGAGCCGGTGTATGTCCACAAACAGCTTCTGGGTCATGTGGCCGCTTCTGGCAAACCAGAGCAGTACACGGAAACGCCATTTACCTTCCCGCCAGAGTGGTCCCTATTTATCTACTTGCACATGATGTGCTTTCGAACTGCTACGTGGGCAGGAGCAGGGACAGAGCAACGGGAGCTCACCCTGTCGCAGGAATTCGAACTGCTGTCCTTCTGATCGGCAAGTCCTAGGCTCTGTGGTTTAACCCACAGCGCCACCCGCGTCCCGCTAAGCGCAGGTTAGAGAGAAGCTAATTGCAACCCTCTGTGTTCAGAATGACCAGAAGTGTTGTTGATTTGGAATAATTAATTTGAAAACCTGTCATTTTGTGGAATATGTCAAGTTGCTCCCATCTATAGAGCAGGCCCTCCTGGGGGTGCCATAGGATCAGGAGTGTGTCATCTGCAAACATGTTCGCTTGGTGTTCTACACCCCTTTTACTGTAGTGTTCCCACAACGTTTTGCTGCAAGCACCTCTATAATCACTGCAAACAGCAGCAGGGATGGAGGGCGGCCTTGATGTGTACCTCAAAGCAGGTCAGATACCGGGAAATCAAAACCATTAACCAAAATGACAGCTTGAGATGTAGAATAAAATTGTTGGATTAAGTGTAAAAATTTGGAGCCAAATTGCAGCTTGAAAAGTAGACATTTAAAAATGACCAGTCCACTCTATCAAAGTGGACCAGATGCCTTCCATTTGTGAAGCTCATTGACTGTATTCATGGCTGTTCTGATTGAGTTGGCAATGATATATTGCCCAATAAATATATTAAGACTGTTCAACATTATTGCTGAGAATAACTTTGCATTGACATGAATGAGCACCATCAGTCTGCAGGACTCCTCTTGTTGGGTCTTTACCTGGTTTCAGTGGTAGAACAAGCATAGATGCATGCCAAGTTTGGGGCACAGAGCATCTCTCTAGTATAGAAATGCATAGTTTAGTCAACCATGGGGAAAGTTCCTTTAAAAAAATAACTAAATTGTTTTATAGAATTCCCCCGTGATCCAGCTCCGATGCCATGGACTGGCTGAATGCAAAGGAATGATGGGAGGCACCAGCTGGGAACCCCCATGGGAAGAAGGCTCAGAGCCAGGGGAGTGGTGGTGGCATGATGGTGATGATGATGATCATGAGTGGTCAGAGGGAGAAGGTGCAAACTGGGGGGAGGGAGAGGTGTCAGAAGCTGAAGAGGTAACAGGGTTTAGTGAGCAGGAAGAGGCTGTGGCAGAGAGCAGTTCAGACTCTGAGGCTGAAGCGTTGCCATCTGTGAAAGGTTGAAGGGAATGCATCTGAGGATGAAATGGATTGCAGGTCTTCTAAGGAGCCTGTTGGTCTAAAAATATCAGGCCAGGGAAAGAAAAGGCCTCTTGGTTCAAATTATTTTAGCTGAACATTGCTGTGTTACACTGGCAGTAACAGTGTAAAAACAACCTTGCAGGCCAGTGGTACAGAAAAAGTATGTGCAGGGATTTCATTGATTTTGGGCATTTATATGCTACCCAACTAACCATACCCTCTAAGTCACTTATAAGTTTAAAAGATTAAAATACAAATATAGTCAATAAGATTAAGATTTTCATTTTGTTGAGCTGGGCTTGGATGCTGGCATCTGCCTTTTCTGAGATCGTCACCTCTCCTTTGTCCAGCCTGCCTTTCAGTCTTGTCCTCCACAATTTCTTTTCTCCAAACTTTATCGCTACCCCTTTATTCCAGTTGCGGGGGAATAAAGGCAGTTTAAAGTGGACTGGATGCATCTTGTGTCTGCATTTTTTCCATCCAATTGCCAGTCCATACTCCCCCCTCCCCTCGCTTCAATGTGGATTTTCCCATTCTGCAGATAATCTAATTAGAAAAAATAAGATGTTATTGTCCACAGTCACTGCTGATGTGGATGCTCCTTCGTGCTTCTTTTGTAGTGGGAATTTTGTCATGTGTGAAGGGACTTTTCTCTGGGTGTTCTCTGTCACCACACTGCTGCTCATGTTGCCTCCCCACATTTTGCTTTGGGTGGCCTAAAGGTGAACAAAGACAGGGGCGTCCGTATGTTTGATAGATGCTCTCCTGTCTCCTCCCATTAAGGCACAGTGGTTTTCTGTGCAGGGGTGTGCTACTTTAGCAGTATCAGCAGTGGGAGATAAAAAAATTATATATGAATGAACAGCACAATAGGTGCAGTGTTTGGTATAAATCTGAAACAGTAAGTCGTAAATTCCTATAGGGCATTCCATTCAATTTTTTAAAGCAAACTGTAGAAAAATCATATTTAAATACTGGGTCATTCCAGGTTAAACTAAATAAATAATAATGAATGGCAGCTTAATGCTAGACTGTATGTTGAAAAAAACTGTGAATAGTTGGAAATTCATATACAGTATTAGTTTAATCTCTAATAAAAATCAGTGGAAGGGCTCGGCAGATCCCTTCTCATCCAGCCAAACTGGAGAATGCTGCTCACAGGAGTCTGCAAGCCTGACTTTACAATCTGAATCCATGGGCTTCGTTTTTTCTTTTCTTTTCAATGGCGCTTCATGTGGCCTGAATTCCCTTCTTCAAAATGGGCAGGTTTCCCAGAGAAAATATGATACTACTTTACTAATCAGGATGGAGCCTTATCCTGCAATGGGACCTACATTTTGCTCTTTTTACCACATCATTTTTGTTTTCTATGCAGACGAAAATAGACACAGAGTAAACCAACCCCAGAAGTCAATTACAGGGTTTTATAGTGATGTACTGTGAAAAATTTGGTCATGTTTTTCATTATACGGAATGTTCTTTCCGAAGACATAAACAGAAAAGCACATATGTTTGATTTTTTTTAAAAAAAACCTTTGCTTAGCATTTTAAAAATGTTGAAGATGGTTTTGGACCATTCCAAATGATCAACATCTTAATTACAAGAAAAAATTGTGTGTAAAAGCAGTTATTGATTATAGTTATCCTACTGTCGGATTTTGGTGCTTGATTCTTGTACCCCCCAAATAAGTTTGAGTATTAGGTAAATTATTTTCTGTTCTTTTCTAATCAGAATCTAAGAGTACAACTAGTCTCTAGCTTACAGGATTTTTTTTAAAAATTAAATTTAAGATGAGAACCAGTGAAATGTGAAGACAAAATATTTTTCCCCAGGGGTTGTTTAACTTAACAGACTGTAATAAGGTGCAACTGAACAACTGTTGGAATTATATAATGTCACATAATGTCCTCTGTGGTATTTCATCTTCT
This sequence comes from Podarcis melisellensis, assembly GCF_964234715.1. Lineage (NCBI taxonomy): Eukaryota > Metazoa > Chordata > Lepidosauria > Squamata > Lacertidae > Podarcis > Podarcis melisellensis. The sequence goes on along the minus strand of NC_138530.1, from coordinate 118,563,575 downwards.
TTTTGTAGACAGCTGCTTATGTGGTGAACACTTATAAATGTTTGCTGTACTGGGATATGGCTATGGGTGATAGGCTAGAAAGTCAAGAGAAGAGTTGAGCTTCAACAGGAGGAAATATGATTTAGAATATGATAGACAAAAATGGAGTGAAGAGTTAGGGGTACAGATAACAAATGATATATGGGAGTCAAGTATAAAATCAACAGAAATAGCCTCTATGGATCTTAAGACTAAGACTTATTCAATAGAAAATAATATTCAGAGCAAAACTACACCAGAAGAAAATAACAAGTCCAGACAACTGCTGGAGATGTGGGAGTAAAAATGCAAACTTAGTACATATGATGATTAACTGCCTGATGATAAGATCATTTTGGTGCAAGGTGAGGATATTTATAATAATAAAAAGAAATGTTATTTAGGGGAATTGAATTTAATTCTAAATTATATTCTGGAAACGTGGGAGATTTCAAGGGGTCCAGAGAAATGGATGTACCGTGCTATATTAGAAGCAAAAAACTTGTTTTCATGAATTGGAAGAGCCGCAAAAAGATTCCACTGAGCACATGGATTGATAATATGGACAGACTAGCTACATACGAACGAACTGCATGTTGACGCAAAATAAGAATGGATAAATATGAAGAAATCTGGAATGAATATTTAAGAAATAAGGCGGATAATGGTGGGAAGTAGGGGGAGGAGAGAGAGGTGGGAAAATATTGTTAAAAAGGTGTTGTCATAGGTATATCAGTGTATCCAAATCTGAATTGTCAAACTGTGTTATTATTGTTATTATGGTTTTTGTGGTATGTGTCTTTTGTGGTTGTTGTTTGTATCGAAAAAATGATTAAATAATTAAGAGAAGAGTTGAGCTTTAATGCAATAGCAAATGAAGGCCTGAATTTAAAGTATTTAGCAAATAAAGCAAGCTGATACTCATTACTCTCTGATTTGATTGTCTGTTCATGAAGTTAAAGCTAGCTTTGGACAATCTTTTAGGGCCTTTGTGGAGAGACTAATGAAATGTCAAATTAAAGAACAAGCCAGTTTTTCCGATGCATATTAATTCAGCAAGAGGGCAGAAAACTTGATAAATAGAGGCTTCATTCTTAAACCTGACACTTTTGCTTCATTATAGTGAAATGAAGCTCCTCTCCAGGCCACCGTCCATTTAGCGAACAGTCCATAAGAAAAACTTTTGAGCAATTGGCCCAGTTTGCCCAGGAACAGGTAGAGTTGGAAGGGGCCACGAGGGTCATCCAGTCCACCTCCCTGCAATGCAGGAATCTTTCACCCAACCTGGGGCTTGAACCCAGTTAACCTGGGATTCTCTGGCGCAATTCTATGGGACGTGAGAAAGATAGATAAATTATTATAATTCTCAGTATTTGAATATGAAACAAAATTGCTAAGTTTTATTTTATTTTTAACAAACTTACATTTTTCTTGCTCTATGGCAAAACCAAATGAAACAGAATATGGAAGCTAAAAATTAAAGGTAAAGGTAAAGGGACCCCTGACCGTTAGGTCCAGTCATGATCGACTCTGGGGTTGCGACGCTCATCTCGCTTTATTGGCCGAGGGAGCCGGCATACAGCCGGTCATGTGGCAGTGCACGGAAACGCTGTTTATGGGAAGGTACCTATTTATCTACTTGCACTTTGACATGGTTTCGAACTACTAGGTTGGCAGGAGAGCTAAAAATTAGACCCCTAATAATATGGGCAACAGCGAAAGTCTGAGAAGTTTTAGATTAAGGTTTTTGAAGACATGGAGAGGGAGAAAGAAGGAGGACTCTGGCAATGGAGTAGGAGACCAGAGTGAGGGACATGGACATCTCCTGTTGAGTATACTAAGGATATTTTATGAACAACTCCTTGAAGTGACTGTTCTCATGTAAAAAATATCCAGAATTAGAATTCTAATAAACATAAATTGTATAATGGATTTTGCCAGGATTGCAGTATTTCTAGATACACATAGTACGCAGTACTAAACTGATGGTGCTGTTACTCAAATGTAAGGATTCTATAATTTCTTTCTGCCCAATATAAGAGATTTGACTTTTTTCCCTCCCTCTCACCATAAATACTTATTGAGGCTATAATGCTGTGAAACACTACAAACATATTTGTCATATAGCTTCATTGTTTTGTAAGTAGCAGTATACTGCATGAATAGAAGTAGATCATTCTTATTGTGGTTAATTTTTATATTATTCACTCTGCCCAGTAATCCTGGGGCTTTCTATAATTTTGTGCAGAATTTTGCTCTGGAGGGTCTTCTTGCCATTCTGAAACAAGGGAGAAAGATTTAGTTCTTTAGTTGTGCATATACCTGATCAAACACCACTTCTGTCGGAACAACAGATATGTCACATACACATACCCACCCAAATACTCTCCCTTTGAAGGTGACTTGGAAACTATGACTAATTCAGAATGCAGAAGTTAGATTGGTGACGGGGAGCCACCATCAGGACCGTATAACACCAGACCTAAAGGGTCTTCACTCACTCCCAGTACGTTTCCGAGCACAGTTGGTTGGTGTTGACCTTTAAAGCCCTAAATTGCCTCAGCCCATCTCCACCCCCATTGTTCAGCCTAGACACTGAGGTCCAGCTCCCAGGGTCTTCTGGTGGTTCCCTCACTGCGAGAAGTGAGGTTGCAGAGAACCAGGCAGAGAGCCTTCTCGGTAGTGGCACCTGCCCTGTGGAGCAGCCTTCCATCAAATGCCAAGTAAATAAACAACTGTACAACTTTATGATGACATCTGAAGTCAGCCATGTATTGGGAGGTTTTTAGTATTTGATATTTTGCAGTGCTTTTATTATGTTGGAAGCCATCCAGAGTGGCTGGAGCAACCCAGTCAGATGGGAGGAGTATAAGTAATGAGTTGTTCCTGCTGCTGCTGCTGCTGCTGTTGTTGTTAGAGACCTTGGAAAAAATTGGTCTGAATCAAGGGGCGGATGACTCTTGCCCATTATGCCAATTGTTGTTGTTGTTTAGTCATTTAGTCATGTCCAACTATTCGTGACCCCATGGACCAGAGCACGCCAGGCATTTCTGTCTTCCACTGCCTCCCGCAGTTTGGTCAAACTCATGCTGGTAGCTTCGAGAACACTGTCCAACCATCTCGTCCTCTGTCATCCCCTTCTCCTCTTTCCCAACATCAGGGTTTTTTTCCAGGGAGTCTTCTCTTCTCATGAGGTGGCCAAAGTATTGGAGCCTCAGCTTCACGATCTGTCCTTCCAGTGAGCACTCAGGGCTGATTTCCTTAAGAATGGATAGGTTTGATCTTCTTGCAGTCCATGGGACTCTCAAGAGTCTCCTCCAGCACCATAATTCAAAAGCATCCATTCTTCGGCGATCAGCCTTCTTTATGGTCCAGCTCTCACTTCCATACATCACTACTGGGAAAACCATGGCTTTAACTATACGGACCTTTGTTGGCAAGGTGATGTCTCTGCTTTTTAAGACGCTGTCTAGGTTTGCCATCGCCTTTCTCCCAAGGAGCAGGCGTCTTTTAATTTTGTGACTGCTGTCACCATCTGCAGTGATCATGGAGCCCAAGAAAGTAAAATCTCTCACTGCCTCCATTTCTTCCCCTTCTATTTGCCAGGAGGTGATGGGCCCAGTGGCCATGATCTTCGTTTTTTTGATGTTGAGCTTCAGACCATATTTTGCGCTCTCCTCTTTCACCCTCATTAAAAGGTTCTTTAATTCCTCCTCACTTTCTGCCATCAAGGTTGTGTCATCTGCATATCTGAGGTTGTTGATATTTCTTCCGGCAATCTTAATTCCGGCTTGGGATTCATCCAGCCCAGCCTTTCGCATGATGAATTCTGCATATAAGTTAAACAAGCAGGGAGACAATATACAGCCTTGCCGTACTCCTTTCCCAATTTTGAACCAATCAGTTGTTCCATATCCAGTTCTAACTGTAGCTTCTTGTCCCACATAGAGATTTCTCAGGAGACAGATGAGGTGATCTGGCACTCCCATTTCTTTAAGAACTTGCCATAGTTTGCTGTGGTCGACACAGTCAAAGGCTTTTGCATAGTCAATGAAGCAGAAGTAGGTGTCTTTCTGGAACTCTCTAGCTTTCTCCATATTCCAGCGCATGTTTGCAATTTGGTCTCTGGTTCCTCTGCCTCTTCTAAGTCCAGCTTGCACTTCTGGGAGTTCTCGGTCCACATACTGCTTGAGCCTTCCTTGTATAATTTTAAGCATAACCTTGCTAGCGTGTGAAATAAGTGCAATTGTGCAGTAGTTGGAGCATTCTTTTGCACTGCCCTTTTTTGGGATTGGAAAGTAGACTGATCTTCTCCAATCCTCTGGCCACTGCTGAGTTTTCCAAACTTGCTGGCATATTGAGTGTAGCACCTTAACAGCATCACCTTTTAAAATTTTAAATAGTTCAGCTGGAATACCATCACTTCCACTTGTTATTTGCAGTGCTTTCTAAGGCCCATTTGACTTCACTCTCCAGGATGTCTGGCTCAAGGTCAGCAACCACACTACCTGGGGTGTATGAGACATCCATTTATGCCAATAGCAGGATCCTAATCCTAATTGCAAAAAGGGACGCGGGTGGCGCTGTGGGTTAAACCACAGAGCCTAGAACTTGCTGATCAGAAGGTTGGTGGTTCAAATCCCCACAATGGGGTGAGCTCCTGCTGCTCGGTCCCTGCTCCTGCCAACCTAGCAGTTCGAAAGCACGTCAAGTGCAAGTAGATAAATAGGTATCGCTCCGGCGGGAAGGTAAACAGCGTTTCTGTGCGCTGCTCTGGTTCGCCAGAAGCGGCTTAGTCATGCTGGCTACATGACCCAGAAGATGTATGGCAGCTCCCTCGGCCGATAAAGCGAGATGAGCACCGCAATCCCAGAGTCGGTCACGACTGGAACTAATGGTCAGGGGTCCCTTTACCTTTACCTAATCCTAATTGCTGGGGATTAGGGGAAGAGTGTGTGCACTTGATTGAAATGTGCACATGTAGTTTCTCCAGTTTGCACATGTGCCCAAGAAGGTAGGTTATCCCCCCCGCCCCAATTTGGCTTAAGGCCTGAGCCCATTCAGGTGTACATGTTCACATTGTGTTAGGGTCAGGGCAAGCATTATGTTGTGCCATCCCAAATCCCCACAAATTCTACAGCATTAACAAACATATTTCAAGCTAAAAATGAATTATTTTATTATATTTCATGCAACATATTTCATGCTATTTTCCCTAATAATGCATGCTATGGAGTACAAGTGCAGTATTTCAGTGCATTAATACTCTAGTATTCACGTTTCCCATGATATCACAGAATACAGGCCACATTGCATATTATTGTCATTCCTATTCAGATATTCTTGCCATACTTCAATGTATTTCCCTGCAGTCGAACACTCTAGTTTTGATAGCATAATAAGAGGTTACCAGGTCTTGTAGTGTTTGGATGTATTAATCTTCTGGAAATCCAAAATCGTTTGTATGTGTTCATAACCCTATCACTTACTGAAATGCTCCAAGTTGTTGCAGAATTTATAGCACATCATTAAGTATAACATTCCTGGTACCTTTCCTTGGCAGGCTTAGTGTGTGGTTAGCAAAATGGTGAAAGGTGATAGGAAATTGGGAGGTCTCAGTGTTTTTTCTCTATAAATTCTTTTAAGGCCAGAGGACTTGCTGCTTTTGCTTTTGAACATCCTGTATTTCTAAGCTGGATAAAGAGGACCATGTGATCGAACTATTAGCATGAGTCAAAACAAATTAATTCTATGTTCTCAGGCACAGAATGGCTCTACTCAGGATCATGATTGCTTGCATGTAAATAAACCAGGGTGCAAATATGGAGAGCAAGGAAGGAAGGAAAGCAAGGAATTGGTTCAATTTCACAACTTTCATTGATAAATGAAGGTTAAAATCTTTAGAAATTCTATAGAACTTGCTATTTTGATCACAGTTGCATTGATTAATAGCTTGAGACAATCTGACCACCTGCCTTGATAGGCAGGAAGAGTGTGGCATAATTTCTTGCAGATTATACTTTGCATGTTCTGCTAAAAACCTAATAAATCACTGTGTTTCTTTTTATTCCTATATACATAATTGCAACTGGCAGCTAATTTGCCATGGAACTTAATTGCACCAAAGAACTGTAATTTATATTTGTTTTAGAGATGGTACAAAGAAGATGGTACAATAAAGTGTGTGTGAAATAATAATAATAATAATAATAATAATAATAATAATAATAATAATACAGTAATAGCCCACCCATCTGGCTGGGTTTCCCCAGCCACTCTGGGCAGCTCCCAACAAAATATTAAACAGAATAAAACTTCAGACATTAAAAATTTCCCTAAACAGGGCTGCCTTCAGATGTACCGTATGTTCTTCTACTTTAAAAAATCATTGGATGAAGGCTTTTCTGGCATTTATTCTTGGTTCTTTAATCTGGAAGTGAGGGCATTCTTTGGTATACATATTGAGTTGTTTTTTATTGAAACCAGTTTAATTTGTTTTGTTTGACCATTATGAAGACATTGGGGGAAATAATTTTTTGTCCCCCTCCCCCATTTCCAGCCAAATACAAATGAATTTGTGTTCAGCTATGTTATCACACAATGCTGTTTCAAAGGATAGTACATCAGCTACAAACATAGCAAAACTAAAATAAAAAAAAAATCTTAAGCTGCTATTATTAGTAATTGTCTTTGAGTTTTGTCATCTTTTTAGTTTATATACTGTACACTTGCTAATCTTTCCCCACTTTGACAGGTGTCTCTGTGCGAAAACAATTTGAATAGCACGCCAAGCAGGTTGAAGCCGTTTCTCGTTTGGCTGCCCAGCATCCTTGAGACCCTGGAGGAGGCAGCTCTGTCCTGTCAAGCAGTTTATCCATTGCACTCTGAATTAAATTACTTATTGTGGTTTTGGGAGCTAGTTTGCTAATGTAGAAAGCATTGTAAATTCCAAAGCTAACAGGAATCATTCTGTTGTCAACATTTCAGTTTTGATATTCATTAGCAGTCCCCCAACTGAGTTGCCACCATTTTTTGTGATAGTGCAGATTAAGAAAACAAAGCTTTGTTTGGTCCAAGCTCCCCTAAGAATCCTGACAACAAGAAGAAATTAATTTGTCTTGGGGGTTTTTTGGGTTTGTTTGTTTTTTACTTTTGACAGTTAGACAGTTCAGCAATCAAAGATCTTTTGGCAAAGCAACATTTTTGTTGTCTTAGTGGTGTGCATTCCCAACTTTTCTTTTTATGTTGTAGTCTGAGATACTGTTTGCTGATAATTTTGATGTGGCCACAGTACTGAGTTGGAACCAGACTGAAGCTTCTTTGCCTGTTGCATCTTTGACTCTTCGTTTACCACAGCAGCTTCCTCAGCTGGCTAGAACGTGGTGCTGATAATGCCAAGGTCACAGGTTCAATCCCCATATGGGACAGCTCCATATTCCTGCATTGCAGGAGGTTGGACATTTTAAATTTGGTAGACTACATGGAGAGATGGCAAATCATCTTATTGATCCTTTCAGGCATCAGATACCATCAAAATACTAAGTTGTAATGTACCTCTTGCACCTACGGAGTAAGCTATTATAGTGCATTTTTGTTCCTGAATTATCATGCCAAAATGTTTCCCACTGTAAAGGATTGTGCTCTTGAACAGTTGGTCATGGAACCAACTAGAGGAGTGTGGTGGCCTGGACTTCATCTTCAGGGGTGCCCAGGATGTGGTGCAAGATGGAAGTGCTGAATGAATCAGGAACAGTGACCATAGTGTTATTAAATTAAATATATATGTAAATGGCCATTCTCTAAGAAAATCCAACACAGTCACATTTGAGTTCAAAAGATAAAACTTTTAAAAAATGAGGGAATTGATAAAAAGAAAATGCAAAACCAGGAGAGTCAAATCTTGACCAAAATATGTGGGAGTTGTTTAAAAACACAATTTTTGAGAATCAGCTGGAATGTATACAGCAGATCAGGAAAGGTATTCCCAGAGTCCGGAATTGGAATCACAGAATTGTCCCTGAGGATCATCTAGCAATGTCACAATTAGTTGAGGGCTTGCATTTCCAAGTCCTGATTAGTTAAATAATCACATTTCATCTCTGCTAACGGGATCAATGTGCAGGAATGAAACAAAACGGTCAAATTAATTTTGGTGCATGGTGGTTATTATTTAATATTGCTTGTTTTTTTAATTAGTTTTTTTAAAAAAAGTTTTTGTCTCATAAATTAAACAGATAAGCAGAGAAAGCTACATCTATTGTCTCCACTTTCAATTTATAGTATTTTTCACAGATTGTTTACATCTAGTGAGAGACACTTTCCTCATAGAAATTTTGCAATTGGGCACAAAAAGGGGGAGAGGGGGGTATTGTTCTTTTGTTCTATTGCCTATTGTTAGTGTAGGGATTTGTGTCAGCATCACATTTATTTTTATTGATAATGCGAGAGATTAGGGGCCTCCTGAACTTGGCTGGTTGCATTCAGTTGATTGCAGTGTGGCTTGTCTGTGGGGCGGGGGGGGGGGTTGTTGAGTCAGGTGAATATTGCTTGTTTTATCTAAGCAACTTTTAAAATGAAAAGTGGTATATAAATGTTAAATTAATAAAAATTAAAGTAATAAAGGCAGCAGTGCTAATATGAGTATTTAACAACGTAAAAGATTACTTTTCTGTGGATGTGTGTGATGGTGTTTTCTTAAAGAAATATCATATTCCATGGGTGAATATATTTGTATTTGCCTTTAATTCCAAAGTCACAGCTTTTATTTCAGTCATGTATTTCTAAGTGAAGTGAATAGGTTACTGAAGCTTTCCATTTTCATATTTATCTATTAGAGGAAATGTGGCTTGAAAACTCTATTAGAAAGCTTGTGTGGTAGAGTTGTTCCTTTAAGAAAGTTGATTTATTATACTCTCCTTAATAATGGCTCCAGTCCCTGAGTTGACCTCCTGTGTCTGCAACCCCAACCTTTTAGACATTGAAAGTTGCCACCAATTATTTAAATGGTAGCTTAAATCCATTTAATTTCCATTGGTATCCTTCTCTCACACATGTGCTACCTAAAGATAAAGCTTGGTGGCCTGATAAAATGCTTAATATTTTTAGGTCTTCCGAAATCTACTTTAATTTTAAATTTCCTTTTCCTTTTCAACAGGTAAATCTATCATCTTTCCGCTTATTTTAAAATATGTCAACCAGTAACTTATTAAATGTTTATCTTAAGATGTGTGTGCTTTTTAAAAAACACTTAGGTTAACCTAAGTTTTTTCTTTCCTCCTTTCAAAAGGTTTTTTCTATAAGGTTTTTTTTTTAGTTCCCTATCTTTAAAAAAAATCCCAGGAGAGGGATTTTCACTTTGTGGACTTGAAGGCATAGCTTTGCAAGACGCCGAGTCTATTTGAGTATTTCCATCTTTAATAAGAGAGGCTTTATGTCTAGTAAACCACTATTTCTAGGCTTTTATTGAATTGGGCAGTGCCCAAGCCCATAAAAACCCCTGTATCATAGGTATAAGGAGTAGTCAATCTTTACGCAGCCGTTTAAAGCACTCTATATTTATTCACTGAAAACCTTTTAAAGCTGTTTAGGTGTTGTGATCGGCAAGGCAGGGCTCCTAGGATTGTTGTGCATGCCCAGTCCTTTTCGTTTGTACACTGCAGATTTCTCAGTCCCCTTTCCCTGTAACGCTTTGATTTGACCCTGGCATCTGCTTCTGAAGATTCCCAAACGCCAAGCAGCACCTCTCTTGTTTGCAGGGAGGGGTGCGGGAGGCAGATGGGGGAGAAGATCTGCAAAGAGAGGACTGAGAAGAGCCACACACAACCCCAGCGTGGACACGGAAGTCTTCTCTGGCTCCTTGCATCACGCTGCATTTGTTTGTGAAGCACTAACGAACTAAGCTAAGGGTGTGTTTTTTAATGTAGTTTAATGTGCAAGTAGATAAATAGGTACCGCTCTGGCAGGAAGGTAAAAGGTGTTTCCATGCGCTGCTCTGGTTTCATCAGAAGCGACTTAGTCATGCTGGCCACATGACCCGGAAAAACTGTCTGCGGACAAATGTCGGCTCCCTCGGCTAGTAAAGCGAGATGAGCGCTGCAACCCCAGAGTTGTCCGCGACTGGACTTAACGGTCAGGGGTCCCTTTATCTTTTATGCGTGCTGTTGGTTGCATTGTTCCTTGTGCTTAAAAAATAATAATTAGGAATTAGTCTAAATAAGTTGACATACTGTATATTACAATCCAGTCACAATAGCTCTCTCAGTGATTTCAAATGGAGAAATCTTTTAAATTTATCTTCTAAGAACAGAGGAGACTGAAAATGTTTAACTTTGGCTGGGTCGTGCTGACAATCAATTCTTTTTGTAAGCTGCAGATATTTGCTACGTTTTCTATCACAAGCATTCATCTGGGAAGATAAAGTTTAAATGTAAAAGGCACACTTGAAAGCTTTAGTATGGGATAAACGCAGAGTATTCCTATGTTTTCTTCCCATTGGTGAACTGTGCAGTATTTCAAACAAAGACTCTTTCATATTAATATATCACACGGGCAATTACTGAGCGCTCTTTCAGCTCCTCTAAACTTTAATGTGAGTTACACTTGGTTCGGCTCCTTCTGCTTCCATATTTTTGCATAAGTCTTCAGTTCATATAAATTCATTCCTATGACTGCAATATTGGCGAGCTTTGGCCAGGACTATTTGGTACTAGCCTGGCTCTAAAGCTTTGGAGCTGCGTTAGGGCTTTGTTGGGTAGGGGGCCAGCTGTCAAAGCCTCAGTCTCCATTCTGCCGCCTGCATCTCCTTTCATCGTACGCAGACGTCTGAAGCTTTAGGAAATTGAACAGAAAACGGAAACGGCTCTTGACTGAAGAAAAGCACTCAAGAGGTTTCTGGTCTATTTTGTTCCTCTCATGATGAGCAAACATAATCTATTCTTTAAAAATATGTAAAAAGAAGCTGAATACTATGACGTATTATACACACATTAAGCAATTTTGTATTCTCTCTTCTAGTGGGGTAGCAAGGAATGAGACTGGCCACTGGAAATTTCATTTGACAATTTCCTGGCTACTGAGGCGTCAGTATATTTTGCATCTGTCACACACTATCAAGTGCATCTTTTCACCCATAAGAGACATTGAAAATGAAAAGAATTGAAAGTTTAAAATGTTGGTAAGCAGAAGGTAGTATCTAACTCTCACATTCTGCTAGCACAGAAGATTTGCACTAGCAAAATGGAAGTGGCTCTGGGGGTTGGGGGGGCTCTCCATAGAAGATTTTGTGGGGTGCATGGGGGGAGGAAAGATGAAATGAAAGTGCTGCTGCGCAGCTGGAACTCTGCTGGTGCTGCTTTGGATACAACCCTTAATACCTTGTACTGTGTGCAGACACCCAGGGCGAGATCAAGATGTAATAATTCTTAGAGTAGATGCTTTGAAAGCAGTAGAGCTTAAAGTTAGTAATTAACCTGCTACTTTCAAATCATGTTGTTTTCATGGCATCTGCATAGCATGGCTAAGCCTGACTTCAGCTCACAGTGTATGTGCTTGCGCATGTGCGTTCATATACACAGACGCGCATGCACACCCATCCACAAGTACAGTGGTACCTTGAGTTACAAACGCCTCAGGTTACAAACGCTTCAGGTTACAAACTCCGCTAACCTGGAAGAGTTACCTTGAGCTGAGAACTTTGCCCCAGGATGAGAACGGAAATCGTGTGCCGGCGGCGCAGCAACAACAAGAGGCCCCATTAGCGAAAGCATGCTTCTAGTAAAGAACACTTTCAGGTTAAGAACAGACCTCCTGAACAAATGAAGTTTGTAACTAGAGGTACCACTGTACTATACAGAACGAGGAAAAAATGAACTCAAGGATGTTTGTTATATTTTGTTGGTATACATGTTTCTCCTGCTTGCCAAGCAGTTATATGGATCCTGGAAAGATTCCATCAACATTGTCTCCGGAAAATTTTACATATCACATGGGAAGATAGGCAAACTAATGACAGAAGAAGCAAAGATCACCAGTGTTGATACAATGATTTTTCAACTTGAACTTCATTACACTGGTCACGTTATTCCGATGCCTGATTATTGTCTTCCAAAGCAACTACTCCATTGTGAACTTAAAAATGGAAAGCGTAATGCTGGTGGTCAGCAAAAGAGGTTTTAAGACTTTCTCAAGGTAAAACTTAAAAAATTAGCATAAACACTGACAATTGGGAAACACTCACCTGCGAGCGCTCCAATCGGAGAACAGCCTTTACCAAAGGTGTCATGGACTTAGAAGACGCTCGAACTCAGGATGAAAAGGAGAAACATGCTGAGAGGAAGGCACGCTTGGCAAACTCTCTCCGTGATAAACTCCTGCCTGGAAACCAATGTTCCCGCTGTGGAAGGACTTGTGGATCCAGAATTGGCCTCCACAGTCACTTATGGACTCACTGTTAAGGCCGTGTTCATGGAAGATAATCTTACTTGGCTACGAGTGATCGCCAAAGAAGAAGGAGAAGAAGGACTGTTTTTGGAAATGAGTGACTGATTAGTTGCAGAAATATTTGTGTGTGTGTTTGCTTGTTCTTTTAATATAATCGTGTCTAAAATTGCATGTTTGAGGACAATAAACATTTGGAACACTAGATTGGTGCACATCTTCCAAATTTGAAGTACTAATTTTCCAACTCCCAACAAAGAGCTAATTAAAGTTGTGTACTTCAAGCAGATGTTTCATGTCTCGTCAATTAGTACTTTGAACAAGAACAGAGAATGTTTGTATACATGTTTTAATAGAGATGAAAAGATCATTGTGTAATTATTGTGGTGATCTGACTTCTGTCCCAATTTTACATATCTATTAGTTATGCACCAATGCGGATTTACTTTTCTCAGAAGTTTTTTAAATAAGCTTTTTCACAATACTGTACAATACAATAACAAGCTGATCTAAATGAAAACAAAATGGAAGAAAGTGAAAGGAAAATGCAAAGTCCTCTCTCAAAGGTAGATATTAACCCTTGTCTCACACAGAAGAAGGGGTGGTCCCTCCCAGCTCTCACCTGAGATCTTCCCTTCTCCCATCCTCCTATCCTCAGAGTTCTTCCTTTCCCTGCCTCTCACACAGGGTCCTTCAGCAACCATCCATCACCTCCCTGTTGGCCCAATATTGACCCCAAATAGAGGACACTCCCCCCCCCAAAAAAAAGTAAAGAAAGGAAAAAAGAAGAAAGAGAAAAAGGGAGATAATAATAATAAAATAATGGCTTAGTAGCCTTTTAATCTGAATTTACTTTGGCTAAATTTACTATTTTAGCTTTTGCTAATGAAGGAGAGTCCACTACCTTCTGAGGGAAGGTATTTGTCAAAAGATCTCTTGTCATCAGAATGTTCTTCCTCATGCTTTGTTGGAATCTCATTTCTTGTATATGGAATCCACTGGTTCATGTCCTGCCCTCTGGACCAGCAGAACACAAGGTTGACTACAAGCGTGTGACATGACTACATGTGACAGCCGTTCAGATACCTGAAGAAGACTCGTCAGCTATAGAAATGCTGTCTGTAATTATCATGAATAGAGCAAGTTGAGAATGCTGTGGAGGAGCTTTTGCACCCAGGGTATGTGGAACACCCAAGCACAATGCTGTTATTAAGCCATCACTAGATGATGAAACCTGAGTTATAACCTTGTAAATGTGGTGTATAGTTGATATGTTTGCCTGCAGCAATAGTTGTATTTTTACACGGAAGACAACTGGAGAGTTAAATACCTACATGCCCACTTTTAGTGGCACTTGATGACCCCCACCATGACATGACAATTAATTACATTTATTAGTTTGCGTTTAACATTGATTCAGGTCCAGAAAATAGATCCTTTCCATATTAAAATTGGAAATTTTAAATTATATTTTAGAACTCTTTATTTTAAGGGTGGATATTTTTTTTTCATTCTAGATTTGGCACGATCCATGCTTCCTTAAAAGATTTCTTAGCTTTGTATGAGTTTGAGCTTGTTAAATTCATATTATGAAGTTAATGTTGTTTCCCAAGCCTTGGGGATATCCTGACTCTGTAATTAGAGGTTTATGCAGCAGCTATGCAGACGTGATTATTACCAATAGTATGAATAATTGCACCACTTGGCTGCCTTGTGGTCAGGTACTGTCTAGTTACCTGGATGTGGCACAGTTAGAACTAAAACAAAACATCAAAATGTGAAGAGGTTGCTAAAATACCTTCAAGGCATTGCCTCTAAACAAGTGTGCTTTCCATTTTCATAAGTGTGTGCAGTAGTGAAGCTTAATTGATAGCAAATCCTTTAAGATAAAACATATATATATTTCTGGTTACCGTAAGAACCTGTGAAAGTGTTTCACAACTTCATTGTTAATATACCTGTTTCCCACCCTGTCTAGAAATGTTAATTCCTTTCTGGAGAATGCAAGCGCTGTGTGCCGCATCTCCCTTGGAAATAGTTGCGATTAAAAAGCTATTGTTCAGATCAAAGGAAATTATGCTGCAGTTTATTTCCTTATAGACAAGTGTTACGCACAGCCCAGTCAAGGAGGGCTTAACCAGATCAGTTCAAAGTCTGTACTCATCTCACCCGCCCCTTTTTTATATTTTTAAAAGTATAATTGTAATCTGGTGATATTATTAGATAGTCCACATTTTTTGGTATAATAAAAGACTAGTTGAGGTGAACTCAAGTAAGTGGGTAGTGGAATTAGATGGGAGCTGAAATTTAGTACAGTGGTACCTCAGGTTACATACGCTTCAGGTTACAGACTCCACTAACCCAGAAACAGTGCTTCAGGTTAAGAACTTTGCTTCAGGATGAGAACAGAAATCGTGCTCCGGCGGCGCAGCAGCAGCGGAAGGCCCCATTAGCTAAAGTGGTGCTTCAGGTTAAGAACCGTTTCAGGTTAAGAACGGACCTCCGGAACGAATTAAGTACTTAACCCGAGGTACCACTGCATTCTCAAGGCAAGCTTTGAAGGTTTACTGTGGGGGGCAATCCGAGAGGGAGGTTGTCTTTTTCAGGTGCTGAGCTAACCTCTTTCTAGGCCTGTTCTGGCCCCAACATAAAGCCTTCTGAGGAAAGACCCCCCCATGCCTTCAGGTCACTTCATGTGCCGAAAATCCGGGATAGGTTCTGCGTCTTTTTGGGAGTTGGAATTTTGTAGATGACAGCGTGTCATTCTCTTTGGCTCCTTGTGGCCTCTAGAAAAGGTCAGCATGAGATTTGGAGGAGGCAAAATGGAGCCCCAAATGTTACACTTTGTTCCTGACCTTAAGGCAGTCTCCAGCATGAAGAGGGTGCAATAGAGACCACTGAGGTCTGAACAGAGAGAGCAATGCTGAGGTTCTTGTTTTATCACCAGTTGTCGCTGCTGGGATGGGATGGGTCACTCTGCTTCTTTGGAAAACTTTAAACTCTTATTGAGTTATCATAAACTTCATTTTTTAAATTCCATTGCCATTTGCCTTTTGACAAATTTCCCCCCATTCCCCAAGCCTTATCATGAGTTGGTACGTCTGAGAGGAGGTAGGAGAGCCATTGTCAAATAACACATCTTCTTGACCCTGGAACTTGTGTTACAGCCCCAAAGCCAGCTGCAGAATCGCGTGGAAACTTTGGCTCCATTTGACTCAGTTTGGGTTCCATTAGAGGCAGCAGAGTGTGACTTTCTAGCAATGCTTTTTTGGGGGGGTGTAGGGTTACCCCCCCTTTCAGGGGCCTCTGAGGCCATCTCCCATTTCTGGGTGGAAGGGGCACCCAGTCACCTCTTCACAACTGTCTCATTCTTCTTCCAGCCTCAGCGGTGCCAAAGAGTTTCTCCATCCCGAAATGGGACTTAGCCTAGCCTCTTGGAAAGGGAAGTAGGCCCTTGAGAGTTGCCCAACCAGTCTGAGGTGGCTGCCAGCCCTGTAAATCAACGCTGGGACTATACGAGATTGGGCAAGACTTGTCAGCTCTTTCGACTGTCCTGTAAAGAAGCTGTAATTGTGATGATTTTAATTGGCTTTTTTATCCTTGGATTAAAAAGAAAAATCACAAAAAGCTCAATAGGCTGCAAAGTAAGGTGTGGTTGCTGCATTGTCTGTGTTCAAGTGATTTCAACAAAACAGATGATGCACAATGGTTAACTTCGTGGAATAAAGAGTTGAGAAACTTAAGAGTTCTTTAAAAGGCAACTGAAATTGTAAGTCACTTTGAGAATTTTTTTGTAAGAAATAGAATAATAATAATAATAATAATAATAATAATAATAATAATAATACTAAAACCAAAAAAAATTCCTTCCAGTAGCACCTTAAAGACCAACTAAGTTAGTTCTTGGTATGAGCTTTCATGTAATAATAATACTGTTGTCACTTTATGCTGATATCTATTTATTGGCCAGTGTTTCCCAGGTCCCTCCCTGGAACCCCCCGGGGGGGGGGAGTTTTAGAGAGCAGTGGGAAGGCAGGACCTTCAGTCCTTGCAACTGCCTCACTGGGACAAGGCTCCCTAGACCTGCACTGTCTGGGTTTCTTTGGATAAAGAGGTCATTTATTGTTTTCTTGCTGACCTCTGCCCGACTCCGCCTCCTGACACCCACCATGCAGAAGCACCTTGATTTGGGGAGTCTGAGCAATGCAAGAACCACCTGGGAAAAGTGGCAGTGCGCTCCCTGCCTGCCACAACCACACCAGGCATCGAAAGCAGATCCCCCCCCCCCCCAAATCCTAGAATTGTAGCTCAGTGAGGGATAAACTACCAGTTCCTGAATTCTGGGAGGAAAGCTATGTGCTTCAAGTATTGACCCTCTGAAACTGGCTTTTGAGTTGACTTTAGTAATGAGGTATTTTTGACTGTTAAGAGCTTGCAAGCTTTTCAAGTTCCCGAAGGAGTTTTCTTACTCTCAAATGGGTTGAGCTTCAGTAAAGAGTTTTGAATCGGTGAGCCTGTTCTTTTGTTTATTCTCCTTATACAGCAAGTTTGGGGATAAATGCTTCAATTTTGCAGATATCGTGTCTGCAGCACTTTAAAAAAATATATATCTGAAGTTCTGCTAGTGGTTCCTGATTCAGTTTAGGGCACTTTAGAGAGACCTTGCTTCAGTACAAACCAGTCTTGAATTTGCCCAATGTGGCCTTGCTTCGGTTCTTAATTTGGGATCTGCCCAAATCCTTTGCACATCTCTAGTGGTCATTTTAGGTACACTTACTGAGGATTAAGCCCTGTGGAACTCTGTGAGACTTCTTCCAAGTAAACAGGCATTAAACTAGACAGCTGTTACACATAGTACAATGGCCAGCACATCGTCTCAACAAGCAGACAAGATCAAGTACAGTGGTACCTCAGGTTACAGACACTTCAGGTTACAGACTTGGCTAACCCAGAAGTAGTACCTCGGGTTAAGAACTTTAACTCAGGATAAGAACAGAAATCGGTGGCGGCGGCAGGAGGCCCCATTAGCTAAAGTGTTACCTGAGGTTAAGAACAGTTTCAGGTTAAGAATGGACCTCCGGAATGAATTAAGTTCTTAACCAGAGGTACCAATGTACAGGATTATAACTTTAAAATATAAGGGGTAAAGTGTTGCAGCAATTCCTGACAGATGGTGGATAAAGAAACTTGGGTGAAAAAAAGCCACCTTGAGCTAGAATGGCAAGATACAAAGACCTCAGGTCTGAAGCTCCTGCAGTGGCGTAGCGTGGGTTGTCAGCACCCGGGGCAAGGCAAGTAATTTGCACCCCCTAACCCGTGGATTTGCGCACCCTAACCCCCAGATGTTGCGCCCGGTGCGGCCGCCCCCCCTGCACCCCCCCACGCTACGCCACTGAGCTCCTGGGTCAGAATCAGCGGAAGCCCTGTGCGCGATCTCCCCCAGGGCAGAGGAGGTTGAAGGTCGGAGTTTTCCTCCTCCAGGGTCTGTCTTCCGAGGGTGACGTGCCCCACCTGCCCCTCATTTCCCTCGGGGGCATGGGCAGAAACTGCCTTCTTGACCCTTGAACGCCCTTGGGTCTCAGTGCACCAGAGCCTGCCTTCGCCTGCAGGGGAAGCCCCCAGCTCACTGAGGGTTTAAGACCCATTGGCTCCCCGCACCTGAATTTATTTATTTTTTTGGTATATACAATTGTATATACAACATCTCTCATCCTAAGCTATTATATATCATTCTGTAGAAATGTTTACGCAGTTACGCCTTTTAAAAATGCTGTTATTGGTAAGTGGAAATGCTCCAGATGCTTCTTGTAGCCCCTCTGGCCAGCCTGGTCCTACCTTAGTCCAAGAGAGAAGGTTGCCCACTTGCTCTGATGCTAGGATCTGACTGTGCGCACTGCCACGTTCATCGCTTGTCTTACATATCTGATATTCCAAGTAGTGAGAGGATAATTCAGAATAGTGTGATTTTGGAGTTAGTGTTTTCAACTCTGTAATGTTCAGTATTTCAAACCTTTATATTTAAAGACTTTGCAATTTTTAACTTGGCTTTC
Source organism: Podarcis melisellensis (assembly GCF_964234715.1). Classification (NCBI taxonomy): domain Eukaryota; kingdom Metazoa; phylum Chordata; class Lepidosauria; order Squamata; family Lacertidae; genus Podarcis; species Podarcis melisellensis. Next base: position 118,545,072 of record NC_138530.1, on the reverse strand, counting down.
ATGACAGAAAGTTTGAAATGCTTTTTTCCCAAACAGTTTCTACTGTTTTATTATACCTGGAATGTTCTTTGGATAGTTGGATATAATATTTATAAACGTAATCAGGAGGCAAGTACACCATTTTAGAAAATATTTAAATTTCTCTTGCCACATGGTGTGTGCATGTGTGTGGCCATATTTTTATTTAAAAAAATGTTAAATGAAGCATATTACTTCTCATTTTTTCTATGCATGGGTGGTCACTTGCTTCCTCCTGAAAGTGTGAGCCCCTCTCATTCATTTCTATGTGGCTTTATTGTTTCAAATTTCTTCCTGAAGTTAATTGCTCTCATTATATAGTCTTTTTTTTTTTTTAGTTTCATAAAGTTTAGTTTTCAGGATTCTGGAGCTTTTTGACTGCATAATGTCAACAGTCTACTGATTTAAATGTTGCTCTCTCAATAAATTCTAGCAAAGTATTAAAAAAACTCCTGGTGTTTTTGGAATAAACAGAATCGTGAACTTCATCTTTCAGCTTTTGTACACTTTGCCCAATTTCAAAAGTTGTCAAGTCATTGTAAATTATTTTTTCTTTCTGTAGAGTGTCTAATGTGGTTATCATCTCTTCTGCTCTTGTATCGGTATGTGAGCTTCAAATGTACTGATTGATTGCAGTCTGGACTCCATGAAGCCTTATTCCTCCATTTGCAAAACCTCAAACTTCTGTTCTGAAGGATGGCAAATCTGATATTCAAGAAACAGACTTCCTTCAGAAAGGAGAGGAGCTTCATGAGTAAGCAATGCCCCTTTACTGTAGGAGGCAATCTCTTCCTTTTGCTGTAGAGAGTATTTTCCAAACAACCATAAAAGAAAATTTACAAAATGTACCCCCCCCCCCCCAGGACTCTGGCAAGGTAAGCGGAAGGGAATTAATTGCCTTCCTGTACGAGAGCTGTGGGCAGGGCCCATAGTTTTGAGGAAAACTTGGGGGTGAGCTCTACCTAAAATGTGTTTTGTTCTCAATGCAGCACAAATGCAGTTGGTACTATATAATAGTTGGTGCTATGTAACCCTAAAAGCAGCCTTTTATATATTGAGAGTTTGGTTTGAAGCAGGAACTGGAAACAAAAAGCATTCATAGTTCACAAACCTATCAGATATTATGTTGCATGTTACATGGTTAGGTCACAATGAATTCAAGTTACAGGAAAGGAGATTCTGAAATTAGGAATAATTTTATGACGGTGAGAGCTGTTCATTAGTGGAATGGACTCCCTGTGAACTCTCCTTCCTTGGAAGTTTTTTAATAGAGGCTGGGTGGCCATGTCAGGGATGCTTTAGTTGAGATTCTTGCATTGTAGGGGGTTGGCCCTCACGAGTCCCTTCAGATTCTAAGATTCATTCATCTGCTTAAAAAACAAAACTAAACGTGGCAATTTTCAACTGGTCTGGGAGGGGGGAGTTTGGGAACCACTGGACTAGTAGATTAGCGTAATCTTGGCACTGCTTTCAGTGGAGAGCTCCTAGTAATGGGTTAAAGAGGCAAAGGAATTCATTATATTGCCAGTTTCTTTCCCTTTGTCCAGATGTTTTAAAATGCCTTCGAAGTGGGTATTTCAAATACCTCAAGTTAGCAGCTGTGCTGATCTTGGTGAATGACCCTGAGTGGAAGGGATCTTGTCCGCTGTTGACTTGATGGCGCTGGCTTATGGGAATCTGGTTCTGCACTGCTATGGACAAAGTGGCTGGAAGAAATTTCCTTCCCGGATTCGTTCCCATCCCTCCAGTTAAAGGAGGGTGAAAAATGAAATGCCAACGTGGGTTTTCTACCATTCTAAACCTACACTGGCAGGAGGCTTCTGTCAATGATGCCCCTGACTAATCATTGTACGGGGATTACAGCAGAATTGATCGGGGGGGGGGGGCCTCTAGCACACCTTTCTCAGAAAAAGCCATGGTGGTGGTGGTGGCCTTTGCCCCCTCCTGCCGCAGGAGCTGTGAAGCACAGCCCTCACAGGCTCATGATTTCTGTTGACCTCGTTCTGAGGCTCATGGCCCTGTCTTAAAAACGGATGTAAGTTTTGCAGAAGCCATGAGGCTGCTTGTTTCGCCAGACAAGAAATGGCGGCCGCCTTCAGCCTTGTAGCACCTGCCCCTCCAGAGCCCTGGCTCCACCAGCTGCCTTATCATAGACATTGTCGTGTCTCTGTAATCTGGTGGAAATAAGTTGCTACTGACTACTTTTTTCAGCATCTGAAAAATAACTGAAATCGTAATCCTAAAGGTTATTATATTTGCTCTGTGAAATATAGGTGCTAAGAGCAATTTTTGCTATGTAAAACTTTTAAGGTACTTAGGAAGTTTTCATTGCCCAAACGTCTAAGATATAACTATTATATTGGATCAAATGAGATCTCCATTATTTCAGTATATTTAATTTAGGCATATTATATAGCAAATATTACCATCCCAAAATGTTAAACTTGAAAATAAAATCAATGACAATAGGATACCATATAATTTTGTCCACTGTGCTTTCCTTCGATATAGCCATATTTTTCTCTGCAACATTTTTTTAAAAATAAACAAATAAATTAGGGAATATTTACTTTTTAACTTTCTTTCAAAATACTCAGATCCTTAATAAAGCTATAATCACATTTTGTAATTTAGTACACCATTTGTATTTGGTTTTGGGTTTTTTAAGTTGTGATGGAGAGTGTCTGCATTATTTGAACCCACATACTAAAGAGCACCTAAAGAAAAAGAACATTTTAAAAGGACTGGGCTTTTTTTGGCGGTTGCTGTTAATTTTGAAAAGTATAATAATAATAAAATAGTGTAACTATTATTATATTAACTACTGTTATGATATACATGCAAACTAATTCTAACTAAGGCCTGATACGTTGGGATTAGTTTGAGGACTTCTGGAGTTCTGCCATTTTAGCTTCAGGTGTATTCTGCTGCTGCCGCTAGAGTTTCTAGTCATAACTTGGTATCCTTGTGCAATGCTGTAGAAACTGCCAATATTGCACCCGTCTTGTTCCAATAGGAACTGTTTGGAAAGGGCTAGTGTTGTGATGTTTTGTCTTCTAATTAAATGTATTTTTATTGGGGGGGGGGGTTATATTGTTCAGTTTAGTTAGTGTTCAGTTGCTTTTAAATGACTTATCCTTTCTACATTTTTAGCTTGTTCTATTATATTTGTAAGCCGCCTGGGAAAAAGGCGGGATATAAATAAATAAAATAAATAATAAAGCAATAATAATATGTATTGTCACATTCACTCAAAAGCATTAGATGGCTTTATAGTCAGATTATTATGCCATTTTACCTATCTAAGTTCTTGGACTTAATGGATGTGTATCAGAAGAGTGATAAGGCTGTGCCATAATAAACTCAAATTTCTTATATGGTAAATTGCAAATACCACTGTGAAAGGATGTATAATTAGTTTTCCACTATGAAATGCCAGATAATTCAAAAGACAAGTTGAGTTCTGATGGCAGAGAGTAATTAGTTATGCACAATGTTATACAACTTTGAAAGGAAGGGGGAAAACATTTCGGATTTTGTTAAATGTGAAAATAACTACATATTTAAGATTTGAGCAGTACCCTTTTTATAAAAGGAAAGCCTGTAAATTAAAACAAGAAGCTGTAATCTTCTGGAAATTCAGCTCTAGGCATTTGGTAAAAAGCTTTGAGAACATTAATGTTTTAGTTGGAACTGGTGTAGAAGAGGTATTATTTTAAACAAAAAAAGTCTACAGCTATCTGGTTGTGAATGTTTCTCAATTACAGTGGCGTCCATGATCTTTGGGTCTGGATGAAGATTTGGCTAGAACTGTTCCACATCCTAGTCTGCTGCCTCTGAATTAGAAACAGCATGTGAGAATTATATGTCCTATAATCCACTCCATACTGCAGAATAGGAAATTCTGCGAAAAATTATAATGTATGGTATAAAATTACAATGGTGACGTATTCCCTTCTGTTTTAGTTAGTTGTATGTAAAGAAATTCATGAAAAATGTATGACTGACGAGGCTAGAATTAATCTGTAGTTACAAGCTAAAGACAACCATGTTTCATGTTTGGTGCTTCCTGCATTTAATTTAATAGAAAACCTTGAAAGTGGGAATTATTTGTTTTTTTCTGAGCATGCTACCAGGCAACTGAAGTAGATTTTTGCTTTGACTGTTCTAATTTGTATTTAGCTATTTCCATGTATGAACCTAAAGCTTATAAATTCTTGGAAGAAATTTGTACAGTTAAAGCAGCATCTTCAGCTACTTCTTGTACACATCTTAGACATTTAAAAAATATTAAGTGATTTATAAATGCTTTAAAATAAATGAATAAATAGTGAAGCTGAAGCATTTGAATCAGTTTGTTTCTTTTTTAAAAAAAGTTTAATATACTTTAGTTGAAAAATCTCTTCTCAAGTAAAGTTACCTGCTACATTTACTTGAATCACAAAAAAATATTCTTGGGTATGTAGGTGGTATTTGACAAAGCCCTACTCAGAGTAGACTTATTGAAATTAGTGTACTAAGTGAAGCCAATCAGTTTCAATGAGTATGACCCTATCTATGTATCTAAATCCTATAAAATGAATATAAGATCCAATGTGGATTCATCTATTAAAGTATCTTAGCCTTAATGCTGATGCTTAAAATCAATTGGAAGAATAAATATTGGTGAAACTTGCCATATCTTAGGTTAGCTTTGGGGATTTGCAGCAGTCACCTCAAAGGAGAAGCAAGGATCAGAATCTTGAATGAAGATCCATCCCGCACGGCTCGCCTGTACCCCTGGCCCACCCAGCTCCAGCAGGGCTTTTTCAGGCGTGGGGAAGCGGTCAGAGGTAGCCAGGGATGGGAAGTTTGCAAAGCCTGCAATTTTCGCAAAGGGGGCCAGGGAATCTGTGAAGCATTTGGCAGCCTGGCCTGTCCATCAGAAGCTCCTCTATCTTGGCACTTCTAGTCAGCTGTGGGCAGGCATTTCAATCTCCATGATACCCAGCTGCAAATAACAGTTTTGGGTCACATTTGATGGGGCTATTTTCTCTTTTGAGAGAATACGTTGGCTTATTTCCTGGACAATCCAGTGTTAACTGTGGGAGATTAATTGGACACTGGAAACAGGATATTTGTACATAAATCTAGAAATGGCCAGTGTCTTCTTTTTTCTTTTTCTGTCGCAGCTTTTTGTGAATCTTCAAAACATAAATGCAGGTAACAGCTGAAAGCCTCTTTTCAAATTGGTTGGGTAAATAATAGGCACTAGCACTGAGGATTCAATCCCAGTCTTGCAAAAAATTCAGCTGAAATGGAAGCTTCTAAGTTTCTGCCCATCACTGAAAGCAGCTTCTTTTCTTGTGCAGGAAAGTATTGACAAAAAAGCTGAAACTTCAAAAGAGAAAAACCTGCCTGGTGGGTGTACAAAATAGGGAGGTTTCGTGCAATACATTAAAGCTTGTACCACTATAATTTTACAGATATGAGTCTAATTTGGTTGGCTAATTCAAGATGTCAGGCTCTCAAGGGTAGCAGTTAGGTTGTGGTTTGATTTTTAAAAACTTTTTATTTTGTTTTTCTCTTGGAATAGCTGGGGAAACTTAAGGAAGCAAAGTGTGTTTTAATGCTAAAGGGAAGTTGCCTGATATAAAACTTCCCCCCAGCATCACAGAAAACATGGATATAAAGTATGATGATGGGATAATAAAATGCATTAATTCTTTATGAGGGGCTATCCTCTGTATTTCAACAAACATCTGTGTAAGTACAATTATGCCATGGGGGGGGGGGACGGGAGAGGTTCACACTTTCATATAGCAGAGTGGGGAAAATGCGATACTTAGAGGACATAAACCATCATATCAGCACAATTGTTGATTCATGTTCCATAGAGATGACGTTCTTTTCAAAGCTGTCTTCTTTACTAGCTCAGTCTAGTGAAGGCCATAGTGATGCCAGGTCTTGTCCTCAGATCCAAATTATGCAGTAGTTCATGTTAGCTAACAAGTGTAAACCACATATTAAAGCTCACATATTTACAACATGATTTTTCCTACTTAAAATTATCCTTTGCAAACAGCATTAAATTTTAAACCAATATTTTTCTTCTAATGAGATTTTGGCATTAGTTTTCCATAACAAAGCATAATGTCAGAGGCAGACAGCCCATCTAAGTATATGATTAATGCAGTGAGCTAACAAACTAAGAGATTTAAGGTTGCTGAGCTACAATTATTTTTAAATTAAATGAACAAACTCATCAGACGAGAGCATGATTACTTCAGTTATTCAAATGGGAACACGTGTCGTAAGTTTTATTTTGCCTGCTTTGCAGTGAGTAAAGTAGAAAAGTTTATGTACTGTAAAAACTGGCAGTAGTCCTTAAAAAGGAGCGACTCTCTCGCCCCATCCTCAAAATCCTGCCAATGAGTGCTTGGCGGAAATAATATTTTGGTTTCGAACCGGTTAAAGAAAGAAGGGAAGGAAGTACTCAGAATTTTCACTTTCTGAAAGAAATCAACGAGCACTAAGTTAAACAGATAAAGTGAGACGTCTGCATTATTATTATTCCAACATCACCATTATTATTCTAAAAATGTATGTCCTGCTTTTCACTACCTGGGTCCCTAAGTGGCTTACAAAAAAAATCTGCAAGCAACCGCAGACAGGTAAGCAGCAGTACCTGTAGCCTTTGCTCCCCCTTCCCCCTTTTCATTTATCAGTGTCCTGAGGAATCCTTTATTTATTCATTTTGGAAATTTATTCCCTGCTTTTCTCCACCAGGGTCCCTAAAAGGCTTGGGAGATAAAAACACACAATATACAAAAATGAAAACAGTAATTAAGCACCAGAGGTTAGAAAACATAAGAGTAGCAAGGCATATGTCTTATTTCTAGTGGGAGGCAATTAGGCCCAGTGCACAGAAGCCGCCTGGTTGGCCTGAGTTGTACTTCTGGTTGCCTCTGATGATTTTGGTGATCAGTTTGGGACTTAATGGGGTCTGGTGCTCCTTAAAGCACCCTGACCGTAAGTTGTTCAGGGATTCATACACTAGTACAAGAAACCGGAACCTGGCCCAATAGCAGATGGCAAGCAAACATATTATCTTGATTCAGGCCACAGATTATAGAATCTTATTTTAAAACGAATTCAGCAGTTTGACATTGGATGTGATGGGAGCATGCAGGGCAGGTTTCTCTACTGTTGCTAGAAAGAGCCCATAAATAAAAAAATTTGGAATAGCCAAAACTTATGAAAAATAGTTGGGCATATGAGCTGCCTTCATGCTGCCAGAAAGCTCCCCAACAGTAGATGCTAAAAGCTACCCTTGAACTAGGAAGGATGGTGTTGGCGAAGGGTCATCTAGTCTTCAGGTGTCTAGTCAGAATCTCCTTTCTTGTACCTTGGATCCATTGGTTTGAGTCCTACCATCCAGAGCAGAAGAAAACAAGCATGCTCCCTCCTCCATGGGACAGCCCTTGAGATATTTGAAGATGGCTATCATATCTCCTCAGTGGCGCTGTGGATTAAACCACTAAGCCCCTCGGGCTTGCCGATCAGAAGGTCGGCGGTTCGAATCCCCTCAACAAGGTGAGCTCCTGTTGCTCAGTCCCTGCTCCTGCCAACCTAGCAGTTTGAAAGCACGTCAAAGTGCAAGTAGATAAATAGGTACCGCTCCGGTGGGAAGGTAAACGGCATTTCTGTGCGCTGCTCTGGTTCGCCAGAAGCGGCTTAGTCATGCTGGCCACATGACCCGGAAGCTGTACCCCGGCTCCCTCGGCCCATAGAGCAAGACGAGGGCTGCAACCCCAGAGTCGGTCATCACTGGACCTAATGGTCAGGGATCTCTTCCAGGCTAAACATACCCAGCTCCCTCAACCGTTCCTCATAAGGCTTGGTTTCCAGACCCTTGATCATCCTAGTTGCCCTCCTCTGCACATGCTCCAGAACTAGCAAGGTCTCTTGCCAAGTATGGTTGCTAAAAATATTAAATTATCTGGAACCTTATGAAAGCATGTTATCATTTACTGTAATGTATAAAATGGGTTATAGAATAAAATGGCACATTAGCTAATTAGAAAGAAGTTGCACCCCCCCCCTCTATTTTTAGACCTTCTAGTTTGAAACCCTGTTTGGAACTTGGCATTCCTATGGGGGGTGTTCAGTGGCGTAGCGTGGCGGGTACCAGGGGTGCTGGCCGCACCGGGCGCAACATGGGCGGGGGGCGCACTCGCACTAGCAGCTCTCTGCCCCTACTAAAATCCACGCGTTAGGGAGCCCGCGCTCGCTCGGCTTGGCGAGGAGGTCGCGGAAGGGGGAGAGCGAAGCCTTCTGTTGCGGGCAAAAAAAGGAGAGGAAGCCGGGCGGGCGGGCTGGCTGGCTGGCGGGGGTCTGGCTGCGCCTGCTGCTGCCGTTGCCGCTGCTGCCGGGCTTTGACAGCTTGGCGAAGCGGAGGGAGAGGAGCTTTATGGTAATTTGAGCCGAGCCGAGCAGGGAGTCTGGCGAGGGGGCGGGAAGAGACTTTGCCCCCTTTTTTCCACCTCACCTGGTCAAAAAGGAGAGCGGAGTCTCCTCAGGGCGCCCTCAGGCAGGGCAGGGCAAGGCAAGCAGAGCGAGGAGGAGAGAGAGGGGAAGGGGGGGGAGCAGCCAGGAAACGCCGAGGTGTGGAGGGGGAATCAATTAAGGAGAGAAAGCGAAAAGCCTTGGAGAAAGGGAAAAAAGGAAAGAAAAGAGGCAGCTCCGGGAGAGCGCGGTGGAAAGAGAAGCCTCGCTGCTGCTGCTGCTGCTTGGGAGAGTAAATTACTGTACTTGCCTTGCCCCGGGTTAGGGGGCGCAAATTACTTGCCTTGCCCCGGGTTAGGGGGCGCAAATTACTTGCCTTGCCCCGGGTTAGGGGGCGCAAATTACTTGCCTTGCCCCGGGTGCTGATAACCCACGCTACGCCGCTGGGGGTGTTTTATGACACAGTCCTTTGACTGTGTACAGTGGTACCTTGGGTTACAGACATTTCAGGTTACAGACTCTGCTAACCCAGAAATAGTACTTCGGGTTAAGAACTTTGCTTCAGGAGAGAACAGAAATCACACAGAGGCCCCAGTAGCTAAAGTGGTGCTTCAGGTTAAGAACAGTTTCAGGTTAAGAACGGACCTCCGGAGCGAATGAAGTTCTTAACCAGAGATACCTCTGTATTGTCTATGCTGAGTAGCAGGAGTGCTCCAGGATTTCAGACGATATCAGGGATTGACCTTCCTGCATGCAAAACCTGCGTTCTCCTATTGAGTGTATTAATGCCAGGGGATATCTAAGGTGAAAGATGTTTGTGTAATGCTAAACATAAGTGTAGAGAGTGGTTTTAGTAAAGGTACCACTGCTGTATTTTATCAAGTGCCAAAATCGTATAATGAATGCCTTTCATTTTTTTAAAAAAAGAAAAACATATAAATGCAAAAATGCCACCCAGCTAGTAGAGATCTTCCTAATTTTACCTGATTGTATTTCTGAAGAAATATGGCAAGATCGTCGTAAATTTTCAACATGAACTGCATTTTTGTTGCCAATTTCCATATCCTTCTAAAAGTGCTGAAGCGTGCATTTGCTATTTATGTTTGCAGTAGACTGAGTACACTTTTACTATTTGTGGTTTTAGAAATTGGAAACAACCAAACAGTGGTGCTATGGTCTAAAAAAATAAATTTTAAACAGCTGTGGGACAGTATTTTTAGAATGGTAGGAGTCCCTATTAAGACAGAGTGGCAAGCGTTCCTCTATGTGCAGCAGTGTTACCCAGGGAGACTCAAAGCTAGAATTCCATTATCTTCAAACTCACATTCAGATTCTTTGAATAAATTTTGACCAATGGAGAGCAGTATTTTTGGAGATGAAAGTGACATGAATGCTGTTTTGTCAAGAGCTTGTTGTGTTCTCGTCTAACTCCCCCCCCCCCTGCAAGAAATGTCAGATTCTGCACTAAGGATAATTTTTTTAAATTACACAGTGCAAATGAAAGTTGCATGCAACCTTTTCATCTAATTATGCACTTTTACACTCACTCCTGCTGTTTGAAAAAGCTACAATTAAGAAAATGTATAAAGACTTAAAAAAAATCACAAAAACCATTCTAGTACAATACTGTAACAATTCATTATATTACAATATAATGCAGGCATAGGCAAACTCAGCCCTCCACATGTTTTGAGATTTCAGTTCCCATCCCCTGACCACTGGTCCTGTTAGCTAGGGATGATGGGAGTTGTAGTCCCAAAACATCTGGAGAGCCGAGTTCGCCTATGCCTGATATAATGTAATATTACAATTTATAAGTAATCATAGATGGTGCAAGATGAGCAATTTACAGATCAGTTTCCATTTTGTGGCACTGAAGGTATATGTATAATTTGCCTTTGTCTTGATGGCTAAGAGTCCATTGAAGCTTCCACTGAAACATACAAGAACCTCATCTAATTGCAAAATAATTTTCTATCATGAATATTTGACTACTTGTATCTTGTGAGACAGGGGTGGAAAAAGCATATAAAAACGCTGTGAAAACGCTTTAAAAAAAAGTTTTGAAAAATACATTGAATTTTGCATAGCTCAGTGTCGCCATCTAGTTTCACATTTGTATGTTGTACCTTAAAACACATTTAAAATATTTTATTTGCAGCTGTATAGCTGAGTGCGGGGTGTTTAGGTTTTCATTATTCGGGAGCCTGTACTAAGTGATTCCCATCCAAGGAGGTTGAGTGCTGCCCCCATTGAGTGCCAGGCAGTGGCTCTTAGTAGCATGCTGCCCAACCTGGGGGCTCCTGCCTTCCCTTGCGATGGTGAAGTGATTTATGAAGGGGGTTGCCTTGGTTTATCCTAGAGTGGTCCACTGGTTTTGTACTTGGAATCCAAATTGGGTCCCTTTGGGGGGGGGGGCTCCCATAGATTCTCATGGGTTGAATAACCTGACCTTTAAGACTGTGTTTTTGTGGGCCTCACTTTGCCCAGTGGGCGCCATCTTCTGATTCCTAGCTCTGTGTGTTCCACCAGGAAAAAGTGGTGTTATGCCTAAAGTGACATCTGCTTCATGGCTCCCAAGATGTGGTGTCGCCCTCCTTTTGCTCCCGCCTTTCCTATTTGCATAGCTGATATTTGTAAAGTGACCAGTTGGGGAAAATATAATGAAAATGATATATAGATGGTACATGACCCCAGTCAAACTTGCCAAAATATACCATTTGTCTGACAATAAATGTTGGAAATGTAAGGAAAATGAAGGAACATTCTTTCACCTCTGGTGGACTTGTCCTAAAGTGAAGGCCTTCTGGGAAATGATATATAATGAGTTGAAAAAGGTATTTAAGTATACCTTTACCAAGAAACCAGAGGCCTTCCTTCTGGGCATTGTCGGCCAGAATGTGTTAAAGAAGGATCGAACTTTCTTTATGTATGCAACAACGGCAGCAAGGATACTCATCGCTAAGAACTGGAAAACTCAAGATCTACCCACACTGGAAGAATGGCAGATGCAGCTGATGGACTATATGCAATTGGCGGAGATGACTGGCAGAATCCGAGACCTGGGAGAAGAAAGGATTGAAGAAGATTGGAAGAAATTTAAGAATTATTTACAAAAACATTGTAATTTGGTGGAATGTTAAGAAGGATGCTTGATTATAAATAATTGGCCATCACTAAATTGGTTCGGAATTTGATGATAAATGAGATTAAGAGAGAAAAAATTTTTTTTGGGAAAATTGTTAGTTTATATTTAAAGGAGTGGATATAAAATTGCAAATAAGATGATAATTTGCTTGGAAAAAAAGTTATTAACGATGTAAGTGGGAGCGGGAGATGTGAGGAAGTCCAAAGAAGTTATGGAACATTGTTAAGATAAAAGTAATGTTGTTTATTATTTTTGTATTTCTTTTATAAAAAACCTTAATAAATATCTTTTAAAAAAAAAAGTAAAGTGACCAGTTGGGCATCCCCTCACAATTGCCCCAAGCATTATAGAATTGGCTTTCTGCCATCAGCTGATGCGGTGTTTGGCAGGAAAGTGCTTCGGAGAGTTTTGCCACTTTAGGGGTAAAGGGGCAGATAAGCTCTGCTCTGTTATATCCCTATGAAGAATGTCACCCCCCCTCCATCTGCTAAAAATAGAAATTTTACTCTGGGAGGGGGATGGGGGGATGTGAAAAGTTCTGATGCCCCTGCCTGTCTCCAGTAGGAGTGGTCATCCCCATGAGGAATGTCATTGTCATCTGTAAACTGAAATTGGCCACAAGGGAAATTTCAAATATTTTTCACATTCCTTATGCTAAGGCTTTTGGTTGGTTACTTCTTAGGAAGATCTGAACATTGAATCTAAGCAAGTTCTGTAAATCATTCTAGAAAGAAATATTTTATTTGCTTCTAGGTCTATGGTTTATATTTTTTTTCCCTTTTTATATCAAAAGCTAGAGTTGTTTGGTTTAGTTAACTTGGCCAAGGTGTATGGGTGGTGATTTGATGGTCAGTTAAGTATAATTGCTGGATTATTAAAGGGGATTACATTGTCTGTCTCTTTATCTTACTACAGAGTAGCTGCTCATGAAAGATAAACAGATGTCTTGTCACTATTTTTTAAAGGTAATATTCATTTTATGTGAAGGGGTTATGCACGTGAATAATCAGTTTCAATAGACCTCTCTTAGGAGGGTTTGAGCTCTCAGAACCTTAGTTAAGTTTGTCCCACAAATAGCTGCTCCTGGAAAAAGTTGTGTTTTCTTTGGTCCACAGGACTTCCTCTTGGAATTTCTGAGCTTTGACCAGTTAAAATGTCTTTGTGTGGTCTGCTGCTGGAGGGCTTGAAAAGGGAACCTCATCCTTACAATTTTTTCCCTGAGAAACAGCAACACCAGGCTTCCTTTTAAAAAATCCCTTTTAGAAAAGAAAAGAAAACCCCATTCCGTCTAAAATTTAACCCAAAGCTTGGTATGTACACTTAAATATCCACTTTTTATTTTTATTTTTTTTAAAGTCTTTTTATTGAGCTTCATTTATCACATACACACAGCGTGAAACCAAAACAAAAAGAAAAAAAAGGAACAAGAAAAGAAAAATATTAAGAAAAAGCAGAAAAGGAAGAGAAAAAGACGGGGAAAAAATACAATTACACTATCTGACTTCCTTCCCTCCTGATTTCAGACTCCTAATTTTGAAAATTCCATTTTTACAGCTGTTATTGATTATTGATTTATACATCGTAAGTTTTATAACAAACCTGCTATAGTTGGTAGGTTTCTATAATTTCCTTCAATATATACCATAAATTTGGTCCAGTCATCCTTTAACCTTGTATTCTTTTGGTTCCTAATTCTCTGAGTCATTTTTGCCAATTCAACGAAGTCGTATACTTTCGTTTGCCATTCCCTCACCGTTGGTATATTTATGCTTTTCCAATTTTGGGCAATTAACATTCTGGCCGCTGCTGTTGAATATTGGAACAAAGTTCTGTCTTCTTTCTTAATTTCTTCTCCGATAATGCCTAATAGAAAGGCCTCTGGTCTTTTGGGGAATGTGTATCTAAATATTTTTTTTTAATTCATTATATATTATGTCCCAAAAATTTTTAATTTCCTCACATGCCCACCACATATGTATGAAATTACCTTCTTTTGTTTTACATTTCCAGCAGGCCTTATTTCCAGTCTTATACATCCTGTTTAATTTTTCTGGTGTTATGTACCATCTATATATCATCTTTTCTAGGTTTTCTCTAATTGCAACACTCGCCGTGAATTTATTCCCTCATTCCACAGTTTTGACCATTTTTCATATTCTATATTGTGCCCCAGATCTACCGCCCATAAATACCCACTTTTTAAAACGTTGTTCCACCCAAAATAGTCGTCAGATGTCATCTTTGCTTTTTGCCACCCTCTTCTTCATTAAAATAATATGCAGACCTTTTTTATATATAAAAAGAATACTATGTTTCACCCTTCTTGAAGTGTTTTCCTAAAACGACAATTGAAATAGTCAAAATAGTAATTTTGAAATAAATACATTTCTTTACAAAAATTATTAATATTTTCTAACCATTCCAGTATACTGGAATAAAATAAAATACTGTACTGTGAGTATGACACATTTTGAAACTTTTAAAATAGGTCCTTTATTTAGAATATGGATAGAACTATGTAGTATCTTCAATTCACATTGCAAATGTCTCAGATTCAGAATTAACTATCTCTAGAATCATATAATTGTAGAGTTGGAAGGGACCCCCAGGGTCATCTAGTCCAACCCCCTACAATGCAGGAATCTCAGCTAAAGCATCCAGGATAGATGGTCGTCCAACCTCTGCTTAAAAACCTCCAAGGAAGGAGAGTCCGCCGCCTTCCAAGGGAGACCATTCCAAGGTTAAACAGCTCTTACTGTCAGCAAGTTCATAATAATGTTGAGTTGGAATCTTCTTTCTTCTTACTTAAATCCATTGGTTCAGGTCCTGCCCTCAGGGGCAGCAGAAAACAACCTTGCTCCACCTTCCATGGACAGCCCTTGAGATATTTGAAGATGACCCCCATATCTCCTCTCAATCTGCTCTTATCCAGGCTAAACACACCCAGCTCCCTGGCTGTTCCTCATAAGGTTTGGTCTCGAAACTCTTGAACACCCTCATTCATGGTGTGCTTTGTAGCAAAGCACCAGATGTGTGCGTCATGTCTAGGTGTACATAGACAGCGGACACCATTAAGGTTTTCTGTTTCGTGTGGCAAGGCGTCTCTCATTGACCCCAAGTGAAAGGCACCTTAGGACAGGGGTGGGCAATGTTGCTGGACTCCTACTCCTAACAGCCTCTAGCAAGCCCGGCCAGTGGCTCAGGGACAATGGGGGCTGTAGTCCAACGACATCAGCAAGGCCATCCCTGACCTAAGAAGTAGCATGCAAGAGATGGGAGAATGTGTCTTTGGAGAAGAGGCATCCCCTCATGAGAGAAAATGGAGAATGCCTCTTCTTAGATCGGGGTGGGGAAGCTGTAGCCCTCTAAGTGCTGCCAGACTCCAGCTCCCATCAGCCCTAGCCAACATGGCCAACAGCCAAGGATGATGGGAGTTGGAGTCCAAGCATATCTCAAAGGCCACGGTGCCTCCTTGCCTGTTCCAAGAAGTAGTCTGCAAGTGGGGGAAGGATGCCTCTTATTTAGAAGAGGCACCCCCATGTGAGAAAACAGAATGCCTCTTCTTAGGTCAGGCGGGGGAACCCCTGGCCCTTCAGGGGCCGTGGGACTCCAGTTATGTTGTTCAGAGAGACAAAGAATGTCCTTTGTCACCCCACTTTTTTGCAATAGTTTTAGAACCCCCTGGCTAGGGCTGTTAAAACAGTCAAGAAATGTAAAGGAATTAAAGGTAAAGTAATACAATCATCTTAAAGTATTAAGTTTCCTGCTTGGCAGGGGGTTGGACTCGATGGCCCTTGTGGTCTCTTCCAACTCTATGATTCTATGATTCTAAAGTATCATTGTATAGCTGTGCTATGGTGCACTATAAGGTTAAAAGGTGAATAAGGAGGTATCAGGGTTCCTTGCCTTCACTTAAAGGAATGTGAGCTCAGATAAATTAATGTTTTGGGCTTGCTGTTTTTATTTAAATTGAATTATATTGTAGAATTATTGCACATTGTAGATATTCAAGAATTTTTTTGTAGAAGGATACATTTGCTTTGAACCTTATTGGTTTTGTAAGATTTGCATAATTCAGTATAACTCCACAGCAATTGTTTGCTATTTTCAGTTCTTTCACAGTTTGATTCTCAGTAGATTAAAAGGTGGGAGAAAATAAAGAATTAGATATGCACTGGAAAGCATAATAGAGTAATCTATGCTGAGGAAACCCTCTTAAAGAGGAAAGTTTCACATTTTTTAGATAATAGAAAGTGATTGCCATATTGAAATTTTGTAGAGATTCTTGCAAAATGCTATTTAGGAGGGATCTAGGTCTTGAAATATCAGAGATTCTCTGGGGAAAGGTTCATAATATGATTTGAGTTTTCCCCATTTTATTCCTTTTGAAGCAAAGCTCAGTAGAAAATGATGTTCCCATGGCATGTGACATCTGTTAAATTAAATAAGATCTTGAAAATTAATGTGGGGTGTGTGTGTGTGTGTTATATAATTTGTTTGAACAGCATCATGCTTACACTGTGTATGGCTGTGAGCCAGTTTCATCTAGTAGCTCTTTGCATAATGCTTGCTCCAGTTATTGTACCACTGCTTCTCCTTTTTATGCATATCCCTTTGCCAGTCTCTTATAATAAAATGCCTAAACATTTTCTTAAAATTATCCCTGATACTACACTAATCTACTGTGCACTTACATGCGTGTTCCACTCTGTAGCCTTGGGAGCGGCTCTGAAACAGCTGGTGCAAATTTAGAACACAAAACTCTGTACCTTAAGCCCCTGTGGCTGAAGGCAGTCAAAACCAATAAGGATAAAAATGGGAATGACAAGTTTGGGAAATCCTTATTAAAAAGAACTTGAAAAATCCAGTGTGAGATGAAAAGGCTCTGCTTATAGTCCAAAGGAGAAGCACAACTGATATACCTAGGTTTTTTGAAATTAAATGACAATTTCTCATGTGGTTTGGGCATCCGTTGCTTCTTGGTTCTTCAGGGGGTGTCTGCTATTTATATATTGGACTGTGTCAAATTCAATAAAACAGGAAAAATAGAAAGCACCAGACAACATATAATCCATTGCTGTAGTCCAGCAGAAACAGGAGCAATTAGCCATATACATTTGTGAATGGTTGAGATGTAGGTGACCACTGTGAGCTTCCTAAGCAATTTGCTTCATGTTTAGAACTCATTAAATGTTAAAACTAGCCCTAGATAATTTGCAGTGGTGATGGGGACAACAAAACTCCCATTACTCCTAGCCTTTCCCCCCTGCGCTGGAATGTCATGCTCACTCGCAATCTTCACAATGCAACAGCAACCTGTAGCACTCCTGCCATTTACGCCCCTTTATCCCAGTATTTTTCCTACTTGTCTTGTCAACCCCCCCCCCCCCCGCAAAAAAAAAAAAAAATGCACCTTTGCTTTGCTAGTTTTTACAGTGTGGACAAACTGTGCTAATCTAACTCTTAATCAGTGGGATGGGATTCATCCTGTTGCAGCCCTAGGGCAGAAGCCACTACTCAGAAGCAAGTATCATTGGCTTTAAGTGAAATGAATGTCGAACTACAGCCTGGGTGCGACATGGAGGACTTGGCTTTGTGGGGACAGCAGCTGTTTATTCCTGCAGTGGTAGAAGATGCGCTGGAAAGAGGGCCCCAGAGAAGGGAAGAGGAAAGAGAGGCGCTTGATACATGACAGTGGTGGTATCGTGGGAAATGAAGTATTGGATTTCCTGTTGATTTAGAGGGAATGAAAAATGTTTTTTATTAGAGGGGAAGGGTAACGCACAAACACCCTCAGAGAGGAAAGGGAAGGGGGGAGAGATCAAGGGCGAGACTGAGGCATGGTGGAAGCCACAGTAAAGCAGTACAATCAGGTTGCATTTCTGTAGGGAACCAGCTGCTGTGGGATCCAGGGGGTGCAGTGGGGGGGGGGGAGCTGCTCCTTGCTGTTTTCTCTGAAGTGCACAGTCCCGTTGGGGGGGGGATGAGGGAGCTCACCTGTGGGTAAAAACCAACATAGTTGGCTCCATGGGTAGCTGGCACTGCACTTTGAGAGGTACAAATTAGGTCAGTTCCCTTAAAAATGCAGACCAAACTAAATGCTGTGCTGTTCCTCTGAGGAAGTACACGTTGCGAGGAAGTTTGCAGTGATCTGCCATAAGCTTTCTGGATTTGTGCACCCTTCTGTAGTAGAGAGCGGTATGCAACTAAATAGTTGTGCTAGCGAGAGCCCAGTGACATTTCCCCCTCTCCTCCCCTGCGTGTGCCCCCCCCCAAATCAGCTCTGGAGGGTTGGCGGAAATCCTCAGAACAAATTGGAGGGAGAGGAGAGGCAGAAGGGTAGGTAAATTCATGCGCCCACAGAACATTAGATCTACATCACCTAAAAAATGTTTAAGGACTTAGAAATTCTGTGGGCTTTAGTGGAAGTTATTTAAGTGCATGCTTTATTCTTCCATTGACATCCATGGGATAGAAAGGTGATCAGTGCTGGCCAGGTGATGCCCAAAGTATTTACTGTAGCAAAGCTGCTTATTTCACATATTTGAGAGGTGGCAAAAGCTGAGACCAGGAGTGGTTTGGTAAAACATGGGGTATACTCATTATGACTAAGTTATAAATTTTCAGAAGGTCGGTATCCTTGTTAAACTTCTACATAGATACCCCCAGGACCTCATAAATAAAGTGCTATTTTATAGCAAGGTAAAAAATTCAAATGATGTCTGAATAAAAGGGCACTTTCATAGCGTCTCACTCTAGGACAACATTCAAAGCATAAAGGTAAAGGTACCCCTGCCCGTACGGGCCAGTCTTGACAGACTCTAGGGTTGTGCGCTCATCTCACTCTATAGGCCGGGAGCCAGCGCTGTCCGCAGACACTTCCGGGTCACGTGGCCAGCGTGACAAGCTGCATCTGGCGAGCCAGCGCAGCACACGGAAACGCCGTTTACCTTCCCGCTGGTAAGCGGTCCCTATTTATCTACTTGCACCCGGAGGTGCTTTCGAACTGCTAGGTTGGCAGGCGCTTGGACTGAGCAACAGGAGCGCACCCCACCGCGGGGATTCGAACCGCCGACCATGCGATCGTCAAGTCCTAGGCACTGAGGTTTTACCCACAGCGCCACCCGTGTCCCCATTCAAAGCATACAGTCCATCAATATCAGGATAAACTGCTCTGAATAAATTGAATTTCATTATTTTATTATTGTTTATAGAGAGTTTCAGTTTCATTTTTTTCTTATAATCAGCATTTTTGTAGGTTAGAGGCAAGAAATAATTTACATTCCAATATTATTATTACTTTATGTTCATATCAAAGGAATTATGTTTTTAAAAAATCAAATCTTTTACTGCTGTATCATACATAGAGGACATTTGGGTTCTCATCAGCACTGCTTTGTGAATTATCATGGTAATTATTTTACATATATTTAAGATACAGTGGTACCTTGGTTTACAACCATAATCCGTTCTGGAGGTCCGGTTGTAAACCGAAACAGGTTGTAACCCAAGGCGCGTTTTCACCAATGGGGCCTCCCCCCCAAATGGGTTGTAATCCAAAAAAGGGACACACACTTCAGGGTTTGACGTGGTTGTAATCCAAAGCGGTTTTAATCCAAAGCGGTTGTAATCCAAAGCGGTTGCAAACCAAGGTACCACTGTAATATATTTGTCTTAGTCCGTATTTTTTACGTTTACCGTATTTTTCGCTCTATAGGGCGCACCTGACCATAGGGTGCACCTAGTTTTCAGA
Organism: Podarcis melisellensis; assembly: GCF_964234715.1. NCBI lineage: Eukaryota > Metazoa > Chordata > Lepidosauria > Squamata > Lacertidae > Podarcis > Podarcis melisellensis. The sequence goes on along the minus strand of NC_138530.1, from coordinate 118,525,666 downwards.
GGGGGAAATCAAGGGAAAAAATATGACACCCCCCCAGCTCTGGGAGCAGCCAAGTTACAGGGAACCCTTCTCAGTGGTGGCGGCTTCTTGGTGGTGATCCACAACTGCTTTAAGGGAGGTATTGGAATAAGTAGATTTGTTGCTGATCCAAAACACCCACCCACCCCACTCACACTTGAAAACAAAGACCACCACATCCAACTACAAATGAATAACCACACCCTAGGCCAACCCCAACCTCTCTCACCACCAAAAGAAAACAAGCGAACAGCAAAGAACCTGCACAAACAACCCTGACACCAAACCCTACATATAGGAAGTAAAATAGAAAAATCGCCACCCGACCCCACCACCGCCCATCTTTCCCTCCCTCCACCTCTTTCCCCTTTGCTTCCTAATGTCTCAACAAATGAAAATGATTTGTAAAAATGTTACATGGGGGGAGAAAACATGAGAGAGAGACATTGCACACTTTTGTAAATCACCAAAATCTTTAATAAATAAATAAATAAATAAATACTAGTCATAAAAAAGAGGCTTCCTCACCTGAAGGACATCAAAGCCCACCTGAAGTCCCAAAACAAAATTATAAGATTCTGATCCACACAGATCCATGCATGTATGGAGCAATCTGCGTGGATCTGAATCTGATAGTTTATGACTCCCTGTTTTAGGGAATCACATATATAATCGTATGTTTGGGGACATCAGGTGGGCTTTGATGTCATTCAGGTGACCTTTGGGGTGTATGGCTTTCCTCCATCTCAACCGCGCAGGATTCTTCTGGAATGACAAGATCACTTGCACAGCTTTCCTCCATCTCAACCGCGCAGGATTCCTCTGGAATGACAAAATCACTTGCCCAGCTTTCCTCCATCTCAACCACGCAGGATTCCTCTGGAATGACAAGATCACTTGCACAGCTTTCCTCCATCTCAACCACGCAGGATTCCTCCGGAATGACAAGATCACTTGCACAGCTTTCCTCCATCTTAACTGCGCAGGATTCCTCTGGAATGACAAGATCACTTGCCCAGCTTTCCTCCATCTCAACCACGCAGGATTCCTCTGGAATGACAAGATCACTTGCACAGCTTTCCTCCATCTCAACTGCGCAGGATTCCTCTGGAATGACAAGATTTTCCGCATGGGTTTCCTCCATCTCCACTGCGGAGGATTTCTCTTGAATTACCAGGTCTAGCAGAGAACCACACTTCGAACAAATAGTTAGACTCTCGCTTTTCACTGCACTTCCTGGGGTAATCACTACTACAGTTGCTATTTGAGATGTATCTGTTGCGGTGGTCCTGATGCAACATCTCTCCATCCCAACCAATGCTGCACTCAGCAGCTGGAAACCCGCAGCAATATAGCCTAGATAAATAGAAGGTCCAATATGCTGCTCACTGGGAATTTGAGGCAATTCAAAAGCTTCTGGGAAGACAATTTCCTCATTTTGTAAGACAGCAGACATGTTCCATGTCACGGAAATCAGGACGAGTATCCCTGCAACTAAGTTCAGGAGAGCTGCAAGCCTAAAAAAGGTTGACACAAAATCCTTATGTTTTCTGGGCTTGAACACATTGTACAAGGCAAACGAAATTAATCCTAGGGCCGCTGAATTCATAATGGAAGCTAGGGCCATTAAATCCTGTGCAATAAAAATTTCCATTGGGAGGGTTGGATGTTGCTCATTGAGATTTTCACAGTGCCAAAAAGACTTGCCGTCATTAGAATGGTCTTTCCAAAAACAGACCTGCCAGATTCCTATCCAGATGTTTCCAGACCCTAATCCTTTGATGTTGTCCACACGCCACACTCGCCAGTTGACAATGGCTGTTGAGGCAATGCACATCGGCAAGGCCAAAATATCCATTAGGAATGCGGATAATTGGAGGCCGGAAACTAATCTCAGCCACCTGACCACCAGGGAGCCTTCTTTCACCTGCAGGGGGGGTTTGGAGAGAAGGGGAGCAGGGGAGACCTTGGCAGACATCCTGGAAACAAAAGAGAAGACAACATGCAGTGAGAGAGGGACTAACAAGCATGTCTAGTCATTGAAGGACATCCTCCCTCCTGCATTCTTCCTTCCATGCACAGAAAGAAGCAGCAAAAGAAAGAGTTCCTGCTCTCTCCCACCCCCTGGTTAGGTATAGACATCTGATCCAGAGAAGCTGACACTCATACTTTCTTCCAGCACACTGCTACTGATTTAATATACTCTTGCATTGTTCCTGTGAAAATGGCCAGAACCTCAGCAACCTGTTGTGGATGGGAAGCTGCTCATGATTCGCTGCTCTGCTATCTGCTACTGCAGCTATCCTTTTCCACTGAGCATAAACACACCTGATGGCATAGTGAGGAATGTTTAATCCATAAACTTACGTGAAATGCCTTCCTCAGCTAGAGTCTAGCGTGCCAGGAACAGAGCAGCTATTTGCTAGGTGTTCCTGAGCCTCAAGAAGACTGAGCTGTTGGCCACTGAGCTGACGTTCGCCTGAGCAGCCAGCCAGCCACAGCAGCAACTGCTCTGCAGAATTCTTAGGTCAGTTACAGGCCAGTTAGAATCCTGACAACAACACAAATCATAACTCCAGGGTACTGGTCGTTTGGAACATCAGGAAAGTGGAAAATGGGAGGGAATTCAGTTCCCTTCTTTCCCAATGCAGAGTGTCTATTCCAGGACACTGTGCAGTTAAAACGCGTTCTTCCTGAAGTCAGATTCAGAGCAGTTCCAGCAATAAAAATGGTGATACAGTGTGTGTATCTCAGTACAGATTTGTTTGATGGGCCTGAATGCATTTCATAAAGGATCTCCATGTACAAGAAAGGCTAATAGCATGAGGCCCTGAACCATAAGAATTTACTTGGCAAAGTTATTGAAGACTCCTTACAAATCTATCATTCTTCTTCCCCATCCCATCTTGTTTGGACATTATAGTAAGGGAGAAGATCTTAGCTCTTTTCCTTTGCACTGGGACCACATGGAATTTGTGCCATGGAACCCCATCACTCACACCAATACAGGCAATACCATTTTCAGAACCTAGATGTCCATGATTTAAAGTCGCTTTCCTAAGACACTTCCATCAAAATATTTGTGTTGCTTTCTTTCTGTTGCTTTCTGTGTTGATGCTCCGAATGTGAGCTGCTCAGCTGCATGCAGTTTCCACTGAAGTGTGAGTGTGTGTGATTAACATTCGGCCAAGCAATGGGCCTAAATCCATCTATTTCACCTGAAATAACTTTGGGAGCCAGCCTCACTGCGCAGCGATCCCTCTTGCTGTTCTGGCTTCTGGGATAGGTGTGCAGCCTGCATTCGCTCCATAAGACGCACACACATTTCCCCTTACTTTTTAGGAGGGAAAAAGTGAGTCTTATAGAGCAAAAAATACGGTAATTTCCCTCTGACCTCCAGCTTACTTTAAAAAAAAAAGTCAATTGCAAATTAGGTTATTTATCCAAATTAGAACAAGTGCTTCATGCACCTGATAAAATGGATGCTAATGCCCAAAAATCCATGTTGTTAGTTGCTAGTATTTAAGGTGCCCACGCCTGGCTCTTTGTTGTGTTTTGCTGCAACAGAACTTCACAGCTTCCCTCCAGAAAATGCCTGCTTGTTTTGTTGTTGAATACCAGAAAAGGAGATGCATGAATGATGGTACTTCACTGAGCATTTTAATTTAGTGAAAAGCGAATTCCCATCATCTGAGAGAAAGATACTGTGTGATTTGGTCCTGCACAACGACACCCACCAAGGTGATCACAGCTCCACCCATCAGGGACTTGATGATGTATTTCAGCTGCCTGTCTGGAACTGCAGAAACAGGGAGCATCAGGGCATAAAAGTATCTGACAGTCCATAATAAGTAGCTGTGTGGACTTTGCTGTGCAAGCCTGGCAGAGATGGTGAGCCGTCTAAGAGAGTACAATTGCTCCCGTGTTTCCGCAGCAGCTAGTAAATATTACAATTATCACCCACCCCAGAGATTGCTTAGGTTCTTTTCAATTGCTGATGTTTGTGCTTAATTTTCAGATCCATTTCAAGAACAATTTTCCTTCTCAGCCTCCACCCCCTTTGAGAAACGTTACAGATGTCTAAACACACGTGCACAATTTTCTAATTCCAGTGCTTTTTTTCTATTAAAAATGTTTAGGGCTATGCATACCCCCACATCCCCCCAGAAAAAAGCACTGTCTAATTCTTTTCGAAATAAAAATTGTGGACAGCAGGAAAACCCACCATAATTCACTTACATGTGCAAAAACAGCTGTTTTCACAAGCTAAACCAATATTTTTAGTTTCTAGTTTTGCTTATGCTTGCAAAAACTATCTATGTTGTTCATCTTAACGGAAAACTTTGCATCTAGATTTTCATATTTTAGATATTATTTGTGTTAATGCAAAGAACCTATTTTTAGTGTACTGTAAAAAACAGTGTACTGTAGATGTATTCTTATTATTATTAATTAAAAAAACAAACTTCAGCTAAACTTTTCTGTACACTATTTTTATGTTTTATATTTTTTGTTGTTTCAGAGCTTTCTAGTCTGCTGCTCTGTTCACATTTTCCTGGTTCATGCACATAAAAAATGTAGTTCTCATTTCAAATAGTGCTTTGAAATTCTAAGGGCAGGCTCCAGAGGGCAGCAAGGTGGGGTCATTTACCAGGACCCCACAAAGAAACCATTGTGCCAACAGCACTGCCACTGTCAGTTTGCACAGAATATTTAGCTAGATAAAAGGCAGCATGGGGAAATCAGCCCTTCCAGATTCAGAGGCAGGGGGCTCACTAAGGAAGTCTGGCTTGAAGGTCCCTCAGCTCTGAGCCGGCACTGTTGCGCTTCACCTCTTTACCTGCAACTTCCTGTATTTGGGTAATGGGATGCAATATGGTGCTTTGGTCCATTCATACATGCAAATCATGTTTTCATGCTGCTATTTTGCATTGCTGGACATTCATGTGTGTATTGTTATAGGAGTTCTAAGGTCTCATATATATAAATCCTATGCTCATAAATTTACAAGGCAAACCCATACATAAGTATATAAATCACGTGTCTGAAATAGTACAGGAGAGCAATCCTGAAGCCACCTTGACTCTTCCATGACCTCAAATACTCCTCTGCAGTGAGGAAGGAAAATGGGGAAACCTCCCCCTTGTCTCTTTGCTCACAAATCCTGTGTTGTGTATGAATAGGGTGAGCCTGTGACCTGGATCCAGGAACTAAGGATTTAGCATCTCAAAGAAAATGGCCAGGCTGCCCAGGTAAAGTAATCAGTGACCATTCCCAGTATCCTGCCAGTCAGGATTTCTGCTGCAGTCTGCCCTCTTCCGTGATGCATGCATGATGTGTTTTGTTTGTTTGTTTTGGGGGGTGGGGGGTCTCGAGCTACAGAGTAGGCAACTTCAAAAGTCAATATAAGGGCTTGCACACCATTATTCTGGGTTCTCTCCTCCCTCCTGTGAGTGGTGAGTGAGAACCCTGTTGCAACAGTCTTAATAAAGATCAGGCTTTCTAGCTGCTCAATATTCTCTGGTTGGCCTGTATTTTCTCCCACTGATAGGGATCCCACTTAAGGACTCTATACGGGCTCTTGGATACCCCATAAGGGGAAAGGAGCAGAAAAATGGTCAAATACAGTCAAGCGGTAGTGGCAGCTCTCTTCATAGACATCAGGAAATGCTTGGTTTTGTATGATGCCTGAGGCCTAGTGCTCACTGAAGTGGCAAAACCCTGTTTCCAAACTGGATCACTTCAGGCCACAGATTGGTGGTTGCATGACTGTAGCCTAGTCTTGACACTAACACAGCAGTTTTCCATATGCAGGGGGCACCGAGGAGCATGCAGTCAGTCTGGACACAGGTTTACTGCCTCAGTTGCTCTAACCTTCCACAACAAATGTTATTTTGGCAGTGAAGCTGCATGAGTATTATGCAGTATTCTGGAATGTTGTAGTTTTCAGAGCACAAAATTGTGGTTCTAGTATTTTATCACAATGTGCTTGTTTTCTGGGTTACTTTTCAAAAGATGCTGAAATGCCAATTACTGTATTGCTCAGAGCCCCATCTGCAACACTTCAGTCTGTGGTCCTGTGCAAGCAGCTGATAACATTAAGCACATTAAGAGTCTAGACATTACTAAAGCATGGGTCATCTTGCTCCCTGGCAGGTTAAAATAACAAGAGGGCAAGAATATAAAGTTGTTTCCTAGATTTTGGAAGTAGGATGCCATGTCCTGTTCAGTAAGCGGCTTTAAAATTATCCAATTCATGTAGTATTATCTGTAGTTCTTTTGGGCTCCATTTGTGCTCTCTAGAAAACAAAACACATTCTTGGGTCAGTTTACCCAGGTTAGCAAGTTTTGATACTTTCCAGTTACAAACGAAATTAGAAATTTAAAAATCTTTCAGGCATAGAGTGGTACCTCTGGTTACAGGTTCAGGTTACAGACTCTGCTAACCCAGAAATATTTCCTCGGGTTAAGAACTTTGCTTCAGGATGAGAACAGAAATCGTGTGGTGGTGGCACAGCGGCCGCAGGAGGCCCCATTAGCTAAAGTGGTCTTCAGGTTAAGAACAGTTTCAGGTTAAGAACGGACCTCCGGAACGAATTAAGTTCTTAACCCGAGGTACCACTGTGTTTATTAAGTGGATCCAGGCACACTATTTTTCAGTCCCAATCATTCTGTGATGATAGTTACAAAAAATCTGAAAAAATACTGTAATTGAGCATTACACTTGTAACCACCCTTTTGCTATGCTAAGGCTCCCAGGGCAACAGCACTGCAATCTCTTCATTTAATCCTCTCAGCAACCTGGTGAGGCCTTCCTGTGAGGGTGACAGATGAGCAGAGATTTGAACCCAGTGTCCCAGATCTAAGTCTGACCCTCCCATCCACTATGCCACCCTGGCTCATTTATGTTTTCCTCTTCTTCATCATCATTATATTATTATTATTATTATTATTATTATTATTATTATTATTATTATTATTTCAGGTTGGCAATTAAATTTTAAAGGAAAGATCCTCACTCTGACAACTGGAATGGCAGTGAAATCATAGGAAATGTATTAGTGGCTACACAAGAGAAGTGAAGGGGGAAATGGCCATTCTGGACTTTGATCGCTCTTTCAGTTTGACAGAACCAGGCTGTCAAAAGAGCCATGGGATTTTTGCATTTGGCAGCTGATGGCAATAGAGCTCTGGAAGGATGTTTCAGTTTTGATAGTTAAAAAACACTATACAAATGTTGAGGATGTCTACCGGACATTATCAAATTTAAAAGCTGTTCTCCTGTCTGAAGAGCGTGCCCAGGTGTCTGCACCTTGTGGCTCAGGGTGTGGCTTTCTTCAGGCATGGCGTGTCCAGATGCCAGGAAGCAAGGGCAATAGGCAAATGGAGCAATATTCCTAAATTTCCCTGTATTCACGCCCTAATGGGTGTTCTAGGCATGTGACATACAAGTGTTGTCTGTCTCTTCCCTTTTCATGATAGGAGAGCTCAAATTTCTTCCCAATGTTTTCACAGATAGTATACTGCCTTTGTGTGAGTGCATGGGGGGGGGGGCTAGATAAGCTCTGTATCATTTTGTCACATGCAGAATGATTATCTCGTGCTTAGGAAGCTGCTTTTGCTGCAGTGAGAGGGGAAAGGAGATGGGAGCTTCCGTGGGCAGGTCCTCAGTTTCTTCCCCTTCTAACCTGTAAAGCGAGAAATCATACATATGCTGTAAGGATATAGATCTATACAAATAACCAGGCGGTTTCAGGGACAGCCTGCAAAGGAATTTTTTACCACAAATAACGTTCAGATGATTTTGGCCCTCAGGCCGGAGGTTACCCACTCCTGAATTGAAAGCCTCTAGGAAATCTCTGGACTCTGAGAGTGAAATACATGTATCTGCAACAATAAATAATGGATTGTCCAGGCTTTGCATGTGGGGGAGTCATGACAGGAATCCCTTGGCTTGAACTAAAATGGAAATGTTTTGTAATTTATTTCTTTACTTGCCGTATTCTTACCCCGCCTTTTCTCCAAGGAGCTTAAGGCAGCCTGCATGGTTCTTCCCCCTCTCTATTCATTATCATAATTACCCTGCGAAGTTGATGGGGCTGAGAGAGGTCACCCAGCAAGCTCTATAGCCAAGCGGGGAGTTGACCATTGGTCTGCGCCCTCCTAGTCCAGCACTCCAACCACTTCACCACATTGGCTTTTGAATTCAGGCTGCTTTTAATTCCTTCACTTTCTGTATAGGTTCAATCATCTCCATCGAAAAGTATTCCCCTATCCTTACTTAGTGCTGAATTGCAATTGTCCCCACAGAGGGGAAATATTACGTACACACACGTCCCAAAAATCCACTTATCCGAATACAAGGAATTTGTGCCCTATCCTCACTACACACACCACAGAGACAGATATCTGAACAGAGGGCATTTTTACTTCCTTGTTTGCCTTTTGCTCATTGGTTGAAGAAAGGAGGGAGGGAGGAGTGATCAGTCAAATCCGAGAACATTTTCCCCCTGTGTTTTCCTATTTATTCTTTTTCTGGCTTTTGGCAGTCAGTATTCGGTGATTGGGAACATTAGAAATTTCTCCATAGGAATCAATGGACATCATCAACTTGTTATGTGAATGCTCACCTAATGAGGTATGTCCGGGGAATGCATTGGGTTCAGTAAGCTGGACCTGCATGTATTTTAGTTTGACTATGAGTTGTTGACTCAGTTGTTGATGACAACATAGAAAACAGCTTCAGAGTGCAAAAGACACTGTATTCAAGACACCCACTCTTTCATACTACATTAGATTCATTTGAGGTTCTTCCCCTCAACTTTTTTTTATCCTGGGTATTTTGTTTTGTTTATGTATTTCTGCACTTCTTAGGGTTCACCTGAGCATTGTGGTACCTCTCCCTTGCTTCTCAGTGACCCCATTTTGGCTACAATTCTGTTGGCACTCATCAGCTTAGTTTGCCGTTAGAAGAAACATTACATAATGTAATCCGATGCACTGGGATCACTGCCTCTACTCTACAAATACCCAACTAAGAAGCACACACATATTTCTGTGCACACCCACACCCATCTATATTATTGTATTGGGACTGTTTCTCAAAATGGACCCAAACAACTAATAGTACATTTGTAAAGCAGGGTGAGCCTATTTTAGTGCACACTTTTATAAGAGAATCCACTGTGTGCTCTTGGCCTGCCAAAACCAAAACCAGTTGCATTCCAATCACAGGTCTATGCATGGCCCCCCTGCACGATGGTTGGGTGCTGTGGGGGAAGCAATGTGTTCGTGTCTTCCTTCATGAGCTCTACTTTCATACTTTGTTTAAAAACCGTTCAGTTTTAAAAAAGAGAAAATGACTGTGTATACATATAAAAGTTGTCTTCTGAATAATTAACAGGATTTTTATTTAGTCTTAGTCTTTTATCAAGGGCATCTTTGGTTTTATTTGGAAGAACGGACGGTTTATGCCTAGAAACATGTCTCTCTCCCCCCCCGGCAACCCCAGTTAATGCACATTTCATTTTGCAAGCTGTGTTAGGTACATAAAAACTTCACACATGAGCCAGACAATGAGAGATATTATAGAAGTGATTATTCGTAAATATTTAGTGACCTGTGGCTAAGAATCTTTTAATAGAAAGTGTCAATGTTTTCAGTTCCAAGAGGTTTACTGTTTAGTGGCTACATTTTATAAGGTACTAGTTCATGACTTGCAGTGTTTTACAGCAAATCTTTTTACTGTTTTTTTCTGTAGGAAAAGTAATGGGAATTTCCTGAGTAAAATTCCTAAGGGTGGGATTGCTCTACTGTTCCACCCGGGAGACCTGGATTCTAGCTATGCCACCCCATGGCAAGTTGCAACACTGGAGGGCACAGATTCCCAGCTTTCCTATAAAAATGCAAGTCGTGACTCTTGTAGATCCCCAGATCTCAGGCAAAGTGTGTAGAAGGCACCCTGCACATTCATTTCATGAGAAATTTGTCTGCTCCCACTTTTTGGTGTTTTCAGCCCATGAGTGTTGCCATAGCTATTGTTGACATTTAGGGAAACGGTGATATCCACACATACACCCCCCAAAAAGTCTGGAGTGGCACACATTGTCTGGAGAAGAACCGCCTTAGTTCATTTTGCAGCCTTTTTTTGTTTGTTTGCTGCTCCTTAGAGCAAGAGAGATTGTGGCTGCATGGAAAGCAGTTCACAAATCCAGTGTTAGCATAACTATAGTTGAGCAACAGCAAGTCAAGGGCAACTTTGTTGGGCTGACAGCAGACTTTTGGGGCTTATTCTCAGAGAAGCCTTACATTTCCTGCAATATATAATTGTCTACATTTTTATTCAACCTTTGAGGGTTACATGTAAAAGTATTTCAGAATACTTCTATAGGTTTTCTTCCTATAGAACAACTTTCAAAGGAATGATTTTGAGTGGGAAAGCAGAGGGTTGGGATTGCGTAACACACCACTTGTTTTGCATAATTAGCAAACAGCTTGCATAATATGCAGATCTGGCCCACTCAGTTCCTGGGAACTGGCTTGTGGTGAGCTTCCTTAAGGTACACAGTATAAACACTGGAAAAAATTCTGTATGCCTGGCATTTTCTTATACTGGTTATTCTAAGGAGTCTAGTTGGTGCTGTGTGCCCAAGGGAGTGTTAGAAACTCAGATAATAAGCTAGGCACCAAACGGATTGCCTAGTTGCCATTTTGGGCCAGTCATTGTGCAGATAAATATAACAACTAGAATTCTGCAGGATGTGTTGCTAGTGTGTGAAAATAGTCAGGATCCAAGGACCCTCAGAAATGCATCTCCAGATGGTCAAGACATCAGGTGGGATCCTGGCACCCAGGCATCTTCGCTTGGTTGCAAGTGGCTGATAGCCATGTGCAAAATGTGCCTGGCAGCTCGCAAATTTCAAACACTGGTCCAAGGTCACTTTCTGATGTTAATAAAAAAAATGCCTATGTGCTTGTAGGGAAGAAAAAATGAGGGCTTGCTCCCAGGGTGTAAATGGGTTCCTGTTTTATTCTAACATGCACAGTCCACTCTCTCTCACACACATCTAGTTTAATTTGGCAATGAGAAAGAAGGACATTCGACTGTTGTCTGCTTGGTAGAGGAGACTAGGATTGAGGCAGAAATCAGGGCACACTGGCAATTGCCCTCCCTGTGCTATGTGGCTCTTGCTGCTTCTCAACTGTAGGACAGGCACAAGGCATCTTCTTGGCCATCCTTCTTACTCCCTCTCTGCCCAAGTTGCATCAGAACATGACGAGAAGATGAAAAACTGAGGCTTTCAAGGACAATGAGACATCTCAGTGAAAAATGCCTTCCTGGCCCTTACAGTCAGAAGCCAGTCTTGGTCCCCAGCAGTTCCCATGCAGCAGATTTCCAAGAAGGGAGGGTTGATAGGCAATTATTTTCTCCATATGATGCTGTGTCATACAGGGCAGGGAGAGGTTTGCTGTGCATCTGGATTTTAAAAGATAATGTTTTCTATATAATTTCTCCCTATTCTCTTAAGGTAACAATGACAGGTTATTACTAGATTTACAGCAACTTTGCTTGTTTCATAGTGATTTATTCCCCCTGCCCCTCCTCAAACGATGCTTCAAGGCAAATGACATAGCTCTTGAGCTTTGAGGGACTCGCTCAGTAACCAAAGTGTAATTGATAGATGCAGTCATCTTCCAAACTTTCTGTCTTTGTTTTTGTAGCAAATTGATCAAAACTCAAGTGACTTTAAAGTATTTTTTTCAAAATCTTCTTTTCTTGTTCCAAAATTTCTGCCAAATTGCAGTTAAATGAAGAAGCATGTTTGAATTCTTAACTTTAAATATGTTTTTGTGATTTTAGGAAGAATGAGGTATTTATAATGGATTGAACTAGACCTTCTCTGTTCTGTTATCTTTATAATGTTTGCCACAAAATACTTCCAGGCGACATCTTCCAGGCGTGTGCGCGCGTGCACACACACACACACACACACACACACACACTCTTAAGTATTCTGTTTGAAAGCTGAAGAAAGTATTGTAGAGTATTAATGTAAAAATAAGCTGTTTCTCTTGACAATTTTATCATGTAATATTTCAGTTATTTTCACTAGGAAATGGTTTTAATTACAGTAGTTAAAACTATATTAAGATATTTTTAGCCCATGCAAACCTCTGATAATCACTTAATTTTATTACAGTGGAGAACTTTGTTGCAGAAGTTATTTAACTCCTTAAATACCTGAACTTAAATATTATAGTTCTACTGACCCATTTCTATTGATCAGCCATGATATGAATGCCCACAGCCGATGGGGCTTCTGTTTGGAAACAAAGAGAAGCTGCAGGACTGTTTTTAGTTCAGTCAAGAGCAACCAGAGGTCTTTGAGGAGAAGCGTATAAGTGTCTTCTGCCCTCTTTCTGCAGCTGCCAAAGGCATTGGCAATGACACCTTGCCAGCCCTTTGCTTCTGCAAAGCACATCAGTAGAGCAGCTGTGGCTTCTTTGACAAATTATGGTTAAAGCCGAGTAGGACATATTCCACCCATTAGTATACTGCAGGCTGCTGGTGTAGATTATCCTACTTATAAAATCTAAGATTACTCTTCCAAGGGATTCAAAGAGTTCTTGTGGCTGGCTGCTGCTATTGAAGATGGGAAATAAATATTAGTAATTTTTGTTCTCTTTAGAAGTCAACCTATTTTATAAACTCATGAGCATGGGCTGTCTATCCCTGCTAAAGACTCCAAGACGATTCAGTCAATCTGCACCAGCAAAGTGCTTGGTGAAAAGTCTTGGCATAAATTCAGCATAGGTCTCGGCAATACAGGTTCAAATCGGCCATAGACATCAAACTATCAAATCCAATATTTCCTATTGTGCAAAAGCAAGCATTATTATTATTATTATTATTATTATTATTATTATTAATATACCACCCTATACCCAGAGGTGTCAAGGCAGTTCACAGAATAAAAGCAAAATATAAAACCACAAAATACATAATCAAAATAAAAACGACAACCCAATAGTTTGCTATATAGGCAAAACTTTACAGAGCTCTTTGTGGCAACATAATGTTATCAGTTCAGCTTATTCCAGATAACTTTTGCAGGTAAAGTTATGGAGGCTGAAATTCCTGTCACATAAAGGCAAAGTAGTAGCCTGAGCCATAACCAAATGCCAGGCGGAATATCAACTCTGAAATGTTGCCTATGTCAGCACGCCTGTGGAAATTAAGATGGGAACCTTGATCCTTCTTGCTTCCTCTGCTTGTTCTCAGAATTGCTTGTTAAAATAAAAAATAAGGTCCCCATGTTAGAGGTAAGCAACATACGGTATATTGTCCCAGTTACTGTTAATCTTCCTTATGTTAACCCAGAAAGAGGCAAGACCTTTAACCAAGGCTGTAACCTCTTAATCCAGGTGTATCCACCCTGACCAACAGACAGGAAAATGGGATTGTTAATCTTAGTTTTCATTTTAATCATTAAGCCCCCATCCTGGGGCATAAAAACAGCTGCTTTCTTGCTTTAGCATCTACAAATACTTTTGGATCCCAAAGAGACATCATTTTCCAGCACAGGAACTTTTATGTAACCTTGCGTTCTTCCCAACCCTCTAGCACTTTCCGTTGCCCTCACCTCCATCATGTCAAGGAATCTCCACACAGAAGTAAAGACAGGTCCTATAATGCGCGCGCACACACACACACACACACACACGAGAAAGCCCCATAGCTGTCAACTTTCCCCTTTTCTTGCGAGGAATCCTAATCGGAATAAGGGAATTTCCCTTTAAAAAAGGGAAACATGGACAGCTATGGAAAGCCCACCAGCTGGCCAACCGCTCCCTCCTGTGTTTTGCTTCCTCTCCCTACTTTACTCTTAGCCCATCCTCTTTAAGACTTATTCTTGGCCAAAACCTTCTCCAAATCCCAAGAGTCCACCTCCTTCCACCGACAACCTCTCCTGCCTTGACAAGTTGGCTCTAATCAGCAACTTCCATTTCTGTTCTGATATCACCTCCACTTCTTCAGACAAAATCTCCCCCTTTTCTTGACCAGCTTCACTACATTCTCAGAGTTCTGTGTGTTTTCATTCATGCTTTTAGAATGAGTAGCTTGAATGGTTAGGCTAGTTTAAAGTAGTGAAACCTGCTGTTGGTATGCTTTGAAAATCTGTGTCCATTGACTGTTTAACATCTTTTTTAATGAATATGCTAATTCCAATTTACTGTAACAAATGGATTGAATGCCCCTTGGTGGTATTCTCATATTTTCTTAAAAATGCCAGTGTCAGGATACCCTGGTCTGAAAGTCAAAGGATACAAAAAGGAGTTACTGGGTTGCCTGTAAGAACAGCAGGCTTGTGTGCAATCTGCACACATCCTAACAGCCTTATGAGATAAATCAGCTGAGCGGACACCACATGGCGTGACACTTGGCGCAGCTGACCACACTTGCAAGAATAATAAAGATCCACTGAGCCATCGAGGGCCAAGGGCCAAGCAAACTGAAGCAGTTGTGGCTTTAGGAGCTCACTTGGCAGTGGCAAGGCAGCCTGGAGAGAAGAGGAGGCGCCCGGCCCTCGAAATGAGACCTCCAGCTAGTTTTGTGTATATGAGAGAGAGTTAAGCAAAACAACAAAACTTAATTATGTGAGTGCCTTAGTGTGTGGCCTTCAGTGTGTGTAGAAAGCTTCCTGAACATTTTATCTTCCGAATGATAGCGCCTAAATGAAAGACATTTTACATCATTTGCTTCCAGAAGTGTTCATATCTTCCTGTGTTTTCTACTGAACATTTACATGGCTGGAAACTGGGGTTTGTTCTTTAGTATCCAATTAAGGATGTGGTCTTCGAAAACAACATTTAACTCAATCTCCTCAGTGTCTTTTGTAAAGTTCTACTGCTTTAAAATATTGGTTATTTTATTGTCAGAAATTTGAACAGAATGTTTGAAAGTGGTGCCTAAATAGCTAAAGACTTGCATTTTGTAGCATTTATGCTTCTATTAAAGTACTCCTGCAGTTTTAATTTAGACTGAAAAAATAGTTTAGGATTTCCACATTTAGTTAACACTTACCATGTATACACTGGGATTACGTTTTGACTTCCTCTTTTCTTTATCTCTTTTTCATCCTATTCCCTTGAGAGAAACATTTGAACATTCGTTTTTTCTGGGCTTGCTAAATTCCTTTATCACTGAATGGTATTGTTGAGACTGAGTCAAACGTATTCCTTATTTTACAGAAATGATTGATCACAATCCAGCTTGAATACTCTAGAAAGTCTATTGTCTCGTTTCTTTCTTGATCCAGACTGAAGCTGTCGGTGCCAAATGGAACGTATTAGATCCCACAACTGGATTGAATTATGTTATATGTTTTTTGTCAGTCAGTGGATTTATACAGTTAATTTACACTGAAAGTGCTTAAATTGAAATGCAACAATTTTTAGGGGTGACTGAGGTACTGCTTGCTCCTGTTTTAGGTTGGTATAAATCAAACAAAGCAAGTATGTTACTGTTTATGTACAGAACACACGTACAGAACGTGATGGGGCGGCTAGTATAAAGTTGTCTGCAGACAAATGTAGAGAAGTGGTCTAAGCAGAGATTGGCTTTGTTTTGTCCGTATCAGTATGAAACAAGTACCCAGAAGGGAGGCCTGCTAAAACCTTTCAGGGCTGCTTGGCCAGGAGCTTCTGCTGACGGAGCTCGACTCAGAAGGAAAACCTGCAGCAGAACCAGATTCCAGTAGGCCAGAATTGCTGGGAATACATGGAGTAGATTTCTCAACCTAACAACAACAACTGAATAGTTTTCTAGCATTTTATCATTTTTCTGAACTAATTAGTACTTGTTTTAATGATACTTTCAGTTACATTCTTTTCATTTCATTGCAGCCAGGCAACTAAATCAAGGTTTGGCTTAGCATGTTGTCTGAACCTGAGATCGTGGTTAACATCTTGCCTGCTTAACCATGAACTATAGCCAAGGTTTTTCCTATGGTTAGCCACACTGAACGAAAACGCCTAGGAGGGGTTGAGCAGCTGAAATAAGCTCCTTGGGAGCCAGCACTTTCGCATGCTCCTGCGAAGTCAAGTTTTGACTTGCATGTGATCAAGGCAATTGCAGAAACTAACCACAAAGCACAAAACTGAGATGTGCCTTTTGACAATTCTGTGCATATTTTCACCATACATCACTAGTCTGTTTCAAGCATCCTATGGTAGACAATGCAAGATTACTACTTCTGTTTTATAGGAGCAAGTGTGGCTGAAGAGTAACTACATCAGATATAATGATGATGATGATGATGATTCATTCATTCATTCATTCATTCATTTATATACCACCAAAGATTGCAGCATGCAAGCAAAGAACTTATACTGGGTGCAATGAAGAGGTAGAAAACGGGGGGGGGGGTAGGGCCTTCTCAGAGTAGACCCAGTGAAAATGATGGATCTAAGTTAGCCAAGGTCATTAATTTCAGTGAGTCTACTCTGAATTGGACTAGCATTGGCTACATCCCCGAATGTGCAAGGTACCGTATTTTTTGCTCTATAAGACTCACTTTTTCCCTCCTAAAAAGTAAGGGGAAATGTGTGTGCGTCTTATGGAGCGAATGCAGGCTTCGCAGCTATCCCAGGAGCCAGAACAGCAAGAAGGATTGCTGCTTTCACTGCACAGCGATCCCTCTTGCTGTTCTGGCTTCTGAGATTCAGAATATATTTTTTTATTGTTTTCCTCCTCCAAAAACTAGGTGCGTCTTGTGGTCTGATGCGTCTTATAGAGCGAAAAATACGGTAATTAATCAAGTTAGATTCAATGGATACATTACCAGTTCATATAGTGACTTGAAGAGAAATAGTTTTTTCATGTTAATTGTGCTTTATGTTTCAGTGTTGAAAAATTGACATGTTAAAACAAGTGTGTTAAATGCAGAGAAGACTTCTTATAACAACTTTTATCCAGTTGAGCTTATAGTTGTGTGTAATAAACCTGAATTCCTACCCCTCCCCTGCAAGCAAGCCTGTTATTTCATCATAAAGTTGTTACCTTTGGTTACAAGAAAACTACTTAAACTACCTAATAGTAGGTTTCTTTACCCAAAGAGTGGTGGTGGAGGAGATGGAGACAACACAGACTTTCTGAGAACTGAGATAGAAATTAAATTTTAGGAAAAAATTGCTTAAATACATCCTTGAGCTGCACTGTGGCACTGAGTTTATTTCTCATATGAGGAGAAGATAGTAAAGACATGTGAAGCTTTGTAGAAAAAGTTTAAATAAAATATGACTGAAGAAAGTAAACAGAAAAGAGGTGTGAAATTATCACAGCAAAAGAAACTAATTATCCAAGTTGAATAATTCAAGACAGAGGAAGAAGAATTGATAGAAGAGGCAGCGAAGAGTGGTCAGTCTGAGTGAACAAATTAGTGTGAGTAGCTTTGAAAGAGAGACTGGTACAAATTTCCTAGATAATTAATGATAAAAAACAGATTTCACTAAATTAAATACAAATACTATGGGCTAGAGGAATAGAGAAAAAGGGATTACCTAGTAGAAGCAAAATTAATTGTGCAGGGGCAGGGAGAGAAAGAGAGAAGGTGAAGTTCAGTTTTATCCAAATTCATATTCAGGAGAAGAGAAGGTGACCAGGAGGAATGAGGAGGGGGCATATCAGAAATCTTAAGAAGGAGCAATTTCAAGGAAAGAGCAATAATAATCAGCTTCGTCATGTACTGAAGATTTTTTAAAAAAAACAAACAGAGCTGAGAGAGATGATGTATAAAGTCCCTGGGCAGAACCACAGAAAACATAATCAGAAAAGGGTTATTTATAGCATTATAGTCTAGTGCCATCTTGAATACTATAATGCTATTATTATTATTATTATTATTATTATTATTATTATTATTATTATTATTATTATATAGGCAAAACCTTTGGAGTAAATGGCTGAGGTACCTAATAATAATGTGATCTCTTGAGATCAAGGGCTTTATTGGGAGAATGCCAATTCCTAATATAAAATTATGTTTTCGCTTTTTGTCTTTCGCTTTTTTCTTTTTTGTTTCACAGCAAATTTTTTTCTCTCTCTCCACACACACACACAGAGTGCTTTTTTCTGGGGGGATGCAGGGGGTACTCATACCCCCAAACATTTTGTGAATCTATGTTTGGCCTCATTTCCATATGAGTAGAAAAATGAGGGTACCCCTAAGCATTTGTTTTAAGAAAAAAAAAGCATTGTTCATATTCATGTATTTAACAAATGTGTCAATAACTTTCTGTTGACACACTTGGTAAAACATTTTATTTTGTCATATTTGCTGTATTTCATTTGGATTGGTACTTTTATGTGACAGATCAAAAGAAGGTATTAAAAGGTAACATATTTTATATTACAGAGGCATAGGAAGTACTTTCTTTCCATTTACAATAATTCCATCTGGAAGCATTTTTAAAACCAAAAGACAGTAACACAAACATTATGATTAAAAATAAGAAAACTGAAATGCTTTTAGATCCATTTGTATACAGAACAGAAAAGCAAGAACTCCACAAACTACCTTGATGAGAGTGTAGAAGTAGCTAACAACAATCACAGTGGAGTGAGGTTGTTTATTCCATTTTAACTCCTAAAACTGAGTTCCCTAATGGGGACTCTGTCCTGAAATGCTCTTTTCTCTGATGTTTGTTGCTGCCAGTGAAGCTCAGCTGGAATAACTGGTATTCTCCAATCAGGGTTTATCTGTGTTAACACACTTTCCCTTGAGGGAGCTTCTGAGAATGTCTTGCTGTCAGTTCAATCTTCTTAGGACAGATCTTATTCCATTTTATATTGCCAACATTTTAAAGCAATGTTGTGACTTTGTTCTGTCCTACTGCAATCCATCCAACCCTTCTCCCATGAAAATAGGGGCGCCCTAAGAAAAAGTAGAACATTCCAGGGTCAAATCAGAAACCGGGATGGCTTCTGTAAATCTGGGACCATCCCTGGAAAATAGAGACACTTGGAGGATCTGCTACTGATTAGTACTACTGGTCAGACCATTAGAAGCAGATTGGGCGATTAGGCCATTCATCTTTTCAAAATAGGAAAAGAACAGTTTCAGCTGTGGAGTGTTAGACGAGTCGGTTAGTTTATTAAACCGCGTCTTCTTTTTCTGAACGCATATTTATGTGTTGGGACCTTGTTGGAGTTGTGTGCCTGCGCGGCCTGGTGGGTGGCTAGGGCTGCACTTGAAGATTTTCACTGCAGGGGGGACACAGCATTGATTTGGAAGACGCCAGTGGAAGGACCTCTGATTAAATTTAATGAAACCACATCCTGCCCCCATCTATAGCCACTTCCCTCCCCTATTCCAGCAGCTTCCAACTCCGTGTGCTGCTGTTGGCTTGCTAATCAAGACACCTCTTGTCCACTATGCCCTCCCCCGGTGGTGGCCTCTCCCCACAGAACCTCATTCCACAATTTTCTCCTTGACAAAAATGTTACAGCTTTGGTGTTCTGCTCCAGTCCAGTCCCTCCTCCTTCCTATATATCTGATGGGACTCCCAACTCCCATCAGCTCCAGCCGGCATGGCCATTGGTCAGGAATGAAGGGAACTGAAGTCCTGCAATATCTGTACATTGACTACCCCTGCCCTACAGGAAATGATGAGACATGCAGAATCAGTCTTTACTTTGTCAGCAATTCTGCCTTACGTAAGGACATTAGTTGTTATTTTTCATTTAATTCAGTTATGAAAGATAGCTCAGTATATGGAAAGTGGTTTTTATTTTTTATTTAATGTTTCTTAATTAATACTTATTTTGTTTATGTGGCTCCTGAAAGATTTCTCCCAACGGATTGCAGTAATTAACATAAAAAGGTTCCATAGTCCAGATCTATAGGGATTCTTTCCCCAGGATCCTCTCTGAGTTGGTGCCAGTTTTGAGCATCCCTATCTTGTGTTGGGACACTTTGAGATTCTGCTGGTGAACAACCCACCTTACTTCCCAGCAGTATCCTGCCCTGGACAGATCTAAGTTATCTCAGATTTAATGCTGAGGACCTGTAAGACAAGTTGTTCTCCTGGAAGACCTCAACATATGTGCCACATTTACCTTTTCTGGGGTAACTCAAGTCTTGGTGGCTACCACTACAACCCTAAAGTTGTCCCATTAGCAGAATGCATGTAATAGGACACACTCTTGGTTTTCTCAGCAGAATGGAAGGTGGCTGGGTGATTTCATGGTTTGTCATGATCCATTTCCTGTTGGCAAATGGCAGCCCTTCCTCTCTGAAGGATTAGGATGCCTGTTAGAATAGTTTCCTCTGGTGGCTGATGACGTCCAGTGGAAATCCCCATGAGCCCCAGGGAGCTTGTGGTTGCCATGGCCCTGGAATAGAGAGATTACTCGGGTGGTTGACATAGAAGCTCCTCACTGCCCTTCCCCACAGAGCAGAATCTGCTGCGCTCCTTGGTATAGATCTGAGTTAAGGGCAAGGAAGCAAGTTGGCAGACAGCTGGAAGCTCTCTGAAAGTCTGAACAAGCACAGATGAGTTTGTTATTGACCGTGATGGCAGAAAGCAAAGAGTTTTCTGACACCATTTTGTACTCGCAGCAGAGCTTTTCTAAGTGGTTTGCAGCCTTTTTATCTTCTCAGGCCAAACCATTTTAATTTGATGCACCTTCTACCTCGACTCCCAAGTCATTTTTTTCTGCTTTTTTGGTTGTGTATTTTGATCGTGTAACCCTGCCCTGAGAACCTGTTGAAGAGTAGAGTGGGATATAAATGCCCAAACTTAATTACAGTTCAGTCTATGACTATGACAAAATGGCCTGACTTGTACTTGGGAGTTCATTTGTGCAATAAGGTCACATTAAGCTCTCCTGTTAGTTGTGATATTTAATTTGTAATGTGATATAATCTTACAGTCCACTTGTATTGTGTGCCTTAGCTCCCCTCTGCTACTCTTTTAGAGCAGGGTGATTTAATACCTTTTAAAAAACTTTTTCGTAACACTTAAGTAACTTTCAAAATGATTGCCTTTCAGGTTTTCCTTAGGAGATGCTCGCAGGCCTCTCCACGAGTCGGCAGTATTGGTGGAAGACATTGTCCACACTCAGCTGATTAATTTGGTAAGAAGATTGTTCTTTTTGTTTGTTTTTTAAAAAATATATTTGATTTTACTAATTTCATAAAATGTATATACCTCTTGACTGTAGAAAACCTCAAAGCTGTTTACAAAAAGAATGAAACAATATTATTAATAACGGCAATTAATACATTAAAACAATTTAGAAACAGCAATAAACTAAAAACGCATTAGCATTCTAAATATCTGAGTAGGCTTTGCTAAACAGACTCTGAAAAGAGCGCAGGAGCGCACCTGCCTGAGGCAGGCAGTTCCAAAGTATAGGTTCCACCACACTAAAAGATGGATTTCTTACAAATGCAGAAGTGTTATAAGCGCATGTAACACTGCCAGTTGTCTGTCTATTTCATTCAAATACCAGCAGGAGTCAAACCGAGGCAGCTAGACTGGTGACTGGGGCGGCCGCCGAGACCACATAACACCAATCTTGAAAGACCTACATTGGCTCCCAGTACGTTTCCGAGCACAATTCAAAGTTCTGGTGTTGATCTTTAAAGCCCTAAACGGCCTCGGCCCAGTATACCTGAAGGAGCGTCTCCACCCCCATCGTTCTGCCTGGACGCTGAGGTCCAGCGCTGAGGGCCTTCTGGCAGTTCCCTCATTGCGAGAAGCAAAGCTACAGGGAACCAGGCAGAGGGCCTTCTTGGTGGTGGCGCCCGCCCTGTGGAACACCCTCCCATCAGATGTCAAAGCGATAACTACCTGACATTCAGAAGACATCTTAAGGCAGCCCTGTTCAGGGAAGTCTTTGATGTGTGATATTTTAGTGTATTTTTGGTTTCTATGGAAGCCGCCCAGAGTGGCTAGGGAAACCCAGCCAGATGGGCGGGGTACAAAAAAAAATAATTAAAAAATTAGCCAGGACTTTGCTTAGGGGGCACAAGCTTTTGTTGGAGGTGGGCAGAACCTCAATTAGTTAAGTGTTTTCATTGATTTTTATTGTTGGGGGGGCAGCTGCCCCCTTGGCTATGCCCATGCTGTTACAGACAGGTCAAAGTGGGGAAAACTCCAGTTGCTACATTCAAAAGATGCAAAACTCAGATTGGCTCTCTCTCTGTGCCTCCTGCACGCAAACCCCATTCAACTCTCACATGCGTAGTCACATATGTTCTCTGAGAAATTAACATTAACAACACTGGCCTTCGGGAAGTGAGAATACACATGTACCCTTCTGAAAATGCAGGTCAGAGGAAGATAGTTCATCAAAGACATCAGACTAAGAAGCATTTCTTTTCAGTTCCTGCTTTAGGAGTATCTAATAAGTTCCTCTTACTTTTTGTTGTTGTTAGTCGTTTAGTCGTGTCCGACTCTTCATGACCCCCTGGACCAGAGCACGCCAGGCACTCCTGTCTTCCACTGCCTCCCACAGTTTGGTCAAACTCATATTGGTAGCTTTGAGAACACTGTCCAACCATCTCGTCCTCTGTCGTCCCCTTCTACTTGTGCCCTCCATCTTTCCCAGCATCAGGGTCTTTTCCAGGGAGTCTTCTCTTCTCATGAGGTGACCAAAGTCTTGGAGACTCAGCTTCAGGATCTGTCCTTCCAGTGAGCATTCAGGGCTGATTTCCTTCAGAATGGATAGGTTTGATCTTCTTGCAGTCCATGGGACTCTCAAGAGTCTCCTCCAGCACCATAATTCAGAAGCATCAATTCTTCGGCAATCAGCCTTCTTTATGGTCCAGCTCTCACTTCCGTACATCACTACCTCTTACTTTAAGCAACACTTAATAGTTCCACATTCGTCTCAAAACCTCTTGCAAATAATAAGAAATGGCGTCCAAGAAGCCTCAAAATTCTCAAGAGTAGCTTTACTTCTTTGTTACTTTTAATGATGTGTTAATTTTTATGATACTGCTATAAATAATTGCTTTTCCTACCATACCTCTAAAGTCACATTCTGGGTAATCCTTCTAGTTCATGGTTAATAACCACATGTGCAGCAACCAACATGAAATGTTGATTTCCAGATATTTTCTCTGGAAAGTTCCCAGGGTTAGCCATGTTGGCATCTGCTATACTGGGTTTTTTGTTTGGAGACAATTCCTGCTCTTTGAAATTCAGTCTGGGAGTTAAGGGGTGGCTCCCCAACAGAGGAGTGAAGTGTAGAGGCTGCGCTGCCTCCTACTGGTGGTCAGAGGGAAATCCAACTTACTCTTCCCAGAATGGGACATTTACAGTTAGAAAAAAAATACCATTTTTGTCTGATTCAGCTTTAGAGGATATCTTTTAATACTTTAAAATATGAGTGGTTTTTCTGTTCTTGTTAAATACCTATTAGGCTTTTATTTTTCATCTAGATCTTTTTAGAAAAGGAGCTCAATGTGTTAAATTCATCACCAGAAATTAACTAGCATTAAGCAAAACATGAGAAATCCTGCTCAACTGTTGTAAGAAAGTTATTTGCAGCTGTCAGTTCTTGCCAACCCAGGACCAGGAAAAGTCCTTGTTTTATGAGATTGTTTGAAGAAGTAATAAAGCTTCCTGTGCAGGACATTAATTAAAGGGGTTATCAAAATAGGACAAACTAATATAATTTGTGATTGTATAAAATAAAGGAAGTAGAGATCCCATAGGGATCTAATGAATCACAGGATGGAAACAATCTTCTGGCTAACTAAACATTCAGGCTTAGTACAAAGTCGTAGAGTGTATATACAACTCAGCAAACCGGAAAATATGGTGTGTTTACATGAATGGATGAAGGAGGTCACAAAAACCATCTGGGCAAAACCCTTGGAGTATTCATTCTGCTCCTACCGTACAGTTTTAACAATTTAACTGCAGTGATGAAGACCTGTGCTGCACCTGTCATGGTGCAGAATCAACCCAGCAGGTTCAGAAACCTTACAAAAATAAATATTTTCATTTGTCAGGAGGTTGTAGCATTCAGGGTTATATTTTCACTTGGATTGTGCTATAAGTTGTATTTATCAGTTTTTGAGAAACGTACTAATTCAAAATAAATGAAATAATTGATGATTTCATACCTAAAGGCCAAAATTAAGTCATTGTGTTGTTTATATTTGTACTATGGCTAAACTGTGTAAAGCACATATTGTGGAGGGGGGGGGCTTTAAATCTCTAGATGGCATCAAAATGACTAATAGGTTCTCAGCCAAAGTTGCTAATTGTTTGGATAATGTTGTTGTTGTTGAGTCGTTTAGTCGTGTCCGACTCTTCGTGACCACATGGACCAGAGAACGCCAGGCACCTCTGTCCTCCACTGCCTCCCGCAGTTTGGACAAACTCATGCTGGTAGCTTCGAGAACACTATCCAACCATCTCGTCCTCTGTCGTCCCCTTCTCCTTGGGCCCTCCATCTTTCCCAACATCAGGGTCTTTTCCAGTGAGTCTTCTCTTCTCATGAGGTGGCCAAAGTACTGGAACCTCAGCTTCACAATCTGTCCTTCCAGTGAGCACTCAGGGTTGATTTCCTTCAGTATGGAGAGGTTTGATCTTCTTGCAGTCCATGGGACTCTCAAGAGTCTCCTCCAGCACCATAATTCAAAAGCATCAATTCTTCGGCGATCAGCCTTCTTGATGGTCCAGCTCTCACTTCCATACATCACTACTGGGAAAACCATAGCTTTAACTATGCGAACCTTTGTTGGCAAGGTGATGTCTCTACTTCTCAAGATGCTGTCTAGGCCTGTCATTGCCCTTCTCCCAAGAAGCAGGCGTCTTTTAATTTCGTGGCTGCTGTCACCATCTGCAGTGATCATTGAGCCCAAGAAAGTAAAATCTCTCACTGCCTCCATTTCTTCCCCTTCTATTTGCCAGGAGGTGATGGAACCAGTGGCCATGATCTTCGTTTTCTTGATGTTGAGCTTCAGACCATATTTTGCGCTCTCCTCTTTCACCCTCATTAAAAGGTTCTTTAATTCCTCTTCACTTTCTTCCATCAAAGTTGTGTCATCTGCATATCTGAGGTTGTTGATATTTCTTCCGGCAATCTTAATTCCGGCTAGGGATTCATCCAGCCCAGCCTGTTTGGATAATGCTTATTACCTATTGCAACAATCCACTTCAGGATAGGTTAAACTTATTTTCTATGATATAATGGAAGTGTAATGTAGCTTTTCTTTCCCAGTCCCAAATATAAAAAAACAGGAGAAGATCTCTTTGGGAGGGAGGGAGGGAGGGAGGGAGGGGTAGTCTTCTGTTCCTAAACCTGTAAGAGCTGCACATTATAAGAAATGTGGGGTTGCTGTTGACAATGTCAGCCCTATCCCAAGTTGTTCCCCTCCCTTCTTGGTCCAGTTCCTTGTCTCATTACTCTGCTGTTTCCCTGCCTATGCCAGCTGCAGCCAAGGGGGTGTAGCAGGGAAGCACGCATGGGATTTCATTAGGACATGGCAGTTGTGCTACAGATGCAGAAGGGGCAACTCTGCCCAGTGCTACCATTTTTGGACGTACCCTCATCTTCCATCTGGTGTGTAAAGGTAAAGGGACCCCTGACCATTAGATCCAGTCGTGACCGACTCTGGGGTTGTGGCGCTCGTCTCGCTTTATTGGCTGAGGGAGCCGGTGTGTAGCTTCCAGGTCATGTGGCCAGCATGACTAAGCCGCTTCTGGCGAACCAGAGCAGCACACGGAAATGTTGTTTACCTTCCCTCCGGAGCGGTACCTATTTATCTACTTGCACTCTGACGTGCTTTCGAACTGCTAGGTTGGCAGGAGCAGGGACCGAGCAACGGGAGCTCACCCCGTCGCGGGGATTCGAACGGCTGACCTTCTGATCAGCAAGTCCTAGGCTCTGTGGTTTAACCCACAGCACCACCCACGTCCTACTTGTGTCCAAATGGAGATCTTGCACTCACTATAGCTAATGTCATTTCAAGACTGGTAGTTTTTCAGATGGAGAGTTTGGCAAAGTTAGGTTCACTGGGCCAAACTTGGACCCAGGTCAGCAGGGGTGATAGGGTAGCATATTCCACATTACCAGCTAGAGTACTGAGACAACTGTGTCACTGTTCTCCCTCAAGGTAGTTTCCCCCTCAGTTCCTGTTTAGTGCTATAATGGTAGGATCCGCTGCCATCTGCATGCAACCTTGACAAGTATTGATGGATTAAATTAATACGTGGATGTATTTTTAACAACCACTTCAGCGGCATTTAATGGAGAGAAATCATTGCAGCTTCTAATACTCAACTTATCTGATTTCAAGTGAACCTGATGGTTTGGGAATCAGTTTTTCTAAGGAAGATTGGCTTGTTAACAGTATTATGCAGTTACAAGCAAATGTGGTCACAGCTGGTTCTGGTTTTTTAGCTTATCCACCTGATTGGAAACAACAGGTTTTTGGTATTTTTCCATTTCTTACACTGACACCTAGTGTTCACTATTTCTGAGTTTCTTGCTAATGAGTTGCTGGCATGGTTAAGGTAATAGCGTACTCAAAACAATGCTCCATCTCACCCTTTAAAAGTGCACCATAATTACATTGCTTACTGATTTGCTCACCTACACTGAAAGAAAAACTCCATTATTTCTCAAAAAAATAATGTTCATGAGTGTAAAAAAAATTAAGTCCTATGTATTGCTGGTACAGATTCATCTGAGTTTCCTCAAAAGGGAAAAAAATAAGAATCGTGCATAAGGAAGCCAAGTTAGATAATGGAGTGTTGAAGGTGTGGGGAGAGAAGCAGTTATACTATTACTATTATGGGCCACTTAAGAGCAATACTTTTATTTTGTCCCCAAGGTTGAATATCTGCCTCTGATAACACTGAGTAAATAAAAGTCTGTATTATATGTAGTAATATTTGGCTGTGCCTGTGGAAAGGAATCCACTGGTGTTGGACACTGGCAGGCCCTGGAGTGGGAAATCCCATGGGAAAGGCATGCAGGGGACTCCAGTGGTGGCACATGCAGGCAACTTGCCCCAGCCCCCCTGCTGGGTGCCTCCTTCGGGGTAATGGTAGGGTACCCGGTACTACTTAAAAGGGAATTAAAGTCCAATGCGGATCCCTGCCCCATGTGAAGACATATCATTTCCATTATTAACTTTTCCCTTGAATTAGTCCATTAGGCAGTAAGTGAACACAGCTTTCTCTCGCCCCTCTTTCTGTGTTCTGCGTGCTGTAGAGCCGGTCTTGCTAGCTTCTGCCTCTCCGCTTGTTGGGCCTCTGCCTGCCCTTCAGCCCAGCCTGCCTGGGTCAGGGACACGCTGGCCATCCCTGCCGCAGAGCAACAGCACAACGAAGCGCAATGTAGAAATCAAACCTATTTAGATTGCTCCAAAACATTCTGCTTGATGTTATTAAATGTCTTATGGTTACTTTGGGCCCTTTTATTATAATTATATTTATAATTATTCAGAGCTCTAACTTTAAAAGGAGATTTGTGAAACTGCAGTAGTACCAGAATATTTTACTCCTGGGCTTGATAAAACACTGAACCAAAAATTGCTTTAAAATAACTGCCTGGCGCAGCAATTTCAGCAGGCTCTTGCACCTGGAGCATGAAGGGGAAGGGGGGAAACCACATCAGCAAAACGAACTTTCATTCATTTGTTGCATGTCAAGTTAAATATGATGCCTTTCTTCTGTTGTGTGAAGGTTTCTAACTGGAAAAGACAACTAGGCTAAACTTAGCAGCCAATCAATTTGTAAATTCTAAGAATGCAATAAAATTTGATACTGAAAAGGGTTCTCTCTTAAGAGACTAAGGAGATTAACAAAGTTATTTGAAATATTATCCCTC
Organism: Podarcis melisellensis; assembly: GCF_964234715.1. Lineage (NCBI taxonomy): Eukaryota > Metazoa > Chordata > Lepidosauria > Squamata > Lacertidae > Podarcis > Podarcis melisellensis. Next base: position 118,497,786 of record NC_138530.1, on the reverse strand, counting down.
TTTCTTCTTTCAGTAGGACAATTACTTGACAATTCAGCCAAATCAGCTGAGGAAATTAAAAGGGACACAATTAAACTAGCATATATTTGGGAGCAGAATATATCCTGGAAGGGCCTCTATTTATTAACCTTGATATTTTTATTCCTTTCAGTATTTAAAAAATAAGTAAATTATACATTCAGTCAATGCTCTCACAGATTTAGTATAAAATAGCTTAGCATGGTTCATTGCTACAGTGAAACATCTTCCTTCCTTCTTTCCTCTCTTTGTTGTACCACTGCTACTAGAATGCTAACACAAGCAAAATATTTTTATCCAACTTTTCTGAGCCAGGGAAATACTCAGAGAAGCCAATAAAATGAAAATTCACATTGTAATAATTACATCTACGAATTATAAACATGGACAGCTAAAAAGAAAATCAGTCATAATTTAACACTCTTAGTCCTGTTGGATATAAACAACTTTATTCAGTAAGCACAGAGCAGATAGGGAAAAGGCACTTTGCAGTTTCCCATCAAGTTCTGCCCTTTCCTGTTGTTCTCTCTTTTCGTTCGTTTCCCTGCACAATGCAGCCACAAAGCAAGCTTCCACCATGAAGGCTCAGAATCCAAAGCCCTCCTTGTTAATTAATAAGAAACTGTAAATAAAAAAAACTTTTCCCCCCTTTTCCGATGGAAGCTCTGTATTTTTTAATTTATTTACCTTTCGGAGCAATGCTAGTGACATGTGAATGAGGCATAACAGGTTTGGGGGTTGGGACTAGCTAGATCAAGCTGCCAAGCTTTTAACTCTTCAATATAAACCTACCAATTTTATTTTTAAAAAACTTGAGAAATATAGCACAATAACCCCCAGTTCCCCCTGAAAGAGTTGTGTGTTTATAGCTCACTAGAAAGTGAGCAGAGATGGAGCCAAGTGGGCCTTCCTTGAAAGCGAGTTCCATAACCTTGGTGGTGCCACAAGAGGAAACTGTGTGTCCCTTGTGCTTAGCTACTGCATGTGCAGCAAAGGAACCCAGAGAAATTGTATTATTTATTTATTTATACATACATACATACATACATACACACACACACACACACATATACATACATACATACATACATACATACATACATACTCCACCCATCTGGCTGGGCTTCCCCAGCCACTCTGGGTGGCTTCCAAAAAATATTAAAATACTGTAATACATCAAACATTAAAAGCTTCCCTAAACAGGGCTGCCTTCAGATGTCTTCTAAAAGTCTGGTAGTTGTTGTTCTCTTTGACATCTGCTGGGAGGGTGTTCTACAGGGCGGGCGCCACTACCAAGAAGGCCCTCTGCCTGATTCCCTGTAACCTCACTTCTTGCAGTGAGGGAACCGCCAGAAGGCCCTCGGCGCTGGACCTCAGTGTCCGGGTAGAATGATGGGGGTGGAGACGCTCCTTCAGATATACTGGACCGAGGCCATTTAGGGCTTTAAAGGTCAGCACCAACACTTTGAATTGTGTTCGGAAACGTACTGGGAGCCAATGTAGGTCTTTCAAGACCAGTGTTATATGGTCTCAGCGGCTGCTCCCAGTCACCAGTCTAACTGCTGCTTTCTGGATTAGTTGTAGTTTCCGGGTCACCTTCAAATGTAGCCCCACGTAGAGCGCATTGCAGTAGTCCAAGTGAAAGATAACTAGAGCATGCACCATGCTGGCGAGACAGTGCGCAGGCGGGTAGTCTCAGCCTGCGTACCAGATGGAGCTGGTAAACAGCTGCCCTGGACACAGATTGTAGTCAGAAGTTGTTCATTAAAAAAATATTTTAGCACAATTACCGGTATATTTGACCTTTCTTCCATCATGAAACTCAAGACAAGGTACATTATATCTAATTAATGTAATGTATCTGCTAAAATATGTACATGAGGTGAAACCCCATTTTAAAAGCTTCAAAACATCTCCATTGTCTTTTCTTTGTCCCTTCCATTCTCAATCTTTGATGGCTCAAACTTTTAAAAGTTTCTGAGATTTTCTGCTAAATTCTTATTGCCAGCAGCCCCCCACCCTCCTCCCGATGACCAGTGTAATAAAAACTCATAATCAGAATCTCCAAATTTCCAAGCTACAAATAAACTTTGTTTACATTCCTTATTGCCTGCTTTTATTAATCTATTCTCAAGTGTTGGTCTCCCCCCCCCCCCAGTTCTAGGTAATATCTGACTAAGTTGTAAACAGAGTGGACTCACTGAAATAAATGGACTTAAGTTAGTAGTTATCCAGCCTGTCATAATTTCTAGGCACTGCCGCATAGCTGGGACCATTGCATCTGGGGTATCAGAGTGAAGAAACATAGACTCCTACTTGAGCACTGATTCATCCCCATGCAGCTTTGGTGGGGGGGGGGCAGTGCTTGCAGGCTTGCCACCTCTGCTGCATCTCTGTCCCCCAGTCCCCCTGCAGTTCATACATTTGAGAGGGACAGTAAGAAGCTTGGTCTCCGTGTGTAGTCTCCATGTGTGATATATAATCATTCGTGACTAGGCTTCTAAACCGCACAAGGAACCTATATATGTGAGGAGGAGGCTCCCTGCTTCAGATCTTCCTTCTCCAACATGAGGAAGGCAACGGCCTCTCCTCCATTTCAGTTTAATAGGTTTTAAATAATACCAGGTGAAAGGTGGTGCTCTGAGGAATCCCACAGGACAGTTCCCATAGAACAATTGGCAATGGTAGACACCTGGATCGCCTGAGCCCCTGCGAGGCAGAAGAACTGAGTTGCCCAGAGTGTCAGAAACTGGTGAGCTGCCTAGCAATGCCATTTCTCAAGGTAATCCACCATCAAGAGCTGGGAATGGATCCAGAAAAGGAGTAAGATAACATGCTGAGATGTACATCCACAGCACTTTGGCTTGTGGGTAGGGGACACACGCAAATATTGGCAATAGTTTCACTAGAGAAATAAGGACATCATTGGAAAGTTAAAAGGTACCACTGCAGAAAACTGCTTGGACGTGGTGTGAGTCAAATGCCTCTTTGCTTGAGCATATTTTCTGTTACAGATAGGTAGCCGTGTTGGTCTGCCATAGTCAAAAAAAAAAAAATTCCTTCCAGTAGCACCTTAAAGACCAACTAAGTCAGTTCTTGGTATGAGCTTTCGTGTGCATGCACACTAAAGCTCATACCAAGAACTGACTTAGTTGGTCTTTAAGGTGCTACTGGAAGGAATTTTTTTTTGTTTTGACACATTTTCTGTGTATGTGAAGAAAAGAGCTGCAGCATTACCAGGAGTAAGTCAACTTCAAGGTCTAGGCCAAGGTGCTTGTTTCACAGTATATTCTTTATGATATTGAGCATGATGTTCAATAAGAGCATCCCATCTGGATGCTATTACCTGTAGGATGTGCAGCTTGTATATGTCTTCTGGAGGTTAGTTTCTAATGTTAAACAAAGGAAGCTGATTAAAACCAGCTGTAAAACATTTTCATAGTTCCTCTTTTTTACAGTGGGTATTGAGTTACCCTGCACATGACTGCATGTCTGAACTAAAAATAAAGTAAATCTTTCCCCTCTTATTAAAATTAGTATAATATTGATTTTTTAAAAGTTGAACTAAATGTAGCTGTTTCCTAACTTGGCACTAGAATTTAATACTGCTGACATCACTACATATTTTTACATGCTTCTGAGAAATAATTGTCCATTTATTCATGCAGTGTGCTGCAATAAGCACATTTTTAGGTGCAGACTAAAATGTAAACATTATAATAAAAGCATATTAAAAATTTTACATGCAGCATTTATTAAATTCAGCAATGAAGACTTGCCAGAGAAATGTACAGTGTTATTGACTAAAATGTAGTGTGAGAAATATTATAGGGAATATTATAGGGAACTGTCATATAATTAGAGCAATTCCTGTTTAACTATTTGTTTATGGTTCATTTAGAGGCTCTTAGTACACCTCCAATTGCCAATTCTAATTTTTAGCTTGATTAGGACATTATATATGAACATAGTAAACTACTTTATTCTCACTTTGTCCAGTATTATCTACTCCGACCAGCAACGGCTCTCAGAGTTTTCTCAGCCCTGCATTATTTATCACTGTCTACCAAAAAAGCAGGTGTGATCTGCTTCTGAGCTGAATCCCTTTGCTCTGCTGATTTTTCAAAGGGAAGGATGCACCTTCCCCACTACCAAATTCCCTCGTTTGTCCTGTTCCTCTTCTGTCTGTCCCTCTCTCCCCCCTCACACTTTTTCTTCTGTCTCCTTGTGGGTTAGAGTGAATGTTTCAGGAGGTGGGATCAGGTAGTTGAAACAGATGGAGGGGAATTGAAATGGAAGGGACTAAAATGTGTGCCTGTATATGATTCCTCCATTTGATGTTAATTGAGCAAGTATAGAATTATCCTTAGGAGACTTTGTTGTCACACTGACTTAAATTTATACTTTAGGACACCTATTTATGCAGTGCTAATGTTATTTCATGATAGTAAACATTCAAGATTCCCCATTTCAGTTTGAAAACAGTAAGTAGTATAAATCAAAGCCCACAAAAAGTCTGTCATTGCTCAAATGTGTCTGTTGGAACAGAAAGTGACAAATATGGTTCTCTGAGGTAAATATTTGGAAATTCTGAAAATGCTTTGGGAACGATTAACCTTGCTGTTTGTTGTAAACTTTCTCTCAGGAAAGCCAAGTCTTGCTCATAAATACCACACCGAGCAAATAGCCGAGGGCATTTCTCATCCTTAATACGCACACTTCAGCTTTATCTCCAGCCAGTTCAATCTCATCTGGCTGGGTTTTTCTCCCAGCATGTTCTGCGGTACCAACTAATTTAAAATAAAAGGCCTGGTATGTGCACACAATTTGAACATTCGTGCAGTGGTACAAAAGCAAATGTCAAAGCCCTGGAACAGTAAGGCTTTTTTATGTCACCAGTTAGCAGATGATCTTTCCCAGACAGATAGTGTATCTCTTGCGCGTGTTCATAAGGCAATGTGCTGTTCTATCAGCCGAGAGTTAACAAGACATGTTGTGCCACGTCAGTGAGATTTACAAGAGCTGATGTTCATCTCAGAACAAAGGCTTAGGACTCCTGGCAGATGATGTGTTGCGGTGGTGCTTGCCCTGTCTAATCTTGCCCTGCTGGATCAGACCACAGTCCTGCCAAGTCCAGCGTCTGGTTCTCCCAGGGGCAGCCCGCTCTCTCTGCCCACAAGCAGCATGAGCAGCACATGCCTTCCGAAGCGCACAGCCGCATAGGACTACCAGCAGCGCATCTTCAGAGGTGTCGTGACGCCTCTGGTGACTAGGAGCCATTGACTGCTTTCTTCTCTATTAAATGGTCCAGTCCGCTTTGAAAGCCATTGAAGTTGGCGGCTACCTGTGTTTCATTTCTTTATCACCCTTTATAAAAACCTCAGGGCAGTTGCACAGTATAATCATAAAAGACAACAACTACTACATCTTGTGGCAAATTCTATAGTTGGATGACCCTGTGTTATAATCTCATGAGAGAGAGAGAGAGAAGCTTTTTCCACATCAGCCATAATTTTCACGGATACAACTCAAAATCCTGCCAAAGGCACCTCAGCCCCTGGAGCTTCTCTCTCCCAGGCCAGTCCTCTGGTATCAACTCTGATCATGCTTTTCACTTGCCTGGAGGAGGATAGATAAAGGAGTGTGAGCTGGGCCTGCTCCAGGTTTCTTTGGGCACAAACCAGGCCCCTTCCTCTTGGCCCCACCAGTTATCACCGGTCTGCTACTGTAAAAGGGCTGCCTATTGAAAGTACAAGTAAACTCTGATTGTCACTGCCTGGGTTTTTAAAATCTCATTGCCTCTCATCTCTCACCTTATAAGTTCTCCTTTATGTTCTTGTAAACTGGCAAAGCAAGTGGACTTGAGTCCATGGAAACTTCTGCCATAATGAATTTGTTAGTCTTTGATTCGCCACAGGATTCTGATGTTTCTACTTGGAATTAAATAATTCTAACCTCAGAAATTTGTTTTGAGTACTGGTACTGAATAGCTCTCAGAGGCCTTCCACACAAAAACCCAGACCTTGTTAGCCAGAGTTTTCTTCATTTCAGAAGTATAATTTTGGACCCAAGGAAGCGTCGTTTTGTTGATCCTATTGTTACACAGTTGAGAGTAAAAAAATAATTAATTGAGTACAGTGGTACCTCGGGTTAAGAACTTAATTCGTTCCGGAGGTCCGTTCTTAACCTGAAACTGTTCTTAACCTGAAGCACCACTTTAGCTAATGGGGCCTCCCACTGCCGCCGCATGATTTCTGTTCTCATCCTGAAGCAAAGTTCTTAACCCAAGGTACTATTTCTGGGCTAGCAGAGTCTGTAACCTGAAGCATCTGTAACCCAAGGTACCACTGTAGTCCCTTTGAACTCCGGTGGAATTATTCTGGGCTATACACCACTCCAGTAGGCTAAGGATGCAATCCTATCCCCTCTTACCTGGAAGTAAGCCCCACTGATTTCAATAGGGCTTACTTCTGAGTAGACATCGTAAGGGTGCTGCCTTAAAATACAAGTAAAGCAGCTAAATTGGTATGTGGAGCAGCCATTTGGTTTCCCTGCCTTTCAATCCCATTTGAGTTAAGTGAAGTGGACTAGTACCTAAGTAAAGGTAAAGGGATCCCTGACCATTAGGTCCAGTCATAACCGACTCTAGGGTTGCGGCACGCATCTCGCTTTATTGGCCGAGGGAGCCGGCGTGCTGCTTCTGGGTCATGTGGCCAGCATGACTAAGCCGCTTCTGGCAAACCAGAGGAGCTCACTGAAACGCCGTTTACCTTCCTGCCGGAGCGGTACCTATTTATCTACTTGCACTTTGACATGCTTTCGAACTGCTAGATGGGCAGGAGCAGGGACTGAGCAACGGGAGCTCACCCCGTCGTCAGGATTTGAACTGCCGACCTTCTGATCAGCAAGTTCTAGGCTCTGTGGTTTAACCCACAGTGCCACCCACACCTCAGACTAGTACGTACATACCTACAAATTCTCTAAACATTAAAACCAGAAATCTTTAAATATATTGGAGCTTTCTTCACCAGAGAAAATCAACCTGCTCAGCAAGCCTGTGAAAGCAATTTATTATTATTACATGAAATGTTTTCTTGAAACCAGCAGAAGATAATTATCAAAACTTATAGAAAGTAACATCACTAAGCAAAGTATGGGGGAGGAAGGGGAGAAAAATTAAATACAACCTTGCAGAGAATTATCTTTTAATGTGTTCTCTTCCATCTATCATGGGGGCGGGGGGAGCCAAATCAATGCTCACTTTTGATGTCCTTAACTGGTGTGTATTGTTTGTTGCTGTTTTTTTCAAGACAGATCATTTTGTTCTTGTTGTTTAGTCGTGTCTGACTCTTTGTGACCCCCTGGACCAGAGCAAGCCAGGCACTCCTGTCTTCCACTGCCTCCCGCAGTTTGGTCAAACTCATGCTGGTAGCTTCATGAACACTATCGAACCATCTGGTCCTCCGTCACCCCCTTCTCCTTGTGCCCTCCATCTTTCCCAACATCAGGGTCTTTTCCAGGAAGTCTTCTCTTCTCATGAGGTGGCCAAGGTCTTGGAGCCTCAGCTTCAGGATCTGTCCTTCCAGTGAGCACTCAGGGCTGGAGAGGTTTGGTCTTCTTGCAGTCCATGGGACTCTCAAGAGTCTCCTCCAGCACCAGAATTCAAAAGCATCAATTTCTCCCTTTAAAACAATTTAGGGGATGTTGTGACTCTTCTCAATTTGGAAAAGAATCAAATCAAAACAAAGCAAAGCAAAAGCATACAGAACAATAAAAACAACAATGCAGCATTCATGCCAATTTGCTAAGATGATTTCTAAAACAAACACACCCAAAAAGGATGGTGGTAGAAAACCTGAACTGCAGTTGGCAATTACAGTGGTGCCTCGCAAGACGAAAAGAATCCGTTCCGCGACTCTCTTCGTCTTGTGGTTTTTTCGTCTTACGAAGCAAGCCCATTAGCGGATTAGCGCTATTAGCGGCTTAGTGGATCAGCTGATAAGCGGCTTGGCGGATCAGCTGTTAAGCGGCTTAGCGGATCAGCTGTTAAGCGGCTTAGCGGATCAGCTGATAAGCGGCTTAGCGGATCAGCTGATAAGCGGCTTAGCAGATCAGCTAATAAGCGGCTTAGCGGATCAGCTGTTAAGCGGCTTAGCGGATCAGCTGTTAAGCGGCTTAGCGGCTTAGTGGATTAGCTGATAAGTGGCTTAGCGGCTTGGGAAAAGGGGGGGGAGGAAAAAAAACCTGCAGGAACTCGCAAGACATTTTCGCCTTGCGAAGCAAGCCCATAGGAAATTTGTTTTGCGAAGCACCTCCAAAACGGAAAACCCTTTCGTCTAGCGGGTTTTCCGTCTTGCGAGGCATTCGTCTTGCGGGGCACCATTGTATCTCTTCCTGCATTGTTTCTCCCTCTCTTTCTCTCCCCCCCCACTCAAGTGGTTTGAAATGGTGACAAAAGGGCTGTGTGTGACAAACAACCTTTTTGTCACCATTTCAAACCACTTGAGTCACCACCATCAATTCCAAGCTTTATTAATAACAAAGAAGCAGCTTTAAAAAGCAGTGAATGCTATAAAAACAATGATTTCTAAACTTTCAAAGGCAAATCTGCTCTGCCCCTATCCTTGCTTCTACTGCTTGAGGCCTGTCACCCTGGATACAGCAGATCAGTATGGTAGGCAAGCAGGCAGTGCCAGAACTTCTGAATGGGAGCAATTGGCTCCAGTGCACAGTAGTTGCCTGCTGTAAAATGACCCAACATGCAATGCACAGTGCACTCCCCCCCCCCTCCATCAGGCTTACGGATTTGGGAGACTCCTGGATCTCACCTTCCTTCTGGGTGGGCCAGAAACAGACGGTAGCCAGGAGGACCTTTGAACACCTTCTGCTGGGGTGCCATCGTCTCCCTTTCTTCAAAAAATGAGATAATAATGCTCTCCTCAGGCACTCATTTCCTAATTACTTTGAGGTTAGATTATCATGATGCATTTTCTGAACTGAACACAGCTTGGAAGTTGCGCTTGTTCCCATAATATGACTAGGTGGGTATTAAGTGGACCAGGCAGACTGAACAGAGAACACCAAGACCAGCAACTTTCGTAATCATTGTTTTTTCAATTGTGATTAATTCTAAGTGGTGGCCTTTGTTTTTTGTTTTACCTTTAAAGGCCCCGCATTGCCCTATTGCTTTTGCTGCTCCATTTCCCTCAGGACTGCCTTGTTTCTTTTCATGTCTCAGTAGAAATCCTAAGAGAAGGAGAAGGGGTGTTGCATTCTCTCACCAAAATGACATGCAATGCTATTTTTCTAGAAAAAGAGGTGCAGGAACTCACTCAAACACCTCCCTGGCAGCTAGCATTTCCTGGCATCATTTTCTGTTGATATATAATTCCTCTTTGGAAAATTAACCTACATACAGATATTGGCTCTAGAGGCACCAGGACATTTTAGGCAGAATTTGCTGATTTTCCCCCATGTGCCTCTCAAAGTATTTTCACTCATCTATTTTTTCTCCTCCTCCTTTCACTTCACACTTAAGTTGCATTCCCATGCCCATCCCCCAACTGCCATCCCCCCCCCCCAGTCCAACCTTCCTGCTCCTTTTACATTCACTTCCTCCTCCCACAACAGCTTTCTTCCTTGTTGTTGTTGTTGTTTACTACTAGTGCTTCTCCTTTTGGAGCTGTTGCTGATGGGGTCTGTTCAACCAAAAGCTACAGGAGGACCTCCTTCATAGGCTGCAGTGCTGAGGCCTGCTGGGGATCCCTCACCCACAGTTTGAGAAACATTGCTCTCACCTACCAAATGTCTTTCCCCCTCTTATAATTAATTATTGATTGACTAAATAAATCAATCAATCAAGTATATTTTTATAATATACTGAAATAAAACAGCTATTTAATATAAAAAGAACAAGGACAGAAAGGAGAAGAGAAAACAAAAAGAAAGACCTAAGGAGAGAGAAAAGCAAGGAGCAGAGAGAAAGAGAGAGAAGAAAAGTGGACAAAAGGAAGGAGTCATTATATTTGGTCTGCAAATTCCATTAAGGCCTTAACATCACGTTCTGTTCTGGGAGTAGCAAAGACAAAGACTTCTTATTTAAAAATCCTGATCAAGGTACAATGCCTTACCTTCAGTCCTCCTGCTCCGTTATAGGCAGCATGATTTTATTGATCACTCATTTATAGTTCTTCACAAGTGTGCCCTTTAGAAGTCCCTGAAGAGAGTGACTGTTTTGGGGAAGCCTGTTGACCAAGAGCCTACCCTATTGTGGTCATTGTGGTCATGCTGTCTTGTGCCAGTCCAAAATAAGGCTAAATATATCATCAAAGGTTGCCCATTTTCCAAAGTGCTGATTTTCACACACCAGGTAATGTTCTTAAGCAAATTAGAACACAGAACACCTGAGCAGGTTATTACTTCAATCAAAGATGCTAACATTTCCTGAAAAACTTCTGATTCCTTGTGAAAGTTAGAGGCCCAAAATAGTGCACCCCCCTCTCCAAGCTTAAGGAGGAGATTTTAGGGCAGAGATGGGGAGCCTGAGGCCTTCTAGTTGTTGTTCAACTGTAACTTCCATGATTGCCGAGACTGACCATTACAATACTGTTAAGCCCATCATATTTTTGGTGAAAGGCAAATGTGAAAAACTTGCAATCCCTCCCATCCTGGCAAGGGAAACCCACATGTATGGTGGCCCATCAGGAGCTCATTAAATGGTGTTCTTGCTTTAATTCACATGTACTGTAGTGCGCTCATGTGGTGAGACTGGAGTAGGGCTGAACTGCTAGCGCTGCCTCTGGCACTCTTTCCTCAGGCGTAGTTCTGGCAAGGAAGCCTCTGCCAAGGAACTCCAACATGTAAGCAGCTGCACATGCAAGAGGACACACAGTTGCGCATGGTGCTACGGATCACGTGGAGTCCATGCACAGGCAAAAGAGGTTCCTCCCATGCTGGGGTTCCTTTGCAGATATCCACATGTGATATCTGTGGAGGTTTCATAGGCTAAAAACACACAGACTTCTCTGTGGAAATTGAACAGGAAAAATGAATTTAAAAGCTAGTGTGTAACAACACTGAGGCACAGGGTTTTTTGTGGTTCTGTCTTAAAATAATGAAGGGCCTCAAGGTAGTGATGTGTCTTATATTTCACTCTTGGGAATTAGCTTGATGAACTTTTAAAATGAAAGTTGTATGTATCCTGCTTATTGAAAAAGACATCTGAACTAGCTTCTTGATAGTTTGATCCTAAGTTGCTTGGACAATTTTATTTCATATGTTAGAACCTGAACGAAAAAGTAGTGCAATAATTTATTCTTATGGGGTTGCTTTGGCTTTAGTATTCCTTTCCTTTCCTGTTGTTTGATCCAGTGTAATTGCATAATAGATTTCATGACATATTTTTTGCGGTTGCAGTAAAGAGGAAACACCATTCAGCAAGTTCCTTTGTTTTTTCTCACCATCCTTTCACAATGTAAATGTTACTACAGTGGTACCTCGAGTTACATACGCTTCAGGTTACATACGCTTCAGGTTACAGACTCCACTCACCCAGAAATAGTGCTTCAGGTTAAGAACTTTCCTTCAGGATGAGAACAGAAATCGTGCTCCGGCGGCGCAGCGGCAACAGGAGGCCCCATTAGCTAAAGTGGTGCTTCAGGTTAAGAACAGTTTCAGGTTAAGTACGGACCTCCGGAACGAATTAAGTACTTAACCCGAGGTACCACTGTATTTCTCCTTGTTCTAAGTCAAGGCTGGGGAATCTGTGTCTTTGGAATTTGATAAGTTTCACAAATTCTTTTTATGAGCATTCTGCAAATTTTGGTCCAGTCTCTCAGGCTGGAGCTGCAACAGTAAGCAATTAAGAAGTGTGATTGTTAAAATACATAATTTATTTGTTAACTGATATAGATACCGGTATATGTTGGCAATTATTTTATTATGACAAGGGGCCTCATAAATTGGAAGTTGTATGGGCCACTTTGGACCTCTGAGCGGGTCCGGATCTACCAGATGTTGGGGCTGACCGTTGGGGCTGATCGGAGCTGAAGAACATCTGGAGGGCCACAGGTTTCCCACACGTGCTCTAAAGTGGTGGGGAAGAGGAGGTCGGAAACCTGCTTGCTGGTTTCCACAGGCATCTAGTTGGCCGTGGTACAGTCATACCTCGAGTTAAAGTAGCTTCGTGATGAGTATTTTCAGGTTGCGTGCTGCGGTGACCCGGAAGTAACGGAGCGTGTTACTTCCGGGTTTCGTCACATGCGCAGACGGTCAAAATGACATCATGCGCAGAAGTGGCGAAACGGGACCCGCAGACGTGTGGACGTGGGTTGCGTTCGCTTCAGGATGCGAACGGGACTCCGGAACGGATCCCGTTCGCATCCAGAGGTACCACTGTATTAACCAGCTGTTTCCAAATTGGCCCATGGGCCCCAAAACACAGGCATTCCATTTTCTAACTACTGTGATGTGCTGTTTTCACCAATAATTTCACTTTCACCATAATTAGGCCCCTTTAATTCATGTTTTCAAGAAACTGGTGATACAATTTAAAAAAATATTTTTTAAAATAAAGAGTACCATATAGAGTACCTCGTCAAGCATTCCCATGTAGTCCAACAAATGGCCCCATCCTGATATCACACAGGGAGCCCCTTCTCCATGATCTGTGTGTGCATCTGTAGGAAGCTGGATTTTACACATAAAACATGGAATGCGTGTAGGTCTGCCTGCAGCCCTTGTCTAATGGAATTAAGTGGCTAAATCACAGTAGTGTTGCTTAGCACCCTGTGGCCACAGATACACACAGGTGTACTAAAATAGTGGGCGTAAGCGCACCCTGCTATGTATTGTGGCCGCAGTGTATTAAAATTGTGTTACCTTCTATCCAACAGAGCTTTATATTATCTTTTTCATTTGAAGGCTTCTGTAGATCTGTGCGAAATTTGAAAAAGATGTGTTGTATTATCAGCATACTAACATCAATTTTCTAAGCACTTATTGAGTAAATGCATGCTGGATGTAAGTCCTCTGGGTTCATCCAAATTACACCAATGAGGTATTCATCCTGTTCTTTGTATTATAATTTTACCCAGCTTTTCTATACTTTATGCTGGAAATTTAAGTACCTTGTGTATCCTTAAACTAATCAGAATAAGAAGCCACTTTTCTGTGCCAAAGAAAGAGAACTATCATTTTTCACATTCTTATACTTTCCAGTTCAGTTTCAAGGAAGATTATGTTACTGTGACTTCTGAATTCCTGAAAGTTCTCTTGTCTTTGTAGCTGCAAAGGCCTCCTCAGCATTTCAAAGGAAATAATGTGAATTTTTTGTGTGCAGTATGTTTTGTGTTGTGCATACCAGATACAGTCCACATTTTGTGTGCATGTGATTAGACTGGGGAAAAAATAATGCAGTCCAGTATTATGATTTATTGACTGAATCTTTTTCCTGCTGAAAACTTGCCAAAACTGAAAGCTTGCCCCCACCCCACTTCCATATTAGAAACAGCTACTGTTTTTGTTGATCTTTTTAACTTCTGAATAGGCCTATTTCAAGTCATACCAGCATGAGATCTTAGATTAATAATATACTTATTCAGCCACTACTAGAGTAAAACCATTGGCATATGAAGGTTAGAATTTCTTAAAATTGTTTTCAGGTGCATTTTGTGAAAGGTGAGTAATATATATATGTGTGTGTGTGTGTGTGTGTGTGTGTGTGTGTGTGTGTGTGTGGAATTATTTCTATTTATTGTTTCATCTTACAGATGTGAAAGTTAATTTTAACATAGCTTAGGCTTTCCAAAAATTAAGTCTGCACCAGCACCCATTGTTCATTTTGCATCTTTCATCTTCCTAAATCCATGCACACACACACACACAGAGAGAGTCCTTACAGGAAAGAAGCCATTGGGGAATGAGCATTGCCTGGACAAATAGAAGCAGGATTGAACCTTACAAACTTACTCTTGGCATATAGAAGTGTTTTAGATGTGTCAACTCCTGCAGCCAAGATGGTGGCAAACGTCCTGCTCCGCTTTCCTGTGGACCACATCAGAGAGGCCTTGGTGTCCAGGCAGCCCAATATCTCCAGATACACTGCCCAGGCTTGAGCCTCGGGAAATTCACTGGTGCTGCTAACACAGTGGTTTGACATACCCCCCCCAGAAAAGCACTCCATTGTCTCTTGAGAAAGATGGATGCCAACAATGACCTTGTGCCACAATGGAGGGGTTCTTAGCATCAGCACTCAAAGAGGGTATCCTTTGAATTTTTTTTTTAAATGTGAGTGTGTTTGTGTGTGTGTGTGTGTGTGTGTGTGTGTGTGTGTGTGAGAGAGAGAGAGAGAGAGAGAGAGAGAGAGAGAGAGAGAATGAGAGAGAGAGGGGGGGGGAGGAAAGTTAGCATTGGGTTGCAATGCTACACTAGTATTTGTGGGTATTCTATAAACATTACATTTCTCTCTTTTTTGCCCTATTGATGCAAAAGCTAGATTCTTCCCTTCAATGTTACAGGATGTTTCACACACTATGATTGCTTGTAGGATACCATGAATTTTCCTTGAGGTAAAGACCCAAAATGAAATGTTGCAATAGCAGCTGGCAAATCAGAAAATCCCAAACAGATAATGAAGAAGGAGTTTGTAATTTTGCTGGTGTTTTATTTTGTTACTGAGGAATCATGCTTTGGCCTGGAATTTTGAGGTCTTCCCAAGCCATAATTTCTGTATGTCTAATGAATTTCAGTAAGCACCTTCAAACAAATGCTAGTGCTGTTATCACTCTTCTTGTCCTGCCTGTTTGTTTACAGTTACAACAAGCCTCTGAAGTTTCTCAAATGAGAGGAGCAAGAGTAATCTCTGCAGAAGATCTTATTTTTTTGATGCGCAAAGATAAGGTACAGTTATTAAATGCAACTATTAAAATAATGGTTGGAAAAACTATTCTGTTAAAAGATATGGCTACCATGTTTTAAATAAAGTATTTATAGACAGAATTTTATTTATAACTAATTATTCTGCACCTCACTTCATATTCTACATTTGTTTCAGATTGTACAAATGAAATGTAATTCCATCCAGATAAATTATTTCTTTGTGGGAAAGCACCTAGCTGCATAGCCCAGTTAGTCCTTTCTGATCTGCCAAGAGTTTAAAGCATCCTCGATTCTTCAGGTTCTTGACATCAATACTTTCCCATTTACAGTTCCTAAATAGTCCAGATCTTGCTTTAAGCATGCAAAACAGATCAGAGAATTAGAGAACGTTAGCTTTGGAAGGAACCCCAAGGGTCATCTAGTCCAATCCCCTGTAATGCAGGAATCTTTTGCCCAACGTGGGGTTGGAACCCATGACCCTGAGATTAAGAGCCCTATATTCTACCATCCCAGTTGGAAGATTATATCTCTCCCCCCCCCCCAGTGCATAAAAGGTGCTCAGATGTGTTCATTTATGCAATTCTGGAGCCTATTTTAATCAAAATTATGAGACACAATTGCTTGGTGCCTTGAGTAGGACCTGAGGCAAGCAGCACATTAAAACAAATTTGGGAGAATGTCAGTTAAATTACAAATGTGCTAGTAGAAGTAGAGGTCCTGATTTTAATCAATATAGCAGCTCATTGTGGTGGTGGGAGTTTGAGCTTTCTGGAGAACCCTGTTGTCACACACACACACACACACACATTGCCATTTTAATATGGAATATGGCTGGAGAATGAAGGGTTAAGCCTTCTCCCATGTGAAAATCCCTTACCATGCCTACTGTTAAATGAATGACCACAGTGTGCTTTTTAATGACATGATCATTGTCGCATATAGTTTGTCAATGAACTGATTGGCAGACTTTGCCATGTGAAAATACTAGGTGAATGTACTTAAGTTAAACAGAGGACTTGTGCAAGTGCATGTAATTTTTTTTTCTAAACCAAAAATTACAGGTAATTTTCTTTTCAAAAGCACGCCATTCTCTAAATCCTGCCTTATTAATAGATCTTCCACTTTTGAAGTACACCAAGGAACACTGAAGCCAACAGACCTCTGCACTGGCAACCTAATGACGCCTTTCTGTGCACCCTGCAACTTTGATTATATCAATGAGTGTGTTTGTAATTTTGTGTATGTGTTCTAAGGTAGCGGCTGTGTCTCATTTGGAGCTATGTTTCTTACTCTGGCAGGCAGTGTTTGTATCCATTGTAATTAGCACTCTTCTTTCTCCCTAGAAAAAGCTTAGAAGGCTACTTAAATATATGTTTTTCCGAGACTACAAATCTAAAGTTGTCAAAGGCATTGAAGAAGATGATCTTCTTGAAGGTAGGTAAACTTGTAAATAAATGGTATTTCTGGTCTAAAACTCCCTTTAAATCCATATCAGCAAAAAGAAAAGAACTCACTCTGAAACTCACTTACAGGTGGTACCTAACACCACAGGAACTAATGCTAATACACCCAGGAACCTCACCAAAATGCTGGAGAGGATGCACCTCCCCAGGCACGTACCTCCACATGTGGTGGGAATGTCCTAAAATCCAACTCTTCTGGACATCAATCATACAAGAAATATGCAAAATAACTAAGCAAATAATAGAAGTCACTCCAGAACTGGCCCTACTAAACATCTTCCAAGACAATAATGCCACTCACATCACAAAGAACTCATAACCCACCTACTCTCAGCAGTCAGAAACATCCTAGCTGGAGAGACCTGTCAGGAGTAAGCATGGACCAATGGTATCAAACAGCCTTATTAGAAAAACTAACCAACAAACTAAAACTGACACGGGGACAAACAGAAGAAGACGCCTTCACCCCGGTATGGTTACCCTTCATCACATACACAGCCCAACAAGACAGTGACAAGAATCCACCAGCAGCATACAAATCAATCTGGCTAACCTGATCCAAACACACACACACACCCCACTCACACACAAAAAGAAAGTTCACCACAGCCAATCACAAACAACCACACCCTAGGCCAACCCCAACCTCTCTCACCACCGAAGGAAGACAAGCAAATAGTAAAGAGAACCCACACAAGCGACGCTGAGACAAAACCCCGCACATATGCTAATTAGAATAGAAGCATTACCCCCCGACCCCACCCCTCTCACCATTCCCCCCTCCACCTCTTCCCCCCCTTTCTTCCTAATGTAACACTAATGTCTCAACAAATGAAACTGATCTGCAGAAAACGCAACTTGAAAAAGAGACATTGCACATACTTTTGCAAACCAAGAAATATTTAATAAAAATATATTTTAAATAAATAAATGTATTTCTTTGGGGAGTATTCAGCATACAAACTGTATATACCAAATGGAAAATATATTCCTCATGCAGATAACTTTAGACACCCAAAAATATTTACTTACTTGGGAACTCCATTTAGCCTTGTGTTTTTCCTTTCAAATTATTTATAAAAGTGCAGTATGGCAGTCCAGCAACCAAATGATAAGTAGATCTGTTCAATGTCAAGAGCTGTGTTGAGCTAAGGAACTGGTGCTGATTAAAAGGCTTAATTGATTTCAGCATGTGTAATTTACGTGTGGCAGCCTCCAAGTGGAAGGGGGAAGGTGGTGGGCTCCAAAATTAATTTGAATAGGCATTTTGTTAATTTATTATCAAAGAATCTGACATATTTTATGAAGCAATGATAATCTAAAATCACTTAATTCTGATATATAGCTTGGAGGTGTTTTAAATTGTACACCGGCAGTGGACTGAAAAACCTTTCTCCTCTCCCTTCTCTCTGGGCAGTGGCAGCTGGTGTCTCCCCCAAAGTGGTGATGCTTGAAGCACAACTCGGCTCTTCACATTTGTCTCACCCCCCTCCACCCCACCCCAATGCCTTTGCCCCCCCCCTTTAACAGGGATGAGAGAAATGACTTGTTTGCGGCTGGGTGACCAGGCCATGGCAGAAAATCTTTAAAGACAGCATGCATGTTACTTATAATTCCCAAGTACAGACTTCGAACTGAGGCTGACAGAAAGAGATTTGACCAAGGCCAGACAATGTCTGTGGTTGTCTGAGGTAAAGCTATAGAGGCTTTCTGTCCCATAAATAGTTGTGTTTTGGCGGAAGCAGCATTACTCATCTTCTTGCTTAAATACTATGTTTTGAAAATGTGAAAATAGCTAAGGTGTTTCTGGGAATGTATGGAATGCACTTCTTTCACCACTAAGTAACCACAATCAGCAACACTTTATCTGAGATTAGAGATGAAATTTCACAAATGTGAATCCCAGCCTGACTGGAACTCAGGAACCTCCTTAAAAATTAAAAAATGGGGGTGTTGGAAGACAGTGCAGATGGAAGGAGACCAGGACTGATGCAGATAAGCATGAGGAAGGACAGCAGCAGAGCGATGATGGTGGAGGAGTAGCGAGATGTGAGAAAAGAGAGCCATGGGAGAGGTTGCTGCTGGAAATGGCAGGCATTCCCTGGAAGCCCATGAACTGTGAGAGGAGCCTCCACTGCGCTAAGGACACTTGGACAAGTTTAATGGAACTTACACACAAAGAACTATGAATGCCTGGACATAATTCCATGTATTGGGTTCCAGCCTAATAATATTAATTTTTGTCAATCAAGTCGTCATACACACTGCCATCCTGTCAGGTGAAAGTGACTTCTACCACACCCATTTCACATTTGAGATCTATATGATTTGTGTGATTGGTTTTACAGTCGTACCTTGGATCCTGAACGCCTTGGTACTCGGATGTTTTGGCTTCCAAACACCACAAACCCAGAAGTGATTGTTCCGGTTTGTGAACATTCTTTTGGAAGCCGAACGTCCAACGCTGCTTCCGCAGCTTCCAATTGAGTGCAGGAGCTTCCTGCAGCCAATCGGAAGCCGCGCCTTGGTTTTCGAACGTTTTGGAAGTCGAACAGACTTCTGGAGTGAATTCAGTTCAACTTCCAAGGTATGTCTGTATTATGTTTCCTGTGTCCTCCTTAAAACTGAGGCTTGTTGGGATATTGTGGTAGATTACGTGAAGGACATACCTCAAAGAGTAAGTTTGACATGGATCTATGCCAGAAAGGGGTGAAGAGACTGTCATGTCATTAGCCATTATGGTATGCCATGTTATGATTTTGAGCATGATATAGTGAACAACATTGCACCAAATTTGAATCGGCCATAAGCAAGATGAGTGATTTCTTTTTCTTTTTTTTAAATATTTTATTAAGGATTTTCTTGTTTTACAGTGTAAGTGTAATGCCTCGTATTTTCCCCCCATGTAACATTTTTACAAATCTGTTTCCTTTGTTGAGGCATTGGGGGAGAAGAAAAAAAAAGAAAAAAAAGAAAGGGGGTGGAGGGACGGGAGATGGATGGGGGTGGGATCGGGTAGCGGTGTTTCTATTATGCTTAATGTATGTAGTTTGGTGTCAGCGTTGCTTGTGTTGTTCACTTGTGTTCCTTTGGTGGTGAGAGAGGTTGGGGTTGGCCTAGGGTGTGATTGTTTGCTTGTGATTGGCTGTGGTGATCTTTGTTTTCGTGTGTGAGTGAGGTGGGTGGGTGTTTTGGATCAGGTTGAGATGAGTGATTTCTGAGAAATTGGAGACCATATTAGAAGCAATGAGTCTTAGACCTTCACATTTCTTCAGTGCCTGGGTGTTATCTTTTCATATATATTATGTATTTCGTCAATGATAACACCAGGATCAAATCAAATTGTTTGTTTCCCCCTTCAATTTCTTTCAGACAGACTCAGTAGCAGCAGCACCAATAAACGTCAGAAAATTGCTCAAGATTTTCTTATCTCTATTGATCAGACTGGAGAGCTGTTGGGCTTGTTGGAAGATGATGATATTGATGATGTAAAACTAGAGAGAATGGAGGTAAATTCTGGACTTTTTTCCTGTACGTGGAAGGTTAAGTTTACATAGCCCAGCTCCTTTGATGTGTAGCAGGATCCTTCACCTACAGCCCCCATTTACACGGCAACTAATGGACTCACATCAGTGTTCAAGAGAATGGGGAGTGCATTCCATTTGGAAGGTGCCTTGGCCAGAAATTAATATTTTAATTAAGCAGATGTTCCTGGCAAGTTGCAGGAAAAGGCAAAATAGCAAACAAACCCAGATTTGTTCCCAATTCAAAAATAGCACTTAACATAACCCTAAAAAGGGTAAATACCATCTAATCAAAGCTTTCTACTAAGATACAATTTTAGTGGGATCCCAATACCAAATGTAACTTTGCAAATAAATAAATACATCTTAAAAGCTTGATATGCATACCACTTGTTTTAGAAGCAGCAGAAATGTTCAAAGTGTTACACTCACCGAGTTTTCACAGTGTTAAATGTAAAATAAATATTAGACATGCAAATGTTGACCACTCTGTATGTTGGCTGTCTGCTTGTTGTGTAAAAAGCAGGGATTTCACCTGTCTTACAATACATGCGTAATTGTCAGAGAATTTGGGAAAGGGCCATCTGTTGTGGATGCTTTAGCTGAGATTCCTGCATTGCAGGGGGTTGGACTAGATGACCCTTGGGGTCCCTTCCAACTCTATAATTCTATGTTTTGTCTTATGTTTGAAAATATATATTTTACATATAATTCATGGTATGGAACCAATTCCTATATTCCAATATATGCTGCTGTATGTGGCATTTTCCTCACTGGATGAAGCTGAATGCTGTAGCTGGGAAATAAAACCATCTAGCAAGCTAGCCATATGTTTCACAAAATGCTATCTGACTTTGTACCGCTTTCCTGGCCCCTAGGCTAATTTGTGCATGTGCCAATCTCTCTCCACTTTGGGAAGTGCTAGTTAAGATCTTCATAGCGTAACGTTTCCTCTCCATTCTTTTCCTACGCAACCTCAAGCGCCACAATGCAGACATCTTGCTTCATTCTTGTTGCCATGGAGGGGCACTTTTGTTCTATTGAACGTTTTCACATTCTGAATATTTTCCTCCTCAAAATATTTTTTTTTTTAAAAGGTTGGTCTTTTACTTAAGCACTTTAGCATAGTACGAAAGGATTAAGATGTTCACTTATATCATTCTAGTCTTCTTCTTCTTGTGCCTCATTAGAGCATTGCTTCCAAGACACCCTATAGTAAGGTTCCAGATTTTTTCCAATGAATCTGGGGACAGATTTTCAACTTCCTACTAAATAGATGGATTTTGTCAGAGGACTGATTTGTCAATCTGCGGACTGGTAACCTTGCCCTAGAGCAGTAGCACTGATCTTGTGATGGCTCTGTATTAACTCCGGAATCAAAGGCAGCCTCTGAAGTCTGGTGTCCTGCTTGAAGGTTACTCATAAGCTCCTACTTGGCCGTTGTGGGAGCAGAAAACTGGACTGCCGGTAGTCTGATCTTCTTCTATTCTTATGTCAACTATAACATTTACTTAATAGGTGCCAGGTGGTTGTTTGGTTGCTCGAGAGCAAACAGGCAAGACTCCAGCCTGTGTTTTCCAGGCTTTATTAAGAGCGGTAGACCTGTAATCTGGGGAACCGGGTTCGCTTTCCCTCTCCTCCACATGCAGCTGCTGGGTGACCTTGGGCCAGTCACACTTCTCTGAAGTCTCTCAGCCCCACTCACCTCACAGGAAGGGAAAGGAGAATGTTAGCCGCTTGGAGACTCCTTCGGGTAGTGATAAAGCAGGATATCAAATCCAAACTCTTCTTCTTCTTCTTCTTCAAAATATTTACAGTGAAGAGCGTTGCAAGTCCGTGTCTAGCTCAGTCGCTAGCAGAATCTGGGAGTGGGCGTTCCTTGTACCTTCCCCAGCAGAACAGTTGTGTGACCCCCATGCTTCTCCTCCCCTCTTCCGCCCAAACCTACTGCACAGAGTGGGCGCTGGCAAAGGGGCACTTGCCTCCCCTCCCCTTTGCTCAGGCTCGGTGTTGAGGCTCTCCCCAGCATTTCCTGGTCCCTGCACCCCCTCCCCACTGGCTTTCCTGCTTGCCAGAGGAGGAACTCCCTGCAACACAACTGCCCTTCCACCTCTCGCCTCTGAGCTGATGGCAGTTCCCTGACAATAGGTTTTTAACTACTTGAGGATAACAACTATGTTTTTCTTTATAGCAACACGCTCCCCTGTCTACATGGCTTCATTGTGGCCCTGACCCTCTAGAAGAATTTCAGGTGTTCCTGATTCTCTGTCAGCAAGAAACTTCTGACATGCTGACATGTAGCATTTCAAGTATAATGTTCTTGTTATTATTTATTATATTTGTATACCACCCTTAGACCAAAGATCACAGGGCAGTTCACAACAAAAAAATACAAAATGAGAACACAAAATACATACCCCCCAAAACAAAATTAAACCAATAGCCCCCCTCCCACAAACACTATTGATTGATTAATCAGCCCTTGCCCTTGCTCCTCCCTTAAGGGGCGACCCCCACTTCGCTGGCCAAAGGTACAAAAACACCGGCTGCCTCAAGAGAAGAAGGAATTCCAGTAGATATGAAGGAGGGCCAGATGATCTGCTCACGTCCTCCACTGATGGACTCTGGCTGCTGCTACCTCCAAGACACCTCCAAGTGTTATGGTACAGACTGCTTCCCATGTACAGTGGTACCTTGGTTCTCAAACTTAATCTGTTCCGGAAGTCTGTTCCGAAACCAAAGCATTCCAAAACCAAGGTGCACTTTCCCATAGAAAGTAATGCAAAATGGATTAATCCGTTTAAGACTTTTAAAAACAACCCCTAAAATAGCAATTTAACATGAATTTTACTATCTAACCAGACCATTTCTAGGTTAGGGTTAATTTTAGGACTGGGTTAGGGTTAGGGTAAGGATTAGAATTAGGGTTAGGGTCAGTGTCAGTGTTGTTTTATGTTTTCTTGTGATTTTGATTCATTTGCGGTTGGTTTGCTTTTTTCAATTTGTTGTGTTGCTGCTTTTTCACGAGTTGCAAGTTTGTTGGTTTTGTGGTTTTCTGGAAAGTTTCAGTTTTAATTTTGAATGCAGCCCTGTGGCCCTGGTGCTAAGTGAGGGAAGGCTGGGCCGGGGCTGCAAGTGAGCAGGCAAGGGATGGCCCCACCCAGTGGCGTAGCCCGGCCGCACCATCTGGGGGTTAGGGGGTGCAAATCCACAGTTTAGGGGGCGCAAATCCACGGGTTAGGGGGTGCAAATTACATGCCTTGCCCCGGGTGCTGACAACCCACGCTACGCCACTGACCCCACCCCCAGCCTGCTCCTGCTTGCAGGCAAGTAGCAGTGGGATTGGGCTGCTCCGCTAGGCAGCACAAAGCTCCCACTTTCCAGTTTAGAGAGCCTCAACCTGTTGCTGCTTGCACAGGAATAGGAGCTGGATCGGGGCTGCTCAGCTGGGGAGGTGCAGGCTCCATCACACTTTCTGTTGAGGGGTTCGCGGCTGCACTTCCCTCAAGGGAGAAGCTTAAAGGAGCCCCCACCTTGCCATCAGAGCCCCTGCACCACCTGAAGGCAGCCAGGCTGAGTGAGAAAAGGCTGGGCTGGGGTGGGCAGGCAAAGGATGTTGCTGCCACCCCGGCCCAGCCTTTCCTCACACAGTGCCGGGGCCTCCAGAGATGAAGGAGGGGATGGTTGCTGTTGTGGCAGCGATGGCGGGGGGACCCAGCACTGGAGGGTGGCAGGTGCCTGCTCGCTTGCCACCTGGGCTGCCTTCCCTCACTTGAAAAACGGAAGTCATACTCAGAGCATGTTCGGCTTCCAGAAAAAATTCAGAAACTTTGGGTTTTGGTTCCAAGTAGTTTGAGAACTAAGCTGTTCAAAAACCGAGGTACCACTGTACTTCCCATGGGGGCCTTTCAACACCAACAGTTTATTAACCAGAGTTGCAAAATCAGGAACATCTGTGGACTTGCCCATTCTCTCTTTCCACTCTCTAATGTGAATTCCCAACTCCCCTTCCTTGTTTGCTATAACCATAGTGTGACCAGCCATGGTGGCTGTGTTCTAGGCAGTGAGCTTCTGAATACAGTTGACAAGTATGACAAGCAATTGTTGAGTCACATAAAAGTTGTTGATCTATCCTGGCAGAGGAACAGCATGGACTTCAGGGAACATGGCTCTAACTGGAGCCTGGAAACCAGATAATTCCTTAAGTGAAAGACTAGCAAACATGTAAAACAGATTGCAGGGCCACCTCTGTCTCTGTCCGGAATGCCGCATCCTTCCTAATCGCAGCCCCCAGTGCTGGACCTCTGCAAGGGAAAGCCTCGCATATGGTCTTTCCCCATGGCGAACACCACACCTGTAGACTTCATCTAACTCATGGATTTGGGAGCAGGGGTGGGAGGCCCAGCAATGTTTCCTTTCTACATGTTATGTTTATTCATGGGTGAAGGGAGTTACTCCCTGCTTCTAAGAACTTAACTGTGAAATCAGCACAGTGGCATGGTTATTAGGCAGGGTAAAACAAAGATCTACCTCAATTTCCACATGTCTCCCAAAGAAAGACGATTTGGCACTGGGCCAAATGTAACAAAAGATCAACCTTACACAATTTCTACAATTTTGCCCCTAACTTCTCAACATATCACACATGGTTTAACATTACATCTGAAAATATCTATTTTATTTGAAAGTATTTATACACTGCTTTGTATTTCAAAAATCTCTAAGCAGTGACAAAGTTCTTATTAATTTGGGTGTGCAAATACATTTTAACCACATATCTGCATTGGTTAAACCAAGAAGGAAGAGGAGAAGTGAGAGAGAGAGAGAGAGAGAGAGAGAGAGAGAGAGAGAGAGAGAGAGAGAGAGAGAGAGAGAGTTGGCATGCACAGTTTTGAAGGAAAGATTCAGGAGAAAGATCCTGCTTTGTTGTATCTGGAAACCTAAAATCAACTAGGAAACTGCATTCTGCTTTCTCAAATGTTAGTTGGTCAATAAGAGTTTTTATTATTGTGGACGCTTTTCTAAAACAAGAACTTGGTCTGGGTCTCTTTAAAAAATACTGCAGGCTTTAAAAATGCAGGAAACATGTTTTGTTCCTGAAAAGAAGATGATAGTTAGCATATAAAGTAGTATAGAATATCTTATTTGCCATGTTTAGTAGACTATGGTTTCTGCAAGCTACGTTTTGGAGGAAGTCCAGTGCGCTCTTTAAAATCTTTACAACCTCCTTTAAAGAATTAGTGTACTTAAATCATGAGCTGTGATCTAAAGGCTATGTTCCTTTTAGGTATCAATTACTTCAGAAATGTGTGGTTATCTTGGTTTGGCCAACTGCAAATGGTTTCGGTTCCACTTTGCCCTGGGCCAAAAACATGCTAAGTTGTCCAAAGCAGATGATAAACATGTATTTCTGATGTCATTACGGCACAAACAGGATATGATTGTTCAGTGGTATGGTTTCACTTATGATGAATTATACAGAAAGCAAATATTGTTTATGTTGTATTTCTTAAAAACTGTATTTTTGAAATAATTACGTGTGTGTGTGTATTCTGTGTGTACAGAATGGTGTGTATTTGTTTCCAGGGTGCATATCATATAGTTGCATAACTGATATAAAGAAAAACACTGGTGATTTAAAAATTATTAACAGAATGTAATCATTTTTTACTGAAAAATATCAGCTTAACCCTTTGACTATCACAAGGAGAGTATCTTTCTGTTAGCTTTCATCTTAAGATTAAGGAGATTTGCCGACACAGGGATGACAATCACTATGGGAATAAACAAAAGTCAGATAATGAGCTGTTAACGCAACAAAAAACAAAAGCCTCTTTGTTGATTTGAAACATAGTGTTTTACTTGATGTTAAATCCCACTGATTTTAAATACTAACATTCAGTGGTATTGAGGAGAGATGTATAGCAACGAAAGCTGGCTTAGCTCCTTCAGAAACTTTGTATTGTCCCAAACCTAAGATATCAAATCTCTATAATATGGCTCTCAGCTACTAACCAAAATATATTAGCAATATCATATTCCAGATACCTCTTGATTGTGGGCAAAAGACAGTACAGTTCTGACGTAACATGCTTCTGTTTAACCTTTGTAGACAGAACCTAAGAAACTGACATAAGCAATTTCATGAGTTATTTTGCTACTCCAAGCTGAATCCTAGTATTGTAGAACATCCCAAACAAAGCCACATTTCTTGTATCAGAAGAGCACTTTATTCTGCTTCCGTCAATCAGTTATTGCTTGAAAATAACTCTTGGGATTTTTTTTTACCCCAATATGCTAATTCTTAAAACAGAAACTAAGAAACTGATGTAGGCAATTTTATGGTGCATTGTGTTACCCCAAGCCAAATTCCAACATGTCTTGTCAGATGTCCCAAAGCAAGGCCATGTGTGTCATGTCAGAATAATGGAGGCTGGGGCATTGTTTGGGGGTGTTGTCCTTCTTTTACATTTCGTTGTGATTTATATGAAAATTGTTCAGTTGGGCTTTGTATTTTTTCATGTTTAATGGCACCCAGACTTTTAGGTGTTTGCAAATGGAGAATCTTTAGGTGCAAAATGCGTCTGGCGCCAGCTAATTTCGAACCCAGGAAAAGAGGACCTTTTTCTGCCTCCCACTTCTAGCCACTCTCTGAAGATTGGAAAAGGGACCCTCATAAGAATATTGGGGGGGGGGCAGGGGGACTATGGCTTTGTTTTTTGCACTCTTCAGATGAGGACTAGACCATGTGAAAAATGAACATAAGATTTTAGCTGCAGTTCATTCATTTTCAGCTTTGTATTCTTGTTATAAAAAAGCACGCCTAGACACTCCTTTGTGTTACGCATAACCTCGGTTTAAGGTGCCATTTAGCTCCTAGCTTTCATATCTCAGTTTCTAACACTGCCTGTAATCTCACTTCTCACTCTGAGGGAACCACCAGAAGGCCCTCAAAGCTGGACCTCAGTGTCTGGGATGAGCAATGGGGATGGAGACACTCCTTCAGATATACTGGGCCTTGGAAAGTACGTACATAGAGCTGACAAAGAAAGATGGAAGAGCGACTCATTTTGCACTTTCTCTTTAAGCTGTATGTGCTTTCCAAGATTTATATGAACAGAAAGCAGAGCAAGAGAGAAGGTAGGAATGCAAAGGACCTAGCTGAGATGCTGGTGGGGAGAGAAAGTGGGGTGCCACAGAATTAGACAGGATTAGACAGATTCGTGGAGGAAAAGGCTATCTACCTCCACAGTTGGGGGCGCCACTTGCTGTTTGCTGCCTGGGTAGCAGCCACAACTGGAGGAGGCAGCCCAGGAGCAGCGACCTCATTCCCAGCCTCAGCCATGGTTTGGAGGATCAGGAACATGACCCCTGAATGCAGCCCAAATCCAACTGAAAGTCAGTGTAATTTGTGTTCTCGTTATATGCCCTCTTGAGAGCTTCCAGTAAACAGTTCTAAGACAGCATTTCCTAGCTTTTCCATATAAAAGATTCTTTGTCTAATATGTGCTTCACATGTCGTGACAACATAGAGAAAAAAGATCTTGAAATCTGTATTCCTTTTCAGTTGAAGTATTTTAAATATTTTAAACACATTATTCACAAAGTAAAGTCTTTTTTTGTTTTAAATAAAATCAATTGCCATTATTTGTTTTATAATGGGAATCTCTCTTCCTCTCTCTCTCTCTCTCTCTCTCTCTCTCTCTCTCTCTAACACACACAGAGAGAGGGAGAGGGAGAGAGAGAGAGGGAGAGAGAGAGGGAGAGAGAGAGAGAGAGAGAGAGAGACCCCTTACCATCAGAAATCTGAACTGGAATGCAAACAATATTGCACTCTGAATGCTGCGTTTCAGTTGTTATTCCCAGAGGATTAAAAGGAACACTATCCATCTGTCACTCTGCCTTCTAGTTTAGGGATATATTTCCAACTCTTGGGTGTTACATAGCAATAATTCAGCAGCAGAGGCACCATGCTGCTTTCATAGTACATTTCATGTTTGAATAAACAGTGGAAAGCCAATAACATGAATAGAAGAAAATAGTGCCTCAAAAATAGGCTTCTTGCCAACCAAGATTGATGCTAGATTCCTTTTGGAGTCAGCTAGATGAGGAAGTGTGTGAATTTTTAAAAGATACTGCAAAATTCACAAATAAGATAACTAAAAAATGCATTTTGATCACCACCTTTCCTAAAATACAGTCTTCCAGTGAAAACAAACAACTTTCATTAATGTGTCACTTGCCTGTTAGTTAGACAAGGAAGCTATTGATACTAACAGAAGGATTACTATGTCTACTTTGATGGTTGTGTGGTAGCTAGACTTCTAAATATGTTGATCTAACAATAGTAACCATTGCTCCTGAGATCTTGTGCTAGACTGTTTTCTCTCTGGTTCTGCTCATTAAACGTTTGCAGAATCTGGGAGCATGTAGATTGCATCCAATGCATGTCCTTTTAACAAGCAAAATCTAGACTCCCTTTGTTTTAAAAGCATGCTTTTTGACCTCATGGTTTTGCAAATATGATTGAAAAGGCGCAGGTGGTGTCCAAAGGTTTCACTGTTCAGAGGTGGGACTTCATGGCTGTTTGACTTTCTTTGTGTATTTTTGTTGCACACCCACACATGACTACAACTAGTTCTTTATAGGGTCTTTGAAGGCTCATAAATGCGTTCTGCACCTGCTCTAAGGAAGAACATTTCGAACTTCCTAGAACTAAAACCCACAAGGGTATGAAAGAAGATATTTATTGATATTTTCTATTGACCTCCCCTCAGGGTACCTTCCAACTCTACAATTCTGATACTACAGTCATATCTCCGCTTACGTATCCCTCTGATTACGTAAACTTTGGGATACGTGAGTGGCAAACCCGGAAGTATATTTCCGGGTTTTTGCCACGCGCGCATGTGCAGAAGCGGTCTCTCCAGTTGCGAAAACCTCGGGATCCGGCCGGATCTCCGGAACAGATCCCATCCACAACCAGAGGTACCGCTATATAGAGAAGGTGAGGCACATCTGAACAATGGCAGGCAGCTGCAAATTGATACCACTGGGAAATTGTTATTGCATAAAATAATTTTGCAAACACGGGGGAGCAGGGAGGAGAAGGGTCAGAATGAAAAGCTGCTGACCTCAACCAAGACATGAGAGTGGGAAATTTCGCTCTTTGCCAATGGATCAATAGGATCTGTTTCAAGGAGAAAATTAAAGGTGTGTGTGTGTGTGTGTGTGTGTGTGTGTGTTTGTGTGTGTGTGTGTGTGCCCTGTGGTCCTTAGATGAAGGACGGTATAGAAATTTAAATCATCGTCATTGTCAATCAATGATTAAATTAAAAAACGCTGCCTATAATGGTCCTATTGGATTCAGGGGGTTATAAGAAGCTGGAGTCTGGTATTATGTGGTATTTCTTCTTCCCTTCTCCAGAGGAGACATTCACATAGGAGTGCACAGGCATCGAGGCATAGACCTGCCCATATAAGGGTATGTCAAAATATAGTAGTTAGTTGATGTTCGTTGCTAGTGTAGTCTTTATGGGTAGAAGTGTAGCCCTTGAAATCTATTCTTGTCTAGTGCAATCCTATATATATCCTATTAAAATGCTGAACAAGGTGCGGTAGCGAAGAAAATGTAAAATGCAAGATTTTATAAATGTTGAACATTCAGAAACACTCGGCTCCTAAGCATGCTCCTAAGCAAGGGCCATTTTTCACATTGCCAGAGAGATCTGTGTTGTGCCAGTGTGGCCTCCCCAAGCAGAACCCCCTGTATTCACTCACGTATGTGCATTTCCTTAATGAGATTTTTAGCTTCCTCTCATATTCTGGTTTTAGTGTAACCACTACTATAATGTGTGAAAGAACCCCCAATGGATTGAGATGTTCTTCCAACAAAAAAGGATTTTGAATTACATTTATAAAAGGAAAGACAATGTATCCTAAGTAGTATTTAAATGCTGGCAAAATCTTTTCCTGTGAATTGTAATTAAAAATAGGGTTTTGGTCTGATCAAAGGAAAGAAGGATGAGTCTTCTTTTCTCCCAGTGGCCTGGATTTTATTTCCTAACGCTAACAACCATTTCCAAGGCTTTGCAAGGCTCTCCCCCTCACCCGCCATCATTGTCAGATGGCATTATTTAAAGTCTGTTCATCCACTTGTGTGGGATTCATATGCTATAATATACAGCACCGATGACAAGAGGGCTGTTATACTGGGGGTGTTATTCAAAGCGCTGCTGATTGTCACAGGCTGCAGACATCTGTAGGAAAAGCATTGTGCTACTCACAGCATCTGGCGATGGAAATCCTTATGAAAACCAAATCAAACAATTTCTTTGGAAGAAGGATGCACACATTACATCCGCTTTGAAATAATTAAAAATATATATGCCAGCCATGTCAGTTTGTATCAGATGCTAATGATATATTATATTATAATGCTGTCTTCAGATTGACTGTAGTTAGACAGATTTCCGGATGTTTTAATCCCTCAAAATTAAAGGGCCAGTCACTAGCAATGGAACATTGTCACAGTCTGCATCCCACAGCTGGTGGATTTAGCTCCTTGAAAGTTGGAACGGTCAAGGTAAATAAGATACGTTTCTTGGTAAAATACAGGTGGGTGGACAGGGGAGTTGGCATCAGGAGTCAGCTCCGTTGGACACCTGTTGAAGGGCACAGCTCAGAGCTGCCTGCTCCTTGTGGCTGCACTGGGCAGCAGGGAGAGTGCCAGCTTCAGATGTGTTGGGATGAGGGCTTGTAGGCCAGACCCACATCACTGTCTTAGAGCAGCCTTTCTCAACCATGGGTCCCTAGAGGTTGCTGGACTGCAACTCCCTTCCCTCCTAGCTAGTGGGGCCATTGGTCAGGGATGATGGGAGCTGACAGCTGGGTTCAGTTATATAAAGGTTGATATAATTGCCCAGAGGGAGAAGGCAAAACAACTGGAGTTGCTGCTGCCCTTCTTGCTCTCATCACTATTTTTGTGCCCGATAAGACAAGTGAGGAGGCAGCGACATCAAGGAGCAGGAGGAACAATAGTAGGGCCAGGGGGCTAGGAGGGTTGGCAGTGGACTCGCTGCTGGTATATGGGCCTCGGCAGTTGCCTAGAGTGGTGCTGAGCCCTGATGCCAGCGCTGGTCATGAGGGAGATGTGGAATTACTCAGGAAGGACTCATATTGAAGGCATCTTGCCCAAGGATTCCAAAAGCCTGAAATGAGGGGCAGCAGCTACACAAAGTACTTTATGTTGTGTTTGAGAGGGACCAAAGGTGGGGTTTTTTTGGTTAGTCAGTTCATTGGCTGTCTGGGCAAATGGAGAGATGGCACAACAGGGATAACCTTTAGAATGATGATGGAGGAAAACTCACAAAGAATCCTCTTGAAGGATGACTAGAACCCCATTTAGAACTTATTCGGCGGTGGTGCCAAAGAAATCTTACATTCCTGCCATCCATCACTACCTTTGCACAGGGTGGAGCTGTTCCAGATTAGGAGAAGCCTTTTTTGCATCGTGGCTCTCAAGAGAAGTTTCCCACTGTGATTGGTTTGCAAGACAAGTTGCAGATAAACTCAGCTGTATCTATTTCTGAACCTGACGCTGCATTGATTACAGAATCTGTGGGTATACCCTTTGCAAGAACTTGACCTTTTGTGGATATTCTAAGGCTGTGCAGCCTGAGGATGTAAAGGGAATCCTTAAAGATCTTCTAATCTTCTACCTGGCTGATTAAAACAGCTGGCCTGACCTGACCTTTTGAATGGAAGAGGCAATAATTCCTCGTTGAGTGCACAATGCACTGACAATTGCTGTCCTCATTATAAAAAGTGATATGGATGAGTAGCGGTGGGGAGTGAGATTAAAAGTTGCCATTGCTGGGAATATTCTGGAAGATTCTGCACTGAGATGATTTTACCTTTTGAAAGCGGATGGGATCTCACCTAAATGTATGGCTTCTATGGAGTGTTCTTCATAGAATCTTTAAAACATCTTGTCAAAAATGTATATTTTAATGTGTTGTTTTAAAATAGTATATTACTTAAGCAAATATTTAAATATTAAATTAGGTTTTCTGTAAGCTTGATGTGAATATAATTCTGCCTGCCTGCCAAGTATGTCAAAACCCCAAGCCTACTTTCGTTTGCCAGGGTAAATGTTTATTTTGTTTTCCCACATAATGTGCTCTTTAAAGTGTCACCAACATACCAAATCTGATTGCTTTTTAATAGAGACATGGTGGGGGTTTTTTGCTTTCATTAGGAAACAGGATAAATTATCAGTAAAGCTCATGCTAATGAATCGACGTTTGCATGCCTTTTTTTGCCTTCCAACCCCTTTGGAATCACCCCTGCATCCCAGAAAAAAACATTAATCAGAACAATTGCATTTGTTATGCCAGTGCTGGAATATTAGTTTCTCATATATTTGGAACATTATCAAACAATGGATTTAGCATGTGGGCCATTCAAACTTTTGCTTACCATTTCAGTCTTTCAGATTCAGATTCATAACTTCTCTGTGCATGGTAGGTAATTTCAAAGTTGTTACTTGAGAATGGGGTGGGATAATTATGAACACAGTAGGATGAAAACAGCTTTATAGCTTTCTCCTTGATTTTGGCTTTGCATGGCTTTGCTTTTTGGTGGGTTTTACTTTGCATAAAGGCAAAGGAGCCCTCACAGTTAAGTCCAGTCGCAAATGACTCTGGGGTTGCAGCACTCATCTTGCTTTATGGGCTGAGGGAGCCGGCGTTTGTCCACAGACAGCTTCCGGGTCATGTGGCCAGCATGACTATGCCACATCTGGCAAACCAGAGCAGCACACGGAAACGCCGTTTACCTTCCTGCCGGAGTGGTACCTATTTATCTACTTGCACTTTGACGTGCTTTTGAACTGCTAGGTTGGCAGGAGCAGGGACCGAACAATGGGAGCTCACCCCGTCGCAAGGATTTGAACCGCCGACCTTCTGATCTTTTGCATACCAGGTTGTAATAAGCCATAACAATTAGTGCTCTCCAACCTCACCTTCCCTAACTTGAATGAGATTATTATATATTCTGTGATGTGAATTGGGCTAGTTTTACCTAAACACTTAAACACTTTGGAAAATGTTTTCTGTAAAGTTAATATTTAGAACTTTCAGTGAAACTCAGCTTGAACAAAATTTGTTGGTTTGAAATTATATTGATGAAGCAAAAACCACAATAATATTAGGTTGATCCTAATATTTAATCAGACATTAGAATAGGAATGTAGCAGCTTCCACCATCTCCTTCACTAGCCAGCCTTAATCTCTGCTATTCTAGGTGGGAGGTAGGATCCAAAATTGTTATTTCTGTCCAAACAGGAGAAACCACATCCCTGGTCCTCTTGTAATGAATAGAGAGATTAAATTGAGCAGACCAGATTGGAAGCAGCTTTTGCTATTGACAATATTAATGCTAAGATGTTGCTCTCAAACATTTCCAACTTACCCCCAAGTCCATTTGAATTCACTCTGTCTTTACAGTAATCCCTTCCACATATGTGTGTGCAAAAATTCTCAAGTGCTTACTATCCGAATGTTGGAAAGAGAAATAGAACAGGGCATCTCCAACTGTTTTCTAAAACCACATGTAGGGAACTTCCTTCTTCCCAAATAAGGTCTGCAAATATTTTTAAAAGAAGTAGAGAATTGCTCCGGGCTTTAGGGGTGGTGGTAGTATTGTATCAGGAATTGGAGTGGGAAATCCTCCGAATGGAAAGCTCTTTTTTCCCCAGCCGTCCTTCAGATGATATGGCAGAGTTAGTTTTACCAGGTGCGCCAGTGTTATGCTGGTGTTTTCAAGAGCAAATATGAAAATTGCAGGTGAACACAAACATTTGTAAAAGCTTGCATGTGCATGTCTGGCAGCACTGAGTAAGCCAGGGTGTAAACTGGTGTTTAATGATGAGAGTATGCTTGCTAACCGCCTAACGGCATAATCATTTCTGTTCTATGAAAAGTGAGGAAATTATTTGTGGGAAATTGTTCTAAAGAAGAACAAATCCACATCAGGTGGGGTGAGTCATCTCTCTCTAAGGTTTCATGAGACCTCGAGGAGCTGAGCAGTGGTGCATTCTTCAGCCTGCGGGTCATGCTTCCGCCTGGGCAACCTGGGGGCCGGATGGCAGTGGCAGGTGGGACCAGAGGCAAAAGTGATCAAAGCAATTGATGCAAATGTCACCTTTGCACAGGAGGCTTCTTTTTACGCAGAGTCATCCAACCCTCTCTGTTCTCCGTCCAGCCAAGCAAGAAGCATCACCACGCCAAGGGCACATTTCGGCCAGGTTCCCCATTCCTCTCATCGAGGACTTCCACAGAGGAAAAAGATACTTCAGGTAGAAGGGGAGAGAAAAGAGGCTTTTGTGCTCCACCTTCCTCCTGACGCCCTTTTAGGTTGAGATCTTGGCCTGCCTTCTCGTTACATTGGAAGATTCCGGACAACGTACATGCATAAACCAGCTGCATGACTTCAAAGGCTTCTATGTCTTACATACTCATTCAAACTAATGGATAGGACAGAAAGAACAGTCTGCTTCATAATGCAGGGATAAGTAAGATAACAAAGAATTCTCTGTATATCTGCTCTTTATTGTCAAATCTGCAGTTTTATCACAACATCCATCAATCTGTCATAAAAAGGTTTTGTTAGCTTCAGCACAAGACCCAAAGTGTGTCTAATCTTTAAAATGGTTCATGCCCTACTGCCGTCTTTTTCTTTGGTTTCCACTTAAGCAAAAAGTGGATTTAAGAAGAGCAGGTTGGTTACATTTTATAATGAAAGTCCTGAGATAAGTTTTAAGACAGCTAGGATTTGGAACAGAATGTTCAACTCTGTGATATTTAACTGCTGTATGGTACCGTTTTCATTTTTTCTTTTCATTGGAGGCAGATCTTCTTTACTTAACTAGGAGCTGGTTTGTGTAAAATATATTCTTTGTGGTCTCTGTGAAGCCCCATAAAGTTTTGGAGCTTTGAGAGGAAGTTTCTGCCGATTGTCCTGGCTTGCACCTTTTCTCACCCCACACATAAGTAATGAGTGGAGCTTGTGCTTTCCTGCTCAATTTCAGAATTAATTAATTCAAATATATGCAATAGAATTTATTGCTTGTGGTTCTTTTGTATCTTCATATGTGTGTTCAAACCTGTGATTCCATTGGTTAGACCAGGTACCACAAAAAAGTATTCTGTTTTCTTCTGGGATAAATCTTCACATCACAAGATAGATTTCCATTGCTATTCTGGCACGCAGTATTTCTTTGTTAGGCATTTGTGTTGCAAGCCATGGAGGAGGAGGATAAATCCACTTTTAACTTAGGTTAATCTCGAGTTGCTTGAATATGCAGGATACTGTCAGTGGTAGATGATACGTCATCAAGATTTCTTCCAAACGTACCACGGTTCTAAAACTAGAGGACTAAATATAAACTGTTGCTTCTATGCTTACAAGCTAAATTAAGAAAAATTAATAATTACTACTTTCTCCTTTCTGGATTTATGCATGTTCTGTCAGGTTCATAAGTGTTAATTATCTATTTGTGTTGCTGTGAGTCAAGTGTGTTCCAGTTTTGGCTCCACTGAAGTTACTTGCTTTCGTTTTCAAAAAAATGCATGTGGCAATTTCTTGGAGTGTTTTGATGCTGTTCTCAGCATGATTTTGTCCTCCTTTCATCACTGTCCTTGACAAAATTTACCCAGATATCGGCAATTAATCCAGTGGTCAGTGTTCTGCCAACCAACTGTTTCATTAGCTCTGATAGCCAGTTGCATTAATCAGCAATAAGGGCTAATGATGCTGAGGAAAATGAGAACAAAAAGAAGGGAAATGGCACTAGAAGTTTCCCAAATCTTTTGTGTTAAAATGTTTCCCACTTACAGGCAAAGTTCCCATATAGATGTGCTAAGGAAACATAGGAGTAAGGTCCATTTTAAATCACCAGCATTTCCTTCAGTGTAAATGTGTTCAGAATTTCAGGGTCAGTTGCACATAATTTAGGCAAGGAGCATTGCCTTTTATGTTGAATAATGAGAATAGAGCAGATGAAGAGCCTAAGCAAATAATAATTAATAATGTTTATACCCCGCCCATCTGGCTGGGTTTCCCCCGCCACTCTGAGCGGCTTACAGTACATATAAAAAATTGTAAAACACCAGACATTAAAAACTTCCATAAACAAGGCTGCCTTCAGATGTCTTCTAAAAGTCAGATAGTTTATTTCCTTGATTTCTGATGGGAGGGTGTTCCACAGGGTGGGCGCCACCACCGAGAAGGCCCTCTGCCTTCAAGCAGATGAGAAGATGAGAAGTTTTGTCTTGTCAATTTGCACAGGCAGCAAATAAATGAGTAACGTAAAGAGAACAACCTGGATTACAAGCTGGCCCAATGAAGAGGCCTCTGATTTCAGATGTTTTAAAACCAGTATCATAATATCTGCTGTGCAGTTAATGCAATAAAGGATAAAGAGCAAAGTCAGGGGATATATGTCATATGTAATAATTTCCAGTGAGGACAGCAATGCAATATGCATTGATGAGCATGGAGCTTTGATGAATTGATGCATTGATGAGCATGGAGCTTTGATGAATTGATGCATTGATGAGTATGGAGCTTTGATGAATTGTCAGAATGTTCAATATCATCAACTTTTGTTTGTTTGCTTGCTTGCTTGCTTGCTTGCCAGCCACTCATCTGTCTAGATTGCCCCAGCTACTCTGGGTGGCTTCCAACAAATTATGTAAAACATCAAACATTAAGAAACATTGAGAAATTAGTAGTACTAATTTAGTGTTGAGAGTTGCTTTCAGGCCTACAGTTGGAAGGGTTTTGTGATGCTATGCATTTGGTCTATGAATAACAAGTGTCGCTTATATTGTTTTGCAGAGGGCAGAAAGACAAGCACGAATGATGGACTCTGCACAATATGCAGAATTCTGTGAAAGTCGTCAACTAAGCTTTTGTAAGTGTTATGCCATAATAATTATGCTGTTCCAGACTGTAATTTTACAATGTATTGTAATCAGACAGATAAAGTATGCAACACCCCCTTAATTTTATTTCTGAGTTGCAAGAGGGAGAATGCACTCCAAACATCCTTCTCATGGCATGGATCCTCTGCAGGAGGTTTTGCATGTGGCACATGTGGCATGTGGCAATGTGGATGGGAGGATCCAGGGCTGGGCGATAGCAGCTTTCCAACATTGTGGTGTAGCATCATAATGTTGAAAAGGAAGGAGCATCCTTCGCCCCCAGCCCTGCGAGGCACTGGGGTGAAAGCCCTGCCGCTCCCTCCACTGACAGCACCCGGCGACGTGCAGAGGGGAGGAACAAGCAGCACCAGCCCTGGCCCCAGGTGGCACCAGGGTGAAACTGCTGCTGCTCCTGCGGCTGCCAGCACTCGACGCAGGGAGGAAGGAGGCAGCACAGAAGGAAGGTAAGGCACAGGCAAGCCCCACCCACTGCTGGGTGAAGGTGCCTTCATGCTCTGGCCATCAAACCAGTCCTGGACGATGTCTTGATACATTGCCCAGGCCTAGTTAGATCTGAGATGTAGGAAGTTGTTTCATCATATCCAGGAGCTAAGAATTGAGAGCAGAGACCATGGCATCACCATGACGTCAGGTGAAGTGATTCCCTTTGCCTGGGTGGTTTGAAGTCAAACCATGTGGGCAAAGGTATAGGGGGTTGCTACCCCCCCCCCATACAGTGGTCCCTGTAAACCCCACTTCCTTTGCCTGCACAGTTTGATATCAAACCACATGGGCAAAGATAGTTTGGGAGGTACTGCCTATCAGCTGCTAGGAGGTGTTTGCAAACCCTTCTACCTGCCACACATCTGCTACCCTGTGTGATGTCAGGTATAAGGCAGGTGGCTGTGGTTTGGGGAACCAGCTTCGTGGCCAAATTAGGAACCCTGTTAAGGCTTTGGAGGCCCATAGTTCTCCAAGTTTAACATCTGTTCTGGATAACTTGGTGGTAGCATTGTTGCATTAAACAGTTAAGCCTTGTCCCACTAACCTTTTAGAGTTCTTTGAGAGTGTCAATAAGCTTGCAACTATTCATGTGGGTTGGCAGTTATTGTGTACTTGGATTTTCAAAAAGCTTTGAAAATTCACACTTCTCTGAATCTTGTAATGCAGTTGTCCAGTCAAATGATGTACCCCCCAAAAAAATGTTTATAGAATCATAGGCTTGTAGAGTTGGGAGGGACCCTCACCAAGACTGCAGAACAAACATAAGAGAAGCTAGTAGCCATGAGATAAGAGGGATTAAGGACAGCATGGCTGTGAATACCAGCTGCTTCGGAACAGGAGTAGGAGAATGATACAGTGATCATGTCATGCCTGTGAGCTTCCCATAGTCATCTGACAGACCACTCTGGCAATGGAATGTTGGACTAGGTAGCATAGACTTGGTGGTTGTTCTCCACTGTCTCCGAAATGTGTTCAGAAATGCAAACAAGCCAAGTGAATTGTCTCGAACCATTCTGGAACAAGAGAAAGCTTTGAGCACAGAAAATGAGATGTCTAAACGGTATTCTTTTCTATTATGGAAAGAGATCATCCCCCTTATCTTAGCATTTTCTAAACAGTTTATCTTCCTTTCCAAATCTGTTTCTCTGTTGAAGCACCCCAAACGTCTGTTCTGGAAGCCCAGGGTGTTGCAGAGGGCTCTGCTGATTTCAGAGCACTGGTCATGCTCATTGGGTCTCAGCATCATTCTGTGCAAATTAAGGATGAATACACATATCATATTTTCTGAGCAGTGAAGCCACTTTGGAGGCCTCCCCCCCCCCCCACATTCATTATAAATGTACTTGGTTCTCTATGGAGTTGAGCCCTGGGAAAAAATGGTTCTGAACATTTCACATGGAAGCTGGCGTCACATGTTATTGACTGACT
Source organism: Podarcis melisellensis (assembly GCF_964234715.1). Classification (NCBI taxonomy): domain Eukaryota; kingdom Metazoa; phylum Chordata; class Lepidosauria; order Squamata; family Lacertidae; genus Podarcis; species Podarcis melisellensis. The sequence goes on along the minus strand of NC_138530.1, from coordinate 118,458,984 downwards.
AGCCCCCCCTACATTATCAAGAAACCACCACCACTTTGGAGCAGGTTTCCTCCTTTAAAAAGCATTTTAAATAAATGATAATATATGAACATTGCTTTGTTTTATTTGTGTTCTTGTTTTATTATGTATTTTTATATTGTATTTTTATTCTGTGAAGTGTCTTGAGGGCAGAATACAAATTTAATAAATAAAAATAAAATAGAAAACATTCCACCTATTGGGTACAACTGCTGTCACACTAGAATTTCAAGCAGGGAAAGAGAAAGCTGGATCGCAGTTCAGTAGGATCATTAGCAATGGAGGATAGTTCTAATGAGATTGTGGTGTAGCTTAAGGTTCACTCTAAAAAATTACTTGTACAATGTTTCTGTGAGAGGCAAAACATGTCAACTGCCTGCTTGACCCCTGACCTGGATGAAACTTATTTGAGGAAAATATTAAGAACTTTATATTTTTCAGAGTAATGGTCTGCACCTCATTAGTGAGGTCTGTCACACAAGGTAAGAAAGTTCAGCTGCAGTTGATGAGAAAAGTACTTGATCATCAGTTAGTAGTTATTTGAAGTTAGCTAATGTTAACTAAATTACCATATTTTTTGCTCTATAAAACTCACTTTTTCCCTCCTAAAAAGTAAGGGGAAATATGTGTGCGTCTTATGGAGCGAATGCAGGCTGCGCAGCTATCCCAGAAGCCAGAACAGCAAGAGGGATCGCTGCTTTCACTGCACAGTGATCCTTCTTGCTGTTCTGGCTTCTGAGATTCAGAATATTTTTTTCTTGTTTTCCTCCTCCAAAAACTAGGTGCATCTTGTGGTCTGGTGCGTCTTATAGAGCGAAAAATACCAACTTAGTTTCCATTTCTGCCCAACATGTTTTCTAAATTAATATTTGTAAGCTTCTTTCTGTGCTTGTTTTAAATTGCAAAAATCATCAGTGCATCCTGCTGTTGTGCCAAATAACATAATGAAAGCATTAGAACTGTAACAAACTTAAGAAACAACCCATTACAAAGATTTGTGGGACACAATTACAGTCAGCTTCGTTATATAAAAAAAGAGCACTTTAGAAGCAGATGATGCTTACAAGTTGCAAGTTGGAGATAAAGAGACTGCACTGAAAAGCACGACAGAAGAGCACATGGCATTGCATTAGGAAAGCACAATGGTGTCCCATAGCAAGCATTACATTTGGAGAAATGAGGAATTTGCTTATGGATCACAATGTGAAAAATAAATGACACATCCAAGATTGCGCCCTCTAAATGTCAAACAGTGGAGAAGCTGGTCTTGTAAGTAGTGTAGTTACTATTTCAGTGCCTTTTTGTGAGCTTAGTTTTTAGACCATTGCATGACATCTGTAAATATTTGTGCTGACAATTTTTACATATTAAAGTAATGTCAACATCTGAGAAGGTTGTGATGCGCTCACAGCTTGCACCAAATAATTATATATTTGAGACCACACCAATATGAATCTTCAATATGCAAAATAGTATCATTGAAAACCCTTGAACTTGAGATGCATTGAGGGGGTGGGACACAGTACTGTATTATTATTCATACACAGAGGGCAAACAAGAATAATGGCTATATTTTAATAATCCTATTTAAACCTGCTAACCTGAGAAGTACCATATGGACATAAGGATACCTACTCGGAGGTGCAATTGAAGGCTGGGTTCAGTGCACATGGACTTTGGTCTGACATCATAACACAACACAGAACACTCCTTAATGTCATTCCATACAGGCAGCTCTCAGTTTGTGCATGTTCAGTGCTCCTGGGTGCTGCTGGAGTTGGTGCTACATCTGGATGTTCATGTGGCCTTAATATTAATGAGCTTCAGTCAGCATGCCAACTAGGAGCTTCCTGGAAGAAGCAGACATGTTCATTGGTAATTAATGCCTAATCACATTCTGGTTCTCCTAGATCACAGCCACTGTGTTCAGGATCCAGAATGGCAACTTCTGTTCCTTATGCCAAAGGGTTATCATCTCTTGCCGTTTATGAATAGTGAAATAGGAGTCAACATTAACATTGCACCTCTTTTGTGTTTTATCTGCCCAGCCAAGAAGGCTTCCAAGTTCCGGGACTGGCTGGACTGTAGCAGCATGGAAATAAAACCCAATGCTGTTGCCATGGAAATTTTGGCTTATTTAGCTTATGAGACTGTCGCACAGGTAAATGAGTGCACTACATGGATCAGAGAATTTGCGGTGGGGAATGCCCTTCCCTTTTCATGCACACACACACACACACACACACAGTGGTACCTCGGGTTACAGACGCTTCAGGTTACAGACTCCGCTAACCCAGAAATAGTACCTTGTGTTAAGAACTTTGCTTCAAGATGAGAACAGAAATTGTGCTCCGGCAGCAGCAGGAGGCCCCATTAGCTAAAGTGGTACCTCAGGTTAAGAACAGTTTCAAGTTAAGAATGGACTTCCAGAACGAATTAAGTTCTTAACCCAAGGTACGTGTATGTGTGTGTGTGCGCGCGCGCGCGTGCATGCTGTGGAGTGTAAAATGATGCTATAGACTAATGCAACACAATGTGCAAGATCGGTTGGAAAACTCTGCATGTATATCCAGTATATCTGAAGGAGCATCTCCACCCACATCGTTCTGCTCGGACACTGAGGTCCAGCACCGAGGGCCTTCTGGCGGTTCCCTCACTACGAGAAGCCAAGTTACAGGGAACCAGGCAGAGGACCTTCTCAGTAGTGGCACCCTCCCTGCGGAACGCCCTCCCACCAGATGTCAAAGAGAACAAGAACTACCAGACTTTTAGAAGACATCTGAAGGCAGCCCTGTTTAGGGAAGTTTTTAATGTTTGATATATCACAGTATTTTAATATTTTTCTGGAGGCCGCCCAGAGTGGCTGGGGAAGCCTAGCCAGATGTGCGGGGTATAAATAATAATAATAATAATAATAATAATAATAATTATTATTATTATTATTATTATTATTATTATTATTATTATTATTATGTGAAAGGCAAAGATCCAGACCTGTCCAAGCACATGCTACATAATGGCTGTGATATTTTTCAGAATGAAGTTGAGACCTAAACTTTACGGTGCATATCTTTGTTAATAAAGTAGCCAACAAATGGCTCTTCCATTTTTTCCTCAGCTGGTGGACCTGGCCCTTCTCGTCAAGCAGGACATGACTCCCAAAGCCGGGGACCCTTTCAGCCATGCAATATCTGCCACTTTCATTCAGTATCATAGTTCTGCTGAGGTAAATATAAGACCAAAGATGAACTTGGCATATCAGCACAGGGCCATTCTTTCAGTGGTGCTTGTGGGTCTTTCTCGACCCAATCCTCTCCCTTCTAGGAGAATGAGTACAATTTCGCTTGCATTTGCTCCTTTGTGTCCTAGTGGGTTATTGTGCTGCTTCTTGTATGTGTGATGCCCATAAAGAATCATGCTGGCATGCTTGCTCATAAGAGGGTCCATGGAGAGAGATTGGCTCCTGCCCATCCTTCCTCCTTACAACAGATCAAGAGGAGGAATATATTACATATATTTTAAATATTTTTATTATGTCTGCTTGTTGATTTATCAGTACTTTTTTCATAAATAATCACACTATTTTATGCAAACAGTTTTGATTTTTTAAATATTTGGTTAAGCCATCTAGAAATTTTGTTTAATTATACAAATAAATGTCATTCACTTACCTGGTGTGCCCCAGATTCTAAACTAGAGCTCTGGAAATTTTCTGGTTTGTGCTTGCACTGCCTGTGACTATATTCAGAGAACAATGGTAATAGTCAATTAACTCAGTTTTAACTGCTGTTGGTCTATTTAGATGCATGCTTTGGGGCAAGCAACAAGTCTGAAGACCAGTCCAGACTCTCCTGAAAGCACCCCCCCACCAACGCCCACCCCTCCAGCTGCAGGCCCACAGCACCTTGGGAAGACTCCATCTGGATCCCTGGGCAATGGCAGCATTGGGCAAGACTCCTCAAAAGCCAAGCAGCGAAAGAGGAAGAAAGTGAGTTTGCAAGGACAGGTGTTTCGTTACTGCTAACGGAGGAGTGAATATTGCAATTATAAGTATACCATACTGTAGATTAGAGACATTTAGAAATGTTGCTGTTGTCTTTTAATGTAGACTTATAATGTTAATTATCTGTTCAAAATGGTATTTTTAAAAAAATATTTATTTTCCTTCTTCTTTTCTTCATGTTGGAATCAGTCATCTTTCTTCACCCTTGCCAATTCTTTGAGAGGTGATTTGAAAGTACACCACAGCTCCTCCATCTTGCTTTGAAACCGAAAGCTATCCAGGGTCCGGCTTCTTTTATCTCCTTGCTTTTAACGAGCTGGCATCTTATCAAAATCATAATAGATCCAATTGCACTCTCTTTAATTGGCAATGTACAAGTCATCACAAAATTCCACACAGTCTCTTATTTCTGGTATTCCATAGATAAAACCATGTGTTAAGTTCTCCTGCATTCCATACATAGCTGTAATCCATTAATAATCCCACTCCATTAATAATTGATCCTTTTTCGGTGAAGGTTTGCTGATATGTAACACAGCAGAAAATAATGTAATGAAAAAACAGGGCCTTCCTTCACTTACATAGTACTCCAATTGCAATGATGAGAGTCCTCTCCAGTTCAAAACCTTGGCACTCAGTGGCAGATTCATTTCGCAGGTTATCTTTCTTCCTCTCCCGAAACATGTCTGCTTCTTATGTCCAAATTCAGATGCATCTTATAAGAAACAGAGATACCTCCGCTCATGGTGACCACCTTGGGGAGTTTCCAATACGTGCAGTGCTATACCCTCCGCGTCCCTGCCCCCGCGTTCCATCAGAGCGAGAGAAAGTTATCGGACGAATCACAAGGGAAAGCTCTCCTCCCCTGACCGGGGGAGAGGGGGCTTGCAAGGATAATCACTCCCAGATTATCTTTAATTACTGCACAGCTGGCATCCGCTACCACGGACACAGCTGTTTGCCTTGGCGTCTGCGCCGGAACCTAATTTTTAAATATTAAGCCCATTCTAGTTTGGTTTTGTCCTATATTTATCACTAAGATTTTTATCTGTTTTGTTCATAATAGGTGCCCCCCCCCCCAAAAAATTAGACATTGTTTTGATTTTATGGAAGCTGGCGGTAGGAGCCCTTTTCCCTTGAAGAGAGGTGATAATGTCTCGGGGCCAGTCAGTGGAGCATGAGACTCTTAATTTCAGGGTCCTGGGTTTAAGCCCCAGCTTGGGCAAAACGATTCCTGCATTGCAGGGGCTTGGACTAGATCAGGGGTCTGCAACCCGCGGCTCTGGAGCCGCATGTGGCTCTTTTGCACCTTTGCCGCGGCTCCGGGGCGGATACTAGCAAGGGGAGGAGGCGCATTGTGTGCCCCGACACGCCCCACTGTGGCGGGCGCTGTACTGGCTGTGACGTCGCATGGGGGCGGTGCGTGCGTTAGTCACGCTCCCTCCCAACGTCACCTTCCCACCCGCCCGCCCGCTACATTGTAAGGGGCATGTGCTATGGTCACTGCATTGAAAGGGGGCATGTACGCTGGTCACTGTTTTGAAGGAGAGTGAAGAACACATACACACACAAAAAGGTAACTTGTTAATTTAACGTTTATTTCTATGAGGAGGAGTAATTCTGAGGGATCAAACAAAGAAATAATTTTAAAAAGTGACAAAAAAGTTATTTTTATAATGACGAGTTTTGCAGCTCCCAGTTTTTTTTTCCTTCGGAAACGGGTCCAAGTGGCTCTTTTTGTCTTAAAGGTTGCAGACCCCTGGACTAGATCATGATCCCCTCTAGTTCTACACTTATTTCATAAAGCTACCTTTCTTATCATTAACCACTCCTCCAAATGTTATTTATCATTTGTGATAACAGTATTGGGGATCTTAATAATCATGAATTGTTAAAAAAGATTTGTTAGACTTTCAAATCTGGTGAGAAATGCTGCTTTAAAATGAAACGGTATATACAGAATTAAAGATAAGTGACGTGTCAAAGTGCAAACATTGCTGAACAAACGTTAGGAATCTCCTCTGGTGGAATTTTACCAGCCTTTGAGCAGGAGATACACACACAAACACAACCTTGGCACAACAGGTACATAATACAAGCTATTACTTTCTTTGGCAGTGTTCACATTTGTGAGCAAACATACCTGACCACAGAGAGTGCAAATTAGATCTCAATTAGTCATTGACCACTGCCAGAACATTAGGAGAATTCAATTTTTTAAGTTTCGCAATGGAAAGTGGTTATCACAAAGCATGTGACCCATCAACTGGCAGGACCCAGGATCTGTCATAGGTCAAGATCTGTGACTAACGTGGAAATTGGAGCTGGCCATTTCTAGTTTGGCAAATATAGTTTTAAGCACTCAGGTGAAACTACACTTCCTGATTATTTTGAGAAGCTCACTAATACTGCAGTTAAAATCCCCAGAGTTTCCACAGAATTTCATTTGGGGGAGGGGGGAATTAGGCAGATGGGGGGAGGTCTTACTAAGGCCAAAAAAGATCTCAAGGAAAGTTAAAATAATTTAGCTAGGACTGGTGATGGTACATAAGGAATCCATTTCTGATTTCCTGTCATAAAGAATTCTGATCTTAGTTATCACAGGAGGCAGCAGAGCTCATATGCTGGGACTAAACCTACTGGAATAAGGACTCCTACATCTTTCTTCTCTGGCATGGAGAATTGAATCAGCTGATTCTGTTGACAATGGAGTAAAGAAGGAAGACGGGGTTGGAGGTTGCTGTTTGGCCCCTAGTAGCTGTTCTAAGCATTTTTGCAGTGTCTTGCACCAGCTGAGACAACCTGCCAGAAGTTTGCAGCAAGCTGTCGTTCCCTGATGCTCTTAGGCACTAAAGCACTTGGTAGAAGAACACATACAGTTTTTCCTTTATCTTATAGGAAACAATCATTTAAAAGTCCCCTTTGATTTGCGAATAGGTGTTTTGGTTGTATTTTCATACAACGTATGTGGCAACCATACTCAAAAAGTGGGGTGGGGGACAGAGAGGAAAGGGAGAGCAGCCCCTTTTGTAAAGGTTTATTATCTTAATTAATGGACTGTGTGTGCTTGTTACATGTTTTTGATTTAGCCTCGCTGAATGTGTTTTTCTCTTACAGAGTTCTGCCGCTTGTGGTGCAGAGGCTCAGAGTGATGCCATCCAGCCTTCCCACATCAGAGAGGCCATTCGGCGCTATGGCCACAAGATTGGACCCCTTTCCCCATACACAGTATGTAATAACAGAGTCATAAGAAGCTATATTTATAATGTTAAAGCACTTTGATTTTCAAGTGGTCAGCTGAAGAAGCTTTGGAATTGTTGAGAGCAATTTGTGGCAACCATAATTTTTCTTTATAAAATGGCATAATTCTTTGGGGAAATAAAACAGCATTTTCTGTCTGTTTTTGGAAAGACAACAAAGTTTTTCCCCCTTTTAAATATTATTCCCTTTTAATTATAAATTATTCTTTTTGTTTGTTTGAATGTTCAGAGTTGCTACAAAGTTTGAGTGTATAGTTATTTTAAATTATAGGTACTGCAGTATTGTGAAGACTGAATGCTCCGAAGAAAGTTGTGTGCCAGATTTTGTCTCTAACAGAGAATTCATTTCTGATGTGACATATTCAGAGAGACTGGCTTTTATGGAGCCTCCACCTTCTGGTTAAGTTCTAACCTAAGAAAAACCCACAGTGGGCTGTGGGGCAATATGCTCGACCCCCCAAGCTGCTCACCATTTATAGATGGTTATGGCTGCCTAAGCCGATCCCATTGGGAGGGTGTATGTGAAGAGGAATAGCTGAGCCTGAGACCTGAAATCTCATTGTACTGAAATCTCAAGTTTGGTGTGGGATGTGAACTGATCAGGATATTCTAAGCATAAATGAAGTTCACCAAAACAATGGTCCTGTCATTGTACTGCTCCAGATGCACGCTTGGGGCTCTTGTACCTGTGGACGTCTGCATTCATTTCAGTAGAGGGTACAGCACTGACCTTTGGCCAGAAGGGATTGCAAGGTTGGGGCAAAAAGGGAGCTTATTGTGAAAGGTCCTTCCAGTTGCTGGTTAGCCCTGGACATTGATGCCCAGTTTCTGGTGGCCAGGAGTGCATTTGCAGAGTTAAAGCTAGTGTACCAGCTGCTCCCGTTCCTGGAGATGCCTGATTTGGGCATAGGGACACACACCTTATTTACATCCCGTTTGGATTACTGTAACACTCTGCGTGGGGCTCCTTTGGAAAGTGCTCAGAAACTTCAGCTGGCTCAAAGAGCTGCAGCCAGATTGTTGACCGAAGCTGGCTATAAGCGAGCAGACGACTCCTTTGCTAGAGCAGCTCCACTGGCTGCCAGTCTGTTCCTGGGCACAGTTCAAAGGGCTGCTAATTACTTATAAAGCTCTATATGCTTAGATCTTAGCTGTTGGAAAGACCATACAGTGGTACCTTGGGCTACAGATGCTTCAGGTTACACACGCTTCAGGTTACAGACTCCGCTAACCCAGAATTAGTACCTTGGGTTAAGAACTTTGCTTCAGGATGAGAACAGAAATTGTGCAGCGGGAGGCCCCATTAGCTAAAGTGGTGCTTCAGGTTAAGAACAGTTTCAGGTTAAGAACGGACCTCTGGAACCAATTAAGTACTTAACCTGAGGTACCACTGTATTCCCTCATGCATACCTGCCCAGGTCCTGAGATCTTTGGGGGAGGCCATTCTCTCAGTCCCACCTCCGTCACAGGCACACTTGGTGGAAAGGTGAGACAGGGTCTTCTTGGTGGTAGCGGCTCTTATTTTTATCTGCAAGCCACCTTGAGTCTGCCAGGGAAAGAGGTGGGGGATAAAGAAATATACAATGATAAGATACTAAGACGTTGCTTCAGCAGTAGGTGCTCCTAGACTGAGCCTTGAATAGGGGCGGCAGCTTTGTATTAACTGCTAGTCCACCTTCACTAAAAGCTGCCTCCTCATTTCACGGAGGTCAGGCTGGCTTTGGAAGATGGAGTCCTCTGGGGCTGCAGAGGGCAAGACAGCATCCTTGGTTCCACAGGCTCTTCTTGGGGAAGTACTTCCCCTGCGTTTGGGGTTTCTGGATCTGGCCCTGAGAGAAGTCCCCTCCCCCCCGCCACACACTGAATCACCAGCTGCACCCTCTGAAAAAAGTAATAGGGTCACCTAAGTTAGCTAATGCTTAAAATAACTTATCCCCATTCCTGAGGATTTGCGGTCCTGATTCTGAATTACTATTTTAACCTATCTCTTTAAAGGGGTTTACGACTGCAAAGTTTGCAGTTCGGGGGGGTGTTTGTCCCATTTTCCCTCATCTACAGTATGCTGCTGATTTAAAATTAATCTGCTTGTGTTGACAATATGGTCATTCCAAAGACAGTGTTGTTTTATGCTGAAGCATTAAAATATGACAAGCTGTGAGTTTCTGAGAGATTACTGAGCACCTCAGCTGAAGTTGCCCTGGCAGCATGCCAAAAAGTGTCCCTAACTACGTGAAAAATAAGCTTCTAAATGAAAAATAAGTTGGCATTCTCTACTGGGGATAACTTGATGCTATGGGATGGAAACGCTTTTAAAAGAAATATGTAGTCTTACGCAGTTGTAACTATTTTCTCCATTGGCTATTTGCCCAAGTTAAAATTTCCTATCACTTTAATGTGGATGTAACACAGAATAAGAAAGCAAAGGGACATTGCACCCTGTATGACCACCACTTGGCATTTAGCAGAGCTTAAGCTTAAGGGCATTAAGCGCAGCTGGTCATGAGCATTGCCTATCCACTTCAGGTTATTTTCTCCACGGACATCAAAATAAAGGAGATACAAGTGCTTACAAATGTCATGTGGAAAGCAGTTTAAAGCACCCTTCACTTGGCTATAATCGTGTTCAGGTAACTTTATATAAAGTTCAGCATAGTTTTCTTTTTGTGTGTGTGGCAAATCTAGGCTCATGGGGTAAGTTCCCAACTATCTTGAGAATTAGCAAAAACAAAAACAAAAACTGTGTGTTAAATATTCTACCATCACTATGTATTCGGTTCCATTTCTGCTTAAAACAAATGTCCAATATAACAATTTAGCAAGGTAAATTGCTTGGATGCCAGCAAATGTGCATTGCAGAGTTTAGAAAGTTTTACATAGCAGCTCGATAGCTTTGGTGAGTAGCTGCAGCTATAACAAGCTGTGAAATTTAAAAAGTAGTTGGTGGTTCGCTGCATTTGTTCGCTGCAGTTGGGGAGGAATATAGTGTGTGTGCATCAGTGGCATTCATATACAGTGGCACCTTGGGTTACATACGCTTCAGGTTACAGACTCCGCTAACCCAGAAATATTACCTTGGGTTAAGAACTTTACCTCAGGATGAGAACAGAAATCACGCAGCCCACACACACACCCCCAAAGCAAAAGGACACAAAAACTAATTTAAATAGAGGCTGGGACTTAATCATACTTAGTGTTATTTGTTTTGCTGAATGCCATTGTGTGCATTTCTCCACTGCAGCAGCATTAACAACAACAGCAACACAGTGCATATACTGCCCTTCATTTCAAGAAGAAACATCAAGGCTGTCCACAAACAAATAAAACAACACAGTAACAAAAATAAACCCATTTATAAAAATACAGTTATCCATAATTAAAATACATAACAACGACATTAAAAACATTGCTAATTAAAATATGCAATGAACAAGCCCGTTACAACACCATGATAGCTGGAAACAGTTGAAACAGTTAAAGCAACAATATAAGCAGGTGATTCAAGTCTGGAGATCCAGGCAATGCTTGTCTAACCAGGTGTCTTCAAGAGTTAGCAGAATTCCAATATTGATTGGATCTCCCATAATTCAGCAGAGACCCCACCTTTGTGTTACCACAAACCAATAATAGTCAGATAGACAAATGCCACTTCACCCATTTCAAAACATTAGAAATAGTCAAAGCCCCTCCACTGTTAATATTTTGTAATTAAATCGCGTTGAAACTTTTTCTGCATTGATTTAATCACTTAATACTTCATTGCCCACCCTCTGCTGCTTAATTTTGCTAACAGTAACTGCCTAGTCCAGCTTTTGGCTTCATCTGCTCTTGATGGAAATTGTCAGTAACAGCATAAATTAGAAAAGATGTCGCTTTTCTAATTATTCTCTCCAGCAGCGTGCCCTTGAATTCAATGTAACTGCTCTTCTTGGTTTTATGGTTTCAAATCAGAAATATGATCATGATTGTCAGGGATAATTTTAATACATCATTGATTTGTATATGTGGGGATTTGCATGTGCCCATATTAAGTAGTGGGTGATGTACATAAAGTTTGTAGCAGGTGGGAGTTAGAGACCCAGTTCAATGCTCACATAAGGAGATAGAATGCAGTCCTTCATTATTTCTTCCTGTTCCAATTTGGTGCCTATGCTTTTGTTAATGGCCATTCCTCTGGACAGTTTTTTCTGGTTTTCCTGGAGTACGTTCAACAGTGTCTGAAGGCTTAGGTCAAGAGAACTGATATTGTGACTAAGATGTTGCCATAGTATTAGTTTTATGAAGGACTTTCATTCTTGGAAGATGGTGACTATGGTTTTACCTGGCATATAAATAAGAACATAAATATTTCTTACTACATTTAAGTATTTAAAACCATAAATATTGTAAACCAGAAGTTCCCTAGTACAAAGTTTTTTCATTTAAATGTAGAGTGCAAATTGCTACGGTAAGACACTAATATAATTTGACATGGCCATGATTTTATCCCAAACACTGATTTAAATGTTTCCAGTAGCACCATGAAAACGTAAGTTCTATTTCCCTCATGGATATTAAGGAACATACTAAGATTTTTCTCCTTTTTCTTCCCCCTGCCACCTTTACTCCACTTGCGGTGAATAACCCAGTGCTCCACATATTGTTAAGCCACTGGAGATGTAGCTGTCCACTTACTCTACCTGTGGCCAATTTTTAGCCCTTGTTTCTTGAACACTTCCTTACCCAGAAGTTGCAGTCTCGGCTTGCTGCTAGCTAAGGTTGGATTTCCTTTTGGCTGGGTGCCACTTCCTTCTTCTATTTCTTCTCTCTCTCATAAGTTCTTGGCAGCCATATCAATATGCTTATATAATCCATATAAGGGAATTGGAAAAGCTCAAGTGCCCTTTGCTTCCCACTGCTCTCTCTTAGGCCGCCAGATGAGGCATTCTGCTTACATGGAACACTCCCTTGGAGGCTGGAGGAGTGATTCATTTTAGGTCATGTCTCCTTTATCAATGGCCAATATTGCAACACTGATCTTGGTAGGCAGTGACAGGTGCAATATTAATATGCTTACCATAGTTGCAAAGACTTGGTTCAGCACTGAAATGATACTGTACACTCTATAAGCAGCTGAAACCAAACAAACCCAAGAGACTGTTCAGATCCTTCCCTTGCAATCCAAAAATGGCCCAATGTTTTCTGTTAAGGTGTGCTGTATTTCCCTGTCTTGAACTGTGCATGTTGGTTTTCTGTGCATGTCTAGTTCTCTGTGCATGTCTGGTTGAACTAGACTATTGCAAGGGAGAGGTAGAATCCAGCTGGATTCTTGTCTGGACGTTGGAAGCTACTTCAGGCAGGAGGGAGCTGAGGAGACGGACGCTGGATAATGGAGCAACACCACTTGTTGTATCTGAGTTCTGTGAACTGTTGCATTTCACAGTTGGATGATTTCTTTGAGAAAGAAGAAGATTCCCAACAAAGCAAATGAATCAATTCCTAAAGAACATTGTTTAGTATGAATAAAATAATATTAACTCATTCTTTCTGATTAAATATTACCAAGCATATTAAAGTGTGTAAGGCTTACTTTACACAGACATATGATAAGCCTAACACAAACTTGGATGTTATGTATTTGTTAAAACTGGGCCAAACAAAGCAGTGTAACACAGCCTGTCTTAACAGTCTATGCTGTTCAATATTTTTGGTTTGAATGCTGGAAATGAATTCATATGTAATTTACATAATTTATAGATGGAGAAAAGTCTTCAGGAAATTCTGTTTTCTTTAAATGCAAAATTCTTGCCATGGAGAACATTAGCAAGAGCCGGGTTTCAAGTCAGTGAGACCACATCAGTTTTAAGTACTTTATAAAATACTCCAAGGTACTCTTTTTTGATACCAAAACATTGACATAGTTAATGCTGTGTTTCAGGATATTGTTTTCTTGTATGTTACATTTTGTATTGGAAAAAATGAACAGTTCCGCAAAAGCAGCAGGAAGTCAGGTCACAGTATGGAGCCCTTGTTTTCCTCTCTGCTTTACCCAAGGTTCCTCCCTTCAAATTTATGAAAGAAAACATTTCTTTCTGTGAAAGGTTTTTGTACACCAGCATCTGGAAGTGTTTATTTCAGTGGCGTGTAATCTATCTGTGGATTTAGTTAGCACCAGACCCCCTTTTGTGTATTCCTGACTTAAATTTTTTATAAATGATCTTGTTGAATTTGTGCCAGTGCGCACATGGCTTGGCTGATTGCTGAATATATCCTCTACCTGCCAGTCACCTTTGATTTATATTCCTTCCCCTCTGCTTTTACGTTCCAAAACTGGTGCCATTGAACTGTCCCCTAAATCATCTTATTGGATAAATTACTCCAAGATGGAGATGGTACTTTTTTGGCTGCCTGTGGATAAAGATACATTCCTACTGTTGGTCCTCACCCGTGTAGTGCTGAACCACTTAGGAAGCTGGACTAGTGAATGAAAAGAATCAAGATATTTGCTGCTTTATTTCAAACACAATACTGAATCCAAGAAGAAAAATATGCAGAAATGGATGTTGAGAAATGGCTTTAAGATACTAGTTTGGAATTTATAGGCATTTTAGTTTTTTTTTCAGTAGTAGAGTATTCATTTTTTAAAGGGGCTCATTACTGTTAAAAGATGTTGCTACAGAATTACATGCTGAAAAGCAGTGCAAGTGAATTAAGACTGATGTGAAGAACTAATTTAAAAGCAGATTTACAGCACCATTATATAGATGCCTACTCAGAAGTAAGCCCTATTGAAGCATGGCCTATGGTCAAAGATGGTGGAAGCTGTTGTTCAACGACATCTGGGGGGCTGGAGGTTATTCTCTCATGCGTTAAAATGAATGTCCTGATTCAAAGAGCTGACTAAACAGTATTTGGAGTTTGACTCCCGAGTGTCGGGGTTCATGTCTGCCTTCACTTCATAATCTTTTTCTTACCATCAGTTTGAGTGATTGTAATTCCACAAGGGCACTCTGCATATTCTCAAAAATGCAGATTCTGGAATTGAAAACTGGCTCTGAATGTCTTCCTGCCACAAAGGAAGCCCTGGTTTTATTAAATAGCCTTCATTTCAATATTTAATATACTGCTTAATTACAGTTGCTTCCAAGCAGTAGTATAAGTCAATACAATGGAAATAAAGCTGAGTTAAAACTATAAAATCAGAATTCATTTAAGATGCCTGTAGGAACAGGTGGATGATAACAAGTGGTATGTTACAATGGCTGTGAAGGCAGATGAAGGCTGCTGCGGATAAGAATCTACTGGTCATTGTGATACTCATGCCATCGGAATAGAGCCTTACTGAGAAGACTGTGCGTTGGTTAGCGTGCACTGATCTACACACATAAAACAAATTCATGCACAGGCGTCTTCCAAAAACCCATCCCAAACGCAAACCCCAAAAAGTCTCATGGCGGTCGGCAAATGGTAACGGGGGCAGGACCATGAAATATGGAAGCCCCTAGTCGTGAACCAGCACATGGGCAGTGGATACAGATTCAGTCATTCTGACTCAAGGAATGAGGCAGTTGGGCAGCTCAGCAGCTGTATCCACAACTGAGCAGCCCTTTTTAGGATCCACTCTGCTCACTCCGAAAAGGGGGAGGGGCTAGAAAAGGTGGTCTAAACATAGTCTGCCTCCCCTTTTCCCTGACTGGGTTACTGCGCCCAGTGGGGTCACCACTAAGCGGTCATAAAAGACAAATGAACTTTGGACCATGTGTTGGATAACACAGATAATGAGCGTCCTGAACGAGAATTGCCATCATTGCAAGAGAGCTGCACCGTTTTAACACTGATATTGCAGCACTTCAAGAAACTTGAAACACAGGAGAGGGACAACTGAAGGAAGAAAAAGGAGGCTACATTTTCTTCTGGAAAGGTCTACCTGAACAAGAAGTTCAAATACATGGAGTAGACTTTGCTATAAAAAATGATCTTGTGAAGCTCTTGTCAGAAGTCCCTACCGGCATTAATGAGTGACTTTCAATCCTTCGAATAAAACTTGCCAAAAACCAACAGGCTACTATTCTGAGCGCTTATGCACAAACACTGGATGCCGATGAAGACATTAAATAAAAATTTTACTCTCAGCTGGATACCATCCTATCAGAGACACCCAAGGAGGATAAATTTATCCTCCTGGGTGATTTTAATGCAAGAGTTGGGTGAGATTCAGATCTGTGGCCTGGGACTATTGGGAAAGAAGAAATTGGCAATAGCAACCAGAATGGAATCTTACTTTTTGACGATATGTGCAGCGCACAACCTTGTTATTACAAACACACTCTTTCGATATTAAAAAAAAAAACATACTGGAGGTACACTCGGTCAAACCACTGGCACCTCTTAGACTATGTAATTGTCTGAGCTGAAGATTGCTGTGATGTGCTCCTTACCACAGCTATGATGAGTGCCAACGACTGCTGTGATTAATACGCTCCATGATGGCTATCGGGATTATACATCAATGCAGGGTTCAAGGAAGGAAACCAAGGTGCAAAATGAACACTCAAGCCCTTCAAGATCCTATTAAGCGGGACTGCTTCCCAATGACTCTTAAGGACTATCTGCTTTTGGAATTCCCTGATAGCATCAAGGGACACTGGACCAAGCTAAAAACATCCATTATTGCAGCCTGTGAACAAACCATTGGATACCAAACCAAGAAACCCCAGGACTGGTTTGATTAGAATGACTGTGAGATTGAACACATTATTGACAATAAAAGGCAAAGAGATAGGAACTGTGCCACTAAGAATAAAACCTATGCCAACGCAAAAGCTGAGGTTCAAAGAAGAACCAGAGAACTAAAGAACATCTGGTGGATACACACACGCTCCACGTGGCTCTTTAAAGGGAGCTCTGAGAAGAGCCTCCCACATGCATTCGCTCCATAAGACGCACACACATTTCCCCTTACTTTTTGGAGGGGAAAAGTGTGTCTTATAGAGCGAAAAACACGGTAGTATAAACATTGACAACTGGAAAACACTGGCCTGCAAGTGCTGCAATTGGAGAACAGCTTTTACCAAAAGTGTCATGGGTTTTGAAGATGCTCGAACTCAGGACGAAAGGGAGAAACGTGGAACAAGGAGCCGTCCATGAGCAGCGGGACATCACTCATACTGCCCAGTGATTTTGGCATAGGCTTACTGAAATTAGAAAGCAAACAACTAATTTTCACGGAGCAGTGTGTATCTTTACAGTCTGGATATTTGATGATATTCTACGCTTGAACCCATAAAAAAATGACAGCAGGCAACCATTTAATCCCCTTCCTGTGACAGGACCCTGTGCCTCTCCCTTCTCCCTTCATTGTTTTCAAAATAACTGCATTTGAGTTTTCTGCTTTTTCAACTGTTCAGCCATATGCCCACTCACTATGGGTCAGCAAAAACTAAGCCTAGCTGCTTTATAAATCCGACTGCTTCATGATCTCTTCTCAAGGTCTCCACTTTCTTCTTTTTCATGCCACGTAAGACTAACAGAGGATGTAGGATGCATGAATGCAACTGTGTAAATTAAGCATTATTTAAAAATTAAATTAAAAAATCCAAATCTTGTTTGTGGAGAAATGTAAGCACCTGCATATGAGAAAGTTCTTAAGCTTAGTACTGAGAAAGTGGGAGACACGTTTATAATGAAATGTGTCAAGAGTGCTTGTCTATCAAGACAACACACTCACCAGGTTTGCATGACATACTAAACCATAGGGTATAACTTACTAGGAGAACACAAATATGTGGCATTCCAGAGAGGAGCTTGCAGCTGTTTTGACTGAGCTAAGCCAAGGTTTGACTCAGTGTGTTGTGTGAACCCGGGCTTTTGGTTAAGCTCTTTCCTCATTATCCATGAACTGGAGCCAAGGGTTGCTCATGGTTAGTGAGGGAAGAACTGAACGGGGTTCACACGGGTTCACGCTGAGCTAAACCTTGGCTTGGCTCAGCACAGAGCAACAGTAAAAAGGGCGACTGTAAATCCAGTCCTGGTAAGCCATAGTTTGGCTTATTGTGTTGTGCAAAACAGGTCAGGATGTGAATGGTGGCTGTCCCTTTCAGGATGTCCAGGCCTTCATAACACATGTATGTCAGAGCACCAGCTGCATTCCTTGTGTGTCAGATTTGTAGCGCTAGACTGAGAGGACAGCATTAGCAATTGCTTAATTCTTAAGCTCTATTTTGCTTATTTTTAAAAAGCTTGAACTTTTTCACATCATGCCACTGCAGCTGGAGAGCACCCATATTGTCCCTGAACCAATATTAAAATGGCAAACAGCACCCTCTCTTACTGCACTACAGTATTTCCCTAATACCTTAAACACCCTCAGAAACAATACAGATAAAACCAAGTTAGAAAACAGACCACCTCCGAAATGGCAGGCTTACAGACACAACGCGGAGCAAATATTACCACTACTACTACTACTATTTAAATTTATATACTGTTTAAATTTATATCCAAAGATCTCAGGGTGGTTCACAATAAAAAAAAAACAGGATAAATAGTTAAAACCAAAACAAGACAAAAACAGTACCACTCCCCCCCCCCCCAAAGACATTTAAAAAGCCATTGAACCAGCCCAAAGCCTGGTTGAAGGGGAACACTTTTGCTTGGCATGTAAGGATGTATAATGAAGGTGCTGGACGAACCTCCCTGAGGAAAGCACCACAAAGGCCCTTTCTCGTGTTGCCACCCTCCGGACCTCTCAAGGAGGAGGCACACGAAGGAGGGCCTCAGATGATGATTGCAAAGTTCAGGTTGTTTTATATGGAAAGAGGCAGTCCTTGAGGTACTGGAGACCTAAGCCGTTAAAGGCTTTATAGGTCAAAATCAGCCCCTTGAATTGGACCCAGAAGCTAATTGGCAGCCAGTGCAGTCAGGCCAGGATCGGTGCAATATGCTCAAGCCATCTTGCCCCAGTGAGCAACCTGGCTGCTGAATTCTGCACCAGCTGAAGTTTCCAAACTGTCTTGAGAGGCATACGTATAATGCATTGCAGTAATCCAACCTAGAGGTCACCAGAGCATAGATGACAGAAGTTAGGCTGCCCCTGTCCAGATAGGGATGCAGCTGGGCCACTAGCCGAAACTGGTGGAAGGCATTCTGCACCACCGAGGCCACCTGAGCCTCAAGCAGCGGCAAAGCAGGTTCCCAAGTGTTCTTGTTAACCCTTGAAAGCTTGCTTCTACTCTCTCTCAGCTTTCTCCTTAAATGTTGTTGCATTATATATATTTATGCATGTGGAGCACTAAAGTGTGAGGCACAATATTTTAAATGTTATTTCAATATAAAAATAATCCCCACTTTAAAAATAACTGCTAGTGTGTAAGTTTGCTACAAATAAGCCTTAGTAGTTCAGTTTGATCTGTCAGCTATCAAACTGGCTGCCAAGGAGGATTCAAAAGGTCCAGTCTTGGTAGGCCAGTTGTTGAACGTTGGTAGGCCAATTGACTAGCAGGTGTGGAGATACTTGTGGCGATCAGTGAGATACTGTATAAAAGGGCCGTCACCATAGCATGTGGCAGTTCAGGGTCACCTTCGGCCCAGAGTGATAGCAGAAGGTAGTTGGCCTGAGGAACCTGGAAGACCTAGAGTTGGGTGACATCTCATTGGTGAGATCCAGACTCTAGAGGACTTCAGGGGAAGCTTGAGCAAATCTGCCTGAGAAAGAGCAGAGCTCTGTCCCCAACAGAGGAGTGGCAGCTGAGGGACTCTCTGCAACTTGTAGTCCTCTCATAAGTCCCTGACCAGAGGAAGAACTTTGTGTCTTCACTTATGGGACTTTCTCACAGAACTTACTGTGTTGGAGTTAGGAAAAGGCGAACTGGCGTATGAGTTTTTGTTTAGTTAAGGATAAACTGCTTCCATAAAATGCAAGAAACTATTAAAACCTATTAGTAGCTTCTAGTCTTACATATTCTCTGTATGTGTGTGTGCGTAAAATTTGTAAACAAGATATTCTATTATATTATTTTTATAAATATATTTGTTTTAACTTTCATCAATTCTACATCTCATCACCTGCTGTTCATATTGATGTTTATGTACCAAAGAGTTTAAACTTAGTAAAGTTGGTGGCTGCAGAATTATAAGAGGATATAAGAACCACGTTTATTCCACAGATTTGTAGCAATCATTCACATCTGGTCTCAGCATGGAGACAACCGGCATTTTTCACAATGCCTGATAGTTGCTGTGATTCTTTAGTTCTGCTGCCTTACCTGAATAAAAATGCATTTGTGTTGGTTTCTGTGTTATATAAGCAGTTGTCACAGTTTTTAACCCCATCCTTCAGCTTGGAGAAGTGCTGATACACATTTTTGTGGCTTCCCCCCTTTTATATTGCTGTACAGCTGTGAAAATATTTGCTTGAGATGACTATTAAATATACTTAAAATATTTGGAGTATAAATAGCTGCAGTGATTGCCTATATTAAAATGCAGAAAAGTGAAGAAAAATAGATAATATTTATGGAAAAAATAAACTGGGTTTGAAGATTTACACCCTTATAATTATAGTGCCTGCATCCATTGTGAGTTTGTTGTATGTGAGCTGTAATCGTATGCACTGAAAAGCCACTGTGGACACAGTGCACAGTTTGTATCCTGCTGTTTGTATGTTGTGAACAAAACAATTTGAGTTAATTTAAATGAGGAGAAAGAAAAATCAAGTTTTGAATGTTACGTCCCATTTCCAAGTATTACAACTGAGTTGTAATTGCCCAATAATTACCACATCTTGGCACAATGGAAAACTAAAATAAAAAGAGCCGAGGAAACTTAATATAAATTTTTACTTTACTTTGTTATAAAATGTTACAAAACATGTTCTTTTATTACCTCTTTTTAATGATGATGATGATGATAATAATAATAATAATAATAATAACAACAACAACTACTACTACTGACAGAGCTACTTATGCTGCTTCCTTGTTTTCTATATATTTATCCCCCCCCCTCCATGGCTATGTTAAAAGTAATAAATACATAATATTCTTCAAAATCAGGTCATAAATGGGTAATTTGGAAAACTAATATATTTTATTATTAAGCAGCTATGGAAATATGGGTATTAAATATGCAGCTGTGGGGATGTCTGGGTCCAATGTAATGGAAGCATTTGCAGTATCAAATTTGTTCATGTCTCATTATCCACCCACATATTCCCACAGGCACATATAAAGATAAACATTATCCATGTATGTAGTTGTTGTTTGTTTGTTTGTTTGTTTGTTTTCTTGTTTTCTATACTGCCCTTCATTTGAAGATCACAAGGCAGTTTACAATATAAAAACACAAATATATGTTCCTCTGAGGGTAAAGTCAAACCACTGGAGAGTATAAAGATAGTAATAATAGATTTTATTTATACCCCGCCCTCCCCAGCCAAGGCCGGGCTCAGGGCGGCTAACAACCAATAATAAAAACGAGTTGAATGAATACAACTTAAAAACAAGATTAAAATACAACATTAAAACATTAAAATGCAGCCTCATCACAGGAGGAGAAAGGAAAAAAGAATCACAGAGCCTGCTGTAGTTGCAGAGACTGGTAGCTTTTTGCTGCGTGAGCAGCACCTAAGGAGCTCCCCAGGACGCAAGCCCGGACAGTGTGTGTGGCGGTCCTGGGCTGCCCAGACAACCAGACCCCCTCTCGGCCTCGCTGAAGGGGTCCAAAGGAAAGCAGAGCAATACGCTTGGCCCCAGCTTGGCTGCAGGAGTTGCTGGAAGGAGGCATACAAGGCGTCATCCAACCAGCTTAGGGACTCCACACCGGATTGGTGTAGGGTTTACTCCTTAGCCTTTTCTTCTCCCAAAGATGTCCTGCAAAGCAGCGGGTGCCTATTGTTCCTCAGGGTTTACTCCCAAAGCGTTTCTCAAAAGGAGTATAGCCTTTTGAGCAGCAGAGGTTTAGGATCATTGTCTTCCTCTCGTTCCTCTCTACAACACATGCAGAAACCACCACCTTGACCATTGGATCCACTATTGGTCGCATCCACTCAATCTGCTGAATCCCTAACTCACTGAGAGTTGGAGACCCACCAGCAACCCACATCTGGTTTAGCCAGGCCATCAAATCCATTTTCCAGGGTTGACAGCTTCTAGGAGCCACAAATGAGAGCTGAGTGCAGGGTGGGGACCAAAGGTGAACAAACTACCCCAGAAGGAGAACCAGAAGTACTATCCCTCCCCTAACAACCCAAACATCCCAGAGATAATATACAAGTCAGGAGTTGTGTTTGTTCTGAAATGTCATGTGCCATATTATATTACCATTCTTTGCACATAAAACAGTTTCAAGTCCTTGGTGATCAAGGGCTACTAGTGAGGTTTAAAAAACAACAACCAAAAAGCAATCTTGTAAATGTTTGTGTATCTGAGAAAGGACAGTTTAGCGCAAAAATATTTTGAAAGGTTATGTAGTGTTTTCCCCTGGAGGGGTGTCATAGATCCTACACTGGTGCTCGTAAGTTCTGTTGCTCCTTTATCCTGTGATAAGGTATCTTATGACTCATTCCTTGTTGAGGCTGATTTCTTAAAATAACTTTTGAGATAGAATGTTCATAACAAACATTTACGCAGAGGAACGTGGTAAATAGTCACCCACACACTGTCAACTTCAAGGTTACTTTCTAGATGTGTTCTCATGATGAATAATTTGGAATGCTGTTTCATAATATTTTCCTCTTTCTGCTTCTCTCTAGCCCAAACATGTATTCCCTCCTACCCATGCACAATTGGATTTACTTATTTTGGCCTTAACTTGGAGGATAATATTTAAACTTTTAGCTAAACTTCTTACAGCATGTAGGAACTCTCTCCTTCCATCCTTCATAGTGTTGAAGCTGCCACCCTGGCTCCCAATACTTGGTTCAAGCTCCAGCTTTTTACTGATGAAGGCAGAAGTCAAAATGCTCACCTAATTAAATTTCAGCTTAGTTCTGGCTTTTAAAAAATTTGGTCCCACATATTCTATCCTACCAGCATTATGTTATTTCTGTGACCAAGGAAATGAGCCCTGGGATGGGGCTGTGCAGATCAGGGGGCGGCAAGGATTACCTTGCCTGGGCCAGATCACTCCAGCAGAGATCCCTCTGTGGACCAGATTGTGTGTGCGCATGAGCACCCGTGCCCGTGATTTCCAGCGCCTGCGCAGACGCAATTTTTGGCATCTGTGCACGCACAGACGTCATTTCTGGCTCCACGGAAGTGAATCCCCGTGCTGCGCTGCGCTGGTTTAGCGTAGCATGCAGGGACTTGCTGAGCAGGCGGCTCATGG
Organism: Podarcis melisellensis; assembly: GCF_964234715.1. Lineage (NCBI taxonomy): Eukaryota > Metazoa > Chordata > Lepidosauria > Squamata > Lacertidae > Podarcis > Podarcis melisellensis. The sequence continues at coordinate 118,436,403 of NC_138530.1, read as the reverse complement.
GCCGGTTAAACAACCCCCGTGGGCCACTTGTGGCCCTTGGGCCTTAGGTTGCCGACCCCTGATGCAGATAGAAACAAGTTTGGTCCTTAATGGATGGTGCCCTGAGGGGAGGAACCAGTGACCTCACCCCTCCTGGTGTCACAACAAGCATGTTGCTAGCAAAGACATTGCCCTGGGTGCCCCAAATGAAATTTTAAGTATTTCAAACTTTTTACTGAAACAAAATTAAAAAATTCCTTCCAGTAGCACCTTAGAGACCAACTAAGTTTGTTATTGGTCTCTAAGGTGCTACTGGAAGGAATTTTTAAATCTTGTTTCAACTACGACAGACCAACACGGCTACCTACCTATATCTAAAACTTTTTACTGTTCATATTGTATGGAATAACGATTAAGTATGCTGCTTTTGGTATTTTTAGTGGAAGAGTGGGATGCATAATCAAGTAGTAGTAGTAATAGCTATTGTTATTATAGTAGTAAATAGATATTTTGAACCTGGTAGAAAACACTTGCTACATAAAATTCAGAACGTCATAACACTGCCTATGTTCATCAGCTTGATAGGAAAGGGAGTGTGTGTGTGTGTGTGTGTGTGTGTGTGTGTGTGTTTATTTCTTGCAATCTTTCACTATTTGTCCTGGATTAGTGTGGCATTTTTACCCATCTTATGATCTTTGCAGTCTTCCTATAACTGGTCTTATACATAGTTGGAAAGTATCCAGTCCCTTTGCAATATTTTTGCATTGTTGGGTGAGTAGACATTGTTCGTGGTCTAGTAGTATCAAAGTGCTGGAATGTAATCACATGGCAGCCAGCTTGTGTGGAGGTAACTTAAAAGTTTACAAAGTGGCAGCTCTGACTAAATGAAGAGGGTGTTGTGTAGTCTCTGGTCATGAGATGAGTGTTGTTATATTATGGTGCAACAACCACAGGAGTCAGGTAACTTTGGAGGAGCATGAAAATACTGAGTTTACTGTGTGTGGTCTTCTCTCTGTGTAGAAAACGCTGGTGTGATTCCCTTCTAAGAGGTGCCTGCATGGCCCCAGAAGAATTCAGAACCTTCAATAAATATGAGATATTGGGCTGTGTGTGTGCACCTTGTGTGTATTTGTATTTTAAACAGCATAGAAATAAAGCACATTGGTGTCCATTCAGAAGCCTAAAAGTAATCTAAAATCTACAGGCTCCCCCCCACCCAGGTTCCCCCCACCCGGTCCCCATTTATACAGAGGTTCTGCTCCAGACCCCTGCATGCATAAGTGAAATCATGGAAAATGGGGAGCACCTTCTCAAAACCTCTAAATCCCCCCTTTTTTCCTGCTCCCAAGTTCTCTCTCTCCTACTGTCTCTCCACACAACTCTCTCTTCAGCGGACGGAGGATGGAGGACGTTGCACATGAGAAAAACGCAGGAATCAAGTGATGTTCTGACTAGTCACCTCAAACAGAGAATGAATGCCATCAAACAGTTCGTTGTAATGGCACAATTGTGTGGGCTGGGGAGGCAGGGAGAAGGCAAGTTATTGCACTTTTCTATACAGAGCCATGCCTTAATAAGAGCACCTTTTTAGTTGGCATGGGGCTTAAAAGTAGTTATGATGATAAATGCTCTACATTTCTGCTTGCTTTTCATTTAGGACAAAAAGACCATTTTTACTGAATAAAACTGATTTTCTGCCCTGAGTCCTGAGAGGCCTGTAGGCATTCCTGATCAACACATTTATCAGAATATGTTCATTTATTTCAAGGTCCTTCTATGGGTCTCTTAGGCACTAACTACTTAACTACACATTTTCACCATTCAAGAGTGTAATGGCTGCACTACAAAGAGTGGCTGCATATTTCAGTAGGCAGGATATATAGTAAACAGTAAGTCTTCTGACTGAAAAACCCCTACAACGCAGATGAAGTTTGGACATAATTTATTCCAATTGCTCGAGCTTTCCATCTGAACATTTATAGAGACAGGGTGTGTGGGGAACCTATTGAATGTGGAGATGTGCAAATAATTAAAAGTGCTACTCTGAAAAACCAGCTCTATTTCTTCTTGCAATCATTATTGTTCTGTGGTGTAGGATATCTTTCCTGTCCAATATTTCATGGATATTTTTCCTCAGAGGGTCACAGTATCACCATCACCCATTTTTGGTGCGAAACAATTTTTTAAAAAAATTCTGATTCTGTGGTTTGCTCTCTTGGAAACAGACTGCCAGTTGTGCTAAATTAATGTGGAATATTTTCACATCTATTACCAGTTCCTTTTTTTTAAAGGCTGCAGCAGGTTAAAGTTAGAGCTGTGCAAACTTTGAAATGCCAACATCCAAATTAAGCCTGGCAAACTCCCAGAAAAGTTAGGAGTTGGCAAATTTAAATCATTTTCAACTCCAGACTATTTTTTCCACCTTAGCTTTATGTCATCACATGGAAGTTAAAACCTAGAAATACCTGATTGTAACATTTCCAACTATTCCTGCCTCCTGGTTTAGTTGAGAAAATTCTCTTTTGTTTCAAGGTTTTTAAAGATTTCCTGGCTGTGATGCTGCATGAGCCCTTTTCACATGTTCAGAGCAGGTGATGTCCGTAGGGGTACATCACCAGCTGAAGGTTTAGCATTTAAAAAGAGAAATATGAAAGGAGAGTGGCCTACGTATTGAATACTATTAGAAGTAGACAAGGATAAGCCAACTTGAAAAAATATGATGAAATTAAAAGCCACCTGTTGGATTGGCTACAATATTTCCAGTTAAACCAAAAATTGGGTATAGATAAGAAAGAAGGTCTTGCGAAAGAAGCATCCACATTTGAAATAATTATAATTATAATAATAATTATTATCCATCAAAAAGGAAAATATATTTCACGAATCTATGATTACCTTTTAGAATGGGAAGTAACAGAGGAACAAGTTAAAACTGATGGTAAGGTGGGTGCAAAACTTTGGGTACAATATCTATATGGAACAATGGGAAAGATTGTGGAGGGTAGATATTAAATTGTTATAATCTATATAAACAGCATGTTATAATCTTAGGGGAAACACCATGAAGATGCTATACAGATGGCACCAGACTCCTTTAAAACTTGCTAAAATGAACAAAGGCAGGTCACCAACTTGTTGGAGATGTAAGAAAGATATAGGGTCATAATACCACATGTGGTGGACCTGTGTAGTTATCTGTGAATTTTGGAGTAATATCTACAACGAATTCAAGAAATTATTTAAATTTACCTTTTAAAAAAACCCAGAGATTTTTCTACTAGGTATATTACCAACAGAAATTAAAAAGAATATAAGACCATTGTTCATGTATGCAATTACGACAGCTAGAATACTTGTGGTGAGAAACTGGAAAAGTGAAACAACACCAATGATAACAGAGTGGCAGACACTTGCAAGTAGCAAAACGGACGGGAAGCGTTAGAGGAACTTTAAATCAGAAAGTATATGGAGAATGGAGAATATTTAAGACTATACTGTACAAATAATACCATACTAGCAGAACGATACCTGTAGGTGAAAAACGTAATAAATATTTTGTCGGATTATATGAAAATAATAAGATATAAAGCTGTGTGAGAAAACAATGACAGCATAAATAGTATAATGAGGACGATTGGAAATTTTATATTCATAATTTTTATTTAATTGTTATTTGAAAAGATGTAGTTTCTTTTTGTATACAGTTTTTTCTTTTCTTTCTTTATCTTGACTCTTTCCCCCTCCTTTTCTTTCTTTGTTTCTGCTGTAAATGATCGTTTATGTCTGTATTTTAAACCAATAAAGATTATTATTTTAAAAAATGTTGAGAGCATGTGTGTGAATGTGCTTGAGCAGGATGTGTGGGATCAGAGCAGCAGCCCTGCCTTCTGACGTACGTGAGTTCACTAGACTGTCTACTCTCACATGGAGGCTTGGTCAGCAAACCTCCAAAAAGTTGTTTGCCCAGACAAGCTCACTTGTGTATTTTATGCGTGTAAGGACAGTGCAGGAAGTCCGGTGCAACCTGCCTCCTGATGGTGCCAAACCACAAAACCCTGTGTTGCAAAATGTAACAGTCAACACAAATGCAAACACAACACGCCGGCTAATAACTGGTAGTGGATATATAATTAATTACAATGTCATTCAAAATATACTAATACGCCACGTCAAATGAGAAGTCAAACAAGTCAATGAATGGCGAGGAACGCCAAGCCGTCTCTCAAAGGAAGACGTCCTATAAAAGTCTCAAAGGAAGACGTCACTCAGAAATCTTAAAAGGAAGTCTCAAGAGGACAGTGTGTCCGGAGTAGTTCACTGTTTCGGAATAAAGTCTTCATCAGCGAATAATTATCAATGAAAATTTTTCATACTAATGGGAATCTTGCTAGTGGATCAGTGCTCACTGGATAGCAGCTCACTGATCAGCAGCTCCACTTATCAGTGAGCACTGATCCAATAGCAAGATTCCCACTAGTATGAAAAATTTTCATTGATAATTATAGGACGTCTTTCTTTGAGAGATGGCTTGGCATTCCTCGCCATTCATTGACTTGTTTGACTCCTCATTTGACTCCTATATATACAACAACTTACAGTCACTTGTATATTTTGTGAGATGTACTATACATTATTTTGTATATACATTATTTTGAAGTGGCATATTGGTATATTTTGAATGACATTGTAATTAATTATATATCCACTACCAGTTATTAGCCAGCATGTTGTGTTTGCATTTGTGTTGCCCTGGTTGTGCCAGGCAAGCCTCCCTGGGGGGAGCATTCCACAAATGGGGAGCTATTGCAGAAAAGGCCCATTCTCATGTTGCCACCCTCCAGACCTCTCATGGACCCTCCTTTTATTCTGTATCCTGTATTCAAGATAGTGGTGTGACTTTAAGATGCAGAACTGGAGAGAGAGAGAGAGAGAGAGAGAGAGAGAGAGAGAGAGAATGAGAATAAATCAGGATTGGGGAACAGTTTTGTTTTTGCTTTTTGCTTCAACTTATCAGGAATGTAGAAACAGTTGTAAAGCATTTAAGGGTTGGGTAGGGGGAGAAAAGAGGTGTTAATTGTGTACCATCTAAAGGAAACCCACAATAAGACCATTAAGTACGAGGTTTAACATTTCCTAGCTACATCACTGCTCTAGAACATAAGATCTAGTATTAACAACATCATTCAGTGTTGCTTTTCACATGTCAAATAAAAATGCCACCAATATTCTCAGAATGAGAAAGCTTAATCTTCTATATAACATTCCTTGCATTTTAGATTGATTGCAATTTCCCCCCACTTTGGGATTAAAGTAGCAAATTCAACATCAGATGAAACATTATATTGAATCCTTTCCCAACTGAAGCTGAAAATAAATTCAGTAAGATGACTGTTATTTCCTTTTGGATTAGATCCTCTCACCAAAGGCATCCTGAGCATCAAGCGTGCTATTACTGCGCTTGGATGAATAATGGTTTGGCAGGGCTGCTTAGGGGTTTGCTTGCTGGTTACAGCACTATCCTTGTGGGCAGAACACCCGTCTTCCACAGCAGAGGAAGATGATGGAATGTCAAGAAGGATTAGGTGCCTTGCACAAAAGCAAACAAAACAGGCCGTTTGCATCCTGGTGCAATTGAGGAAAAGGGTAGTTGCAATTAAAATATTTTTCCGTAGCTTTAACATATGTATTGCGCTGAAATGCCTTTTTCCTACAGCTGTTCATATGAAAAGTTTGCTGGTAGATTGCCCTTATCTTATAGCGGAATTTATCAGTTTGCGTACTTAGCTGTTAAATTAACTAGGTCATCACCTTGGCCTTTAAATAACAGCAAAAATTAAGGAAAGCAGTGCTGTGCACTGATAGTCCTAGCAAAGGTTTATTTCACTGTACCATACATCCAGCATTACCCACCCCCACTCAGAGCCGTTATTTTCTAAATGTAATTCATAATGACTTTCATTTTCATCCGTGTTTGTTGCTTTCCTGCTGCTTGTTAGCTGAAATTAGGCTGACATGTTCTCCACTGAATGGCCAGAGCTAAAGCCACCCTCTCTCTGTTTCTGAAATACAATTAAATTTGAAATGATATAGTACAAGAAGTTAGATGTTGAAAACAGAGGTGAAAAAAACCGAACATCATGAAATGTCAAGCCACATTTTTGCAGGACTCATTTTACTATATTTCCATAAATACTGAGGGAATTATGTTGCATATACTTGAAACTGTTTATTTTCATATTTGGCTTGATTTTCTAGCATTGAGAAAACCATGTCTAATGATCTTGAGCATTCTTGAAGAAAAAACCCCTTATATTTTACATAATGGTTTGCATGTGTGAGCTCCCTCTGGCAGGAACACTATAATTAGCTTGTCGTCTTCCTGAGAGGAGACTATCTGTCTTAAAGATACAGTGGTTAGTCTTGCCTGCTGGAATATTGCGATTCTATTTAAAAGCCAGAGAGCAAGAAAAGCATCCTTTTTTCACTGATTGGTTGCTTTACATTGTGACTTGTTTTTGTCTGTTTTTTAAACTTAATCCTTTTTCACATTCATCTTTATTCTCTTTCTGTTTCTGTGGCTTCCACAGAACCAAAGAACGATTGAGTACTAACAGTTTTCTTTCTTTCTCATTCAGGGCAAAAAGGTCTTGGTTTCTTGAGATTAATAACGTACTGTAGCTTCATCTGAACTTGTAACTGTTTGAGCAGGCATTCAGAAATACAAAGTATAATAAAAAGGTTCTACATGAATCATAAAGTAGCAGATCCATCTAAGACTCACTTTCCTAGTGGACTGTCCATACTCTTCCCCAGAGAGTAAAAAATGTGGAACCTTATTTACTTGCATACCTTTTGCTGTAGCTATTAAAAGTCTTGCTTCCCAGCAGTAACTGGGAATGATCAAATCCTTTCTGATTCTGTAAGCGCTGTGGCACCAATCCTGGCTCAGTTGCACTGGCTACCAATTAGTTTCTGGGTTCAATTAAAAGTGCTGGTTTTGACCAATAAAGCCTTAAACAGCTCAGGACCATAGTACCTCCATAATTGCCTCTCCCCGCATGAACCAGCTCAGGCCCTGCAATCCTAGTCTGTGGCCCTTCTCCACAGGTCACATCCACAGGAGGTGGCAACCCAAGAACAGGCCTTTTCATTGGTGACTCCCACTTGTTGAGAGGCTCCCCTGGAGCAATCTAGGTCTACGGTTAGGAACCAGGCAAAAACATTCCTTTTGGCCCTTAGTTTGGAAGGCTTTTAAGTATTCATGGCCTCTTTTAATGGGTCAGGATCTGCTAGAACTCTCTTTTATTTGTATAGATGTGTTTTGTGAGTGTATTTATTGTAATTGGTTTTAGAATTTCTAATGTGTTTGTAAGCCACTTTGAATAATTTTTATAAGTAAAGCAATTAATAAAGAATACCATTGTGGGAATCTTGAGAGACAATGGGGTCTGTTTCTGGGGGTGAGGTCAAACTGCTGGAGAATCACAGCACCCGCTGTAGCTGCAGAGGCTGGTAACTCGCATTGTTTTTGTTGTGTTAACAGCACCAAAGTGCACTGTCCAAGATGGAAGCCTGGGCAGTGGGGGGGAGGGATCCTGGGCTGCCCAGACAATAAGACCACAACATAATAATACTCACCATCCCAGCAGCAGCAGCAGCAATAAGGGAACTCCAAATTCTTCCCTGAAAACAGTTAGTTTTTACATAGTCTAAATTGTAAGGAAGTGTCAGTTACAGATAGGTAGCCGTGTTGGTCTGCCATAGTCAAAACAAAAAAAATTCCTTCCAGTAGCACCTTAAAGACCAACTAAGTTAGTTCTTGGTATGAGCTTTCGTGTGCATGCACACTTCTTCAGATACCAAGGAAGGTATCTGTAAGGAAGTGGTTTTAGGATGGAACATTGTACAACTGTAGCTTTCAAATGTGTTTCATGCGGAATATAGTACAATTTTTCTAAGAAGTTGATGATGATGATGATGATGATGTCCTTCATAATTTGTATAGTTCCTAAGAGAAGATAAAATCTGAGTTAGAAAATGTGAAATTCAGTAATCTTAAATATGATATTGATCTGTGAATACCGGAAATTTAATGTAATCTTTCCATATTCCACTGTAGTTCTCATTCACAGGTATTTGATTTATAAGTTGCAGATTTTCCATTTCCTTTAGCTTTTGCAATTTCCCATTGTAACTTTGTTTCAGGCAGGAGTGTTTATGTTTTTTGCAATGTTTTATTTGGAAAAAATTACATTGTATATTTTGTGGGAAGTATATATGGTGTGGGTGTGGGTGTATGGGGGGGGGGTGTAACTGTGCCATGGGAATGGTCATGCAGGCAGTGTCCAGGTGGATTGAGCCCCTGAAGTTCAATGCTCTAGCAATGGCTGTACAGTGGTACCTCGGGTTAAGTACTTAATTCGTTCTGGAGGTCTGTACTTAACCTGAAACTGTTCTTAATCTGAAGCACCACTTTAGCTAATGGGGCCTCCTGCTGCTGCCGCACCGCCGGTGCATGATTTCTGTTCTCATCCTGAAGCACTGTTTCTGGGTTAGCGGAGTCTATAACCTGAAGCGTATGTAACCCGAGGTCCCACTGTAGCTGTTTGGGTGGTCTTCTCACTTAGTGCACTAACCTTGTAGGACTCTAATACCAAAAGAGTAAAGAAGGAGTCACAGAGGAGGCAAAGGGGGGGGGACTGAAGAGCCCAGAGCTCGCCATAGGGGCCGGGCCCTAGGGGCCCTGGGGGCTCAAGCACCCACAAAATTCCCAATGAGGGGGCTAGGCACCCACAAATTTTGGCAGTGGGCATTGTGGGGATGTGTGTCTGACATGCCCATTGCTGTGTGGAAGACAGTTGTATGCAGCAAAAACAAATGTGTCATGTTTTGTCTTAAAGTGTTTTAATAATGTCTGCTAGTATTATACACCCTTTCTGACCCCGTATCAGACCCCATATCTCAGTCCTAGGAACTTCTTGTCTTAATCATATTAATAACCATGTGAAGTTAAGTGAAATAGGAATTCTAAGCTGTCTGTAGTAGAACTGGTCATGTCTTTTAACATTCAGAGAATGTTTTTAGCAACTTTCTCCCAGGGTCTTGTAAATGATCTGAAAAAGTGTTTTTCTTCTGGCTCTTGAGCTCACCCTGGTTCTAAAAGAACATCTTAAATATAACATGTTCAGGTTCAAAATCCAAGTCTACGTACACATTCTCAAAAAAGACACCCTTTTTTGCCATTTCAGTTTGTTTAGCTTGTGATCTTTATATTTTTATTTTTTAAGATTTGGCTCTAGGGAAAAGGCTATGCTGAGCATTTTCTTCCTTGCTAAGCTATGGAGAACTGGCGAGTCCTAAGCTGTGCAATATTAGCAGAGGCTGCTGTCGTGACCAGTTAGGCTATCTCTGGATACAGTCTACCATGTAAGAACAATGGAGAGTGGCAGAATGGCGTTGTGCTCTGCATATGGAAAGCATCTGCTGTTGGCATAGGATCTCCTCATAAATAAATGACGGCTGTTTTCGTAGTCACTTTAAAGTGTGTAATACAGGTCCAATGTATCAACTTGAGCTTGCAGAAATGTTGATTATCACCAGATTCTAGACATGGGCTACTCAAAGACATGCCCAAATAATTGTTTCAGCCAGACAGACTTTAGTGCTTTGTACTGTGCAGGGGCAAATTTAATGCAAGCAAAACTGGGAGAGTCTATGGCAGTTAAAACTTTTCCAAAGCTAAAAGGAAACAAAACAATCCCTTACCATTTTATTGTGAACCTTTCAGCTGCAGTCCTCTGAGAGCTTCTCAGATTGAAACCAGAAGTGCAACCTGAAAATTAATATCAATTACTGAAAACAAAATGCCACATCAGTAATGTTAAAAGTCTGTTTTAAAACCCACAAACCCAAGGTAATTCAGAGCTACTGTAGGGCTAAAAATATGAGCTTGACATTCAAGAGTTACCACAAACTGCTTTGCAATCAAAAGCCAACAAGCAAAAAGGGAGCTGCAGTTTGGCCGAGATCGGTGCTGCTGTTGTAGTGGCGATGCTTTGTTCTGTGGTCCTGAACACACCAAGACCTCAGATTTCAGCTCGCGACAGCAGGATTCGTAGAAGGGTTGAGAGTGACGTATGTTACAAAACATACATGGAATATGTGATTTTCATTTAGTTCTGCAATATGCTTCTTTAAATCCTTGTTCTTGGGATTCATCACATTCTGTTATTATATTAACAGAAGTGCTCATTTTGGAATTTAATGTATTTGACAATATGTTGACTGCACTGTCTTGATGGTTTTTGCTTTATTTTGCTTCCTAGTATCAAGTGTGCAAAAAACACATGAGTTTGTTGTTTTAACCAATTCTTGCATCCTATCGCCGCTCATCACATTTCAGCACATGTTCACCTGGCAAAGGTGAGGGGTGGGATACAAGTCTCTTTCCTCTATTCTGGGAGTAAAAATGACAAGACCATTTTGAATGCGGGCACATATGTGCCTCCAACACACATTTCAATCAGAGTGGTTAAAATAGCTCCGAACGCTCACTGCATAAAGAATGGGGTGGATTGAATAAATTAGCAGAATCACAAAAGGAAACCACTCTAGGAAATAGTTTACACTTCATAATCACTGAAATACTCCAGCAAATGTGTCAATCTGTGCTAAATAAATATATTTGTTTATAGACATGTTCTGTATTAGCTTCCACTCTTGCCCAGGACTTTGCCAAACAAAATCCCACTAGAAGTAGGATGTTCGCACCCGAGTAGGAGTTTCTTGGATAAATATTTTTTCTATATTGAGACCAAAACCACTTCTACAAATTTTAGACTTTGATTGAAATAGTATATTTCTTTTGGTTTTTATTTCTTCCCATCTCCGCCACTGGCAACCCCTGGTGCCTTCCCTTAACTCCTCTTACCTCCCACTGCTCTGGTGAACAAGAGCTTCAGTGGAAACTGAGCACATGGGGCATTAATGAGCCTGAGCAGTAAAAGAACGAGACACGCCCAAAGACTCTGCCCCTCAAGGGCCATGGGGCCCAAGAAAAGCTTAGGACTGGATGAGTTACTTTCCCAACAAACAAGGTTTATCAAATGTGAAGGAAAAAAGTAGATGCAATAATGTGGACACACCTTTCATAGAACATACGTGAGATAGGAAATTATATGTGCTTGCTTCAATATATAGGTGTTTATCCTGTCATAATATTAAAAAGAGGAATCGTTGCCTGAGTAGCCAGTAGCTGTAGCATCTAATGGAATATATCTATTTTTCTCCAAACTTTTTTCAGTTGCTTACATGAAAATTCCACTCCTGTCTGGAGTCCAGTAGCTGCCTATTTCAACATCCACTTCAGTAATCTTGGTATCTAGCCATAAGAAACAATGGGGAGAAATGGCCTAATGCAAATAATAATTATACGACATGCTATATTTTGAAAGCATTAAACAAACATTCGCCTTGTAATCCATTGAAACACTCTTGGGAAGTAATAGTATTCCTATTTTAAAGACAGGGAAACTGAAACGCCATAAAGGGTGAATGGTCTTTTGGAGGCCACACAGCAAGTAATGCAGTGCAGTTAATATTAAATCCCATCATCTTCTGGCTCTTTCAACCCACCCCCTCCCTCCCACCCAGCTCAGCTTTCTGAACCACACTGTTTCTCTTCCAAGCAATTTGCCTTAAAATACTCAACAGAGACTGTCAGGAATAACAATAATCTAGGACACAGACTCATTTGTCCGGCCCTGGCCAGAGCAGAAAACTCCAAATAAATGTTTGTAAGCTAAATGAAACTTGCTGTATGCAGCCCTATTTAGTGCAGGGTCTAATCGGGCCACTACATACTGTACTAATAATCTTCAGTAATACTCTGTGGGAGGTCTTAATGTTAGTAGGCTACATGTTTTTATGCTCTGACCTGATCCTTAAACAAAATCCAACTTTACAGTTCTTTCTCTGCTTCTCTCCCTTCAGGCTTCCAGCCTAACTTTATTTCCAGAACTTCTCTTACTCTGAAAAAATAAGTCTATTAAAGTTTGTGGCAGTGATGGGAAGAACTTTGCATAAGTATGTTTGTTTTGCAAAAGTGACTGCCAAGTATTGTTTTAGTTTCATTTTTTTAAGCTTCCCTCACCATTGTTTACAGTAGCCTCTGAGAAACTTACAATGATAGTCCACTCCATACCAATTTTCTTCTTTCTCCTTTTGGCAAACGTTTATGGACTATTCCCACACCTCAAGTTTTTACTGGAGCAGATGCCTTCATTCTTTCACCTTCTTTTCTTTCTTCTTCATGATGATATCAGACAAATTCCAGGAAGTGGGAAGAGCAATTTGTTAAAGGCTTTTTGATGCAGTGTCATAAAAGGGAATTGAAGAACGACTAGGAAGCAAAATTATGCTATGCTTGCCTTAAGAGACAATACAATATCAGTGGGGTGACGTAGATCATTTAGATAAACAAATAATGAGAATGTCATTAATTGTTACAGAGAAATGAATATGAGTATGATGAAGGTATTCTGTGATTGTGCATATCCCTATTAGGTAACACGCCCCCTTGTGTTGACTCTTCTGATATTAATTCCCAATCCTAGTGGTATGTTTGCAATCAGAATATAATAGGTTAGATCCACTTTGAGATGACTCCCAAATCTACACTCACTTGCACTTGATCTGCTTCCATGTGCATTGAAAGCAAATATGAAATCTAAACCATTTGTGACCCATCAAGGTGAATGTAGCCCACCAACCGTGTGGAGAAAGGCAGAAGCAACCCGGTGGCTTTTGAGTTCTCCAGTGGGCCATCAGCCATGGCTCAGCCTGGGGCACAAGTTGTACAGACCTGACGTGTGCTACCTGCTATTGCTAGGTTAAGCCCAGCCTCTTTTTATTGCTATGAAAGTGCTTGCTACCTTATGAATGAAGAGGACCTCTGCATGGGCAGAATTGTTGGAGGTGGGGTTTGCAAGCCTGCGCCTCCCCACTGTAAGCCAGCGTAGGCTCATGAATAAGGCTTGCATGAATAAGGTGATATTATTTATTTAATAAAAATTTATTTCATATAATTTATATACTGTTTGATAATACCTCATTGATTAGGAGAGAAGGCAAGAAATAGATCCCAGCAAATGTTGACTTTGACCACCTCCTCTTCTCACTTGTGTGTTCTTTGTCACACCTGCTCATGTTTGAAGTCCAGAAGTGATCTGTTGTTCAGTGGTGGTTGCACACTGCCCAGGTCATTACATTTCTATTAAAGTTGATTGTTGCTGAGTAAATGTGTGGTTTGCAACTACTGAAGCTGAAACTGACTGAGATGCACTGTAAAGCAGAATGGCTTTGAGGCTGTCTTCCAAACATCTTCAGCTCCTCTGTTGGCTAGCAAGACCAATGTTACACCTTAATAGATGCTATTGTTGTATGGTGTATTTTGGGTCTATGGGCCACAATAAAGCTGTGCATGTGGTTTTAAAGGAGGCGTAGGGTAGACTGGATTCTTTATGACCTGAATCCAACTTGTGTTTGTGTGGCTGCCAAAATCTCATCCCCCAAACTGTGGAGAATTCAACTGTTTAACTTTAATCTGAATCCAAGTTTATTCTCAGGTTCATTTATCTGAATATAGGCTGCCCAGTAGCTTTAAAGGTTTTATTTGTGTGTTAAAGGTTGTTGCTGTGGTTATAAAACTGTTTAAATTTCAAGGTCAAGAAGGAAAATACGTTATTTTGCATGAAATTTGTAATGTGAACTCCAATAGCTTGGGCAGGCTGCAAAGCTGTGGCATCCTTGGACTTGTGGTTCCTGTGGTATATTGGATCTCTTTTAGTCATTTAAGGTCTGGCCTGTGTTTGACTATTTCATTCTCGGCTCTTAATTTTTATGACATTGTCTTGCTATTTACTTCAAAAAATGCTCTCATGTTCAAGCTTATATTATTTGCCATGTAGTGATTAATTAATACACTTACAACAGAATTCTGTAGGGCTTATTCCGAGGTAAGTGTGCATAGAATTTCATTTTTAAAAAGTGAATACTGAAGCTTCACACATGCATTCTCTACCCATCCTTGGAAAATAATAGAAAATGTGCCCTACACATATAATAAGATTTAAAAAGATACAAAAAAAAATGAATATCAACAACAGCAACAACAAAAAAACCCATTGATTGGCATCCGTCTCTCAGGAGACAATGGAAGAGTGTTCCTTCAGGGGTTGGAGAGTTACAGTGCCTGTTGTGACTGTAGAGACCAATAACCCCAACAGTCCCTCCTAAATAATATCCCAGCCCAAGATTCTGTTCAGCAGCCTCAGCTTTTGTAGCTGGAGTCAGTCCAGGCAGTGCCATCCCAGGCCAGGTAGAAAAAAACCAACAAGGCAGGCAGCTGATTTTCCAGGACTCACAGTCAATATTCAAAACCCTTTGGTGCTCTCACCCCAAAGAGACTTTCCTAGTGCCCACAATGTTGAGTTTGCACCAGCCAAAACCTTTATTTTATTATCCCAGTGCTTTGCAATAGCTATTTTGTCATTGGATTATGATTGTGTGCTTTTATATTTTGTTACATTTTTATATTTCAGTAAATGCCCTGAAAACATTTTTGAAGGGTGATATACAGATCCCCTAAATAAATAAATACATTTTAAAAAACAAACAAACCCTGAGCCTTCCATCCCCTCATCATTAGTGACTCAGGCCAGTTGTTTCAGTCTGGAGATCAGAACAGAGAAATGAAGAAATCCCACCTACTTCCAGAGTGTTCGACCCTTGTCTTCCTTGGGTGATGTGTTGAAGAGCGTATGGACAGGTTGTCTTGGAAGTGGCAGGTGCCTCTCAGAGAGGGAGGACCCAGCAGCATTTATGCTAAAGAACTCTGTAGAGCTCTGTTTTGTCCCTTGTTATTCAAGATCTATGAAAAGCTGCGCAGATGTGCCACTGGGGTAAAGATTCATCAATATGCCCCATTCATTCTGTTCAGATGAATCAGTGAATGTTAGTGTGCAGAATCAGTAAAGAATTGAATGGAGGCTCATAAATGGAAGCTAAGTCCTACTCTTGGTTGGCAGGCTGTTTGACATGGAAGTGGTAGTCAACCAGTATTGACTGGTGTTGCACTGCCCTTAGAGATCAATGGCTATCTTTGGTTGGGACTGCCTCCAAAAAGTGCTTTGAAACTTCACTTGGTCCAAAATGTTGTAAACTGGGACTCACAGTGGAGAACCTGTTTCACCTTTGCTCAAAGACCTTCATTGCCTTCCAGATTGTTTCTGAGCAAAATTCAAAGTGATGGCTTTAACCTGCAAAGCCACCAAAGGTCAGGGACCAAATGAGCCAGTCTGTCAACTAAAACGATCATCTCTGTTTGTGTTGCCTTTAGAGCTAGCTGCTGCAAAAAGGTGGCCACAATCGTATTTGAGATGGTGATTAAATTGTGTACTTCCTTCCTCTAGCAAATCCAGTCAACTTTTTTGCTAGCTTTAAGGCAGCAGATAGTCTGTCCCATTTCCCCAACCTTTTAACATCAAATGTCTTTTTGATCTGCTCATTTGATTTTTATCCAACTTTTTTTAACTATTGTTGATGCTTTTGTATGTTTTTAATTGGTTTTGTAAGCTGCCTTAGAGGACCTTGTTGAAAGTTGGTGTAGAAATATTTAAATATACCAGTCTTCAACATACAGCTTATCTATTTTGAGTGTGAACAATATTAAAAATATGAAAACCAAGGTGGATGGATTTGAATCTAGGAGACTAGGATTAGTTCCCATGAAGTCTCTGTCAAGGAGAGTCTCCTGGAGTGAAGAGACTGCATGGATTTATAAAGGATAGAAAAACTACAATAATAGTCGTTCTGACCCCCATGTATTGGGTAATTAACAAAACAGGATGTCATATTTTTGCACATGTCCTGGAATAGTATCACTAACCACTTGTGAACCACACTGAGCTTTTAATAGAAAAAGTGGTTGCTTAATGCTTCCTCACCAGAAATATTGTGGAAGCATTCTAATGCTTGCTGTTAGATTGCAGCCAGAATGGTCTACAAAACAGGAAGAAAGCCTTGCTCTGCTCTCTGCCTCTTTTCCTTGTTTAAGTTGATGTGATAATTCATTACAGATTTTCTTTCTTTGACAGAGCGCCTACCGCAGAAATGGGATGACTTTTCTTGCTTGCTAATATGGATGTGGCTACAGCAACAGGAAAGACCATGTTATATTAAGGTGATTCCCCCTCCCCGCATGACACCCTTCGGGGGGGGGGAGTAAATAAATAAAAGTTCCAGCCAGCATGTGTCTGCTGGTGAGTGGGCTGGTTTGTTGTGACTATCAACTGGCTGACTGTCTCTTTTTTCAGCCCCCACCCATTGTTACTCTTCTTTCCTAAATGGAACATTTAGGCAATTAATGGCAGGATGTTTGGGCTATTGTGTAGGTGGATGAGAATGCAGTATCCCTTTTGTTAATTTTAGTTCATCACTATATATCCTTTTACATAGCAGGGCAAAAAGAAGCCAGCATATGGTTTTTTCTTTGTCCATTAAACGGCAACTGATCTTTCTTTTCTATTTTCTTTCCTTCTTGCTAGGAAAAGGTTTTTTTAGGGGTGTCAGTTAAAGTATTTGGGGGGGCAGAAACTCCTAGTAATTAAGCATTCAGTGTCCATTGAAAACTGGGGTACTGTAGCAGTTATGCCCATGAGCTGTGAGCCAGGAAGTCCTTACTGTGACCTTTAAGCTGAGCTAAGAACTCACCAATCTTAGCTTCCATCTGTGATCATTATAATAATTCTGGTTTACCTTGTTTGTTTTTTGAAAAACAGTCTTTTCCAAACTGTGAGAGAACTGCTATTGTAGCGTGACAAAATTATTATTAATTAAATAAAGACTCCTGCGAGGCCAAACCACACACCCACTATGGATGTCCTTAGGCGAAAATAATTATGGTGCAGCACTGTATCAGGTGTAATTGAAGCATTTATCAGCATTCCTGGTGCGGAAATGCTGCCTAGTTTTCCACCATCAGAGAAGGCAGCCCATTATGTGTCTAAGGTGAGGCTCCTTCAATCAGGACACACACTCAGAGTGGCGAGTCATGCATAGACACAGGGAGTGGACTCCTTGAAAAGCAGGTACTTGCTCTGTCACACTTTTAGAACACATTTTCAGTTGCAAGAGTGAAATGTGCATACAGTTTTAATACAGAATAATAGAGGGGGGAACTATGCTTCACTGCTAAGAATAAGATAATGGAAGTTCTTCAGACACTTGAGGGAAAGCTTGCACAACCTAGTAGAATGATTTTAGTGGCTTCGTATTCCAGTGGGGACTGCCTCCTTCTTCTCATCCAGCTATGGAATGCAGATTGCCAGGGAACATGTGGAGCTTCCCATGCACATTCCACGTTAAAGAGCTCAAAACGATGTGCCAGGGACACTTTGGTGTGTGCCATTTCTGCTTAAAAAAATTAATGTTTAGAGGTACTCTCGTTTTCCTACTTGTATTGAAATACTGCCCCTCAATGAGGCCAAATTTAGAGTCACAAAATGTTTAGGTGTATGCGTACCCCTGCATCCCCCCTGAAAAAAGCAGTGCCTAGGACCATGGCAGGGGTCAAATGGAAGGCTCTTCTATTTGAGGTAAACAAGGCCAAGTCACAGTGACCTTCAAAAATCAATATTAAGATTTAAGGTTTCCTAAGGAATGACATTGCTGAAAGCAATCAATCTTACTAGGCTTACTTTGCCTCAAATGTCCCATTTGTGTTTTCAGTATTTTTTTCAGTGAAATGTATTAAGCTCTATGTCTATTGAGCAGCAAGTGTGTTAGAGCCAACTAAATGGAATTCATGAGTTCACTATCTGCTAATTTGTCTGTACATTCATACAGTAAATCTGTGGTCTTCATGACGACTATAGCAGTACCTAGTACAAATTCTGGAGTGAGGTCTGAACGTGAAAATTGTTCTGGTTATCGTTTTGGATGGGAAGCGCATTGAATGTTTCACTTAAACTCTCCAATATCAACCCATTGGCAAGCGCTGCTGCAGCAAACTTAATCAAAGGACTGAGAAAGATTGCAAACAGAGGACATTCACAATCAACTAAAGGAATGATTTATTATATATACCAACCTTATCACTGGACAGTTTTCAAAACTGGCTATTCTTGTGAATTGTATTCTACTGTACGAACTGGCAGAGTTGTAATTTTAAAAAAATCCATGTCATTTTCCTGGAACTAATCTGCATGTTAAAGAACTAAAAATAATATGTACAATAAAGAAGAAGAAACATTTCTGATGTTCCGTCTATGCTTGCTGAAATGTATGATTAAACTTTTCTTTTTATCATGATTTCTTATTTTTCTTGGCGTCCATAATGATGGAAAATTATATGCTTGCTGTAAACATCCAGACTATTTAAAAGGACACCAGCATTTATTGTATTTGGTTTCGATCTGCAGGCATATAAGCAAATGAAAACATTTTGGGCCAAGAATACTGGAATAAAAATTCCTTCTGTAGCTGTATCTTTCCCAGATTTTACATTTGTTTTTAAAAAAGTGCATCAGCAGAAAAAGCACTGGCATGTCTTTCTTACTGGTACACTTACAGCCCCAGAGAATGAAAAATCAACATATATTTCTCTTAGAAATATGACAGATCATGTTTTTGTTGGTCTGCTGTATATTTGTCTGTCTTGAACAGTCTGACAGGCAATTATTTATAAAATCTAGGTTTGTTCAAGAAACCCATATAATAACCTTTCTCTTCTCCAAGAAGCAAAAATTATAAGGAAGCCAAGAAGCAAGAATTATAAGGAAAACAAGCTACACTTTGTCTCACTTTCTTGGACCAGCCTGTATATATTCGCATAATGGGTGAATACAGCATTCTTTCAAGTTTTTCCTTTTCCTATACTTCCTGATAGTCCTATTCTTTTGATCACATCCCTTTTAGCTTGCATCCTAAGCTTCATTTAGGGTGAAGGTGCCATTCACAGTCATGAGATAAGCTTTGAGGTGATGTTGCTCACCCTACTTTGTAATAATCAGCCACATTTCAGCCTATTTAGGTGTAGTCCAGCCCACTGAGCTCAGCCAATAGAATATGCCAAAGGCTGTGTTGAAATCTGTTCAGAAGGAATAAACAGCAGAACCAAGTCTTCAAGAAGGACGTTGTATTCAAAAAAAGCAATGCAAAATAATTCACTGAGGATCAAGTATCCTATATTATTGGCTTGTGCTTATATACTTGGTTTGTAGATGACATTGATTCCTTATTGTAGATGCACATAGTAGTATGGAGAGGCATTGTGACTCAGTGCAACCTTATTATCTCAACTCAGAAGTTAAGCCTGTTGAATTCAATGGGATCTGCACCCAAGTACAATAAATGTGGTTCAGTGATTGAATGTATACAACCCCCCTACATCAGTGTACTGTCGGAGAATGCACAGAGTGGGACGTGCTTGTTGGGAAGCCTGCAACCTTCAGAATGAGCCTAGAGATAAGGTGGGATGTGCAGAAATGTGAGCATCATTTAAAAGCTTCCAGATGATTTGCTGCATAAGGCATGAAAGTTGCATGTTTGAAGCAAGCGGGATCCAAACATGCTTAGATGAAGCTGTTATTCATTAGTGTGTCAGGACTTCAGGTAACTTAAAAGAGTTTTATTAGAAGAGAAGCTACTCCGGGTTCTAAAGAGATCTTCCCTTTAATGGTGTAGCTTGCTAGTTTTCTTCCTATTGCCTTCATTTCGGTCAGCCAGCCAGTTTATGTTACTTCCTAGGAGGCTCTCGGGCTTACATGGTTTGGAAGCAGTAGAGTGTGCTTTGGGGGTCAAAGCGGGATTGTTGTGGAAAAAAATCTTTTCTGGCATTTTTCAGAATGGGACCAAATTTGCATTAAAACTGCCGTCAGCCATGTGCTGTTCTCATAAAATATTTTACCGTTTCCTGTCTAGCTCATGTGGAATGTTTCATAGTACATAAACACTTCCACAGATAATTTAAGGATAAATAGATAGTGACATTTGTCACAGGTCTAGCCCCAAGTTGAAGACTATTCTATTACAGTTCATTGGCTGAGTGAATCTTCTTTGGTTTTGGTTTTAGTCTAGGGACCAGGTTAGGCTTTTAAAGCGCCAACTGTACATCTGTACAGAGCAGCAGTTCAGTTAGGGAAACTTGGTGGCATGCATTAAATCCTTGACTTTTCAGAGGGCAACAAGCCAACATTATGCAACAAAACCATCCCTGGAGGAATTGAACGTACATTTGGTGGCTTAAGTAAGGCCAGATGGCTTTAAAACCAGTAAAAGGGTAGCTATTCTAATATAACTTTTATGGTCCCTTAAGATAATGACACTCTAAAAAATCCCATATATCATGGAAGGACAAGAATCAGATACTTGAACTTCCATAAATCATTGATGGAAGCAATAGAAACAACCCTTTAAAAGACAGGGTACCATGTATTACGTTGAAATCTTCATATCTTATTCCCAGGAATGATATTAATTACAGGGGAGCATCAGTTGTCTTTTCTCTATAACTGGGAGAAAAGTACAGAGATTTCTCTCTGTTGCTAGCAATAAGAGATATAGGATGACCAAAACCAGAAATATAGAGGAAAAATATAGCTATAAACTATACAGGTATGTTTTGTTTTTGCCATATATAATATCTTACAATGGTCATGGGGGAAACTATCTTAAATGGTAATGCTGTGTATGTGCAAACACCGACTCCAAACATTTTCTCTTAACGCTGCCGATTTACAAAACACATCAGACGAAAAACATCATACCCTTTGGTTCAAGAGAGTTACTTGAAGTGGGTCTGTGCTTAATGGAGATTCCTCAAGATGCCCAAGCAGTACCAGTTATAATCTATTGAAAAGAGATAGGCCAACTTTTGAGATGTAACCAAATCAGCCACCTCTTAATGAAAAAGTAGTACAAAAATTCTATTAGGAAATATTCCCAAGTCAAGGCACCAAGCTACCAGGCAAGGCAATCTGGTTCAGCACCAGAACTACTGTATTACCCAATAAGAAACTGATGAGAGAGGAAGTGAAGCCTTCTCTTCCTGTTCTCATTTTCTCTGTGCCATGTAACTGACTGTGGAACATGTATCTAAGCAAGCTCCAAGCTTAGAGCATGTTCTTGAAGCTTTTTTTTTTTTTTTTGGTATTTTATACCCAAGAGGTATCTTGCTGCTGCTTGGATAAATGCATGAATTGGACCTTTGGAACATTGTGTAAGTAAAGCATTTTAAACTTACTTAACAGTCTCTGGGCTGTTCATTGTAAGTTGGGTAGAAGAGAGGAGCGCTGTTTGCAAGCTGACTAAATGGGATAAAAGAGTCTAACAACTTAATTTCTAACACTATACTGCTGCTTGCCTTTTGTATCTTTAAACTCTGCTACGAGGGGCTCTCTCCGGCTGGAGAGTGAATTTAGCCCAGCATTTTGAATCCTGGCACCCAGCCAGTTCTTTTATTATTTACCTCCCAAAGTGGGTCACAGGGATTCAAATTTTCCTCCCCCACATTTCACATTGCCTATGGCCAAGGGGAAGTCTTACTGTAGATATGATGGTCACCTCTCCCTGACATCTCGGTGATATTTTGGAGGTAAAAGAAAAACCTCCCACAAAACAAAACAGAGAGAGAGAGAGAGAGAGAGAGAGAGAGAGAGAGAGAGAGAGAGAGAGAGGGAGGGAGAGGGAGAGAAGCAGCAGCAGCTGCTTTTCTTTTCCCTCTTCTGTCTTTCTTTTCCTATTGACTGTGGCAGCCTTCTCAGTCTGGCACTGGCCATTGGGAAAAAGGCAGGAAAAAGCAGTTTCCATCCAGGAGACTCAATTTGGTAAATTGGATGTTCTCATAGCTTGTCCTAGTGAAATTATATATATATATATATATAATTTTTATTAATTTTCCAATATAAAATTGTACAAAACAAAATATCCAATTTATCACCAACTCCTCTTTTTGGACTTCCATCAGCATGTCTGATAATTCTCCGTTTTGCTCACTTCTTCCACATTTCTCAATTTAATATTGCACTACATTAATATCTTATTTTACCTTATTTTTAAAACAATATTTCTACTATACATTCTCACAGACTTCCTGAAAACTTACAAACGTTATCTGATCACATATACTTTTCATATAATCTGTAAATTTATTCCAGTCTTTAGTGAATCTCTGGTCTTGTCGGTTCCAGATCCTCCCTGTTAATTTATCAAGTTCTGCATAATCCATCAATTTCATTCTCCATTCTTCAATTGTGGGTAGTTCTTCTTGTTTCCATTTTTGGGCCAACAAAATTCTTGCTGCTGTTACTGCATATAAAAACAACTTCCAATCTTTTTTATTAATTTCATTTCCTATTATTCCTGATAGAAATGTTTCTGGTTTTTTAACAAATGTATATTTCAACATTTTTTTAACTCATTATATATCATTTCCCAAAAACATCTCTGTCCTAGTGAAATTAATAATTATAATTTGAACATTCATTTTAAGAAACTGAAGGGACCACTCCTGCAATATTCTAGAATTTGTAATATCATGCAAGTGGCAAAAGGAGAATTTGAATAGTGGGCATTTTTAAAAAATTATTTCTTAAAACCTGGTAAATCTTCTGTGCTAACTTTCATAGTGAAGAGACCAAACATATTGGTTTATTACAAAGGCTTATAGCCTTATAATGACATAAGTGTTCTAAGTCTGTAACACCTATGGGTGTCAAAGACTGAGGAAATCCTTTATTTGAACTCTGGAGACCTGCCCACCAACTCAGAACTTTCTGTCTCGCCCCCCACCCTGCCACTCAAATGCTGTCAATTGTCTGTATTTAAATTCTGGCCGTGCTGTTGTGGCTGATTCTGGCAGGGAATTTTCCTAGCATTTCCTACAGGAGTGCAAATAATTTTTTGAGAGGAGAACACCTGGGTAGATAACATCTCAAAGCAAATTTCTTCCAGTGACTGGGGATGCCGACAGAATAGAGAACATACTTTATATTCCAGTGGAATCACAGGCAAGACATACAAATATGGTGCAGTTTTGGCAGACTCATCATGAGTTTCCTTTTACGCAGGCAGTATTTTTAATTGTGTCCTAAGCTTATGGACCCAAATAATACATATGCAGTTTGAAAGAAGTTGAGAATTATATGCTGTAGAATTAGATGGTTAGAGGTGAAAAGGTATTAAAGGAGCTTACAAAAATGTATTTTAAAACACATTCTAATTATTTGAAAAGCAAAGTATCAACTTTAAATAATTTCCTGGTTTGTGCAGGGAGGGCAATAGTTAGTATTTTTATGATACTTGTATATTGAGCAGAGGCAGGGGGAAGTTGTCAAAGCTGGATGCTGAATAAATACCTCACTGCTTGCTGAAATTATATTTGAAACTTCCTTGAATTTTATTATACATGGATTGTGCTCTTGGCTGCCATTTGCTTCCTCCAGACTCCCAAAGGTAAGTCTATTGTGCCCTCTGGGGGTTCTCTACTGCTTCAACTTAGAACTCAATTTCATTTATTATTTTTTTGCTTATCATAAAATATTGCTACATTTTTTTCTACTTTGGGCTTGATGAACAAAGAAATTTATTGCCTTCTTTACATCAGGAAGTCTAGGTTTTCCTGACATTTTATTACTTTGACTATTAGAAACATTTCAATCCCAGACAATAAATATTACATGATTATTCTTTCCAAATGGATAGGCTATTCCTCCCCTCTCCTCCATGCCCCTGCTCCAGGTTTTACTATGCAACACAATATTACCAAGCAACACCCAAAAATTATATAGACACTTCAGATTTTTGATATTAAATTTATCTTGAAAAGCCAAAGATGCGCCCCAGAGTTTGCTTGCAAGTTATGGACAAAACAGTTTGAAACAGGAGATGACCCAACAAAATGTATGAAGTTCTAAGTTCACTGATTTCAGTGGGATAGCTTGATGAGCGCATGTATGGACAATTTAACTAGATTGTGAGATGTCCCCTTGTTAACTGGGACACTGTGCCCTTTGAGAAGAGCATCACAGTGCCAAGCCTGCTGTGGGCACCAAAGCCTTCGCTTGAAGTAGAGGCAAAATAACTGTCAACACTCCCTCATAGCCTCTCAGTCCCTTGCATGTTTTGTGAACTGTCCACAGGACTTCGCTGAATAGCTGTATATAAATGCCAGCCCGTCTGTCCATCAACTTAGGCTGCAACTTAAGATTGTCCTGCCACAATCTCGGGGGGGGGGGCTCTCTTTACAGCTGAATCAGAGCAAACACCAGCGGTTTTCTATGGATTGATGCTTGCTCTGATTCAGCCCTAAAAAGCGGGATTTCCAGAGAGGCAAATGTGACCAGGACCCATGCCTAGGAAGCATGGGGCAAGTGGGGAAACTGACTGGATCCGTGCTTCCTAATCACAGGACAAGGGGAAGCATGGAGAAGCCCCAAGCCTTGAGCATAGTGGCAGGGATGCCAACAGGAATTCCTGGACCTGATGCACTGCATATGGATGGGAGTGGAAGAACACCGTCACCCTGAAATCTATTGGTGGAATCTGCTGCCTATATATGTGCATATAATAATTTTGCCTATCCTCCCTCTCTGGGCTGTTACAAAGATAAAAAGAGGAATTGGGACGTAAGAGACACAGCCGTGAGCTCCTGGGAGGAAAAGATGCAAATATATAATGCCATTCTTGTAAAGAAAAATAAACATACACAAAGCCAGGAGAGCATCCTGCCCGCCCCCAACATTCCACAATCCAGATAATTTACAGCAAAATAACGAAACAAAAAGCTTGCCAACACTGGAGGTGTAAAAATGCACACACCACATGTAACAGTTTATTGTCAAAACCAGTTGATCATTGCAGGTTTTTTTTCCTAATCCAAAATGGTTTCCTGCCAAATAGCAATGATACTTCAATAACCCCTGCCTAATTGCTTTAAAAATAGGATTGGAATGAGAGAGAGAGAGAGAGAGAGAGAGAGAGAGAGAGAGAGAGAGAGAGAGAGAGAGAGAGAGAGAGAGGGAGGGAGAGAGAATAATAACATAATCCTGTATTTACTCAAAAGTAGATTCCATTGATTTACAGCACAATTCTAACCATGTCTACTCAAATGTAAGTCCTATTGAATTGCAGCCCAGGACAAATTAAATTTGCATAAACACCAGCACATTTTAATAGCATAAATTGCATGTTGGCTGGTTGACCTGGCAGACAATGGAGGAGTGTTGGAGAGTTACAGCACCTGCTGTGGCTGCAGAAACTGATATGGGAGAGACATATTGGATACAGCTAGGGCAGATGAAAATGTCCAGTTTTGCACTCCTCCTAGTGGTCCTTTCTCCTCTGCTGCTGCTGAAATCCATAGGCTCCCACAAGTCATATGATGTGCAAACACACACAAACCACTATATGCCATATCTGGGGAGCAATGAGACAGAAGCAGGAAAAGGTATTCCAAAATGGCCACTTGCCAATCCTAGCTCTGACTTCACTTGTCAACTAAAATTCTGTAAGGTGGGGACGACTACAAACCAGGCTAACTCATTTCACAGAAACTGCAAAGAATGGGGAGTTCACTGCAAATCCCTTCCATTTAATGTTTATGTATTACATGATTTAGAATCATAGAGTTGGAAGAGACCACAAGGGCCATCGAGTCCAACCCCCTGCCAAGCAGGAAACACCATCAGAGCACTCCTGACATATGGTTGTCAAGCCTCTGCTTAAAGATTTCCAAAGAAGGAGACTCCACCACACTCCTTGGCAGCAAATTCTACTGTCAAACAGCTCTTACTGTCAGGAAGTTCTTCCTAATGTTTAGGTGGAATCTTCTTTCTTGTAGTTTGGATCCATTGCTCCATGTCCGCTTCTCTGGAGCAGCAGAAAACAACCTTTCTCCCTCCTCTATGTGACATCCTTTTATATATTTGAACATGGCTATCATATCACCCCTTAACCTCCTCTTCTCCAGGCTAAACATGCCCAGCTCCCTTAGCCATTCCTCATAAGGCATCGTTTCCAGGCCTTTGACCATTTTGGTTGCCCTCCTCTGGACACGTTCCAGTTTGTCAGTGTCCTTCTTGAACTGTGGTGCCCAGAACTGGACACAGTACTCCAGGTGAGGTCTGACCAGAGCAGAATACAGAGGCACTATTACTTCCCTTGATGCTATACTCCAATTGATGCAGCCCAGAATTGCATTGGCTTTTTTAGCTGCCGCGTCACACTGTTGGCTCATGTCAAGTTTGTGGTCAACCAAGACTCCTAGATCCTTTTCACATGTACTGCTCTCAAGCCAGGTGTCACCCATCTTGTATTTGTGCCTCTCATTTTTTTGCCCAAGTGCAATACTTTACATTTCTCCCTGTTAAAATTCATCTTGTTTGTTTTGGCCCAGTTCTCTAATCTGTCAAGGTCGTTTTGAAGTGTGATCCTGTCCTCTGGGGTGTTAGCCACCCCACCCAGTTTGGTGTCATCTGCAAATTTGATCAGGATGCCCTTGAGTCCATCATCCAAGTCGTTGATAAAGATGTTGAATAAGACCGGGCCCAAGACAAAACCCTGTGGCACCCCACTAGTCACTCTTCTCCAGGATGAAGAGGAACCATTTGGGTTCGGTCAGTCAGCCAGTTACAAATCCACTGAGTGGTAGCATAGTCAAGACCGCATTTTACCAGCTTCTTTACAAGAATATCATGGGGCACCTTGTCAAATGCCTTGCTGAAATCAAGGTAGGCTACATCCACTGCATTCCCTTCATCTACCAGGCTTGCAATTCTGTCAAAAAACAAGATCAGGTTAGTCTGACATGACTTATTTTTCAGAAATCCATGCTGACTATTGGTGATCACAGCATTCCTTTCTAGGTGCTCACAGACTGTTTGCTTAATGATCTGCTCCAGAATCTTCCCTGGTATTGATGTCAGACTGACTGGGCGGTAATTATTTGGGTCCTTTCTTTTCCCCTTTTTGAAAATAGGGGCAACATTTGCCCTCCTCCAGTCTGCCGGGACTTCGCCTGTTCTCCAGGAATTCTCAAAGATGACTGCCAGTGGTTCTGAGATCACATCTGCCAGTTCTTTTAATACTCTTGGATGCAGTTCATCTGGCCCTGGAGACTTGAATACATCTAGACTAGCCAAGTATTCTTGTACTATCTCCTTAGTTATTCTGGGCTGTGTTTCCTCTGCTGAATCATTTGCTCCAAATTCTTCAGGTTGGGCATTGTTTTCTTTATCGGAGAAGATTGAAGCAAAGAAGGCATTGAGGAGTTCAGCCCTTTCTGTGTCCCCTGTTTGCATTTCACCATCTTCTCCTCTGAGTGACCCCACTGTTTCTTTGTTCTTCCTTTTGCTACAAACATACCCATAAAAGCCTTTTTTGTTGCTTTTAACCTCTCTAGGAAGCCTGAGTTCATTCTGTGCTTTAGCTTTTCTGACTTTGTGTCTACATGTGCCGGCTATTTGTTTGAATTCCTCTTTGGTGGTTTCCCCCCTTTTCCATTTTTTGTACACATCCTTTTTTAATCTTAACTCAGTTAAAAGTTCTTTAGATAGCCACCCTGGCTTCTTTAGGCACCTTCCATGTTTCCGTCTCATTGGTATTGCCTGAAGTTGTGCTTTTACTATCTCCCTCTTAACAAACTCCCAGCCATCATGAACTCCCTTTCCTTTTAGTATTACTGTCCATGGGATCTCACCCAGCACTTCCCTAAGTTTTATGAAGTCGGCTTTCTTAAAGTCAAGAAATTGAGTCCTAGTATGCTTGGCTGCTCCTTTCCGCTGTATAGTAAACTTCAGAAGAGCATGATGATCCTTCCACTTCTACCCCACTAACCAGGTCATCAACATTGGTTAGGACCAGATCTAAAATGGCTGTTCCTCTTGTTGCTTCTCCCACTTTCTGGACAATGAAGTTGTCTGCAAGGCCAGTGAGGAATCTGTTTGACCTTATGCTCTTGGCTGAGTTTGACATCCAACAAATATCCGGGTAATTGAAGTCCCCCATTACTACTATCTCCCTTCCTTTTGCATGCTTGGCCATCTGTTCCAGGAAGGCATCATCTATGTCCTCCGTTTGGCTTGGGGATCTATAGTAAACTCCCACAATTTAATTGCACTGACCTACATATAACCTGCCCTGGGACCTCATGATGAAGTGTGGGCTGTAGACCTATAGACCTGCCAACAGGCCAATTGCTGAACACACTTTTTCTTTTTCTTCTTTATGATAAGGAGGAAAATTTCCCATCTTGTCTTTGGGCATAGCAGCCATTCTCCAAGAATTCTTTGAGATTATGGCTGGTGGCTCTAAAATAACATCCTCAAACTCCTGCAACCCCACAGAATGTAATTCATCTAGGCCCTGGAGACAAACCCATTCAAAGTAGATAAGTGTTCTCTAATCATTTCCTTTCCTTTCCTGGGCTGCAAGTCCTTTCTTACATCATTTGTTCTATTCCCCTCAGGTTAACCCAATGCCCCTTGCTGAAGAAGACCAGGGAATAATAAATTGGGCAGTTCCGCCTTCTCTTCATCTCCTGCTAACACATCTCAAGTAACCAGATCAGTCCCTTCCTTGTTCTACTCCTTGCTCCAAACGTAGCCAAAAATGTGCCTCTTGTTTTTAATATCTTTTGCAAGCCTCAGCTCAGTTTTAGCCTTCCCAACACAGGTCTATCACTTTCACAGAATCATAGAATTGTAAAGTTGGAAGAGGCCACAAGGTTCATCTAGTCCAATCCCCTGCAATGGCAGAAATAAACGTGGAGCTCAAACCCACAACCCTGGGATTAAGAATCTCATGCTCGTCTGATTGAGCTATCCCAGCAGTTGTAAACATTTCCTGGGTTTCAGCTGGTTAGTCATTCTGGCAGGCGGAAAAAACTAACAGGCTAAATAAATGAAACAAAAAGTGTATCCTATTTGTGATTAACAAAGATTATAAACGGATAAGAATGCTCTGGTTGTTAAGAATCTTCATTTTACATTATTTTTAAACTCTATCCTTTTGTGAACTGCTGGCTCCAAAAGTGAAACTAAATTCCTTAGCGTTGGAAATGAATGCACTTTTTTCTTAAGGAGACAGACTTACTCAAGGCAGAGACTGTTAAGGTAGAGACTAACAATATGGCAAAGATACTGTTGAGCACTCCACTGACTGTTGGTATCATGTGGCAATTATTGGATGAGCAATTGAAAGAGCTCAGAGCTAAGTTATATAAAATGGTAAACAAAAATAGATCAGAGAAATAACACACAGGACCTTTTTTGGGGGTAGGGAATACTGATAAAGATCTGCCTGAACATGAGAGTGCAATGGTAGAGCGGAGGCAGCAGATGATGAAATGGAGAGGACAGGTGCCTGGAGGTGTGAAACAGACAAATGATGGAATTGTAATGCTGGAGGAATAGAATAAAACCATTGACAGAAACATTAAGAGAAACATATTGAGATGGCAGAGAGCGAGCTGAGAGAGAAAGGATCCTGTGTACAAGTTGGAGTGAATTCAGAGGAAAAGCCACCAAGCCTCTGATGATTCTTCTGGAAGACTATTCTTGACATTTAGCAATAATAACAATTGAAGAGCCCCCTTTGGACTTTTTGTGTGGAAAGGAAAATGAATGAACTTGAGTTGTCTGGGGTAGAAGATTGGGAAAACACCGCCTCGCAGATTGAGGAACAGCTGGATACCATCCTGGAGTGAACACTTTGAATATTTTGAATAATTTTTATATATGGTACATAATTGACAGACAGAGAATCAGAATTCCTCTTTATTTCTTTTTCTTTTATCTCTCTTTTTTCTCATCTTTATTTCCTGTGTTTTCTTTTCTTCTTCTTCTTCGTCTATCCACTTTACTCTTGCCGATTTTAAAAATGTTTTTTTGATGTCCTCTCCTCTGGGTTAATGAGGGTATGCATGGCAAGGTGATGGATGGAAGGTGAAAGACCCTGAGTGAGAGGCAGGGAAGGGAAGATCTCCCAGAGTGGCAGGCTGGGAAGTGAATGGGAAGCTCCCAGGTGAGACCTGGGAAGGTCCACACCTTTTGGTGTGAGACAAGGGTTAAGATTTACCTCTGATAAGAGTGCTTTGTATGTTTTCCCTTCTTCCTCTTCCTCTTTTCTTTCCTTTTGTTGTTTTCTTTGTTTTTGTTTGATTAGTTTTTTTGTTTTTTGTGTATTGTAAGCTGTAATTTTTTTAAAAAAAAATGAAGTTTGCAGTTGTGCTTCCAGTTTTCCACAGCATCTCCTTTCCTCAAATGTTCATCTCATCTCCCCTCAAATGTTCTTGTCACAACATCCTACCCAACTCTTTTTTAAACTCCTCAATATCCACTTTCGAAGATATGCATCCATCTATGTTCAGTTCTTACATTGCTTGCTATCACAGATTTCAAAATGACTTCTCCCTTTCACCCAAGGTTCTTGCCTCTGCGAATTCTTCAAGCAGTTTTTTATCTGGTGCTCAGTATTAGGTCAAGAAGAGCAAGTCCCCTTGTGCTGTTTCCTACCTTCTGAGAGATGGCGTTGCCAGGCAAGGTTGGTCAGGAATATATTGAATGTCCCAATATGCTTCCAGCTGATGGCAGGATGGTTGAAATTCCCCATTGCTTCCATTGTTCTCTTCTGTGACTGTGCTGTAACCTGTGTTTAGGAAAGCATCATCCATGTCTTGTGGCTGGCTGAGCAACTTGTTGCCATCACAATATCCATTTTGTTTCGGTCTTCTGTCCTCACCAAGAAACCCAAACAGACAATTCATACACATAGTTAATATCATGTTTAGTTTACCATTATACTTATTTACATAAGGCCATAGGAGCCAACTCCTAGAGTCTGGGGGGTATTTGACCCCCCAATAAAATATTTTAGGGGGCACCTCCCCCAGTTGATGGGCATTGTCATTCAAATGGTATGCATGCGTTTGGTGTGCATTGTGATTGTGTGGGATAGGGCTTACCTGGGCCAATATTTTATTCAAGTTTGTCCCCCTTCAAAAAGCACAGTGTTTTCTTCCAGGATAAACAGGTGGCAGCCTCTATAGGACAGAATAGGGCAATTTCATGACTGTTGCTTAGAAAAAGGAAATCTAAGAGGAAATAGACTGACTAATCAGTTCCTAGAAAATGGAGATTGGCCCTCATCCACTGGAAGAAGGTGGTCACTTGGGCTCAGAGATGGTTTCTAGATGGGTTTTGTGTAAATTGGGAAGGCCTTCCCTTATGCAAAGGACCCAGGGATCTTAGATGGAACAAAATAACATTAAGAAAAGGTGAAGAGGAAATGTCACTCCTTGACAGGCCCTGCAGTTTCCCTGGGCTGAGCCTGTTGCAAACTTTGGGGCTGCATAAGATCCACTCCTTTAGGAGCCTGAAAGGCAGCTCAATCTCAGGGCAGCTGAAACTGGCTTATGACAGACTGTATTTTAATATTTAGAAATGGAGCTTTTCTCAGAAGCTAGTATGACTGATATAGAAACTCTGTCTGGAAGATGAAAGCATGTCTTCTGGAAGAAATAATAACCTGTGCAAAAACTTCTGCTACACTGACCTCAAACTTAAATGAAGTGTAATATAAAATTATTCATAAGAGCCATTAGGCACCAGACCTGCTGTGGTCTATGAACTAACATACAGTGACAATTGCAGGAGAGATTATGGGCTAGAGGGCATCTTGAAAGATCATCATAATCTAAAATTGTTTGGGGTGAAAAGAATGGAAATAACATTTAAAATAATTATAAGGTAAAATGTTTTGGTTTTGATGCAGACAAAATCAAGCACTTTTAAAGCCCATGTCTTTGACTGATTCATAGAAGCCGTTGGAACTTAAAGGTGCACAAGTTTTACTCTTGAACAATTCATACCTGACAGTAAGGTAAAAAGATAGTGCTTTTAAGGCGGGGGGGGGATTAATGGCTACAAGACACACAGAATTATTTGTGTGTTGCAAGAAAGTGAGTAGAACTGGATCTCTAGGACAGCCCTGTACCCCCAAACTTACAATACCTATGTGACTTTAAAATGCTCTTTCAAAGCCCATGGGACAGAAGCCACAAGTCCTTTTACAGCCCCATTTCAGAAAGTCAGCTGCTCCACTCCTGTGTTTTCCCCTCCCTCCAGTTTCCCATTCATATTTCACAGCAGCCTACGAATGTCAGAAGTATTACCAAACCTATATTTAATACAGCAGCTGCCTCTGTGGAAAATTAAATGCTATAGAAAATCTAATGCGGGTGTCCTGTGAGTCACATTTGAGTAGGGTTCTTTAAGTTAAAGAGCTAGCAGAGACATCATGGGAAACAGATCTGTAATAATATATGAGTGGTCCAACTCATTTCAGCTCTCCTGTCCCCTAGACAAGATGAGCTGATGTCAATAGCTTTACTCAGTTTCAGCACCAAACTACTCCCACTCCGCTCAACCCCATCACACAGTAGGCAGGTTAGATGACCGTTGGTGGTGCAGTCACTGCTTGTAAATTCACGGCTGGGCACCTGTGGCTGAGTGCCAAGGTGTCCTCCCACAACGTACAACTGTGCTCTGGCATCTGCATGGGAATGTGGTCCAGTGGGACCATGGTTAAACACATGGGAATGTGCCTTTAGTCAAAAACATTTGCTACAGAAAATGAAGACTGAAAGAATCTGTGATCACCACAGAACTTTCTATATGCAGGGAATGTGGATTGCATAAATTATTTCAATTTCCATGTTTCAGTCCCAAGGAGCAGAGAAGAAATAAAATCCCAAATAATTCTTCCCCTGCATCTATGTAAAATGACAGCTCTGCCTTTTTCTGAAGGAGCACAATATGTGAAGCTGCCCTAGTTTTGGGAATTGTCCCATGAACAGAGCATGGTGTAAGTGAGAGGGGAACAAGTCACTTAGCAATTGGTTGTGATCAGGAAATGGTTAGAGATGGGATTCTTGCTGTATGAGAAAGCAATCCCTAGGCTAGCTACATCTTGAAACATTTTTAATGTAAAGAATGCAAATTTCTGCACACGCCTGTTTGTTCTGTTGCAAAAGTTGTTTCTAGCTGTGGCACAAAAGGAAATCCAGGGAGACAGGCTAATAGACATGGAAGGCTGTTAATGAAAAGATTAGGTCCCTGAGCTGTCAAACTTGTCTTCCTTAAGCACATGTTTATGCTTCAAGTCAAACAAACTGATGGGGGTATTTTTTGCACATATACTAACATAGGGCTACAGCCTACACCACAGTCCATGCATGTTGTGTTCGGCAGATGCAACCTTTTAGATGGCGTGTGTTTAAGCACGTGTCCACACAAAGGCATTGTGGATGTGCTGATAGGGGTTCCATGTGCTGACGATGATTTCTGAATGCTCATGCTGCAGGACAGAGGAATCTCAGCTTCACCAGAACACTGGCTCATGTGTTGTATGTTTCATTTCCAGGTCTTTCTAGGGAAGGTGGTGGAGGGGATTGTGGCAGGGCAGCTGCAGGCATTCTTGGAGGACACTGCAATCTGGGTTCTGGCCTGGCCATGGGACTAGCCAGCCTTGGTCACCCTGATGGATGACCTTTAGTGAGAGTGGGGCAAGTGCAGTGCAGCCTGCTTCTGAACCTCTCTGCAGCTTTCAATATCATTGATCATGGTATCCTCCTGGACTGGGGGCTCCATATTACAGCAGCTCTGATCCTATTGAGGTGGTTGTGTCCAGATTGCAACACTGGCAAAATGATGTTCAGTCCCTTTCTGGCAATTAGGATATAGGGTGCTTTGAAGGAAACTATTTTATTTCCAATGCTATTTAGCATCCATTTTAGCTTTTATTTATCTATCTATCATCTATCAATCACAATTAATACACAACTTGATTTTAGTAAAACCTCTATATGGTGCCATTGGGAGTGGTCATTAGGCGTTTCGGTTTGCTGTTGATACTCAGCTCTCTTTCTCCATAACATCTGAAGGGGGAGGCGGGCTGTGCGAGACCTGGGCTGATGCCTGGGCATGGTGGTGGATGGGATGAGGGAGAATAAACAGTGTGAATCCCAGCAAGACGGAGGAGTTCCCATTGGCATATTTGTGGGATGTGAAACACAAGAGCAGTCAAGTACAACATCCTTGGAGTGCACATAAAAGGGGATGTCTGGACCAGCCAGTCAGAACTTCCTGTTTCTCCTAGGCTGGGACAGACTTCCTTTGCATGTGCCTAGAGGTGAGCATGGCCTCACCTGCCCACGTAACAAAAGAGCAGGACTGGTCAGCCATCCCTCTCTCTCTGACTACATTCGTCGAAGAAGCAACATCTGCTTAGCCTAAGATGCTCTCTTGGCTAGCAGCCAAGAGAGGACAAAGGAGCTGTCTCCTTATGGGATAGTTTCCAGGTGTATATTACTTTTGTAACTTAAGTCTGCCTTCTGGGATCCATTTGTGAACAGAATGTGAGTGAGTAAACTTTTAATACTTTTATAGAAGACTGTGTCGTGTCTATCTTTTTATGAGGGACTAAAGGGGAAATTACCAACGAAATTTATTTTAGAGGCTTTAGCGAGCCTGAGCAAAAGCCTCCGCTGCACAAGTTTAAAAAGGGGAATGTTACTCTGCTAAATTGTAGAACTTGTTAACACAAGTTTGAAAGGATATAATCAAACAATATATCCTCTCCTGCATCCCTGAACATTCCCACAATATTGCCGTCATGAAGCTCTTGATCTGGAATTAGCAAGGGCTAAATTCTCCCTCCCTCAGCATCCAGATCTGGATTGGGCCCCCACCCTGGCCATTTCTGTAAAAGTAAACCATACATTCGAGAGTAAACCCCGTGATTATCATCTTGGGTAGTTGGGCCCCTGGAGCCAAAGCACATGAAGTTGGACACCATGAAGGGAGGGTGGAGACTTGCTAAGCAGAGGGCTCACTGAAAACAAGAGAGGGAAACAGACCCAGTTGAAGGTTCAGGAAATCCACTCTAGTCGGGATGTATGGTTGCTGTAGTTCTGTGGCTCCCTGTTCATGAATCAGGCCTAGAGAAAGTGCCCGTGTGCCCTGCAGCATTGAGCATGCTCAGGAAGACTCAGGTCTTAAGGATGAGGCGTATAAGGGCATCTTTGGTCTTTAGCACACTGCTGTTTCCAGTTGTGACATTAAACAACACAGACGTAAAGGTTAGTGAATAGTTGCATACATGCAGCAATTAGGTACCACTTGGTAAGTGGCAAATGGTTATTCACACCATGAATATGAAACTAATTAAACACAAATACGACTGCTGTTCAATCATCTCAGAAAAGGCAGATTTTAATAGACTCACGCCTAGTTCTAAACAGGCTAACTTCTCCCACCCTGACCCCCAATTTTGTGAAGCTGCTTGTCTCTCTTTTTGTTGCCTCCCCCCCCCCCCCATTTCCATGGCTCTCTTGCCTCTGGGTTTTTCTTCTGAAATGCTTGTGACAATGCTATGTAAGATGCTCAGAACCTACAGGCACACTCAGTAATTTGTTTTTGTATGGCTGCTTATGATGCTGATTACATAAGTAAGGTGCTGGTGCCGGGCATCATTTTGCCATGGTATGTTTACAGAAGATTAGATTGGCTAGTGGCGCTGCCCCTTCCTTTCTCTCATCTGTTCATTTTGGTTCACTTGCTTGAGGCCTTTGGAGCTACTTGCTTCCCAGGCCCCTTACGGATCTCCAATATCCCTGCTGTGTTCTGACACCTGCTGGTATTTGAAGACGGAAAGAACCAGATCTTCTGCAGGATTGAATAAACATGCTACCATTGAAATGAATGGAAACAGCTGGGTTATAATAGCAAGTAATTGACAGTGAGACGCAAGGAGCATTGGAGTAAGGTTTTCTCTCTCACACTGTAGTGTTTCTATTATTACATAATTTTTTTAAGAGGGGGGGAATTATGCTTCTTAGGATAATATGTTACACCTACAAATGTTCTTCAGCCTTCTTGGGCTGCTTAGATTCGTTCCTCACTTACGCAAAAGCTTCTCCCATTCCATAGATCCATTTGCTTAAAAGCAAAGGCAGTGGTATATTTTAGGAGGTGTCTGTGCTCCTCTTGGCTGCTGCACAGCCATATCACAAGGATTTCCCTCTGGTAGGAAACACAGAGACTTTTCTGTATTAGAGTGGAATGCAGTAGCAAATCGCTGTACAGTGGCCCATAAGAATGCCAGCTACCCTTATAAACTTTTTATAGCTGGAGAAAATAAACATGTGGTTTCAGACCTCTACCTAGTCAGTGGTAGGAGAGATTGAGCTTGCTTTCCCTGAAAATACTAGCAAGGCTAATGCACTGATGAGACCGTCAACGGACCAAGTTTGAAAATAATCAGGGACAGTTTGAAGGGTGGGTGTTGTTTTGTTTTTATATTATTCTGAGTATTACTGTATCTCCAGAATCAGAATTCCAAACCTGCTTTAGACACATGAATAAAATGACCTCTCAGTTCCTGCTGCCATTGAGAAAATAACCTCTGGTTCTGTTTGCTCATTTGTCGTCTTTCTGATAAAGCAAGGAAAAAGCCATCTTCTTTCTTGATTAGTCCTGCAAATTGGTCTGTTCAGCGAAATATTAGATACTTTCTGAATGAGAAAGAAAAAATGTTGCTTCAAAGGTGGTCTCTTCCTCCCAAGAAACTCCATATGATTTGGGTCTGTAGGGTCTGGGATTCTTGTTGACAAAAACTGAACAGTAAATTTTAGACTTCTGTCCGTCTATATTTTGAATGTTTTGCATAAAACTGAAGGTCTACAGTCACAGATTTGGATGGTGAGTACCACTCATTATTTGAGGTTCTTCTCTGAGGAAGCCCTGCGCATCTCTCTTGGTTCATCTAGAATCACAGCTTCCAAAATTCCCTATGCGAGCTGCTCCCCTCACATGCTGCTAAACACATCCTGTATCTAGCTCAGCCTTTCTCAGCCTTGGGTCCCCATAACTGTCACCATCCCTAGCTAGCAGGACCAGTGGCCAGCGACAATAGGAGTTGTAGCCCAACAGCATATGGAGACTCAAGGTTGAGAAAGGCTGTCCTAGACTCAGGCAAGGCTTTCCTTCAGCCCCACTTTCTCACAGGCCATCGACTTATTGCCTACGCCCCCTTTGCTTCACACCTCTCAGGTGGTGTTGAATGGCAGGAAGAGAAGAGAGAGCAAGAGGACATTCTTAACAACATCAGTGCCCTGCCAGGGTAGATTCCAGTGCAAGCAACTACGTCTTAACTACACAAAGCACTTGTGGATTGTTGACAGATTCTAAAAACCATTATTGGCCCAAACTGGATTGGAGTCATAGAATCACAGAATTGGATGGGAGGGTCATTAGTCCAACCCCCTGCATTGCAGTTAGATGTTTATTCATTTTATTAGATTTCCTACCCACCCCTATGGTTCAAGAGCAGATGACAACAATATAAAAACACAGTATTAAAATCACCTAAAACAATTTGCAATCAGATGTCTAGGGTGCGTCCTAAAAAACACCAAGTTGAAGAAATGTTCAGAGTCAAACAAATATACATAAATCTTACCAGAGGAAACCTGAGAGAAGCAACACTACCAGCAGCCCCTTCTACGTGTCTCATCAGAAGTTAGTCTTGTTGAATTCAATAGGATTTGCACCCAGGTAAGCAGGTATAAGATTGTGTCCTAAATTTTACAACTATATATGTGAGGCACCAAGGAAATAAAAGTCCAGTTGAGAATAGTTTATCTCCAGATTCAGATAAGGACTGAATCAGTACGAATTTGAACACTAGCCTTGCTAGGACTGCCTGTGAATTGACTAAATGCTGACTAGGAAACCTGTGTCAAAACAGATAAGTGAGACATATCTCTTGGGTTCCCTTCTAGAGCTTTAATGTTGACAATGTCTCCTTCTTTTGTACACTGTTCTTTGCAATTGTCTGTTCATAATGAAAGTGAGAAGGATCCTGTTAAACAGCTGAATGAAAGCCTTGGCTAATACGGCTCAGGATGTGGTTATTCTGTTTAGGTTCATGAAAATCTTGATCGTTCCATTATAAATGTATCAGTGATTTAAACTAAAAGTGAAAGGATCAGTTCCCACACACATACTGCTTTTCCAAAAAGCAAAAGGGGGAAATGGCATGCATTTATAAAATTGATTCAACAGGGAGCTGAATTACTTTTTGGATGTAGAGCCTGCAACATATCAGCATAAACATTACATCCGATGTTTAACTTGCATGTTCCTGTGCCAGCAGAAAATGTCTGCCTTCGGTGAGGTCTTCTGGGCTCTAATTTGAGAATTCCAAAAAGCCTGAGCATATATCTGCTTTAGAATGAGGTAACTGACCTGCCAATAAGTGATTTGCAATATGTATTCCCATGTTTTACATTTTCATCATTTCATGTTGCAATCCAATACTAATAATTTGAAATGCAGCTTCTCTGACTAACTGAGAATGAAAGCATAGACAACAGTGTGTTTCGGGCAAGGAAACTGTGTGTGTGTGACAGAATCTTAGGTGCTTCAAACACATTTCCCTTGAGACTTTTAATGCAATTTGCTAGGTAAAGCAATAACCAGGGCCTTGTTTGGACAAGTTTCCTACTGACAGGCCATTAGGATTCGGATATCATGTAATATATATCTGACCTACACCATGTGCTCAGAAGGCACCTGAAAATCTGTGTAGAAAGTGGTACATGATATCAACACACTGGGAATGTCAGGGAAGAAAATCCCAGGCTCAGTCCATGACATGCCAATTGGCACATCTTAATAAGAACATTTTTATATGCACTATTTATCACTAACGTGCACATTTTTGCAAGCTATAGCACATTTTGGTGTGTTATTTTCACTACTATTCATTTTATGTGCATTTCCTCCTAATGCAGTTGTACCTCAGTTTACGAACTATGAGGTACCACTCTATATGCATTTTAAAAAACAATGATTGGGTGACAAATAGCATAGCAAAATTCAGATAAATGTGCATTTTAAAGAATAGCTGTGTTTCTCTTCACATATTGTTTCAGAAATGGCAATTTGATAGAAATGAGATCTGAATAAAATTTCTCCCCTGTTCCTAGTCTAGAGGGACCAGTCTTACCCGCTACACACAATGCAGGCTCAAATGTTGAAAATTAAACCTGTATGGAGGGAGATCTGGGGGGTGTGTGCATGGGGGGGGGGGGTCTGCTATGCAGACTGCAGAATTGACACAGTCCCTGCCTGGAGGACTCTCGGTCTATTCTAAAACTGGGAGACTGGTAATGTGGCATCGTGCAAATAAAACAAAACACACAATGCATAAAAGATCAGTAACATGTTAGGAATATTCAGGTGAGTCTCATCCCCACTTGCTTTGCACCCTCCCACTCCCGGTTTACAAATTGCAACTATAGATGCAGAAGGCACCACATTGGCAAGCTGAACTACTGTGACCAATCCAGTGCTCACGTTATCGCTAGGGAGAGCACCAATGTATGCCCATGTGGACAGATTGCATGGAGGCTGTGGGGCAAGCCTAGGGCTGCCATGCGCCTGGATTTTCCTGGGCATTACTGGGATTTCAAAGGCAGAATTGACGTCCGGGGGAAATTCCCAAAAGGTGGCACTTTGTCATGGATCCTTGCCGTTTTTGTAAAACAACTTTGGGGTTTGTCTAGAAAAAGCTCAACAACTTTCAAGGTGTCCTGGTTAATACAATGATGCACACATTTAGAGTTCATTCATGTGAGGAAGGGCCCTGACTCAACCATAGTCTCTTCTTGTGTAGAGATATTTCCTCTGCGGACCAAATGTGCAGGCCATGCAAGGGGACGGTACAAACCTTGCCAATGTCACAGACATTTGGGGCAAAACAGGACCAGAGCTGAGTGTGCTGAGAAGCCCTGTAGCCCGCCAGGTCCCTCAGCACAGGCACATCTTAAGAAAAGGTCTGTCATGTGAACATAGCTATTTAAGTCTTGCAGACATTTGGAAAAGTTTGACCTCTCTCTTGAGATTTATGTTTTTACATGAGCCCTATTCATGCAGGAAATTATTAAAACCTTGAATTATACTGCTCAGTCAATGTCTATAGCAATTGATCTTTTTGAATCAATTTTTATTAAAAGTTTTCCACATAAAATACAATAAAAACCAAACGAATCTACTGAAAAGAAATAAGAAAAAGGGAAGAATAAGAAAGGGAAGAAAAGAAGAGAAAGTGAATACAAGGCCCCCTATCACAATTCCACACACAGAAGAGCGAGCCCTCCCAGCTCCCCCCTGGGAGCTTCCCCCAGCCTTCCTCCCTGGGTGACCCTCTCTCCCTGCCCCTCACACAGGGCCCTCCATCGTCCGTACATCACCTTCCTGTATGTATCGTCATTCATCCAAAACAGGGAACTTCAAAAGCCAAAGCATAAATATAGATAGAATTAACAGAGAGAAAACAAGAATTAAAGATCATAGAAAGATAAGAAGAGAAACAAAGAAAAGAAAAAGAAGGGCTTCTGATTCTCTGCCAATTATGTATATGACAATTATTCAAAATATTCAAGGTCCTTAGCAGCTGAGAAGAGCTTGCCCTATGGGATTACAATCCAAATTTTGAAAGTAGAGCAGACAACAGAGAAGCAAGAAGGAAAAAGAAAGAATTGAAATTCAGCATATTTAATTGTTGTTTTTTTAAAAAATCAGAATGCTTCCCTACATATGACTTGCATTGGCCATCCCAAGTCCTTTAATCTCAGAGCCTGTGTTTATCATTTATAAAAGGGGCACAGAAACCTTCTCTGTGGCTCATTTAGTCTTATCCATTCTCCATCTTGTTTGTGTGTTTTGTTTTATTTGCACAATGCCGCAGCTGATGTCTCTACAGACTTTGGCAACGACAGCACAAGCATTGTAGCCTGGGTAGTAAGTCAAGCTACCTTGGAAGCTGAAAACTGTAAAAGGAGTTCTGCCCTTAGGACAACTCTCACCTGGTGTGAGTTTTAAATTGCTTTTGGGCTAAGAAAGCAAATCCTTCAGCATCAATCAAAAAATTGTATTTCTGATTTATTCTGTTTACATAAGGGGTTAAGGAGACTGATTCAGAGTGTCTTTGTGCTCTGATGTGGGTGGAAGTTTACTCAGCCACTGAAATAGACCTGTTACCCTCTCCTGCTCCCTTCCCCAGTGTGCGTTTTCTCTGTGTTACTAAAACATATGGGCCTCATTCAAGCTGGAGACTAAACCCTTTTGCTAAAACTCTGGTTAAAAATTATGGCCTTGTATAATGAAATCTTTGTTGATGAGAACTTGAAATAGCATCTCAGGCTGAGACGTATAGGCAGAATGATGATGGAGATCAGTTAATCATTCCACTTCCCCAAATCTGAGTGAGTGAGAGTGAACCTGAATCAAACGAAAAACATCATATTCAGTGAATGAGTGCAAATATAGAAAGGCTGTGGATTTTTTTTTAATGAAAAGAAAAGAAAACAGTGAAGTGATAGAGCAATAGATCTTGTTTCACAGCAGGCTTGCTCTTTACTTTCTCCCAAAAGGATTTCATTGCAGTTGCTGCAAATTATTATAAGTCTGGGGAGTCTGGACTGTAGTCCTCTGTATTTTAAAAGCAGCATATTGGTAGGATTGTATGGGGAAATATGCAGGATGTCAGGCGGGGGGAGAGGAAAAGTCACATTTTGTCAGAATCTTTTATTGAATTGTAGATATGGAAATAATGGCCCGTGTAACACTGAACTATTGTGTGCACCCCCCTCTCCATCTCGTGCAGCCATGAGGCGATCAGATTGTGATTGTCAACTAATCCAAACTAGGACAAACTGTGGTTAGCTTACACTAGGAGTTGACAACGTGGCCCCGTGAGGGCAATGGTCTGCTTGAGGCCTTGCCTTGTTGCCCCCCCCCCCCAGCCAGCACTCTTCCAGGGAGGAGCCATCAACCTCTCTTGTCTCTCTGCTCATGTGATGGGCACCCTTACAGTTCCTGTCTTTGCTGCCTGTCTGTTGCCCAAATCCAGTACGAGAACTTCTCCTTGCTTCCAAAGCACCCCATGGTCTTGCACCCTCCCCACTAGCACCTTCCCTTTTGCATCCCTGCCTGGGAAGTTTGTTCCTTGTCTCCACCACCTTCTGCCTTTCACCTTTCCTATCCCTTATGTTTGGAATCGCCTTCCGGAACACCTGTGTGATGTCACATTCAAATCTCTCACATTTCCCAGGAAGCCTTTGGCCGCCCCGCCCCCTTGCTCTACTGCAGCCAAGCTTGCAGCCGAAATAGTCATACTTTCTTTCCCTGCTTATCTCTCCCTCCTGTTTCCTACACTTTGCATGTACTTTCCCCCTCTGTGAATTTTGGATAGCAAGCTCCTGAGGGCAGAGTGCTGCTATTATATTATATTATATTATATTATATTATATTATATTATATTATATTATATTATATTATATTATTATTATTATTATTATATTTATTATAAAGCACCGTGCATATTGATACTGCTTGTATAAATGATGGTTGAATTGATGTGGTATTTTGAGTGGCCAAACCACAGTTATGACCAAATTCTCTCTCCAGAGGCTGCAATTAGCAAATGGAATTAGCACAGGTGGAAAATGAAATACAGCATGCCATACTAAATGATGGTTTATGTGCACATTTGACAGCTCAAAACATTGCTTGGGTTCTGATTCTTGAACTATGGTTAGTGGAAATGATGGTTTGGCTTAATTTGTCTTGGAGTAAGCATATTTTCCTCAGGTCTGTTCAGACATTTGGGTTTGCTGTAAGCAACCCAGTCATCCTGTAGTATGCAGTATGGCAGATTCAAGAAGCTGATTTTCACTTGATAAGTTGAAGCAGCTCAATTGATGTTCATCATGCCAACTATGGAATATGCCCTTGGTTATCTTTACTTCCTGACAGTGGGAATAGCATAAATTATAAAAAGGAGATGAATTGTTTGGGGGGTGTTGCTCTTACCTAGCACAGGAACAGCTGGCAGTGCTTAATGGAAGCTGACAGCTAAATACCCTGCCACAGCAGTACAGTGTCGAACAATGCATACGAAAATAAACAGGCCAAAGGAAAGCTATTTCTGCAGAGGCCACTGGCATGCTTTCTCAACCCTGGGCTGGTTATTTGAGAAGGTAATTGCTGCCAAAGAATCTTTTGTTTTCTTTTTTAATATACCTTACGAGATTTACCTCAAGGCGAAATGGAGTGCTTTTATGGATATGCTTAACTTCAAAACAGGCAAAAATCAATACCAGAAAGCGAAGAGCTGTCTTACGCAGCTTAGCCGATACCTCGTGTTTGTATATCTCCAAAACCTCAGTTTCAGTTGACTGGCAGGGCTGAGAAGAGCAAGGAGGCTGGGTTTTTCAGAGGGCATTTTGGAGATAGGCATTCATATCACACGGACTTGCAACTGAGTTGGAGCCAAGTCTGGCTTGGCTACTCATTTATTCAATTTATGCTGTGCCTTTCGGGCTCAAAGGGGCCCACAGTGTGGCTTATAACGTAATTCCTTATGTATTAAGCATGCAAGGCTTACTTGGGACCATGTCCCAGTGTAATCAGTGGGACTTAAGTCCATATGAATATATATACAGTGGTACCTCGGTTTAAGAATAGCCCTGTTTATGAACGATTTGGTTTACGAACTCTGCAAAACTGGAAATAGTGTCCTGGTTTGCGAACTTTACCTTGGTCTAAGAACAGAATCCGAATGGTGGAAGGACACCTGCGGAAGGAGGCCTCATTAGAGAAAGCGCACCTCGGTTTAAGAACGGATTTGGTTTAAGAACAGAGTTCCGGAACTGATTAAGTTCGTAAACCAAGGTACCACTGTACAGGATTAGATGGAGTGGGAACCTAAAATCTTCAGTAAAAAAACACATTAGTCAAGTAACAGAGTAATATCACAAGAAAGCAACAGAGCTTGATGGAATCATAGCTCTTGCCATTTAAAAAGAAAAGGGGGAAAGTCCTCAAGAGAATTCATCAGCATTTTAGTGTGATTTT
Source organism: Podarcis melisellensis (assembly GCF_964234715.1). NCBI lineage: Eukaryota > Metazoa > Chordata > Lepidosauria > Squamata > Lacertidae > Podarcis > Podarcis melisellensis. The sequence continues at coordinate 118,392,385 of NC_138530.1, read as the reverse complement.
TTCCTAATATTTCAGGGGGTTGGACCACATGACTCTCAGGGTCCCTTCCAGCGCTATGATTCTATGATTCTACCTTTGCCAAGTAATTTCCCCTAATATTAAGCATTTTTGTATTTTGCTATTTTCACTAGTATATACAGTGGTACCTCAGGTTACATATGCTTCAGGTTACATACACTTCAGGTTACATACTCCACTCACCCAGAAATAGTGCTTCAGGTTAAGAACTTTGCTTCAGGATGAGAGCAGAAATCGTCCTCTGGTCGCGGCAGCAGCAGGAGGCCCCATTAGCTAAAGTGGTGCTTCAGGTTAAGAACAGTTTCAGGTTAAGAACAGACCTCCAGAACGAATTAAGTACTTAACCCGAGGTACCACTGTACCTTTTAATAATGCCACGACTGGACCTAATGGTCAGGGGTCCCTTTACCTTTACCTTTACCCTAGTATATGCATTTTTGTCCACATTACGTGACTGGAGAACTGTGTTGCAAAACTCAAAGGATTGCAAATTTTGAATGCTGGCTCTGTTTCAGGACCCATTTGAAGGTAGGGTCACCTTTAAATCTCAACTGAATTGATATCTCCCCATTTTTGTTTTGTTTTTATAGAAAAATTAAAAGGTACAGTTACTTTGCGAATTAGTCTGCTAAAATGAAGGAGGCTGCAGGTGCAGGAGAGGTGGGGAAGAAAATAGGCCTGGGTCTCTTTGTGGAGGGGAAGTACTCTTGAGTCCCTGGTCTGAACTCTACCTCTGGGTCCAATGGTCCTCCATACCAAAATGTACTTGCAGGGGCAGCCCATCCCATTTCCCCACCTGAGGAGAAATGGGAATGTGCCACTCCACACAAACCCCCCCCCCACACTTCTGCCACCGCTGGAATGCCCCTGAGCCATGGCATTCTGCAAGGCGTTGCCACACCTCTTGTCATCTCCAGGGCAGCAGGGGCAGCAGGGGGGCAGGTGGAGCACTGCCTCTTGTGCTTCTGCCACCTGAAGCAGGTGCTCCACCCACCTCCCTGGTGGGCTGGCTCTGTGTGCTTGCCCGGGAGAAGCCTGGGCTATAACACTTCTCCTTGGCCTTTAGTTTTCTATGTGGATAGGGTTTTTTTAATGCAAAGGAATATTCAGGCATGTTGCTCCTTCTTTGTAGTTGTAGTTGTTTTTCATTCCAGCAATAGCACCAGCATTTTGTGATCTGACTTCCCTGAGATTATCTTCTTATGTTGAAAAAGGATGATATTCTCCTTTTCACTCCTGCATAGTTGCACGCCCCCTTTGGCCTTAGTGACGTATTATTTGGTTGGGCACATCAGTGGGCACGCAAATGCCATTTTCAGCTACCCAAGTTGAGTATGCAACAGCTACTTGCTCTTTTGAAGCCAAGCCTTGCATTCTGGCAAGGACTAAGTACTGGAGCTGAGGCCCACCAAGGAGGTAGCTGGGAAGAGGGCAGAAATGACTGGTGGTGGCTGCAGAGACATTTTGAACTGTACTTCATAGGAAAATTGTCTCACTTAGCTATCAAGTCAATGTTTTACCATATTCAGAATTCCCATGGGTCTTGAGTGGACTAGACAGTGAATGTGGGCACACTGCTGGATTGATGGCACATATTGTCCGCCATGCAGTTGCATACCCTCCAACATTTCTCTGATGAAAACAGGGACATCCCATTTCATAATGATAATTTTACTGTTAATTAATTAAAAAATTAATTTGAGGTTATCTCATAGGTATCTACAGATTTTTAAAAATTGAAGAAAATCTGAGTCGTGAGAGAACGGTCGAGTATTAAAATCAGGTGATTTGGCGTGGAATGACCCTGCTTTTACCCCCCACATCTTACTGGGTTGCCTCTGCCACTCTTGAGCACCTTCCAACATATATATATATATATAAAGAATAAAACATTAATCATCTTAAAACTTCCCTATACGTCCCTATACAGGATTGCCTTCAGACGGCTCAGGGGTCGGATAACTCCATACCCTCCAACATTTCTCCAATGAAAATAGGGACATCCTACAGAAAAGCAGGACATTCTGGGATCAAATCAGAAACTGGGACGACTTCTTTAAATCAGGGGTGTCCCTGGAAACTAGGGACAGTTGGAGGGTCTGCAGTTGTGGGAAGGAGGTTTTCAGGCCTGTGGAATGTTTTGCAAGTCAGAGTCATCCTAGGGAAACTCGTTCTCCTCAAAATTGCAGCCTTGTGAGAAATACTTGCAGCACTCCAGAGGGTGTTGTGTCTCTCATATAGGGCTAACCATCATAGTCATTATCCAAAATCTACCAGGTGGTTGTAGTCCTGATCCAGGATGAGTCCACAGTGGAGTCTGGACAATGGCAGGGGCTTCAAAATAACGACATCGTTCCCTTGCACTTAAACACAGACATAAATGTGTAAATCAGTTTTAAAACACTGAAGATAAACCCAAACCAGTATTGTAAGTATTGGTTTGCATAATAAATTGAGACTGAAATTTCACTTTTGGGTCCCAAGGAACTATTCCTTGGCCTACATGATTTTATTGTGAGCCATGCCATCATCTTGCCTCACAAGAATTACAGTGCCAGGGGGATGGAGACTCAGGGATTTGCCATTAACCAACCACAGTTTAAAAAATAGTTCTGCCAGTGGCAAAGAATGTGTTTCATTCTTGAGTGAAATTGGCCTTTGAAGAGTGATGACACGCAATAAATATGGGTGTCATCCGCTCAACAGGTGCATTGCCTCAACCGGCTGGCTGTGTTTCACAAGGACCATTATCGAGGGTGGAGCTCAGCTTCTTGTTTCCAAGAGCTCCCTGAGCACATGTTTTGTATATAAGTATGCATCCACACACCAGACCTTTCTTTGGGAAATTCTTTTTGTTCTATTATATTGCCTCATAAAAGAAGTTGTCAGCATACGGCCACCTACTTACTGACCAAGCAGACAAAGCAGAGGACAAGGGTGCCAATGTTATATTTGAATGTCATTGCAATCGTTGTTTGAGGAAGTGCAACTATTTTTTTAAAGGGGTGACTTCCATTATATTTCAGATGGAAGGAAGCAAGTGTTTGTTAAACTTAGTCTGGATTGAAACGAAAAAACAAAGCAAAAATGGCAGGGTCTTTCCGCTTCCACTGTAACACTATAGGAGTTTGTACTCTCTCTTGAGTAGTCTGGTTATTCTCCATGGGGATCTCCATCTATCTGGCTGGCAGGTCGCATTACTGGCCCTTTGCTTGTGTAACTGATCTGCTCGCGGGCTTCTACAGTAGAAGGGCTGTTGATAAATTACTGCACATGGCAGTGAGCGTTAAGTTGCAGTGTCATTGCTTTTCATCTTGGGAGTTTCCTCAGGAACTTTCCATGATGAGATGGACAGCTAAAGAGCTTTGGGCAAGATGCAAGAGACATAACTCATTCCAACCAATAAAGACAGAGAGAAAAAATGGGTAAAAACAAGTTCAAGATCAAATACACTGGTCGGATAAATGTGTCTGCAATTATGCTCTTTGTGAAATTCATCTTACTATAAAGATGCCGGAAAGCAGAACAGCTGACTGATATCAAAGTTTCAAGCAGTGACATGAGAACCCAATGGCTCTTGTGTCCTTGTGGTGAGAGCCTGACATTATCCCATACCAGCACCTTGGCGGCAGAAGACCAGGTGTTATCTTTTTGTTTGAGCAGTGCTGTATAGAGGAGAGGTACTCTAAACCTCACCCATGTCTGAAAGAATCAGTCGCGTTGCAAATCACAGTCTGATCTCTCCAAACCCACTCATACAATATAAGAAGCAGGACCTGCAGTTCTATACAACGTCAGAGAAGCTTGTCTCCCTCTCTCGCAATGCTGGAGCCCAGGGTCATCCAGCGAGGCTGAACACTGGAAGACACAGGACAAACCAAAGGAAGAACTTTGTCACACAGGCAACAATCAGACCAAGGCAGGTAGGGTCAAGCATAGGTCAGTTTCCAGTGATCCAAGATCAAATGCTGCAGAAGGTAAATAGGGATGAAGCAAACAAAGGACAAACTAGGCAGCACCTAGGAGAGCTCCATGTAGAACCTAGGCTAGACAGCAAGACTAACTACGGCTTCCAACCACCTGCTCACTCCGACTGAGCCTTAACTAGGCTGGCGGCTTCTTTGAATCACTAGCCTGTGCTGCTGAAGGAGCCTAGCCTGTTTTAGGAGCCATGAACTCCAACGGTGCAGAGAAGGATCTATTGTAGCCATTGAGCTGGAGTCCTCTGAATCTGAGGAGGGGCATGTGTCTTCTTCGTGCCAGAGAAGTACTGACATTGTAAGCTTCTCTAGTGCAGAGATGACACAGGCTGTATTGGAGGGCACCCCCCCCCCAGCTGTCCCCATGGCCTCTTTCCCTGAGGATGAGGAGTCTGCGTTGTGCCACAAGGACATACACTGCCTTCTAAATTCCAACACATAATCTACTCAGACAACCAAAGCTGGCTCAGTCCCAAAGTCACACCAGAAGCCACAATGAAATGGATGTAGATGATGATGATGATTTTATTTGTACACCGTCCATCTGACTGGGTTTCCCCAGCCACTCTGGATGGCTTCCAACAAATATAAAAAACATAATAAAACATTTAAAAACTTCCCCATACAGGGCTGCCTTCAGATATCTTCTAAAAATTGTATAGTTATTAGATATTTCAGTAGGTTCCACTACTGAAAAAGCCCTCTGCCTTGCACCCTGTAGCTTCACTTCTCACAGTTGAGGAAACCACCAGAAGGTGGACCTCAGAGCTGGACCATTTAGAGAGCCATTTAGGGCTTTAAAAGTCAGCAGCAACACTTGGAATTGTGCTGGAAGCCAATGTAGATCCTTTAGGATCAGTGTTATATGGTCCCAGTGGCCTCTCCCTGTCACCAATCTAGCTGTCATATTCTGGATTAGTTGTAGTTTCCGAGTCACTTTCAAAGGTAACCCCGCATTGCGGTAGTCCAAGTGGGAGATAACCAGAGCATGGACCACTTTGGCAAGACAGGGAGCAGGCAGGGAGGGTCTCAAATGGAGCTGGTAGACAGCCGCCCTGGGCAAAGAATTGACCTGCACCTCCATGGACAGCAGGGAGTCCAAAATGACCCCCCAGGCTGCACACCTGGTGCTTTGGGGACACAGAGATAATGTTTCACCAACCTTTCCACACACTTCCAGGTCTTGTGACTGTTTCAATACAAACATTTTTAGAGTCTAGTCCTGCACAGATGGCTGTGTGTGCCGGGGACAGGGGGTGACGTTTGAAGCTGATATGACTGACAGGAATTTGTGGTGAACCAAAAGGTGGATATCTGCGGTGAGTTAACCCCTAGTAGGGAAAGTGCATGTATGAATGCAACCTCACACTGTCATTTGCTGCTAATGACACAGTGTAGTTTCTCGTGTGGGGCAAAGCCTGGATGGGAATGTAGTTTTATCTCCCCTTTGAGCCACGCCTGCCTCTTCATTCCTAGCCAAGAAGACAGGCCTTTTCAATCAAGACTTCTTCTGTCTTTGATTTCTTTGGCTGCGTCTCTAATGAGTGTCTAGTTTTTGAGTTCTGCCTTCTCATCCGCTGCTGCTATTTTGACAGAAGTGTTGTTCAGTCTAGGTCCCTGCTCTCCCATGTGCTTCAAAGCAATCGTAGTACAATTATACACCCACTTCCAAGACTATGGAAAATCCGCTCCCCAAGCCATGACCATATTGTTAAAATAAGGATGTCTGGCAGCAAGTTACTCACTGCTTTGTAAAACAAAACAAAACAAAACAAAACAGCACCAAGTATTGGTGGCCTTGTTAGGCCCACAGAGCAAACGATTCACAGAAGAATCCTTTGCATGCTGACTGGGAAATACCTCCTAATGTGTTCATTGAGGCTTATTTCCAGCTAGGTTGGTATAGGAGTGTAGCTTGACTACTGTAAATGTCTTCTGTGGGATACTTCCTGAGCATTCCTGGGTTAGAGCCTAGCTAAGAGTAGAGAATTGTGTAAACTGATGATTTAGAACAGGGATAGGCAACCTAAGGCCCGGGGGGCAGATGCGGCCCAATTGTCTTCTTAATCTGGCCCATGGACGGTACGGGAATCAGCGTGTTTTTACATGAGAAGAATGTGTCCTTTTATTTAAAATGCATCTCTGAGTTATTTGTGGGGCCTGCCTGGTGTTTTTATATGAGTAGAATGTGTGTTTTTATTTAAAATCCATCTCTGGGTTATTTGTGGGGCATAGGAATTTGTTCATTTTTATTTTTATTTTCAAAATATAGTCTGGCCCACCACATGGTCTGAGGGACGGTGGACCAGCCCCCTGCTGAAAAGGGTTGCTGACCCCTGATCTCGGAACATGCTCTGAAAAGGTCACCTGCAAGTTATGCTAGGGAATATCAAGAGGAATCAATTACAATTACAGGGTCACATGTGTGAACTGGTTGTTCTTAGATATCCTTAATCAAATCAGCCAGTATTTCCAGCTTCAGTGGCACTCTTGGTCAAACGAAATTGAGTATTCAAAGCTTAAAACAGAGGCATAGATCTATTTTGTGTTAGAGGAGGATTTTTCACTGGTGGCAGATGACAGAGACTGTGACTCCATGAGACAGGTGTAAAACCAAATTAATTAAGGACTTTATTTCAAAACAACAAACAGCAAAGCTTGTGGGTGTTTTTCTTGCAGGCAGGGTTCAAACTGCAGTTTTTCTCCTTTTGTAGCCATGGCCAGCTTAGCCCAGAGCTCACAAAAATTGTTCTTAAAGGTACAAACATACTTCTGTGCAGAATGATTCTCAACATTTTGGTGGGTTTTGCTGGCAAAAGCCACTTGGCAAAAGATAGGTTTCAAAATGGAGAAGTTTCTTAGAAATGCGAATGATGGAGATTTTGTAAAGAAAAATCCCTGTTGTTAAATGTAATTATGCTTGATTTTAAAAACAAACAAATGAGAAGCCACCACTAGCTGCAGGCCTCTTGACATTTGCCACATATGAGTGTCATAAAGAGCTGTCATAAGGCATTTTACCTGTTATAAAGCTAAAATGGAACTCTAAAGCCTAGATACTTAATCCACTACCATCAGCCTCTGCTGGCCTTTATTGAAATTATAATTACATTTCGACTTAAGGAGTAGACAAAGAAGAGAATCTCAGGGGACCCCAAAAGGAAACAGCAAGCCAACTTGAAATATTTATCAGTATAATGGCTGTGTGTGTTTCTTTTCAAACTGTCCCTTTGGACTAGTAGAACAATGTGACTACGCTAATTCCTCAAGGGTTTTAATACAAACAGTGAGTGCATATTACCCATTCCTAAATTGTGGCCCATGGAGAAAGTAAAGTTTTGCTGTAAATAAGATCGCAACTGTTAAGTTGAGAAATATACAGTAGGCTGTTTCTTTCAGACAGCAGCTGAATTGCAAGCACAAATGACGACTGTGAGTTATGATGCGACTTCCTCACGGGCAGCAATGAAATAGTCTCACAGATCACACACAACATTCTGTATTCTCACCTGCTGTTTCCTCGCTCTGTTTTCCTTCCACTGCTGAAATATATTAAACTGGCCACATGAACAGAGGACAAATGGCATCAATCAATTTAATTCACCTCTTCTGCTGCGTGACATGATATCATGCTGTGGAAGGCCTCTGAGGTGGGAACAATCTTTATTCCTACTCCACTAGTTTCAGAGACATGTGGCATTTTTTATCACGCTGAATACACATCAAGCTCCTGATTGCCTCAAATCAGAATAATTGCTAGTGTTTGGTTAGGTCTCAGTCAGTGAAAAGGTACATGGAAAAGAACTACCCTACTGAGTAACCGAACAGAGTGGCAGAAGCTAAGCTGGCCTAGTTTCCGTGTGCACAGTTAAAAGTGCACACTGTAGTGTAACCGAAAAGGATTCAAAAGCTGCTGCATCCTATGAATGTTATACACTCTAGGAGTTAACCAGATTTGCCTATCTGTATTTGAGCCTGGAAGGAGCTGCCAATCTGAATTACCTTTTTCAATAATTACTTATATTTTAATAATTTCTATATTCTGTTAGATATTCTATTCTATATTACGCTGTAAATTTTATTTTATTTTGAAATAGAACCTTGAGCATCTACAGAAAGGGAAGCTACGAATACAGCTCCGCCATCCCTGCTGAAGCACTGCAGTCATCATCTATACTATGCTAAGAACAAGAGGAAAGCGTCATGCAGACACAATGCACTCGTCATCTGCTGCGAAAGGGAGGACCTTGGAAATCCATCCTGCAGAACTTGGCAGGGAGACTATGGAACCCTAGGTGTCTTTCAGGGCATGTTTATTTCCCTTCTCCTTTCTTTCTTTTTGCAGATATGTAAGAAGCTATTTTGCCTTTCCAACTTGGCTTCTCACCTGCCAAGTCTTGCTGATTTAATAAGGGCTGAAGGATTGTGAACTTCTTTGCATCCTAGTTGATCTAGTTGACTGGGACTAGCTGCATGGTGCTTAAAAATATTATTGGTTTGGGAGGCGGCAATATGCTTTTCCGTATATGGTTAGTATTTGGCTACTGTACTACATGACGAAAAAGGTACCTAGATGGGAGGTAGGATAGAACTGAGAGTCTAGAAAAGGAGACTAGAAAAAGAGAGGCATCTATAAATAGGGTGAATTGGTAGTTTCCTAGTTCACACAGAAACAATTTTTAATGCCTCCGGGGACAGTTGAAAGCTACCCATAGAAGTCAGTGAATAAATCCAATATTTAATTACAGTGAGGACTAGACACATCAGCCCCCACCCCGCAAAACCCCTACTGAATGCTATTTTGAGCCCTCATTGGGGAGCTTGTATGGAAGGTCCTTGAAAATCTGGCACATGACATATAATCCAAATCTGACTTCTAGCCTGACAATATTTGGAATGCAGGAATCTCAATCTCTGCTTAAAAACCTCCAAGGAAGGAGAGTCCACCACCTCTCATGGGCGCCTGTTCCACTGTCAAACAGCTTTCGCTGTCGGAAAGTTATTCCTGATGTTTAGTCAGAATCTCGTTTCTTGTAACTTGAAGCTATCGGTTCGAGTCCTACCCTCTGGGTAGGAGAAAACAAGCTTGCTCCATCTTTCATGGGACAGTCCTTAGAAGATGACCATCACATCTCCTCTCAAGCTCTTCCTTTCCAAGCTAAACATACCCAAATACCTCAACTGTTCCTCATAAGGCTTGGTTTCCAGACCAAGACGTCACCCTCCTCTGCATACATTCCAGCTTGTCAATATCCTTCTTAAATTATGGCATCCAGGACTGGGCACAGTATTCCAGGTGTGGTCCGACCCGACCAAGGCAGAAAAGAGAAGTATAAAACGTTGGCAGCACTGAGATAAATTCAACAGTGTAAACAAGTTTTGATGGATGCAATAATGGAATACTGAATGGTATCGTTTTTTTGTAAAATATGCAGGGATTCATGATATGTAAAATGAACCACGGAAAGAGAAGAAGTGAGGCCATTGATATCTTAAGGATGTAAAATGAGTATTTTAAATTGTAAAACAGAAAACTTAATAAAATTATATACAAAAAAAGATAAAAGAGCAGTACTCTTACTTCCCTTGATGAAGACACTACTTCTTGGTTTGTACACTCAATACATTTATTTTCTTCAGTTGTTTTGCCAGGAGTACAGCATCAGTCCTGTGTTTACCTCTAAGTAGCTGCAGGAATACTTCTCACTAGTGGCTTGAAAAAAAATTACAAGAGGTGAATAGCCAGTGTTCCTTTTTTTATTATACTGTAGCAATATTACAGCAATCAACCTGGGATAAAACAAAGATATTGAAGGCCTTATCACACATCCCCAGAAACCTATCCCAAAGGGCCTCTCATTATCATCTCCTGTGTAATTCTTGTTATGATGGTGGGCTAAAGCAGGGGTAGTCAATGTGGTGCACTTCTGCCTGGCTACAACTCCCATTAGCATGGCCATGCCAGGGATAAAGGGTACCACACACCCTTCAACATTTCTCTGATGAAAATAGGGACGTCTTAAGGAAAAGCAGGACATTTCAGGATCAAATCAGAAACTGGAATACCTTCTGTAAATCTGGAACTGTCCCTGGAAAATAGGGTCACTTGGAAGCTCTGTTACCATGTTTGCAACTCCCAGGTCTAGAGAGAGGAATGATGAGAAGAATGAAGAAGGGAATCTAGCAAGGAGCAGCAGAGCTAGCCCCCTTGGGTATGAAAGCCAGTGCTCACAAGCCAGGCAAAAACCATCGAGGCTGACTGTCGCCCAGGCAAAATCTAAACCCCTTTACACAGAAGCTTTTGTAGCCCTACTTATAGGATGTGAGAGATCAAGGAGTCTCTCTGTCAGTAGTTTAAAGAGTTTTTGCTGCAAAGATAGACAAGCACAAATCCAGAGGTTCCTGGTTCTAGCCCCAGCAATTCCTGACAGTAGTTCATGTGAAATAAATTAGGAGTCTTGGTGCAATTCCTGGCATGCTTGCTAGTATTCTTGCCAAAGACACTCAGGAATGACTGGGCTGGGAGAATGAACTAATTGCAAGGTCCAAGAAGAGAGAAAGAGCCACAACTTTGCTTGATTGGAATAAAAGAGTTGTAATGGCATCATTTCTTCATTCTGGTTTTTGCAGAATTCTTGGCTAGCAAAAGAGGTGTTTCAGGAACATTGAATGGAGCTCTTAACACATTTTTCTACCATTACTTGAATGAAGCTCGAAGCTCATCATTTATTTATTTTTTATCCAGCTTAGCCAAGACGGCTTCAGAGTACTTGACTAAGAAAATGCAAAGCTGAACTGTCTTTTTTCCTCCCTCTGGGACAACCACAATTTGACATTGTGGCTTCCAAAATGACCAGTAAGTGATTTCATGTGCTGGAAATGAAGAGAGAGAAAAGTGGGAGGGTTGTGTGTGGATTTTTGTTTTTTCCCTTCCTCCTCTTTAAATGGATTTCTTATAAATGTGTAAGTATGTTTCTGTTCCAAGCCACATCAAATCATTTCTAAAATCTGAACTTTAAAAAAAAACCAAAAACCTGGAATGTGTATGATATGTGCAGCAAAGGAAACAAAAGGCCAAAGGGATGTTTTTGCTGGATGTTCAGTGGATGGAGACAAAGAGGGCGCCTTTAACACAACCTAATCCCCCTGCCCAACCCCAGGGCATGAACCAAGTCAGCTCATCATCTTGAGGAGCAAAGCTTTCTAAAAGAATCACTGCAGTGAGAAGTAAATTGAACCTCTTCACTATATAACACGAGCTCATGATTCCATAACTATGCAGTTAAGCATTCTGTATTATCTCCTGCTCTATAAATTTTAATGAGGTCCCTTGGAGCCTAGTGGCCATATTCTTGTGGTGTGATTATCCCGAGAGTGAAATGGATTCATGGCTGGTTTGCTTAAAAGCAGTGAGTAATTTAGGATAACATCATGCCATCATTACACATGGCAAAGAGAAATCTAGCCTTCTGCAAGGTAGGAAGAAAAAAATGGCTTAACATTATGTTAATTGTTGGGTAGACGTTTCTGTAACGTTTTATCATGGTTCAGCCAATTTGCCTTCAGCCTTGGTGTATGCAGGTGTACAAAGTTTGAAACCATATTATTTGCAGATTCCAATATAGTGTCTTTGGGGATTTTCTTGCTAAGATGTTTGAAATGTTGTGCATTGTACAGATGTACAGTGGGCGGTCTCCTATCCCTATTCCACTGCTGTCATGCAGAGAAACTAGTTCTTTTTCTGCTTGTGCTGAATATTAGGGGGGGGGGGTGATGTTCTTTTAAATTGTTACCAACTCTTGTAAAGTTCTGATACCTGAGTGGCTCCTGGGTTGGAGCCCAGCTGTTTTCTCACACATCTACAGGGAGAACGCAGAGCCAGAGCAGCAGATTCTCTTAAGTCTTAAGTGGGTGTAAAAAAACAGCCTTGCGCCTCTCTTTTCTTGTAAAAAACAAAAAACACCTCTGCCAAGTTGGTTGGTGGGCCTGTTAACAGGGTACACCAAACAAAGCAGAGTCATTTGGTCCTCACATTTTCTTATTTATTTCCAACGATGGTTTTCTAAGAATAGTTGGAGTTGCAGCATTATCTGAGTCTAGGGCTGATACAAATGTTCCACCCGCAGCATGCTCAGTAGTTTTGGGCTGGGAGTTGGGGGGAGGAGAAGGGGGTAAGGTGGATTTTCAGGCAAGAGGGAAAACTTTAGGGTGTAGGAATACATCATAATCAATGTGGCTTTTATTCTTCCTTTTAAAATCTTAAAGAAGGGAAGCTGCTGAACCCAGCTGCCACTCATGTTAAAAACCTCTTTGGAAATGCTGCCAGGTGTATCATGACACAGCTGTGTTGTTCCTGCAGTGGTCTGTGATCACCAGAACCCAGACTAGGATCCTGAGCCCTGTGCTTTGGTTCGATGCAAGATATCAAATCACATAGTATTGCAAGGGTTTGGGCTACTGGCCTTGGCTCTTAAGCTCTGGGTTACGATTCGCAGCTTGGGGGTTTAGACGGCAATCACGTTGAGCGTGGGAGTGGTCCAGGTCTTCAGAAATACCGTATTTTTCCATGTATAAGTCAACCCCTACTGTTTTGAACCCCAAATTAAGAAATCAATATTTTAAAACCATCACACAGAACAACTTTGATATTTTATTAAATATTCAAAGCACCATCCCTGGCATAGCACACACACCCCGCCAGGGCCTGGGGCAGTGGGGTTGTGTGTGCCCATGGGCCTCTTTCCTGTCTTGGGCTGGCAGCAGCTCAGGCTGTCCACTCTTCTGCTCTTCGAGATGTGTCTTCAAGCCCATGACTGAGGGGCAGATTTAACTAGATAGTCGATGCAAGGACTTTGGCTAGTGCAATGCAGCGCCCCCCCCCCCGCCATCTTCTCCTTCCTAGCTCGGGGTGGTGGTGGTCAGGAGAACCTGGGTGGCAGAGAGGGGAGATTGTTCCATTTGGCAAGCTATGGTAACATCTGGGGACACGGGTGGCACTGTGGGTTAAACCACTGAGCCCCTTCGGCTTGCTGATCAGAAGGTCGGCGGTTCGAATCCCCGCCACGGGGTGAGCTCCCGTTGCTCGGTCCCTGCTCCTGCCCACCTAGCAGCTCGAAAGCACGTCAAAGTGCAAGTAGATAAATAGGTACCGTTCCAGCGGGAAGGTAAACGGCGTTTCCGTGCGCTGCTCTGCTTCACCAGAAGTGGCTTAGTCATGCTGGTCACATGACCCGGAAGCTGTATGTGGGTTCCCTCGGCCAATAAAGCAAGATGAGCACTGCAACCCCAGAGTCGGTCACAACTGGACCTGAGGTTCAGGGGTCCCTTTACCTTTACCTTATGGTAACATCTACAGTAGAGTACATGCTTCATGCAGGGTTGCCTTTGAAAAGTGCTTAGAAATAATAATAGTAATAGCAATAATTTATTAAATTTATATAGTACCCTTCAGCTGTAGATCTCAGGGCAGTTCACAACATAAAAATACAAGATAAAACAACACAAAATGCACAATAAAAACAAGACCAAAAGAAAGCCAGTAACCCTCCTCCCCCCTCCCCAAAACTGGCTCAAAATGCTGCAGGTGCACTTGTATAAAGGATGTATCTCAAATTCTTTTTAAGCGTCTTTGGTAACCAGTTTGTTTCCTGGAGAAATTCCAGATGCTGGTGCTAACTTTTAAATGCATTGTATAGTTTGGGGCCCAACTGTCCTTCTAGGGCTGTGCAACCCTCCACCCACCTTTGCTAGACTTGGGGTGGGGGGATTCCATGGGACCGGCCATCTTATTTTCTGCACCGTGTCCCGGTAACACTGCTACGTCATCACGCACTAATGTGCCAAGAGCTTTAGCCACCCCATTTGCCAAGCATGCAGCTGCTCTACTGGGGGGGGGGGGGTTAGGTGCCAGGCACATTCCCCAGCATCTCCGGGGGAGGGGCTGGGAGACCCTGCCTGAAACCCTGGGGAGCTCCTCCCAGTCAGTGTGGATGTTACTGCGCTAGATGGACCAGTGGACTGACTCAGTAGAAACCCACCCTTTCACACACACACACACCATCCTTCCATCCCGTGTGCCCTGGTCAATATTTGAGGCTGCGTTTCTTTGCCTGCAGAGGCATGAGAGACAAACCTCTCCTCTTCCCCAGGGGAGGTGTTGTGAGTGGGAATTGCTTCCTGCGCTCACAGGGGGCGGGTGGCCGGGTCCCTGCGGCACTGGAGTCCTGTGCCCGCATCACACACCCTAGCCACCAATTCGGCTGGCTTGGGGGGGGTGGTTTAGCTGTTTAAAAACAGCTGTGGGCACACGAGCACTGCCTTGTTGGTCCTGCTTCCTTGGATCACCCGCCCCCCTCCCTCTAGGTTTTGCTTCTGCACCTGACCTTGCTCTGGACCCTGGTTGGTCGCCTTGGGTGTCCAAGGGGCCTGGGAGGAATTTTTTCCACTTGGCAGATTGGCACCAGCCACTTGGTTTTTCACCTACATCGTAGCAAATTGTAACAACTTTGTAAGGTTTGGCGGCTAGGCACTGGAAATGTGTTGTGTGTTGGAGGGGAGGTTGTGGCCAGCACCTACCCTTCCCCTTGAAGGGCATTCCATTAAAGGAACCTGGCGGTCGGTCGTGGTTCCTGTCCAACGCCCAGGAGGTGGCTAGGGCTGTGGCACGACCCTCCCATGACTCTCGGGGAAAGCTTCCAGTTAATCATCAACAAGCTCCTCCTACAGGTTGTTAACCCTTGTGTGACTCCCTGCAGAGCAGGCAGGAGTCAAGTATAGACTGTTGATGCCAATGCCTAAGCCAATACCACTCACATTCTGTAACCAATAAAGTTGTGGCCTTTTTTAGCCCATTAACCTAAAATGCTTGTGTCCATGTGTCTTATTTCATCACAAAGCGGGAGCCTCACAACTCCTTTTCCGTTGTGATGCCGCAGTGTATAGAATATCCTCCTCAAGGAGGCCTTCCTGACCCACCCATTGCTTGCCTTCTGTTTAGCAGATGACCTGGCATTAAACACACAAACACAACCATTAAGAGATACCAAGGCTTTCAGAAGTGGCTTGGTTTTGCTTTCTTAATGCTGCTAGCTGTGCTTTTATATATTTTATCTGAGTTTCATTTTAATACGTAACTTCAGATGTTTTTAGTATACTTTTTAAGCTGCCTTTGGTGGCTTCTGCAAGTGGACTTTGGGGTTAGTAAATGCAGTAAAGAAATAGCATCTGTTGCAGCCTCTGATTTATCTGTCTATGGGCCAGGCCCACTGCATAGAATATGTTTCATAAGAAGTTGAGAAAAAGTGGAAGTGGGACTCGCCCTTTACCCAGTCCAGACTGCCATAAAGAAAATGCTTTCTGTGCCTGGATGGAGGGAAAGCAACAATATTTCTCCTTTCTTCATTTGGATGAAGGTTGCAGAAATTTCTACAAAACCAGAATAAGGGAGCCCAAGCTCCTTCGCGCCTGCTATTTTTTAGTCAGTGCATTGGAATGATCAATAAATTGGCCCTTGGGGACCCCGAGTTATGAGGACCTTGTTAAGAGAAGCTCGTTTTAGGTACGATGGAGCAAGTGAGTAAGTCCGGTAGCACTTGAGCCAAACCTTAAAGGAGATTCAAAAGCAAAGAGAGAGCCAAACTTGGGATTTCGGTACAAGAGTGATGTCATGATTGACTGCAGTTCAAGTAAGTAATCCAGTCATCTGTTCACAATTTTGAATTACGGCTGATGTAAAGCCTGCCTGCAAGCCAGCAATGACCGAGAGCGGGAACTGCAGGCTCTGAATCATGGCACTGGTGGTGCTGATTAGCATCTTGGCATCTGCCTCAAGGGGCAGAGCTCTCTTGAAATGGCAGCTCACAGGGCTCAGATTTATCTATTTCAGCTTGGAGAAGCACAGATGACATTTTAAAAACACTTTTGGAGAGGCTTACCATTTGGGAGACTCTCTCCCTCTCTCCCTCTTTTTAAAAACCAGTAACTTTGCCCTAGCCTGGCAGCCACAATTTTTCTGTACTCCGAATGCCCTTGAAGCAATGCTGCCTCATGATGTACAGGCCAGGGAAGAAGTGGGGAGTAAAGGTCGGGATCTGCTGCCTGAAGTGCTTGCCTCATCTTGCCCCACGGGTGAGCCAGCCTTGATAACACAGCATCCTGCGGAGGAGGGTTCTGCAGCCTGCCACTCCCCCCCCACACACACCTTGAATGCAATGGGGAAGGTGACCGCCAGATCGCAGCCCCCACCTGAAGCTCTGCTGCCAGTCGCCAGAGTTGGTGGCAAAATGTAAAGCGAAAGAAGAGAGCAAATGCTCCCCTTTCTCACTATCCCTGCCAAAATGAAATGGGAGGCATTTTGTCTCAGCTGTAGCTCAAAGTTTCCAGAAAACATCTCTTTTTTTGAGACAGAAAATCATCACAATACTTGGCCCTGAGTTCAGTGTGGACCCCAAAGAAAGTGAAAATCATGGATATATTGTATATTCCCAAACATTTCTTCACTTTGAGTATATTCAGTAGATTTTATTGTAGGCCAATGGCCATCACAATACAGTATGAGCACAAATCACACAACTACAAAACGAAAGACTTTACTTTGAGTATCATTCTGAAGCTGTGCTTCATGATTGTGTTGTGTGTGTTTTTTTATCTTTCACACAAAGAGGAAAGCATGTTAAATGAGGCTAAGTACCGGATGACGAGCACACGCCACTTAGACAAATATACTGTTTGAATACCACTTAAAATATGCTTGACCTCCACAAACCCACAATGGTAACCCATAAACCACAAAGTTGGAATCAGCTACACAGGAGAAAGGCATCTATCAAGTGGATGATGTTTTATTTATTTATTTATCTGATTATATATACCCCACTTTTCCACCTCAAAATACAGAAACAGCTTGCAATGAATAAACAATTATGTGACAATAATATTAAAGAAGTACAACTTTCATAAAAATATAAGAGCTGCAGTCCTCGCCCTTCTTATTGTACTGCTGGATGAGCATTTTAGGAATTTTGTCCTGCATTTTAAAATTGGCTTTTAATTGATTATATCTGTTTGTCTTTTATTTTGTTAAGTCACTTTGAGACATTTTGTTTTGTGTAAAATGACTAAAAATGTCGGAAATTTGTTCACTGTATCCTGACCTAGTGATGGGGTTGAACCTCAGCAGCGGGGCTGGACCCTATGGTAGCCGTGGAACCTTGTGGTTAATCCAGCACTGTGCATAGTTGAAATGCTCCCTGGATATGGAATACAATCGCCTTTGGTTTTAAAGTTGCCCTATGCTATATCCCTGCTCAAGATTAGAACTAGTTTTTGATAGGTAGCTATATACCACGTAGGCTCAGCCCCTCCTCCTTCCTGTATTGCTGCTCTAACACTTATTTTTCCAATGCAGCAGACAATTCCTTTTTTTAAAAAAATAAATTTTATTAGTTTTCATCCAGTTATACATTTTATCCCGAATACAACAAATTATGACTGTTTTGGACTTCTTTCAGCGTCTCTGACAATCATCCATGTTTATACCTTTAATACACATTCCCTTCTTTCGTATTGCCATTGTTCCTCCTTACTCCCATTATTTCTAGTAAACAATACTTATTTATTTTTTACAGTGCCTCTTGAAATCCCACTAGCGTTGTATTTACACCACATATGTTTTTCAGATAATCCACCAATTTCTCCCAGTCCTCGATGAACTTTTGGTCTTTAGTATATCTAATTTTCCCAGTTAATTTATCCAATTCCGCATAGTCTATCAATTTTGATCTCCATTCTTCTATCGTCGGTATCTCCTCTTGTTTCCACTTCTGGGCCAACAGGATTCTGGCTGCCGTTACAGCATATTGGAAAAGCTTACAGTCCTTTCTTCTTATGTCCTTTCCTACAATACCTAAAAGAAAAGCTTCAGGTTTTTTCACAAAAGTATATCTTAACATTTTTTTCATCTCATTATATATCATTTCCCAAAAGCTTTTCACTTTCTTACATTCCCACCACTGATGAAAGAACGTCCCTTCTTTATCTTTGCAATGCAGCAGACAATTCCATTGCGTTTCTTGCTGTCCCAAGAGTGAGAGCTTCCTCTGCTGCTCTGAACTGGCTTTCTTCTTTTCCTCCCTTCCTTTTCCATCCTGCCATTCACCACCAGTTCTAAAGTGGGGGTTTCTCTAATCCTGTCCAGATGAGCAGTGGATTCCAACCGGAATCTATTTTTGTTCTTGGGCTTTCAACTCTATGCTACTGTTGGGCTTGAGTTCATTCAGAGAAATCTCTTTGGCTGCTGTGCGGATTCCTATACCTCAGCAGAACAGAGGCTGCTAAGGTTTTGC
The DNA here is from genome assembly GCF_964234715.1 of Podarcis melisellensis. Taxonomy (NCBI): domain Eukaryota; kingdom Metazoa; phylum Chordata; class Lepidosauria; order Squamata; family Lacertidae; genus Podarcis; species Podarcis melisellensis. The sequence continues at coordinate 118,374,045 of NC_138530.1, read as the reverse complement.
TAGATGCTGCTTCTGTGTGAGGCTTCCAGGGCTGAGCGTTTTCAAACAACTGCACTGCTTTCTCAAACAACAGCTGATTTCTTTTATTAATGTTCAGGCCTGTTTTTGAAATCAGAAGCAAACTTTCTATCAGCCTCTATGGAACTATGATTAGCAATGAATGCTGGCTGTGCAGCAGCAGCCTTGCAAATCCAGCCAAGACATGGATGCTTTGTGCTGGATGTAGTACATGCAAAGGGGGGGGGTCTTCCTCCTGCTCCTCACACTCCAATGGTTTAAATCAGTCAGTGGGTTTGCTTTGGATTATTTTCAAGGTTGGAACTATCATGCAATCTGATTTATTATGATAGATTTAATCATCTTGCAGATGAGAAAACTGAGAGTAGAAGGGCAGTTTTCATATACAAAAAAAAAACTACCTTTTTGGTGCAGCTATTAAAAATAGCTCTGTAAGATTCACTTTCTGCTGCCTGTGAAAGACTCACTTTCTGCTGCTGATCTAGAAAACTATTTCGAAGTTTTCAGAATTTATATCTGCAGATTTTATGATGTGTCAGTTAAAAAGTAATTCCCATTTCCCTTTTATTTCACAGGATTTAAAAATTATATTTTACAGTCAAAGAGCTCTTTTAAAAGTGTGCCAATGTATTATGCACGGGGCCATTCCACACATTACAAAGGAGCAAACTTGGATTTCCCACTGAGTGAACCTCCATAACGTAGTGCAAACGCGGCTCGTCTGATGTTGGGGTTAGGCTCAAGTCTTTAAACTTGAGCCTCCTCTATTCTTTTGCAAATTGGGGGTGCAATCCAAGTGTTATGTACTAAGCTTGGATCCTAGAACAATAGGCAAGTAGGATCCTAGAATGCAACAACTGATTGGCCTGCAGGAAAAGACCAATCAGGCTCCAGGAGGGAAGCAGAATCAGCCAATCAGACGGGACTCATTGTGTAAATAATGTATATAAAAGGTTTGTATATAACATTATTTTAATGTATATAAAATAATGTATATAAAAGGTTTGGGGGAAAATTCAGTCACTGTTTTACAAGCTGCAATAAAGAGCATGAAATCACTACAGGACTCCGAGCATATTTCACCAAGGCACCCAATGAGTATGTGGTTGGGGAAGAACTCTCCGATAGAAAGAGCTGGGATGTGTGAAGAGGCCTTTTAACAAGGCTGCATAATTATGGACACATACAATAGGAAGTAACTCCCACTGAACTCAGATGAAGTTACTTTTGAATAAGGCACACTGATTTCCACCCAACATTGTAGGTGGCCCATTGCACATGCATGTGTGATGTCATGTGCATCAGGAGGAGGCCACAAGGCTGGTGAAACCCAGTGCCAGTGTGAGGAGGATCAATGAGGCTGGGCCCCTCAAGATTGGGGGGGGGGCTCAGCCCCATCCTAGCTTCATTGGGGGTTGGCACCATAGAGTTGGCACCTATGTTTTGAGTTGACATTCTGGAAGGCTTTGAACAAATTTTGGAACTCATCTTGTTGTTTTTTACTTTTTGTGTTTTAAAATCTGTATGATGAGTGTGAGAAGTACAGCCTAAATTCAGTGCTTTGATTGAATCCTTCGAAATGTTGGCTCTATACTGTTGAAGGATAGATGAAGGAAGAAACAGACTGCAGACTGCAAAGTCTTCCTTCTGATGGCTCCCTCTCCTTCACCTCTGAGGCTGAAATGGAATAAAGGAGGCTCTTTAACCACTGTTGTGGGGTCTGACTCTAAGAACCATCTTAATGATGCAGAAGCTCATCAAGGGCGGTGCAGGGGAAAATTTCCTTTCTTTGTGAAATCCTCAGATTACCCAACAATTTTTACTGAGTGGGTAACTTACTCATTCTCTCTCAGGGAGCCATGGTGACCATTTCAGTTGGGTGTTTTCTCATTGCAGCTAAGTGCCTGGAAAATGCAGTGGTCACAGAAACACACGTACTAGTGGTATGTGATTAGTGGAAATAAACTGCCACGTTGACCAAATGGGGGGACATTATGTCTCACCAGCAGCAGTTTCTGTTCCTCATGGTCTAATTAGAGAAGCAAGTCTTGGATTTCTCTTTTGGGAAGCAGATTTGTCCTGTCAGAAGCACATGTTCCAGAAAGCAAAATGAGGTCTGTTTGAAGTATATTCTAGAACAATGCAGCTTGACTGTGAGCAGTCAGTGGACTCCTTTCTTAGTGCCATAAAGGGCCATGACAATTGGGGGGGGGGGCTGACAGATAGCGGAGCTGCCTTTTTATCCCTTCCTTCCTCACTACAGTAACTTGCAAGCGACATGCCATCAACCCCAAAATATTTATATACATGTTATGGGTTATGCCGCGTTCCTCTTTTTTATTTTTCTCCTCTGTCCTGTGGCAGGTATGCTGTGGGGTTCCACAGGGTTCTGTTTCACCTCCCATGCTAATCTCCCCCTCCATTGAACTGCTGGGACAGGATATCCAGGGGTGCAGCTTGAGGTGTCATAAATATGCTGCTGGCTCTTGACTAGAGCTGCGTCTCTTCTTTGTTGAGCCCAGGTGAGACAGTAGCCATTTTAAATCTCTGCTTGAGCCGGGTAATTCTCAACAAACGGAAACTGAGTATAAGAAAGAGGCAACGGGACAGGAGAATGTTATTGATAAGGGGTTTGGACATATTGAGCAAAGGAGAGATTGATGTGTGTTCATGGGATTAGGAGGGAACAGGGTTTGGTTAGGGCATGGGAAGGAAAACTCAGGCCTGGTGGCCGAATGCAAGTCTCTCCATCTGGCCTTCAAAGAATCAAATAATTGTAGAGGCAGAAGAGACACCAAGAGTCTTCAATTCCAACCCCTTGCAATGCAGGAATCTTTTGTCCAACGTGGGGCTTGAATGCACAGCCCTGAGATTAAGAGTCTTATGCTTCACTGACTGAGCTGTTCTTCAGAAGTCACCCAGCCTCTCGCCCCCCATAGATCAGATGGCCCTTAAGGTATGTTGGGCTTAAGTTCTCTAGAGCTTGTGAATTAACACAAGAATGTTGACCCTAACCCAGTAGCCAACTGGCAAGCAGTGCAGCTCTCTCAGCAGAGGAGTCACAGGTTGCCGGTAGCTTCCTCCTGTGAGAAGCCTAGCCGCTGCACTCTGTGCTGTCTGCAGCTTATAGACCAGTTACAAGGGGAAGCGCATAAAAAGGGCGTTACAGTAATCGAGTCTTGAGATTACCAGTGCACTGGCCACTGTGGTCAGGATGTTGTGCTCCAGGAACAGTCCCGTCTGGTGTACCAGCCAGAACTGGTAAAAAGCACTTAGCCACAGAGGTCACTTGGACCTCCAGTGACAGAGATAGGTCAATGAGTCTTTAAAAAAAAAAAGACACCACAATGCAGTGCTTTGGGGGGCCATTAATGTATTTAGCTCTGAGATTCTGTCATATTCTTTTGCCTGTGCATTTGACACTTTCTGGCTATAATTATTTCAACCTACAACATGTCTCTGAAGGACTCTACTATAGCCAATGTCAAGGCACTCTGGAGCTGGCTTGAACAGCTTTGTTGCAGCCATAGTGAATGGTTGGTTGGTTGATTAAATGCATATCCCCTCCTTCCTACCAAAGTGGTTACCTAGCAATGCTGCTGTGTGAAGGTTTGAGACCTGCTTAGTAAAGACGGATATCAAGCAATATTGTTCAGAAGTGGAGGTATTCAGTTACTCTAGGATGTTTCTCCTATAATACCTGCTAAACCACAAATGCATACACTCAGCAAATCTTGCCCTGCTGTCTTAGAATAGCTTTATCATTTCCTGACTAAAACAATCAACCAAGAGCACTGACACCCAGTCAATGCTGTGTCCGTGTAGCTGAAGAGAAAAACAAAGAGGAAGGAAAGAGTTGGAGGAGAAATTGCCAGGTAAATTTTCCTCGTTTTTCTTCACAGAGGTTTTGTAAACTTGCCTCTCTCACTTTCTCTCCCCTTTTTTAATGTTAGAGTGAAAGGGTTAACAGAGAGGTCATGTTGGTTTAAAAAATTATGGTTTACCCTTACAAGCTGGGTTGCCTTAGGTCATGGTGATACAATTCCTTCCCCTTGTCCTGTGAACTGGTGGTTCACAAAAACTTTACTAACACAAGGAAGGAAGGGAGGGGCGACTGCCAAGTCCCTGAGCCACGCAGAACAGATTTACCTGTTTTTATACACTGTTTAACTAATTATTTTAAAAAGAAACAGCCAAGTTGGAACAACTGCCTTTTTCTTCAAGAAGAAACTTCCCCCCTCTTCCTCCCCCCTTAAAAAAAAACCTCTCCTCCAGTGCTTGTTTTGGCATTTGGAAAGGGTTCTCGATACCTGACACCTCTTGAAAGTGTAGTTTGGAAACAGAAATTGAGATCAGCTCCAAAAGGGCCCAGCACTGGGACTGCTTTGAAAACACCTGGGTGTCTCCTGTGCCGACAAGAACCAGACCCCCTTCTGTACAAATAATAACCCTTTTCTGCTTCCCATCCGATGACCCCCAGTCTCCTGCACTGCAATCATACAAAGAAAAATATAATAAAATGCTAGCACTGTTCCTTTCAATGCAGGTGCCTTGCAAGACCGAAGAGCATTTCAGTGGGCAAGGAAAAAAGCCCCCACACACAAAAAAAGGATTTTTAAAATGTCTTCAAGAAAGGGCTTTGCTTTGCAGAATTTACATCTGCAACTAGTTTGCTCAAGCCAAAATGAATTAAGAAGCGTCTCACAATTAGAAAGCTTCCAAGAGCAATCAGTAGTTCTTGATGGAATGGCCTAGCCCTAGGATAACACAGTCTGCATGCTATGAGTCCCTTTCTCCTTCGCGATGTGTTTTCCAAGGCCAAACTATGTGCTGGTTTTCAAGAGCATCATATAAAATAACAAACATGCAGTCTTAGGGAAACAGTTTTCAAATCGCAGTGGAACTCACTTTAATGCATGAAATGGTTTAATGCGTCACCCCCTCACTCCCTTATAGCACACTTGAGAAATGTGCAAGAAGTGTGAATGGTTAAATCAACAAAATAGTTCACACATGCAGGGCAAGAAAGAGAATGAGGAATAACAAGGCAGGAAAGTTTCCTAGCTGTAATCTGCAGTCCACTGTAGTGTTCACACTTGGTCAGAATCTGTTTTTTCCTAAAGTTAACAAAATATAGCAGAAAGAGGACCATTAATTTATACGTGCTCTTTTTAAGCTATAGCAGTCCAAAGAGTAACTCCTTAAAGTCAGCTCTCAGAGAGCTGCCTTTGAATCTACTGGAAGCCGAGGCAGCAGGTTTCTCTCATGGTGTAGGTAGGAGCAGGGAGAGAGAATAATAAGGAACCTAAAATTTAAAGCGAGTCTTAATTTATTGCTGAACTGTGAAAAGTGAGGTCAGGGCCACCCACACCCACACCTTGCCTGTGCTTCTTGGTTTCCAACGGATATGGCAAAACCGAAAAGTTGGAAGCTTCCCCCTCCCCCTTCAGATTCCTCTGAAGGTCTGGAGGAAAAGCCTGTTTCTAGGAGATTTCCACATCAAACGCTGATGGATGAGATTCTAAACCTGTAGCTGCACTGGCATCTGTTACTGTGGGAAAGAAGTAAATAAACTAGGGGTGGTAAAAGAATCTGCCTCAGCCAAATTCCGACCTGGATTTGGCAGCTCCAAACGTTCAGAATGATTGACAGATCAGAACTTCTTCATCATGCTCCTCCAGGGCTCACAGCATCGCAGGTGATCTTTAGTTTCCTTAGGGACATGACCTTCTGGCTTGCTTCCCCTTAGACCCCGGAGCCTCCTCTTGTGCTTTCTCCAAAGTCTCAGTCTGGTGTGAAGCTGCTGGCTCTTTGTCCAAAGATGGCATGAGGAGGGGCTGCCTAGTTGTGGGGTGATCTCCAATGCAGCTGCCAGTTGGAAAAGAACTCAATTGTTTACGATAAAAAGGTGGGCTTTGTGTTCAGGGGCTTGGAAGGACTCTCCACAAAACTCCTCACAGTGCTCCTTCACCTGCTGAGCTTTAAAAAAATAAACATCAAAAACCTTGTCAAAACTTCAGAAAGAGTGACAGGTATATCTGAATGGGCTGATACATTTTGGTCCATGGTAACTGACTGAGCTAACATATTTATAAAAGAATACATATAAACCAGCCTAACAAATTGGTATTTTTTGTAATGTTTTAGAGCAAGTTCAGTAATAATGTCCAACCATGTGATTCTTTATGCTCTTTATCTTTGGTTTATTTCATTTAATAAGTATTTTTTTAATAGCAAATGAAAGAGTGGTAGATAGAGGGAAAGCCTCAGACAGGAGGGAGGAGCAGGCAGGAGCCTCTTCTCTTCCTTTCCCATCAGCCCATGTCTCCTTGGCAGTTTCTTCAATTTCCCCATGGGCTTGAAAGGACTGGGGGCTCCTCTCCAGGAGGTCCTGGCTCCTTAGAGCTCCTCCTTTCACCCCTTGAGGCAGCCTCTCGGGTCCCTTCTGCGCATCTTTACTCAGAGAGTAGGGCAGGGGGAGTTCCACGGCCTTTAGGGATCAAAAGGATAAGTTTTCAAAAGATTTTAAAAACAAATAGTGCCTTGGGCCGTTGCCAGATCTCTCGTTTCCTGACTTTTCTTCTTTCCTGCTCATTTTGGGCTGTAATGGATTTGGATAGTTAATTATTTATTTGAATGGATTTGTTCTATCCTTTCTCTATTTTGGGCTATGGGAGCTTGATTGGAGCTTTGAGTTTCACAAGGGAGTCATTTTTAGTCGAGGCTGATTGTGATGTTTGTTTTGCAGGTGGGGGCATAGGGGACATTGGCACACTTATTCTGGGCCACAGCATCCTTTTCTGGGCAAGACTGGGAAATCTGGGGAGTTTGCTGAGGACCAGCTCAGCGCCAGGACTGATCAGCATGGTTGTCAGAGCTAAGCTGTAGAACCACATCCTACATATTTTCTGGTTCAGCCCGTTTCATTGGCTCAGGTATTTTTGATTCACCTAGGTGACAATGACTTGTATTTTAAGAAGAATGGTTAATTTCTTAGTGAACAAGCAAAGCAATATTCTAAATCACTTAAGATTAGGCTCCCTACATATGTATAATGTTGTCTGAAATGCTCGAGACACATTTGGAAGGATTGTAAGTATCCCAGGTGTACAGATGGCTCCCCATAGATGGGTAAATAAGAATTTGGGGTTTGATGGGGGCGTGTCATTCCCCACTGGGGAATACCTCACCTGATCTCTCACCTGTTTCAAGGAGATGCTGCTCACCTTTTAGTGGTGTGGCATAACATTTGCATCAGTATTCATAAATAGATTAGGAGATTATGCTGCCCGTTGGGAGAAACAAGAACGCTTTACAACAGACTGGAAAGGCCAATAGATTTAGACATCAGAGAGAAATTTATTCAGTTGACTTTTAAATGCAAACCTACCAAATTTGCACTTCCTGAACCAATACGTGAAACTGAAATGCAGCTACCTCAAGTTTCTACCTTCCCTGAATTTCCCATGCAGTTCTCCAGCCTAAAAATGCATACCAAAATGTGGGGAAGGTGTGCACCGAAAAATGTATTTATTAATGAAAATAATGTTTAAAGTGCATTCTATTAGGAGAAATTGCCTCCAAAAATACGTATCTTAAGAGAAATACACACAAAAAGTGCATACAGCTTTGCATGCTAGTTTTAAATATATATATATATTAATAATGAAATGGTGTGAACTTAAGATTGGAAGAATGAGAAACTGAAAGAAACCAAAATTGATAGATTCCTCCATCCCTAAACAGAATATTGGCTTTTAAAAATGAATTGCAGGCAAGATATATCTTTCTCCCCTTCAAGCCTGTTCTAATTTTGTATGATATCATACTCCTGGAACTGAAAATCCTATAATTATTACAGTCCTATATCCAATCATGTATTCCATATCTTTGATCTCTGCTCGTATATCAGCTTGTTGAATTCAGGAAGTGGGAGTGACATTTTCTGCTTTATTCTCATCCTGGTAATTTTGGGGGCTTTAGAGGCATATTCTAAGATCTTAGATTTACATAAAGATGTCTGTATCTATTTACAGATTATTGGCACACAATTCATATTATGGCCTGTAATTGTGCTAAATGGAACTCTGGAAGCTACAATATACCTGTGAAAAGTCTGAGGAAATTATGCCTATGTGATAGTAACAAATGTACAGGGTTTTTTGGACATTATACAACTGATATTTTTGTTACTAATTTCTTAAAAAGGAAATGCATCTTTTCCCTCATCTCCCAAGAAAAGTTAAAATGTTATTTTACTTTTGCCTTTTACATTTCCCTTTTTAGAACTTTCTGGAATTATAGGAAGGACAAAACTAAAACTGACAAAGTAGAAAGTTATTGATTACAACAGCCATCTCACATTTTTTATCAAAATCTGATGGGAGAAATTTTACCCCAAGCCCAGCTTGGAAACCAGGTTCAATGCGAGAAGTTATTGGGATGAGGTATTCTTGTTCCTCATCACCTCTGGGAGCAGCCCTTGAACTGAAAAGGGTACCATCAGGCTTTAAAAGGGTGTTTAGAGCAGTTTGTTTTTTATTGTATTATGAAAAGTCTTTATGAAATCTAAATAAATAAATGGATTATTTAGATACTAGAATGGCATAATCAATTGGAAGTCCTCATTTTCACCTCTGAAAATGGTGTCCTGGATTATTTTTCGTAAATCGGGCAAATGTGCTAAAACAACAATTTTGGAATGTCCTGGTTTTTAGTTTTTGCAATATGGCAATCCTAAAAACATGTTAACACTATTGTTAGAATTGGCCACTGCAGGGCACATACCGTATGGGCCCGAATATAAGCCACACCCACAGATAAGCTACACCTTTAAAATTCAAGGGGGAAATGAAAAAGACAATACCCAAATATAAGCCACTCCCTTACAATTTGGCAGGCACTCACACCCGTTCTGTTTTACTGTATGTCTGCTTCAGCATTGATATCGCAAAAGCCTATTTTGTAAGGTCGCAAATTTAACTTTTCACAATTGGAATGTGGGGGGAAAGTGAGGCTTATGTTCAGGCCAATATGGTATGTGATGGTTGTGCCCTGTGGTGCAGGGTTTCTGGAGCCATGTATTTCAAGAGATCAGTTATTATCTCACGTTTTATCCCACCTTTCCCTCAACTGGTGTTATCATCCACCTTTCCAGAAAACATGCAAGGGTTAACATGTAAGCAGCTATTATTGTTCTTGTCGGTTAGAGATAGAAATAGAAATAGCACACCACTGGACACATGACAGCCATTTTACATTTGAGGGTTAGTGGAATCAAGTTTGGTATCTGATGCTTCTAGAAAAAGTATGTAATCCAGCAGAATAAATTCAGCAGAGTTTGGCTCAAATCAGACACATTTGCCGGCATGGGGCGGCCTCCTTGGACTTTCCTGAATGTTGCAGAACACCCAGCATCCTCAAGTCTCTCGACTATCATTTTGCACTGATGTTATTAGACATTAATCTTCATTCCATCTATTTTATAACTTTTGTAAATTAGATATAACTCAGCCTTTCACATTTTCTCCAGGTTTGTGCACTTACTGCTGGCCAGTGTTAGATTTCAGAGGGAAGGTTTTTTCTCTTTTCTGCTTGTTTGTATCTGCTGTTGTCAGGGGTTCAGGAGCAGAGGCACAGGAGAGGGAGGAAATGGAGAGCGAGGGGGAGGAATCCGAGGGGAGCATAAGCGATGACAGTGGTCCGAGGTCCCTGAGTCTTTCCAGCGAATCGGAAGATTCACAGAAGGGGGTGCCCATGGTCAGAGCAAGGGGGGTGCCTAGGGGGACACCCCAGGAAGAAGGGGCCAGAGGGGACTCAGAGAGCAGCAGTTGGAAATCAGGACCAGCTTCCCCACCAGAACGCAGTAGGGGGGAGGAGTCCCAGGTATCGGGATCAGGATGCTCACCACCAGCGGGAGGAGATGAGTCAGGATTGACCACGCCTCCATCGGAGAGCGCGGAAACGGTCAAGAGGAAAGTTGGAGGCTGGGCGCGCGCGCCAAGTTCAAATGTACAGGCGAGCGGCACAGCAGGTAGCCCGGATAGGGAGCCAGGTCCTAAAGCCCGCCGAAAGGAGGGACAAGAGTCAGGGGGGTCAGCGTCAGAAGAGTCCAGAAAGGAGGAGACACCGGGGGCAGAAGGACCCAGAGGAGGAAAGAGCAACGGAAGAGGTGGAGTAAGGCTAGAGTCTTAAACTGGTGTACAGGGGGTGGAGACTCAGACGGAGCTTCGCCGATCTAGGTTCTAAGACGTAGAGCTGCACGCTGCGGCTTGGAAATGGAAACGGAACTTCAATAAAGACTTTTGTACATTATTACTGACTAGCGTTGGTCCTCTGGGAGCTGGGACCTAGAGGCAGCTCTGACAGCTGTAAATTTGCATTTGATCATTGCTCATTCTGTATTGAATGCCTTTACTTGCTATGTCCTGATATGTGTGTGTTTGTTTAAAAAAGAATAAAGCATTTTTAAAACTAAAACGTATCTGACTGGAATGTACAATACTGCTGCAGAAGCAAGTAGCAGTGACTACAAAGTGAACTGCATGGATGTGGAGGTCCCTGGTCCCATCTCTTTAGAAAGCTTCTCCCAAAGAGGGAGTGGGGCTGGGATTTCTCTAGCTGCTCTTCAAATAGCTCTTCAAAAGTCTGTCCAGCTCCAAGTAAGAAAGAGTTATGTCTGGAATATTTCACTTCAGCTTTCAGAGAGCAGCTTTGTGTATCGCTTGATGTGTGAGCCCTCGATGAATAGCAATAGCAGTTTAAACTGTTTATTCCTTTCTTAGCAATAATGTTTAGGTTGGGGAAAGCCTTCCAAGATATATAGAATTTCTCATGCTGAGTAAGGGCTCCTTCACTTTTTGCTACTGCTGCTGCTGCTTTCCACACTATGGACACTATTATTATATGTCCGTTTCCATTCATACCTCGATAGTAGAAGGACTCTCAATGTTTTTATAATAATATAAGCCTCTTATTTTTCAGGGTGTATAACTCAGCTGTTAAAAAAAAGCCCTAGGCTGAAAGTTGGCATCTGAATGTCAGCAGGGAAAATTAAGTCTATGTATGTGTTTTCAGAACTTTTTAAAAAATCCATTCAGCTTATGATGATATAAAAGGGAAGTATGGGGGGGTGAAGTTTGATGTTTTCATATTCTTTTCTTAGGCTCTTAAAAATAAAATAAGAATAATAGAAGAAAGCTTTCTTTTCTAAACTGAAAACATTTGATATATCTTTAAATAACTTGAATTGTCTTGTTTTTCAGTATTACATGTAAAAAGAAGTAAAATAAATAATTTTAGTTTATAAGCTTGCTCATTTCCCCCACCCTTTACTGTTCCTCCGGACATTTCTTACAGAATCAAAATAAGCCCCAAGTAAACCTCCTGTTCCCTGGATCCCAGGGTGCTCCCGTCCCTAACTGCCCTTGACAGTGCCCGCACCAAAACTTTCCAAAAGGACTCTGTAATAGCAATAGCATTTATACTGCAGTTTGAGGTGTTAGTAACTTTTACATCAGCTCTGAAAGGTAGGCCATTGTGTTACCATGTTCATAGTTTTATCCAAAGTTTCAAGAGATCCTAGTAACCCACATGAACCTTGGAAATGAAGAACCGCCTGACACAGTCCTGTGATGCACAGACAATCATTCCTGAATTCTGCTGAAATCGAAAATGGCGCACAGACACTCAGAGCAGCCTGGACAGACTCTAACCACGTGCAAACCTAGAGGGAGCTCCTAAGCTTCTTGAGAAGATGTGCTATGAAGCCATATCCTTCAGACAAATAAAAATAGCTTGCATCTGGATCTTGTGTTTTTGAAGCCAGGGGGGTGGGGTGGGGGGAGAGAAGACTGTGCTCCCAACAGACCACATTTTGTTTTGATCTGAAGCACAAAAGGAAGGTTTTTTTATTTTATTATTATTGTTGTTGTTGTAATAAGTCATTCTTTTTACAAATGCAGTTCAGCTCTTCATCGGCAATTCAGCTGAGAAGAGAATTAGGGGAATTCCTACTGATGTTTCCAGTGCAAACGGCAGCCCAGCCTGCCTATTTATTTTTAAAACATTGTTGATCCAAATTCATAGCAGATTAATGGAGACATGTATTGACTCCTGCAGAAATGGAAGAAGACAGTGTGCTCGTTAGGAACCTGAAGAGATTATGACCCAAGTCTTATTTTATTTCAATGTTTGTCATTAAAAAATTGACAACATTTTTGAGAGTTTTCAAACTTCATATCCATATAAGTAGGTTCAATGTTTAGTCCATTCAGCTATAGACTATGTGTATACTAGTGGGCTGCTGAAAATAATTTCATTGCGTAAAATAGGAAGGGTTAGGTATGTGTCCATGCCCAAGTATGTGATGCCATCAAAGAGATTATTGTTATGAATCGGGGGCAGGGGGAGGCTGTGTGCCCGAGACTGTTCTAATTCCCGGATCCAGCAAGGACTAAACTCTAAGCAAGGATTCAAATTGTTGAAATAGTTTTGCCCTATGAAGTTTTGACCTCTAGGCCTTACATAGTTCAGGACCTCCATACCTTAAGCACTGCCTCTCCCCATACGAACCGCCCCATACCCTGTGCTTGTCATCCCGCACCCTTCTCTGGGCCCCCCCCCCAGGTTCAGAGGGTGACCATGCGAGAACTGGCCTTCCCATTTGTGGACTGCTCTCCCCAGAGAGGCTGCCTGGTGCCTAAGACTATGTAATGGTGATGCCGGGCAAAAGCATTCCTCCTTTGGCGGTTAAACAATCTGTGGCCTGTTAAATGTGGAGGGACTGTCTTGTGATTTTTTCTGTGATTTTTTCTTGTGATTTTTTTCTACCATATCACCACATCCTACAGCATCATTCACATGCTTATTGCTCAGAAATCTGAGTAACTGCAAAATTATCACACAAACCAATGCCATAAAAGATGCCAAGTCTTTTTACTTATGAAGAAAATGTATTTTGCTGGCATTGAGTGTGTCCTTTAGTACTGTTTTTGAGTAGCAAAAATGCACCTTTGCTTAGGGATATCCTTGAAAATGGAATATCAAAGAGATTTTTTTTATAATCTGCCTGTTTGTCCTCCCATCGCAACAAGGTTTAGTTTTTGCTATGAATGCTTTTTGCTTTCCTTCTTTACAAAAGGCTTTTTGTTTTGATTTTAACACATGCATATGATATATAAATAGATACATAATTTGCTTTCCAGTTTACATATTTATCATAGCTTCATAGCTTTCCTTTTTTCCTGAAGTGTTGTTTCTTGACTTTGTTTTTAAGGTGCTACAAAAAGCTAACAAGGGTCATTCCCTGGTAATTCACTAACTCAGTTTGTAAATCTCTGTTGATGGCTTGACATATGCATGACTGTCATGCGCCACAATAAAGAATTACGCATCAGTTGACAAAAATATAGAAAAGACTTGTGCAAAAGAAGCCAATTGCAGCAAAATGGAAAATATGGAAAAAGGGGAATAAATGTCCTAATGGATTGAGGCACATTCATACTTTCCTACCAGTGTTAGTGGCCTTGGGCCATCATTAAGCACCAAACTTCTGAACTTAGCAGTTCTTGGTTATTCACTTGAAAACTTAAGATAGTAATGTTTCCTTCCTTTCAAGGGCTGTAGGACTGTTCCAATTTCTTAATGTTAGTTAACTTGAAAAATGAGAACTGTTACTTTTGGAGAAAATGAAAAAGGCTAATATATAATATGACAGGGTTGAGGGGTTTTTTTTGGGGGGGGGACATAAATGCCAAATGCAGAATCTTAAATTTCATCATATTGTTAGACTTGTATTCCTGCTGGCAGCTAGGACAAGCTCATTATCATACTATGTGATAAATTTACATAGAGTAAATTGCACAGAGTTGAATTTATCCCTGGAAACCACAGGTCGGAGAGCCAGGAACGTAGCACATCACTGCTATGATTCTGCCCGTTCCTTGAGAAAAGGTCTCTGTACTGGGAGAGACAGTCCTCAAAATTTTTACATTAGGATCCTACCCTGAATCATGATTAGCCACCTCTTCTAGTCAGTGAGCAAAATTTATTGCTACTGATTTTCGGATTCCCCCCCCCCCTTTCCTTTCCTTTTTTAAAAAAGGTGCTTCTATGATTATTGTCTGTTTAAAGCGGACTCTTTCCTGCAACTGGACATCTTTTCAAATTGGTGATATTAGGCATAAATATAAAATAATAACTATAAATAAATGCAAAGAATGAAGACAGAAGCCCTGTACAGGCTATGTGGAATTTAAGTACACACGGAAGTCCAGAATTGTAACTGCTCTCCCAGCTCTGGTGTGTAGCCTCTGTCCCTGCAATCTCCATCCTCCCAAAACAGGCAAAGTGGCTTTGGTGGAGCAGGACTGGCACCACGGGCCTCTGGCAACCCACGGTGCTTGGCCAGTCTCTCATACCCTGAGAGCAGAGATGATGGTGCAAGAGTCCCACAGAGAGACCCTCCCATATGACAAACAACTTCAAAAGCAAACTGTCCTAAAAGGCTCTGTAAATGAAGGATGCAGATTGACTTGGAGAACATTACTTGATAGCTGGGCTTAGCCTTAGCCACAATCCAGAACCCATTTCAAGAGACTGAAGACTCAGCGTCACATGCTGCATTTTGGTCTGGGTCTAACTGTACTTGCAATGCCTCTATTTTTGTCAATATAAGCAAGTAAAATAGCTGTTTCAAAACCCTCATATCTTAAAGTGCTTTTTACCCAGCAACACTGAAATATGCAGAGTACCATATAATATATATATATATATATATATATATGCATAGCAAGGTGAAAAGGAGAATAGCTTTTATTGCGAAGACGGCATGCCACAGGGATATCAAGTTCTCCTCAAAGTAGCCAGATTCTTTGCAGCATACTGCAAGTTCTAAAGCTCTGTTGCCACCTTGTGGACTAGGCCGATGAGGCTGTATTTATGCATGTACGTGTGTTTGTGCATACGTCTAGTTTCATCTGCCTCATTAGCACATTTCAGTGAACTGTGTTAATCTTTTGTAAGAATCTGAAGTAAGAAACAGCTATTTCATGCGGCAGCAGAGCGCCATAAGCTTCTGTGTGGGGTTCTATGTATTTCAAAAGCTTACGTACTCAAATGTTACTTAGTTGATAAATGGTCATCTTAGCTGGGGGAGCCATCAATGTGAGGAATAATTTTTGACTCCAGGAGATAAGTCCAGTGAGGCAGGGAGAGGGCAGGGCTTGGCAGCCTCTAAGGTGGAAGGCAGCCCCGTGTCTTATTGGCCTCAGAGCATCCTACCTGGGCACAGAGGGCTGGTCTCCAGGAGCTGTGTGGAACACTCCTGATCAGTCAGCATGCAGGCACCTTCCCTAGGCTTCCTCCCCTTCCTCCAGCAGCTACTAGTGCACCCAAGTTATGCTCAGGTATCCCACCTCACCCCACCTTCCTGGCAATGTCTCCTGAAGACAGTTGGCTGCCAGTTTGGGGAAAAACTAACCCTACGCCTGTTCAGAGTCCCTGGGGTGCTTCTGTAAAGCCACACTTTTGTGTGGGACTCTCAGACATTATCTATTATTTCAAATTTATAACCCACACTTTCTCTCCAAAGGGGTGCCCAGGGTGACTCACAAAAATATATAAAAACATTTTTATATGATGTTATAGCAACTTGCAAAGGCCAAGCAAAACTAGCAGTGTAAAATATTCATAAAATTGTCAGCTAAAGGCCTGTGTGAATGGATGGATAGCTAAAAAGTATTTATATCCTTCCTGAATGCAGGTCAAGGTGAGGACTGTCTGATTTTCCATAGCCAGGGTCCTGCCACTGAGATTGTCCTGCTTTTCTACCCACAACTGATTACAACCAGCCTTTCTAAAATATGTTATCTCTGTGCATCTCCAATTCCCAGAGCCACACTTCTGGGGTTTCTTCACTGGAGCAAGGTGGGATATTGCTCATTGGTGCTTGGTTTCTAAAAAGAGAATGGCCATGGCTCACGCCTGGAAAGACGGGCTCCCTCATTTCTGGAATGTGAGGGCTTTTTGTGGTAATTCAGTTTGGAGTCACGAAACGCCGACAAGAAAGCAAAACAGGGCAATGCTCGATTTTAAAGGAATGACTACATAATTCACTTGGCATTTGAAACATGAATTTCAGTTCAGTACTACAACATGGATAGCTCTTGATTTTAAACATGTGTAAATGAGACTGGAATTAAAACTCATAATGCACTCTTAGCAGGGGAATATAATTATGTACATTTTTTTAAAAATCATCACAGTTTCTAATCTCTTTGCCAAGTTGCTCTGACCTATAGGCAGGAACAGATCAATTTTATGTGTTGCTATTGCAAAAGCAAAAAAAAAAAGGCAAAAAATGAAAAGAAAAGAAAAGACATCTCCTTGTCTTCACAGCCTCTACAATAGTTCATTAAACTTCTCCAAATTCTTAGCACCTTATCTTTTCTTTTCTTTAAATTTCTGAAATGAAATCCTAAAAACAAAAATTGCAAGGAAAATGCCAATCATCATAAGAAACAAGGGAGAACTGTTCTGAATGGCGATGCTTTCTTATTGTGCAAGTGTGTCTGTGTAATGCATGTGCACAGTGACTTGGTGGGAGAGTTTTGTGTGTCCACTATTCTCATGTGTACACAAAATGTCTGCCATCCACTGAAAATCAGGGTAGAAAAATCTGCATTTAATTGCTGATGTTGGGAAAATAATCAGAAGCATAAACGGACATCCGAAAAGCACATTCCTGACTTGTCTGGCTGTTGAACATTGTTCTATTAAAAACTTTATCAAAAACATTAAACGATAGGTAAAAAAAAATCACTACAGTATCTTTTTAAACTTACAGTAGTTTTAAATTTGAGGGTGTTTGCTACCTTTGCCAAGTAAAAGGTTTGATGAGGACCGTTGGGCCTTTTTGACAAGAGAGCTTTGTTTTTAATTATTTCAACTGCAGAAAATCCTTTTGGTGTTTGGATCACCCCCCCCCCCAACTCCATGCAGATAAAATTCACTGCATCTCAGCATTTTCCTCTGCCCCCCCTAGCTCCCCCCCCCATCTGAAGTGTTATTTATTGTCCCTTTGCTACCTTTTATGCAGTTAAATGACTGGCCACATTTCATTTCAAACAGAACCCAACGGAATTCCATTTTATATTTTTTATTTTAAAAGCATGAAAGATCATCACAGGACTTTCCGCATCAGCAATGGGGAATTGTTTTTGCTCCCTTCCTCTTCCCTTCGCTATTTTGTATGTTGCCCTGTAAACATCCCCTCAGTCCCACCAGGGGGAAAAGGTAGTTTGCTCGTTTGAAATGGGCTTGCTGTTGCCTTTTAAGTACCTTCAGAAACCAGGAGCCAGAGCCAAAAGGAGGTCTAGAGCAGAATGTTTCCTTTCTGTGGGACCAAGCAGAGGAGAGGGTGCCAGTAGGTGGTCACAGTTCAGAGGCTTCAAAATGCAGATTAAGCCCAGCTGAGCCTTGCCAAACCTTTTTCAACCCCGTCGAAGTCCAAAATAAATTCACACCTCCTCATTTCTGTCCTATTAATCAATCAATTCAAGAAACTACAGTCTGTGGTGGGTATCAGTCAGAGGCTAGTCTGTTCCTTTGGGCTGATGAACAGAATGAATGTTTTCATATATTTTAAAATTAATTTTATTTCCTGCATCTATACTTTTAATTCCACCCACCCACCCAAGAATGCAACTGGGACTACCTGTTGTCAGGGAGGACATAAATTCAAAAAGTTAAAATAACGGCATATTCCACTATTTATTTATTTTTAAATCAAAATAGCAATCTAAAAAAAAAAAAAAGGGAGGGAACTATGAAGCCTGCCTGGTATAAATGTACAATAAGAAGATTTATTTTTTTCATTTGGTTCTGTGAAGCTTCTAAGATTTCAAAATGGTTTAGGAACACGAATTTAATTGTTTATACCAGCTATTTGTGATGGATCAATAAAGTCAAAAGATGAAATGACCTTAAAAATTATGTCAGTTTGTAGTCCTGATTTTTGTTTTTTGAAATGTTCCTACTCACCTAGTCAGCAAGCTGAGCTTATGAGGTGACTGATCACATTTGGCCCCTTGATGTAGTATATATCCATCATAACTAGTACCCACTGGTAGCATTATCTTCCAGAAATTTGTGTTGTTGGCATCCATCTGCCTTAGGAGACAATGGAGGGGTGCGCCTTTGGGGGGTGAAGTCAAACTGTTGGAAGAGCCTGCTGTGGAGAGACATGTTTGGTTGCAGCTGGGGCAAATGAAGGCGTCCGGTTGTATTGCTGCAGAGGCACCAGGGCTTTTCTTCTCTCTGTGCTCCTCCCAGCGGTCGTTCCTCCTCTGCTCACTGCTGTGGATGTAAGACCTAACTGTCTGTGTCCAGGCATTGCAGTCCTCTGGAAGGGGTTCCCACACTGCAGGGTTGACCTTGCCAGCCCTCCTGCTCTTGTGATCATAGTCCCCCCTCCTTTCACTAGGCATGAGGCGAAGGTTTAAATAATTGAATCATAGAGTTGGAAGGGACCACGAGGGTCATCTAGTCCAGGGTTTCCCAACCTTGGGTCTCCAGCTGTTTTTGGACTACAATTCCCATCATCCCTGACTAGCTAGGGATGATGCAGCTGTCCAAAAACAGCGGGTGACCCAAGGTTGGGAAACATTGATCTAGTCCAACCCCTGCAATGCAGGAATCTTTTGCCCAACCTGGGGCTGAGTCCCACCACCCAGAGAGTAAGATTCTCATGGTCTACTGAGTGAGCCATTTTACTGATGGGAGAATTCAGACGGAATTCAAAGGGAAGAATAAAACAACACTGACCTGAAAGTAGGGCATTTATCTCATCTCCCTGGCCCTTACTGGACTTTCTAGGCATGGAGGAGCTTGGTGAAAATGTCAGTGTGATTCCTTCCCCCAACATCCTCACTAGCTGTTTGATAAGCAGCACAGCTTTTAAAAAAGTGTTTAAAAATATTCCGGGTGGAATGTACGATCTTTATGCCCTGGATTGAAACTAAGAAAATATACAGCCATGGAAGCTGGATGCAATGAATACTGCACTGTCCATAAAGCCAACATCAGCATTCAGATACCAAGGAGATAGGTGTTTTATAAATACTTGAGGGAAAGAGACAGACAAGCTGTTTATACAAGCAACAGCCGTTTGTTCTGACTCAAAGTTTTAGGCTAAATAGCAATTGTAGATGAGTCCCTAGAAGCTCCACACACACCCCAGCTGAAATATGCTTGACCAACTAAGTGGTCAAAAGGTTTGGGGAATGTGTGCACTTGACTTCTAGTGAGCTCAATCCCACCCCACCCTAAAAAGGACTTTCCCCTTGGACATTAGTTTTTGTTTAATTTATTATTATTCATATCTCACTTTTCTGTAGAAAATAAGTATCTTACTGGGCAAAATAAAAATGCAACAATAGAAAAGCGAAATAATTTGTAACACTTATTAAAACAATCAGCACAGCCCCTCTGCTATATGTGCCCTAAATGGCCTTGGCCCCGTATGCCTGAAGGAGCATCTCCACCTCCATCATCCAGCCCAGACACTGAGGTCCAGCTCTGAGGGCCTTTGGGCAATTCCCTCACTGCAAGTTACAGGGAACCTGTGATGGCCTGGGATTCCGATTCAGAGGATAAAAGCCCAGTCAGCCCGGCCCCAGGTTGCGGGAGCAACGTCGTTGTTGGCTTCGGACCTTCCTGTGTTCCTGATCCCTGCTCGGCCTCCTGTTCCCGACCATCCGGTGCTCCAGTTCCCTGCTTGGCCTCCTGTTCCTGTTCATCCGGTGTTCCTGTTCCCTGCTCAGCCTCCGGTTCCAGCGTTCCTGTTCCCCGCCCGGCTCTCCGCCTCGGACCTTGGCCCTCTTCATGTGGACTCTGCTTACACCCACGGTACCTTACCCCTGGGACCAGCACAGAACCAGGCACAGGGCCTTCTTGGTGGTGGTGCCCACCCTGTGGAACGCCCTCCTGTCAGATGTCAAGGAGACAAAAAACTATACAACTTTCAGAAGACATTTGAAGGCAATTTGCACAAACAAGTCATCACTTGATATTGCAGGTGTGCAACCCCTCAGGTTGCATTTAAAAAAACCGAGGCATTTGTTTATTTATTTAATATGGATATTGCCCTTCATCATAAGATCTCAGAATAAAATATAGGATAAAAGCAAGTAAATAAGTAAAACAAAACAGGGATGAAAAACCCCTTCCCACAGAAACATTGAAAATGCTGTAGAGTATTAATTGGGCCAAGGCCAAGGATTTTATGTTTTTACACTTTTGATAGTAACAAAGGGAATAGGAAATTTGTTGTCCTCCAACTGCAGTCAGCCCAAGCCAGAGTGGCCAAAGGTGCAGGCTGCAGAGAGGGGCCGTCTCCCAATATCTGGAGGGCCACAGATCTCCCATCCCTGGCGTATGGCATCTTTCCCTTGAAACGTAGCTCTTGTTTACGCCAACTAAACATAGTGTAGCACTGAATGGCTACACAAACTGAACTGGATGAACAATTAATCTTTGGAAGAATTACATTTGATTTTGATATATTTCTGTAACGGAATGTGGCTGAGCAGCCCGAGTTTACGCTACCTTTCCCAGAAAGTCATTATGCCTCATTGCTCACCCTCACTCTTCATAATGAAATATGGTGTCTCAGGCAGTTCCCTCAAAATGGTTACACCATATACTCTCAAGGTCAAAAAGGACTGGAAAGCTAGAGATTAGGAGCAGCATTGCACACAACCTCTTGTTCCGGACTTTCCATTATTACCAAGCTCTTCAAAGAGACTGGTCTATTCAGATAAAAGGATTTGCTGTAAATGGTTAATGAATAGCCACCTAGTGCTGTCATGAATTGTTTAATAATGCTTGCATACTGATTGGTCTTACCACAATCATCCTTAATTATCCTTCATTCTAACCACAGAAGCCTTAATGGATTGACCTAATAACTTCATTGTTCAGTTGTTGTTATTTTTACCTACAGAGTTCACCTATTGAAAAGAGGAAATGCCCTAGAAGGAAGACAACTAAACACAAGCCTCTAGAGCACACCTCTTGGAGCTTCTATACATCCTCCATGATAAAAGGTCGTCCTGACACCACCAAGACAGTGCACAGAAAGGAGCATATCAGATCTAAAATACAAAAGGAAGTGAACAAGGGCAGAGATGAAGAGAACCTGAACTTGACAACAGAGGGTGGGGAACTGAGTCAGAGTCACCGCCAGACGGGTTGGAGCCTGGGCAGCTGCTGGAGTTGTGACCTGCCCAAACCAAAGGTCAAGTCCCAAGGCTCAAGTAGGAGCACTGAGGATGGACAGCCCTGTCAGTTTCAATTTCTCATTTTTCTAACCTTAGGTTCGCTTCTCCATGTTTCCACAGCAGTTTGCAATGTTTTTAATTATGAAAATTGCCAGCATTTTAGTGCGAATTTCTCCCAAATTTTGTATGCAGTTTTTGAAAGCCATTTCTGCTGAGGTATTTTTGTATGTTGTTTTTCACAGATATATGCATGTTTATGCACACTTTCTCCTAGTATATGCATTTTTGTGCAGGTTTGTTGCATTGCATTACAACTTCAGAAAAGAGCAAATTTCAGACAAGAATTGTGTTTTGTCTTTATTGTGGTTCAAGAAGTGTGAATTGGGAAATGGCAAAGCAAAGAGCATCAAGCACAGCCCTCAAGGATACTTGTGGCCTGGAGACCACCAGGCAAGTTCTTCAGATGCAGGTAGTGTGGGGAATCCCCTTGCCCTATTGGAGCTGACCCCAATTAATCTTTCTGTAGTTGTAAAGGTTGAAACAATATGCCTTCCATGGTGTCTGCCTCTTTTTTGTTGCCACAGGAATTTCTTTCTCATATGTTTTTAGTCTGGTTTCTGGAGGCCTGATAGAGGCTAATAATTACTTGTCCTCATTTAACCTCTGCATAGCTTCTTTTGTGGTAAAACCAAAAATGTCTTGAAATGTTTGTGAAGAAATCAGCAAGAAGCAAAAATTATAACTGTGAATGGCTATTTGCATTACCGCTTGTGAGCTGTTCACTGATGTTGCACAGGAACATCATAGCCCAGTGCCCTTTTAGAACATGCCATTACATCACAATTTTACGTGAGGTTTACCTTGTCCCAAATGAAGAGGGCCAATGTGTTTCTGGTCAAATTTGGAATACTAGGCTGATGACAATGAGAGCTGAAGTGCTTCTGTCTTTCCTTCTATTAAAGAAATCTCTAGCAATAAGATTCTATAATAGTGTGATTCTGTGACATGAGAATTTACACACATGGAGCCGTAACACTGTTAAAAGCATGTTTCTTCATGGCATTCTTTAGCATAGGAGCCATTTTTGCTTGTTAATTACATATTGCTTTCATACAGACAACAACTGTGGCCTAACATATAACAGACAAAGCCCTAAACAACTTTTGGATGTCATTTCCTGAAAGAACACCTCTGCATGTATAGATCCCTTTAGATCACTAGTCTTTGGAGGAGATCTGGTTGCCATATCACAGCCTCCAGAACTTCATCTAGCAGTAACAGGGAGATGGACCTTCTCCACAATGAGCCCACTTCTGGAATGAACTCCCCTGTGCGGTACGACAGGCGCCAGCAGCTGTGTGGTTTTGGTGCCCACTGGAAACACATCTCCTTGCCCTGAACTCCCAACATATCATTAGAGGGAGCAAATCAAAAGGGCAGTTTGTCATAATGAGAAAGGTGGAGTGAAATGAGGGTCAAGGCCTTCAGGTCATTTAACTTGTCAATATTATTGCCTTTACCAGGAAAAAGGCCGAAGGGGGGGTGTTCTTTCAAGTGTCATTGCTCTATTGGGCTTGAGGTTTCACTAAAAATAAGTTGGTGTAACTCTCATGCTTGCTCTGAAGTACAATGGGAAATGTATTTCTGTGAGGGCAGAACTACATGTTATGCCTCTCACGTGGATGCAGTGAAAAAGCAATGTTCTGTGTCAAGGTCTGCGC
The DNA here is from genome assembly GCF_964234715.1 of Podarcis melisellensis. Lineage (NCBI taxonomy): Eukaryota > Metazoa > Chordata > Lepidosauria > Squamata > Lacertidae > Podarcis > Podarcis melisellensis. Next base: position 118,351,025 of record NC_138530.1, on the reverse strand, counting down.
TGCAACATTTAAGAATACTTACCCCTGGATTGTGACATCGTTGTATTGTGTGCTTAATGCACCTGCCACTGACAAGGAGTGTGGAGAGGAAAATGCTATGAAAAGGTTATGATATCCTAGCCCAGGTAGTGTTACGTGCTGTTCTGCCCTGATGTTGCTGGAGATTTCAGAAACTATTGCCACCACGGCCTACCATAGTCTTGAACTGTTTTTTTTACAGAAAATAGCAAACAAGCCTCCAAGTTTCCTTGAGAGTTTTATTATAAAGTCATTTTGTAGTACTGATGAGCCTTTTGGCTATAGGAACCAGCCTGAGAAGAGGGATTCTCTTGAATGCAATTTCTAGGAGCAAGTGAATTTTTAACACACCAAACTCTCTGCCTCTCTCATTTGCAGTGTCTTGCTTTATATAAGAACAATCAGCCTTATAATCTCTAGAAAGAAATCATTTTAAAGAAAGATTGAGAGCAAGCTTTTGAACTTGGCTAGTTACTCTCAAAGCTCCAGGTCTCACAAAGAGAAGATGGAATCTATATCAGTTCAGTAAAGAAGACTTAATGGTTTATTTGAAAGAAAAGAGGTGCCAAGGGACTGGACTGAAGTAAATGCAATCCATGCCACAAGACTAGGACTGAGATGATGTCAAGGACTAGAAGATTTGCAGTAAAATTTGCTTTTGACAGTAGGCAAGGTCTTGGAGTCATTAGTAAGGGATGAGATCACAAAACATCTGGAAAAATATGAGCTGATATAAAGTAGCAAGCAAGCTTTCTGGAAAGAAAACTCTTGTTTGACAAATCTGATGGAAATTTCTGAGGACATAAAAAAAAAATCAACAAAAGAATGACATGTTGAGAGTAATCTCCTTGGGTTTCACAAATGTATTCAGCAATCTAGAAGACAGTTAACCGATACATGCTATTGCATGTGCGTGCCTGGAAAGCACAGAGGAAAGACACCTCCTTTGAATGAATCAGGGGCATATACTGTGATTAATCGCAGGCTGAAGAGTACTAGGTAATGGGTCACATAGAAAGGAGATTATTTAGCCCCACTAGTGTTTGGCAATGCTTTTCAAATTGAATGCATTGACCCTTCCCATCACAGTCTAAAACGATTTTACAGAATAAATAATTTTGAAATTGAATACAATATTCAAGATTTTAAATATGAATTGGATTATTTATTTGGATATTTGCTAAACCCAAGTGAAAAGCTTTCACTTTTTGCACATTCTCCCAGTTAGCACTTCAAGTACAATTCCCCCTCCCCCAGCAATAAGGGGGAAAGAGAACATTCTGGAGCAAGAGGAAGCTGGGCTTCAGATGCTGTATTAATCCCAATCAGAAAACAGAAATATTCTATATTTCTAAGGAAGCTAGTAAGTGTTTAAAGTAAGCATTCCTGCTATTGAGACTGTAACGAGACTTCAGAGTAAGTCCCATTTAATGCAGTGGGACTTACTTCTGATTCAACACACAATTTTGGGCTTTTCATACACTTCTACGTTTGTTTTAGTAAGTAACTATCTCATGTAACCTATCAGAGGTGTATTGCTCTTTGTTACAACAACTCAAATGTAGAATTAAGACCATCAGCCATTTGCTATATGTCAGGGGTGTTTATAAATGATGATCTGGCACTGGGGCAAGAATGCAGTGTGTCTATACTATTAGTTACTGTTAATATGGAAAACCCCGAACAGCTTGGGAACAGTTTACTTACAAGATGGTCTTACCCCAAATGTGCCCCATGATGCGTGCACCACGTCTGTCGGAACTTGGTCATTTAGTGTGTCAGCACCTGCACTCTGGAACCCCCTGCCTACTGAGATCAAGCAGGGACTCTTTTGTGCACCTACTAAAACACTCTTGTTTAGGCAAGTCTACCCAGATGCTTGATGGGACGCGGGTGGCGCTGTGGGTAAAACCTCAGCGCCTAGGGCTTGCCATCGGCATGGTCGGCAGTTCGAATCCCCGCAGCGGGGTGAGCTCCCGTCTTTTGGTCCCAGCTCCTGCCCACCTAGCAGTTCGAAAGCACCCTTAAGTGCAAGTAGATAAATAGGTTCCGCCTTCTAGCGGGAAGGTAAACGGCGTTTCCATGTGCTGCGCTGGTGCTGGCTCACCAGATGCCGCTTAGTCACGCTGGCCACGTGACCCGGAAGTGTCTCCAGACAGCGCTGGCCCCCGGCCTCTTAAGTGAGATGGGCGCACAACCCCAGAGTTGGACACGACTGGCCCGTACAGGCACGGGTACCTTTACCTTTACCCAGATGCTTAGAAAGTTTAGGCAATTTTAACCCGTTTTAGCATTTTAACTTTTGTATGTTTTAAAGTAGGGTTGTAAATTTTTATTAATGTTACTGTTCTATCTTTTATAAACTGCTTTGGGTTTTTTTACAATCAAGTGGTATATAAATTTTATGAAATAAATAAATAGAAGAGTTGCTTATGATCTATCTTCACAGAACAATGCTTTATATTGGATCTTCCATTTAAAGCATCCCAAGATTGCCTTCAAATGTTATGTTTTCCTGTTTGCGTTTTAAACATGCATGTAGGGAAGCAGCCGAAAGATGCACATCTTATGTAATGATAAATATATCTGCCATAGCTATGAGACGTGCATCTTTTAATGTCAGCGGGATCTTCAAGAGCTTCTGCATATGTGTGGTTTGAGCCTTGAAAAGGGGTGAGGATACACATCTTTCAGCCACTTCCTGACTTCATTTTCAAATGTGGACACGGAAATGGGAAGCTGGCTCTGGGGTTGAGATTGCCAGAGCAAAACCAAGGCAGGACTGAATGCAACCATGTTGTTACAATATAGAGACACATTGATAATCTCTCAACATTTTTAGAGAGCAGAGCACTGCATCAGGAAAGTGAAGGCCATGAAACAGTCCTTCTTAATGCCTGATAGCAACTTCTTGGTTGCCACGTAGTGAACTTTGTGGGTGAGTTCAGTGGATCATATTTTCAGTGGGCAGGAAGACTCAAAGATGCCTTGGAATTCAAAGCAGCTTACCTTTCATAGCTGCCAACCTTCCCCTTTTTTGCGGGAAATTCCCTTATTCCCGCTGCTTCCCGCTGCTATCCCGGATTGTTAGATATCCCATAGACTGTCCCCGGGACAGGTGAGGCTGCTGATCCCTAATTTTCAAATCTGAAAGTTGACAGGTATGTTACCTTTAGAGTGCAGGTATTGCACTGGAGAGTCAGTCAGTTTTGAGGCAGGCCACTAAGGAACTTGGACAAACATAAAAGTGATAAAAACATATACAAGAAAGGTAACTTCTCCACAGCAACCAGAGTACAGCACAAAGCGAAGTTAATTAAGAACTGCTGGTTTCAATGGGAGTGTCAAATCTTACCTGGGAATATGTTACATTGAAGCCAATAGGATTTACTTCTGAGTAAATATTGCCCTGTAAAGCACATACTGAAATAAATGACGCTTAAAAGTACTTAGCTTTGGCTGAACTGTGCCCACTGTTTTTATTGTTATGTAACTTTTACAAGGGACACGGGTGGCGCTGTGGTCTAAACCACAGAGCCCCTTGGGCTTGCTGATCAGAAGGTCAGTGGTTCGAATCCCCGTGACGGGGTGAGCTCCCGTTGTTCGGTCCCTGCTCCTGCCAACCTAGCAGTTCGAAAACACGTCAAAGTGCAAGTAGACCTTCCAGCGGGAAGGTAAACGGCGTTTCCATGCGCTGCTCTGGTTCGCCAGAAGTGGCTTAGTCATGCTGGCCACATGACCCAGAAGCTGTACGCCAGAATCATCTGCGACTGGATCTAACAGTCAGGGGTCCCTTTACCTTTACTTTAACTTTTACAATGGCTAGATTTGATTTTCTTCAGGGAAAATTTCTCCCTAGCTAGGAATTGGGGTGGAATCTACACACATGTTTAAAACATTGTGAAAACACTTTTTTAAAAATCATTTTGAAAAATTCATTGAATTTGCGAATGTGAGCTATATCACAGTTGCCATCTAATGTCACAATTGTATATTACAGTTGACAACACATTCAAAATGTTTTATTTGCAGCTGTATAGCTGAGTCTCAGTTTTCAGACCTTCAGACTATTAATTTTTTTCCACGAAAAGTTATAAAATGTTTCATACAGGACTTTATATCATGAAAGCGCTAGCTGCAGCATTTCCTGATGTGCAGTCAGCAGGAGTGCCAATAAACTGTTGCAAAGGGCCCAGTATGCCATCAGGGGCCCAGACTGAGCATGCTCTAGATGCTGCAGAATAGAAGTTAGGAAGCAAAATGTGCAGGCACCAGCACAAGCAATTGCTATGTGAGATGTGAGCCTGCTTCCATCTCTCACTGAAACTGGAGCTAGAGAGCAAATTTAGAGTTCTACAAGTCCAAGGTGAAGAGACTTCCTGATTCGCTTTGAAGCCGTTTCTGGGACGTCCCTGGTGCATGAGTCATTCTAAAGAATTCTCTCTATGGAGGACTGCTGACTTCATATTAAAGCTCCCTACCCCCACAATCTTCCCTGGTAGAAAAAGGATGGTTCCCCAGAAAAATCAACTGAGAAATCCTGAGTCAGGTGTAACTGTGCCCGGGCAGTAGTATGTTCATCTAACACCAAAAAGTAACAGCAAAATTAATCCTCTTTCAAACTTTGGTTTCATTTCCTGCACTAACTGTTACCATTTTATGAGTATGTAATAATAAAACAAATTAATGCAAATACAGCCCTTCACCTGCTGAGAGTCTGAGGGTCCTGCTCCTGCCTCTCTCCACCAGGCCTAGGGCAGGGCCTGAAAGACTACAAAAGGACAGCTGCTGCCCAGCAGAGCGTTCTGTTTGCATTCTTTTAAACTGCTTTTAAATTGTGTTTTTTATATGTATTTTAATGTTGTAAACTGCCCTGGGACCTTATGGTGAAGGGTGGGTAAATAATAACAACAACCTATCTATTAGGAGTTATTCACACTAAAACACGGATGAATTTCAAACAAGATTGACTCTATACCCCATAGTGAGAAATTAAGCCATACCACATGGCATAAGTTTTTGAATTCATGTACTGATTACACCTACACATCAGTTGCCCCCCCCCCCAAAAAAAACCCACCAAGGGTTCAATTGCACATTCATCTCCAAGAGGGTGGGAGGTAATATTTCCTTTGTTTCCTTGGTTTTAAATGGAGCTAAGCTGAAACATCTTAGTTTTCTTTTGCATATTTAATATGTTTCCTGACAGCATTAGTTTTAAAAACATGCTTTGTAACAGAAATTGACTTGGTAGGCACTTCCACATGTCAGCTTTCCTAGCAATCATACCAAAAGAAGTGCCTCGTTGAAGTGATACCTGTGATCACTGGGGCCTGGAGCTTCTGCCACAAGGCCTCTTTCTCTACTAGTACAGATCCTGTGAGCAAATCTGGGCTGGCAGCAATCAGCACAGACATCTTGAACTGTCGGGCACCAGCATCCCTGTCACCTGCAGAAGCACCTCAATGGCTGAAAAAAGCAGTTTTGATTTCAGAAGGCCCAACAATAATTTCTATGAAACGAAAGAAAGCAAAATCTAAAGCTGGAAAAAATGTATCTTCTAAATCCTGAGAACAGCCCATTCTTCTCAATTTTGCACTTTCAGCTTAAGAACTCTAGATATTTAGTCAATGTGTCTGTTTTCACAGCTGTTTTTGTTTTCCCTAATGTACTAGAATTAAAATCTTGATTGGTGTTATAGTCTCTCTCCCTTTTAAGAATTCAGAAAAGACTTTCACTCTTTAATTAGGACAATGCATTTCATCATTTTCTTGATGGAAAAACACATGGCACCCACTTCCTGGATGTTCAAGATGGGAGGGGAACAGCGCTATTTCAACTGCAGTACACACTTCTCCCCAGCCTTCTGGTGGGAGAAATTCCCACCAACTCCCTTGCATATGAAACGAAGGTGACCAGGTTTCATCAAAGGTGTCTCTCTTTATAACACCTTTTGCAACCCTTCTAAGCTCAGGTAGTCGTTCTGAAATCCAGATATTGTTGAACCATGCCTCAAGGAGTAGCTCAGCCTGGGATTTCCAAAAATACTCTATCAACAATAGTTTTCCTCTTTCCAATGTACAGTGGTACATTGGTTTACGAACTTAATCCGTTCCAGAAGTCCACTCTTAAACCAAAGCGCACTTAAACCAAGGCGTGCTTTCCCATAGAAAGTAATAGAAAACAGATTAAACCATTCCAGATGATGAAAAGCAACCACTAAAACAGCAATTTCACATCATTTTTACTATCTAACGAGGCCATTGATCCATAAAATGAAAGCAATAATCAATGTACTGTACTATAAAGTAAATAAAAGTATTGTAGATGATAAAAATGAAAATTAAATTTTTTTCTTACTAATCATAGAATCATGGAAGAGACCACAAGGGCCATCGAGTCCAACCCCCTGCCAAGCAGGAAACATGATGGTCAATGATGGTCATTGTTTGGATGGGGGGCTTTTCTGTAGTCACACAGTCAATCAATCAATCAATCAATCAATCAGTAGCTGAACTGAGATCCACACAGATTCCGTGCGCCCCCCCTCCCCACACTGCTGCGGGAAATGCTCCCTAGAGCTTGTAGGTGAGATGCTGATTCTTCCACTCTAAGTCGCTCACTACCATCCGGATTTCCAGGAGCTGACAGCTCCTTAGTCTCCCAAAGCAGAAAATAGCCTTTTCAGAGCATCAGAGGTTAATCCCCCATTCATTCTTATCTCCGGAGTGAATTCAATAGCCAAGACAAGTCTTGGCTATCATCAATCAATCATCATGTAATGACCTCCATCAGCAACCTGCCAACAGAAGATGTTCGGTCCACCATGTTCCTCCTCCAGAAGCTCCAATAATCAAACTTTTTTTCCAAAACATATTTTCGTTCCTATATTTTTTCCCCACTGGGGCAAGTTATCTTATTATAGTGCATTCAAAACTGTGAGCAAAACATGAGTGCTTTCAATTTTATGCCTCCAAAATCTATCTCAAAAGTAGTGAGTGGTGTTTGATGGAATGTAATCACACCATTTAATATTGTCCCCTCTGGTCTGTTAATACTTAGCCACCCACTATAAGTTCTGAAAAATTGCGTTCCATTGTAGCCATGTATGCAGGTCTTTGTACTCAGCCTGGGCCAGCATGGCCAATAGTCAGATACAGGGGGAGTTGTAGTTCAGCAACACCTGCAAGGCACAAGGTTGGGAGCTGCGGATCTAGTCCAACACTGCTACGAGCATCATCTAGCCAACTGACTGGAAGCTGGGAAGGAGAGTATGATGTTGTTTTGCCTTCCTGCTCCCCACAATTTGTTATTCAAATGTACTCGCTCATGAGCTGGTTTTACAATAGGCATTGAAGGAGAAATCATCATGCTTCATTCACTCACAGTTTCCTGGGACTGCAATTCATTTGAAATTCTCCCATGTTTTCCCAGTGTTTCCATCCAGCTTCTTAACAACAGTAAACCCTCTCTTTTTTAAACGTTTGATTGGTTGTATCGGGCAGTCATGCTTAAATAAGCACTTAGCATTAAACAAATGTACATAAGGATAATTTGGAAATCCACCCTCCCAAATGGCTGCTCAGGTGAATGAGAGCATATGCACTGTAATAATAATCATAATATAAATTTAATTATACCCCGCCCTTCACAGCCAAGACTGGGCTCAGGACGGCTAACAACCAATAATAAAAACAAGTTGATGTAGCCATGCCATACCTAGTGGATGTGGATAGAACACAGCAAGGCAAATATCCATTAAAAGTGCAATGTCCCCAACAGTATGTAAAGCCAATGCCAATTCCACTTCTAGCTTACAGGAGAAGAGCAATGATTTATTAGCAGTGGGAATTGCTTGTCTGGAAACAGCTTTAGTCCACAGAGCTGCATTGGGGTGCCCTTCTCAAGACTGGGATTCAAAGGGTGGGGTGAACTGAACTAAATTTGGCTACTAACTGTTTATAGACCTATTCTTCATGAACTTGCCTAACCCTTCCAGCCCTGACCTTTTCTTCACTTTTTCCTCCAGTTATAATGGTGGGAAGAGAATCCTGGTGAGACGTAGATGCTCACTGCTGGGATTAGCACCCTGCACTCATGGAATGTGGTGGCTGTTGTCAACACCCATAATTTGTTTGGTTATTTGCAGACTGTGTGGATTGGAAAGCCAGGCGATACTTAGAATGAAGATGATATAAAAGGCAAAGTGAATGATTGAAACAAGATGGAAAGCATGGCATCACATTTAAGCACCATTGTAAGATTAGAAACAACAGCAAACAAAAACCTGTTTTGCCAGAATCATTTTTTCAACAAACAAGTGGCATGGCATTTGGAACATGCTGTGTTGAGGAGATTGAAGATTGATTATGGTTTCATATCTAGCATTCCTGAGTAAACTGAGAACTACAGACATCACTGACTGCTTAGGGTGGAGGATGTCTGGCTATTTTTCATTCAAGTCCTGGACAAAAGCATTGCCTTAGAGAGACATGAACAGCCCTATAAGAAGCTCCAAAGGGTCGTTTTCAAGGCTTGTGGGAGCTGTGGAAATCCTGAGCTGGTCTCCCAGGGGAATTCCAAGCCTTGAGAGTCAGGAGCAGGAGCAGTTTGTCAGCTGGTTCTCAAGAATCCCTCCCTGGGAGTAGGCTAAGCCAAAGTCCAGTCAGTGTCCCTTTTGTGTCACCCCTCCTCCAACCATGTGACTGCACAGTGCCAGGGATGCAGGTATAGTTGGAGGTAAACACAATCCGAAGATCATTATCACAGGCAATATTGCCATAATGGTGGAACTTCAGCTCCTGTTTCTGATACCTGCCACCTTCAAGAAATGATTTTACTCAGGTTCAGGAGGACAAAATGAATGCCCCACCAATTTTTTAACTGATAAGAAATACACTGGAAGACAACAAGAAAAAACTCCTAGCAGGGCTTGAGTTTGAAAAGAATTCATATTCTGCAAATAATTTGATGTTATACTATACTATACTACACTGAAATGTTTAAATGTTTCTTTGGCTGTCCTTGAAATGTCCCACCACATTTGCCATCCTCTCCTGACTTTGAGAACCACTAAGTTATAGGGATGGAAAACCAAAATTCTAGTAATACTTGGTAGCCAATGAGGCTCGCTGAACTCGGTGGAAGAACTCACTTCTGCATAAATGAATTTACAACTTGGCATTTTGTACACTTTTTGCTTTCCCAAAATGCCCAGAATCTCTGCAGGATTAGTGCAGAATTGTGCCATTTCCTGAAATTCTGGGTCTTTGTTTTAAACTCCAGTAAATCTGTGTCGCCTATTTTTCTTGTACTTCATGAAAACAAAGCCCCTGAGCTCCTGGCTGATATACAGCAGATGATTCGGCTCCCGCCATTGATAGTATTTTTACCTGAACAAAGCCTGCTTCAGAAGGGGGAATGTGGAACAGCTGCTTCTGCCCACATGAGCTTCAGACTTTCAGTTGCCTCACTGGGCAGACCTGTGCCTCTGACCCCAACATCTGGCTCCCTATATTCTCAGCAGCTCAGCCCATATTCTCTACTGCTCAGCTTGCAATTTCATTTAAATCATTCCTTAAAAATGCTTCCCAAGAGCCCCAGCTTAAATGGGGTAGTGGTGATTTCTTATAGGAAAATCCCTCCTTTACTGTGCCTAACATGGCATTTGCTTGCCAAACGGCTCTTTCTCCCAGGCTGTCATGAAACGTGCCCTTTCCTTTGTGCCAGGAAAACTTCCGCGGTGGGGCTTGATCCCGTTACAGTAACAAGCACAATGCAGCAACGCGACATGGAGGATGTGTTCAAGACACTATGATACCCTGCTCGCAAAAGTTGCTTTGCAAAATACCTACACTTATAGCTCTGAACAATAATGATGTAATTCCCTACTTATAGTCCATGGTGGGTGAGTGTAGCCCAGATGGGTCAAAGTCTAGGGCTTCAGTTGGAATACCAGAGTTCTCAGATCCAAGCTCACCTCCATTCCCCTCAGGATGCCACTGGGACACCTGCAAGGGCGGGGGAGGGGCCGATGACTGGCTTTACCCTTTGAACTGCCTGATGACCTCCCTCCCCCTGAATACATTTCATTCCATTTATTTATCTAAAAGCATCAATGTTTCAAAAATCTCTAATCAGTGTTTTACAATCTAAAAAGCAGAATTTCTCCAGGTGGCGTGATATTACAATAACCTGGTCCTGAGTTGTGCAGGGCTTCATAGGTTAACAACTCGACCTTGAACATGGCTTAGGACCTGGTTGGCAGGCAGTACAGTTCCCTCGGCACAGGTGTAAGATGTGTGTGTCCATGCGCTCCATTCTGCAACCTGGCTGAGCCATAGCTTCTATTCCCAAAGGAAACCCCACATAGAACACATTTCAATAGTCCAATTGCAAGGTTACCAACATGTAAATCAGAGTGGCTAAGCTATCCCTGCCAAGGAAAGGGCATAGTTAGCACACCAATCTTTGCTCGTAACAGGCGCTCCTCACCATAGAGGCCACGTGAGCCTCCAGTGACAAATATGCATCTAGGAGCAGCCCAAACAATGTGCCTTCAGAGGGAGCGCAGCTTGACTTGGGAGCTCCCGTTTTAGCAGGATTCAGTTGTAGGCAGAATTCACATTCCATTTCCACGATGTTTCCCATACGGTTAATTTCCACACTGCCACCCTCTGGACCACTCAGGGGCATAGCGGGGGAGGGAGACTGCCAGGGCGATGGCCCCGGATGCATTTTTCGGGGGGGGGGTGCTCACCATTACTAAAGATGCCAACTTTCACTCATAACATATAGGATGTTGTTCCCTATGGTACCTGTAATATTCTCCTCAGATATTGATTTGTGGCCAACACCAGTAATTGGGTTAAACTGCAGACACGTTTTTCAAAGCTCAGTATTCAAAAGATTTGTAGAATCAAATCTTGTTTGATTCCAGATTTTGTCAGGTCTTGGCGTGTGTGAACATGTCTGCTTAAGAACTGATGATCTGCAGGGAAGTGGATGCTAAAATACATCTCGATCTCGTCTCCAGATTTCCTTTTTCTGTGAACCGTCCCTTGGATCTTTCCGGGCCCCAAGCTGTATTTGTCACCGCTCAATGACCCACCCTTGCATCGTGGTGTTCACCTTCTGTTGTTAGATATATTGGTTTTTATGCTTCTGTGCTTTTATGTTTGTACATACTTTATGGGCTAATAGCCGTGTAAATAAAGAATTGAATTGAAGAATACATCTTGGATTATTTAAAGACTTCACAATCAGGGAATGTTGATATTACTTGTAGCATGTTTCACACATTAGAAAAATGAAGGTTGGGGATATTCAAGTTATAGGCTATTTTCATTGATTTACTAGTAAAATATCTGGTAATCATTAACTCCAACACCCAATGCAGGATCCACCTGCCGACTCCCATTCATACCACAAAACACCCCCCACAAAATACTCCTGGCAACCAGCTGCACTTTGATCCTTCTGCATTACTGAATGAGCTTCCAACTTCTAAAGGAGTAGATAAAGGACCCCTGGACAGTTAAGTCCAGTCAAAGGCGACTATGAGGTGTGACACTTATCTTGCTTTCAGGCCCAGAAGCAGGTGTTTGTCCACAGACAGCTTTCTGGATCATGTGGCCATCATGACTGAACCGCTTCTGGTGCAACGGAACACCGTGATGGAAGCCAGAGCATACGGAAATGCCGTTTACCTTCTCGCTGCAGCGGCACCTACTGACCTACTTGTACTGGCGCACTTTCAAACTGCTAGGTTGGCAGAAGCTGGGACAGAACAACGGGCGCTCACCCCGTCGTGGGGATTCAAACCGCCGACCTTCTGATCAGCAAGCCCAAGAGGCTCAGCAATTTAAACCACAGCGCCACCCACCACTCTCTAAAGGAGTAGACAAAGGCAACAGGTTTGTTGTGGCTTCAACTTTCATGAAGCAGACCTTACTTAATCAGATCCAAAATAAAAGACAATGTTATAATACAACTGGCAGCTGATGGAAACAGTTTAACAGAACAACTCTAGACAGCTCAAGCCAGTGAACCATGTTGTATGCTCCAGAACTCGCTTTTGCCTTCCAATGCCAATGTAACCAGGGGAAAATTCTTTTCCCATCAATATTTCAATAAATAACCAGTAATGTTGTTCATGAAGCATTTCCAAGAGAGACCTTGCTTGAACCTCTACCGACTTTTCCCCTCACCATACATCCAGTCTTCAGCCATAAGACCTTCTGAGTTCCATCCTGCTAAAGCGCAGTTCTGCTTCTGACGCTAATAACTCAATGCTCCCATAGGAAAGAAAAGCCAGCAGACAAAAGTGCTGTCCTCAGCGTCAGGCAACCCTATTGTGCTCTTAAATTAGGTTGGCGGGAGTGAGGTTCAAATGCGTTTGAGCCTAGCATGGACTTGGATGATGGACTCAAGGGCATCCTGATCAAATTTGCAGATGACACCAAACTGGGAGGGGTGGCTAACACCCCAGAGGACAGGATCACATTTCAAAACGACCTTAACAGATTAGAGAACTGGGCCAAAACAAACAAGATGAATTTTAACAGGGAGAAATGTAAAGTACTGCACTTGGGCAAAAAAAAAATGAGAGGCACAAATACAAGATGGGTGACACCTGACTTGAGAGTAGTACATGTGAAAAGGATCTAGGAGTCTTGGTTGACCACAAACTTGACATGAGCCAACAGTGTGACGCGGCAGCTAAAAAAGCAAATGCAATTCTGGGCTGCATCAATAGGAGTATAGCATCTAGATCAAGGGAAGTAATAGTGCCACTGTATTCTGCTCTGGTCAGACCTCACCTGGAGTACTGTGTCCAGTTCTGGGCACCACAGTTCAAGAAGGACACTGACAAACTGGAACGTGTCCAGAGGAGGGCAACCAAAATGGTCAAAGGCCTGGAAACAATGCCTTATGAGGAACGGCTAAGGGAGCTGGGCATGTTTAGCCTGGAGAAGAGGAGGTTAAGGGGTGATATGATAGCCATGTTCAAATATATAAAAGGATGTCACATAGAGGAGGGAGAAAGGTTGTTTTCTGCTGCTCCAGAGAAGCGGACACGGAGCAATGGATCCAAACTACAAGAAAAAAGATTCCACCTAAACATTAGTAAGAACTTCCTGACAGTAAGAGCTGTTCGACAGTGGAATTTGCTGCCAAGGAGTGTGGTGGAGTCTCCTTCTTTGGAGGTCTTTAAGCAGAGGCTTGACAACCATATGTCAGGAGTGCTCTGATGGTGTTTCCTGCTTGGCAGGGGGGTGGACTCGATGGCCCTTGTGGTCTCTTCCAACTCTATGATTCTATGATTCTATGATTTCTCCATTTCAAAATAAAAGTTTCACTAAGCAAGAATGCAATCCAGCCCACTAAGCACCACAGGGAAGATCTCTGAATCTCTGATCTCAAGAAATCTCTGATCTCAAGAAAAGGCTAGGCGCACATAAAAAAAGGTAAAGGTCATGGACTTCTGACAGTTAAGCCCAGTCTCGAACGACTCTGGGGTTGCAGCGCTCATCTTGCTTTACTGGCCAAGGGAGACAACGTTTGTCCGCAGAAAGGTTTATATAGCTAGAAATTTTCAAAACAGGCTTATGTTCAAATGATATCATCCCTCAGGCAAAAAATATTATTGATGCTTGGACTCTAAAGGAACAAATCTACCTCTTGAATTGGATTGATCAGAGATCAATTTGCTGTTTGCGTGTTGTGCAGGGAAGTAAGCAACCTTATTTTGCACCAATAAGCAGCAAATATCAGTGTTCTTGCACACAAACTGGAGTCATAGCACCACCTGTTGACAAATACAAAATGTTCCCTTAAGATGTAGCACCCATGTCAAAAGGGTTTGTGCTCCCTACCAACTGCAGAGTCCAAGCTTGTTATTTGTTTTTCTACATAAATGAGTACTAGCCATTCCCACATGGGCTCATCCAGACCTCCTCTCCTCCCAGGCCTAGAAAGTGGTTTTCCCCTTGCCCTGCTCCTTTCCCAGGGAAAACCAGCTCTTCTGTGCTGAGCAACCTGCAATCACACTCTGCTCCAATCCAGTGCTAAAGAGCGGTTTTCCTCAGGGGAAAGCAGGGGAACAAGAGGAAGTGTGGGTAAAATGTACATTAGCTTCTCTCCCCACTTTGCCTTTGGTCCTGCTCACCAGCTGTGTCTGAACATTTCCTCAAGGAAGACCAACACACCAGGGCCATCATGGATCTGGACCTCAGAAAGTCAAGCAGCTTCTCTTAGGTGTGACTCAGGGTGTGTTCCCACAGGTGCCTCAGAGTGCAGTTCAGTCCTCATCTCCCCCACCCAACACATGTAGAGTGACTTTATTTTATTGGTATTGTTACTGTCTTTTTTAAAATGTAGTGTTTTTTGTCAGCCACCTTGGAAGGATTTGTATCCTGAAAGTTGGGAGGTAAATAATTGTAATAAATACAGGCGACTCCTCATTTACACAGGGTTACGGTCCGAACCCACACGCGTGTCAGTGAAATTGCGTAAAATCAGGAGTTGCCTTTACGGTGGTACTTTGGTTGTTGAATGGCTTACTTGTCAAACAAATCGGCTCCCGAACACCGCAAACCCAGAAGTCAGTTTTTCAGCTTGCGAATGTTTTTTGGAAGCCGAATGTCCAACATGGCTTCCACGGCTTCTGATTGAGTGCAGGAAGCTCCTGCAGCCAATCGGAAGTTGCACCTTGGTTTTTGAACTGTTCCGGGAGATTAAGTTCGACAACCAAGATCCCACCGCATTTCCTTTCAGGGCAAAGCTCTGCAGCCCATCCAGCTTGCAGGAGCCGGAGGGCCAGTGGGTGAGCAGTCTCAACAAGCCTTTGGCTCTTGAGGAGACCCTCCCCAGAACCCAAAGAGGATGTCCCCCTCTGGCTCTGGAGAGGGTCTCCTTGTGAGCCAGAAGTGCAGGCCCTTCAGGACTCTCCCCACTCTTCCAGGTTTCTGGAGCCACATGTATGCACAGTTACACATGAATTGAATATGCCTCTGAATATTACCTCCATTATCAGAAGCCATGAATCCCAGCTGCCATGGGGCGTTAAGGGAGGGGCAGTACCTCTGGCGGGGGACACGTCCTGCTCCTTCTGGTGTAGCTTGTTCACCTTTGGTCCCCACCCTGCACTCAGCTCTCACCTGTGGCTCCTAGAAGCTGCCAGCATGGGACAGCAGCCACACCCCAAGGGACAGCTTCAACTAGCCGTCTAAACCAGGCGAGGGCAGCTGATGGGTCTCAAACCTTGGGTGAGTTGGGAATTTCCCTTGCATGCGGAGACAGACTATGGTGGATGGAGCAGAGGAGACCAAGAGTGTGTTGGTGGTAGGCACAACCTGTAAAGAGAACTGCACATGTGCCCAGTGTAACCATAGCAGAGACAAATACAAAGGCTTTAAAAAATACCTAGACAAGACAACTGCAGGAGTAGGTGAACGTATTTCCCCTCGTCTAGCTCTAAATTACATAAAAGCTACTTAAATCTGACCCAGCATTTTGAGAGTAAAATGTTTGAATAAACATTTGATTTTGGGCAAGAGATGTGGGACATAATATAATGATGGAGGATTGGGAGAGGCTATGGAAGAAAGTGGTTAAGTTCACTGCATGTACGATGTTAAAAGAAAATATTATGAAGATGATGTATAGATGGTACTTGACCTCTGTAAAATTAGCATTATTTCCATTAGTTGGAAATGAAAGAAGAAGAAGGTACTTTTTTCCATATGTGGTGGACTTGTCCCAAGGTGAAAGACTTCTGGGAGAAGATTTATAATGAACTGAATTTTTATTTTATTTTTTAAATATACATTTATTAAGAAACCAGAGGCCTTTCTTCTTGGAATAACAGGTTTGGAATTGCCCAAAAAGATGTTAAATTATTTTTGTATGCCACAACAGCCGCCCGAATATTACTTGCTAAAAATTGGAAAACACAAGAACTACCAACAGTGGAAGATTGGCAGATGCAGATGATGGACTTTTCGGAGCTATCTGACCTGACTGGAAGAATCCGCGACCAGAAAGAAGAGGAGGAAATGTAAGGACTATTTGAATAAATATTGTAATATAAAAAAACAGAAATTACTTGAAAGAAACAAATAGGCCAAGGATTAAACTAAGTTATAATTAAATAAATGGGATTTAGAATATTAAGAAAAGTGAATAAGATGGGCTATAATTGGAAATTGTTTTAGTTTAATAATGATATTGGAAAGCTGTTACTTTCAACTACAAGGAAACTCAGAAGGGAGGGACTAGAGGAAGTCAACCAAGATGTTTAAAAGGTTGGATTTGTAAAGAATTAAGTTTGTTGTTATTGTTTATCTGTTTATTGTTCCTTTTTTCCTTCTTTCGTTCATTGATGTATTTTTCTTTTTTTCTGTTTTTGTGTGTTATTCTGCTTTGTGGTTTTTGTTATAATTGTGGAAAATATAATAAAATTTTAGATAAGAATAAACATTTGATTTAATAAGGTCTTACTTCTGCTTTCTCTCTTATATTAAATAATACTTGAATGTTCCACAGGACAAAGGTGTTTTTCATGTCACTTGTGAAAATACACTTCCTAACCAATGTGAAACTTTTCACACCTGTCCAAATTATAACATGGGTTAAGTTTCTTCTGCCACTGAAATCCCAGGGAAATGGTTCATAGAACATTTTTGGAACTCAGTGCTACAATGAGCCACAAGATAGGTGGGTGGTTGTCCCTCCCCCTTTTTTTCTGTGACAGTACCGTAAGAATTTCCAGGATGAATGAGTTCTCCCAGCTACCAGGGCTCTGGAATAACATCCACACCAAGCTCCCTAGGGTGCCAATCTGGAAGGTCTGAAGGGGGATGCTGATAGGTGGATTTGTCCAATGCCCTGTGAATCACCAGACGGGTGAGGAAATGAGACAAGGAACAGCCTGACCCTGTTGCACTGGCCAGCTGCTTCTCCTCCACGGTGCGTCTCAGAGGCATGGATTATGGAAAGGCTATTATTACCTAAGCTTGGGTGGACGGGTGTGGAGGGAGGAGGCTCTGCTGCCAGCTCTTCAAGCTGAGAGAGCCAGCTGAAATGACAATAAAAGAGAAAACTGGGCAGCCTTGTTGCGGGTCCTCCATTTCCATTCCTGACAATGCTAAGCAGGCGTGTGCTCTCTCCAGGCTCTTTGGCTGTTAAATAGGAGGGTCTGTTTGCAAGGCGGCTTTCAGCCAGTTTGTGACACGCACAGTGCAGAGTGAGGGAAGAGGCAAGCCCACCCCTCGCTTTGAATGCAGCGCAGGAGCAACAGAGGAGGCACATAGCGTTAAATCACTGCTGTCTGGCCAAGAACAAATGATCACACCTTTATTGCAATAGCAGATCAGGGAAATTTCCAAGTAACAAACTGTTATCTTTATTATTCTGCGGGAATTAGGAAAGAGTTGAAGGATGACCATGCTGCCCAAATACTCACAAAGTCAAGATGAATAGTCCCTGAAGGCTGGACAAGTTATTGTGGCACCTGACACAGGAAATCCTCCCCCTCCCCGTGGCAGTAAAAACACAACAACAATAAATTAAATAACTAACAATTTACATCCCTTTCATGAACCCAGGGTCAGTGGCCTGCTTAATGGCAGGGTCTGTCCTGCTAGAGATACTGAGCACACACGGCGGGGGGGGGGGGGGCAGACTGGTGCTTATGACCAAGCAAGCGTGCAAGCCCAGCGTCCTGGCGGAACAGACTGGATGTGCAAACTGCATGCATGCTGCATGCTCAGTGCGCACAGTCTGAAACCCCACCCTCCACAAAAGCAGGGGCTCTGTGCTGACAAAAAAAAACCAAGTATATCTGTGTGTCTGTGTGTATATCAGCTGTAATAATTGTTCTTGATTTTTTAAATTTTTAAAAATTATTTTTAGTTGTTTTAAATTGTGGGTTACTTGTTTTTACTATATTGTAAAAAAAATACTAAGTGTGGGGTTTTTTTTAAATTTGATTGTTTCATCAGTGATGTGCTTGCTACCCTAGAATCCGTTGGGAGGAAGGGCAGAATATAACTTTAGCAACTAGAAACCACAAAAAGGCTGGATGAGCATTGGCCAGGACTCGCACCTGGAACCTGCTCCCCCAACCCTGCATGTGCATAGAATGACAGAATCATAGAGTTGGAAGGGACCTCAAGGGTCATCTAGCCACCTCATGAAGGCTGTTTCCCAAAAGGTGGTTCAGAAACAAGGAAATAAGTAAATGGTGGTGATCTGTCTCTCATGAATTTAACAGAGGCCAACCTCAGTCTACTTCATAAAGTTCTCAGCCCTTGGAAAACAGGTGAGATTCTGTTAAATATGCCATCTTCTTCAAGGCGGTGGAAACGACTTGAACAGTATAATTATCTCTGCCTTAAGAAGAATTACTGACCTGAGCTAGGCTGTTTTAGACAGGTATGGCCGGTCAGGATTCGAATGTAGTCTTAATAGCCTAACAACTGTTTCTCCCCTGAACATCTACAGTATTTGAATGTTCCCAGTGAGCATTTCCAGTATACGCAATATTGTACTCTGCTGAAGGGTTGTTGTCTTAAGAAAAAGGAAGGTAGAAAGAAAAAGAAAAGAAAAAAGAAAGAAAGAAAGAAGTAATGCCACTGCTAAAGAAAAACAAATAGACAATAAAGAGCATTGCTTGGATCAGCTCCTAGTCCAAACCACCTTTCACATCTCATTAAAGGAACGTGGAGCCCTTTGGAACGGAGGTGCCTGCCTGGTGTCTGTTTTCAAAGAAAACTGCTCAGAGTTTTCTTATGGATGAAAAAAATTAGAGTGTTTTATAAAAACCAGAAAGACAAGAATTCCTCACTGCCGAGCAATTGTTTTATTTTAAATATGATATTAAAGAATCTATTTCTCCCTCTTTCCTTGCATCACTGGGGATACGTTTCAATGTACATCTTGAACTGGATTTTATAGCATTCTGATTTCCAGTGGCATTTGGTTTTGATAAAGCCATATATATATATATATATATATATATATATATATATATATATACACACACACATGCCTTGAAGCAGTTCATTCCTTTGGCAGGCATACAGAGGCTGGCAATTGTGAATCCCTCCTTCATTGTTGCCAGGAGCAAAGGAACGTTTGAACTCTCTTTCAGCTGTAGCAGTTTTGGAAGTTTGGAATCGGAGTAGTGAAAAGAGGTGGGGAAAAGAAGGGGGGGAACCCCTAAATCTGTTCTCCTCTCTACTGTAAATTACAACCCTGCTTTTTTAATTTCCGTTCTCAGCACAATGTTATTCATTCACTTCCAAAGTAAACAGGGGGCTTAGAGACGGAACAGCTTGGGAGAACAAACTGTCCTCTTTTCACAGTCTTTACCTGTCAAGAGCCTGATTAAACACATATATCTTGATGATGGCAAATATCAAAAGGTACGGTGGCCAACCACGAGCTTTTGGGTCTCGAGGGACGCATGACACAGTCTCGATCCTTCAGCCAGATCTTAGGAGAACTGAGGAATTTTTGTTTGAATCAGACCCCAACTGAGACTAAAAATATGAAATTCTTTCCTCCGCTAAAAGGGTTTGGACTTTATACACACTGACTAAAAACCCTAGATTAGAAGCTTGGTACTACTGACTTCCTAGTGCAATAAAAAATGTGAAGCCTGTAGTTTCAGTTTGTAACTGTTTTCTTTCCTAAAAGGTGTTCCAAATCTTGTATTGTAAAATTGCAATTTGATGAGCTGGACGTAAAACTCTTGCTTCCTGTCTTTCCCTTTAGGTTAAGTTTGTCCCCAGTGAAATTTATCTGCTCTGATATACTTGCATTAGTAAAGGGGTTTTTTTAAAAAAAGAAAAAAGAAAACCACAACCCTCCGTGCTCCTATTAAAAAGTTTAAACACATGCAGATTCTGGCCTCTGACTTGTGTTCATTGATCTTTTCAAACTTTACACATCCAAGCTCTTTTTTGCAGGCTCATGTATGGACTCTATGCTGTAGAACTTGAGCACGCAAGGCGCAATCCATGTACATATGACAGCCAGGGGTCCAGCTATCAAGCGATCTTGTCCCTGCTTCTCACCTCTTGTCTGCGTGGGGCTAAATTATTTCTCCTCTTTCTCTCACTTTCTCTTAAGTAGCACGGGTACTTTAAGGGAGTTGGGGAGGACATGATCTTGAGTATTTGATACCCATTATGGGATTAGGCAAGATTGAACACTGGCTTATATAAAAATAATATACATTCAGGAGAGCTGAGGAGCAAGCTTGAATTAAGATTCTATCAGTTGTATTATATTTCTAAACTTAAAATAGATAGCCTTTATATTTTTAGACCAAGGTACTACGGAACACTTTAATCTATTATCCAAATGGGCTATCGGGACAGGGTACTTGTTTGTGTTAGCAACAAAGTGGTCTCCAGAGCTTCAGCTTGTCTCCTTCTCAGACACACACACACACACCTCAAAACTGGTCTATTTAAATTTCAAACAATACCTTTTGCAGATTTCATCCTACCATCAGGGTAATATCCAGCATTCAATGTTTGCCTCCTGGTTGGATTTCATAGCCCGGTAACCAGTGAGTCATCTGCCTCACTTCAGGAAACCTTGACCTGCCCTGTGCCTTCACTGCCACTTCCTTCAACATCCCAGCTGACTTTCCTTCTTGGATGGATGTGATTCTAGCACCCAAAGACAAACCCTCAGGGTATCTTATAATCTTGTCCTCACTTTATCTAGTTAAAAAACCATGGATGCAATTACCAATATTGCATTTTTCACATGTGGAAAAGTGGGGGAAGTCTTTTCACTACAAATAAACTGGATTTTAGAATGCATTTTGGTTCCTGGAAGGATTCCTGAAAGTTTTCTTGGGATATTCTTTTTTCTGGCCAACAGAAGGGGGTTTGGGGGGGTGCAAGGGAGACTTTATTGGTAAATATCAAGATTAGCCTGAGACTTATTCCCCCCAAAGCCATGGGATCAACAGAGTATTTCTTTCAATTTAGAATAGTGTAGGGAGCAAAAGTTTCCCTTTCCAGTTGGAAAAGGTTTGTGATGTGAACTCCTATATTTATTTTGAGGACATATAAAGAGAAAGTGGCTATTTTATGGTTTTCCTCATTTGTTAGCTTCACAGAAAACTGCAGACATGTTGAAGTCAGCTGACGTTTTATTTGTTACAAAAAAGAAACCAGGATCCTGGCTGTCTTCTCAGACTTTGCTGTTTTATATAAATGGAGCTCTTCCCCCTTCTAAGGCTGGAATACACAATAATGATTGGTTTGCTGGGGGGAGGGGAGCGGAACCGGGACAGCCAGATACTCCTTTTTAGCCAGTCCCATCAGTCAGGAACTAAAAGGGCAAAGCTCAAGTCAGTTTGACATGCAGCAAATTTTAAATGAATATGAGGAAATACTTGTGTTAGAAGCATATAATCAACCTGAGGAGTTCCTTCCCACAGGAAGTAATTGAGGTAAAGAACACAGGGAGTTCAGGGAGATATTTTCCAAAGCTTATACGGTTATGGGGACAGCTACCATTATGTGTTGCATCACATGCCACCAGGAAGGTGGGTCAAAAGTTACATGGGAAATGGTAAGGGCCACATCATACCATGAGGCTCCAATGCATCCTTGGAGCTCTGTGGGGAGAAGGAGGGCCCTATCGTCTTCAGGAATGTGGCCAGCTCACCACCTAACCTGCAACCCAACAAGCTGAACACAGTCTAACTGCCATGTATTATGGCTTTCTGAGTACTTAAGCATTTCTCTTTTAGTTGACGTTCTAGACCTACAGAAAAACAGGACGCCTGTGTTCAGCTTGGTAGTCACATTTTTTGCAATGCATTATCTGTGCAGTGTTTCCCTTGGTGCCAAATAAAATAGCATAGCCCAACCTTTCATTAATCTTCATCGAGTATTAGCTTTCCAGTCTTCACACACATTGGAGCATGTTCATAATAACTGCCTGGTTCTAAGCAGTTATTGTTATTTATTAAATTTCTGTTCTGCCCTTCACAGGGTGGTTTTCAACATAAAAAGACAAAGATACACACCATAGCAACAGACAAAGCAATAAGCCCACCACCACATACAGAGTTTGAAAGGCAGCTTAATCAGCCAAAGGCCTGGCAGAAGAGGAATGTGAATTGTAGAGATGTCAGCTGGACTAGTTGAGGTTCTAAAGGAAATGAAACCAAGCCACCTTGTCTCTACAATAGATTTGTGGACAATATTAAATATTTAGAATTCTAAATTATACTTAAATAAAAATAAAAGCTTGCAGTGCTATTATTTAATTTTGAAACTACAAACTTCCAGAGTTCCCCCAAATCCATCAAGGAAGAAGACAGCGCCCAAGAGAAAAACAACCATTTTCTATGGATGCATAGGAATAATTTTTTTCCTCTGATGGAAAGGGTCTCGCTGTCTCAGTCACAACCCCATTTGATGCAGCCAATTTCAAGGTGGTTAAAATGCCGTTCAAGTGCGCACATGTTTTGTTTCCATCAAGGTGCTAGAAGTCTTGAATCACTGTGGGTAGGCAGTCCTGCTGTGGATAAAGGCAGAAACTCCATGCAGATGAGATCGAGGTGCTGCTGCTTAAGAGTTCTGCCAATGGAAACGGAGTCTGCATTTTGGCTGATTCCTGAAGAATGAGGTTTGCAGTTTGGGGGCTCCTCCTCGACTATAGATCCATTACTGTATCTGTGAATGCTCAGGTGACATTTGATGACTACAAATGCCTTTTGTCCTAAAACTGCCAGGTCCTGTTCTCTGGCCAATCTCTAGTAAAGATCAGACTGGTACATATCATGGGCAGGACCTTTTCTATAGCACTTTCCCAATTTATTGAGGCCCATAGACAGGTCTGCCAAGCCCCTTGTTCCTCCTCCTCTTATTGTATTTATTTATCTTTTATAGATACGTATAACCCAAAGGTACCAGAGTGAGGAACACAGACTCTTAAATTCTGCATTATATTTGACCATTCAAAACAATGTAAGAGCCACTTCCAGAAATAGAGCAGAATAGAGTGCAAGATGATAAACTTATTTCCATGGTGTTTGCAAACAGTTTTTTTTTCCTGGAATCAAATGACACAGAAATGGGTTGTACTATATTCCCCTATATTTCTGGTTTTTATGTCTCATCTGGTCCTGATCGCCCACAAATGGGAGGAAAGGGGGAGATCCATGCCAGGGGTCTCTTCATGCAAATTTCACCAACCCTTTTGAATCTCAGGTGCTTGACAAAGACCTTGAAATACACATTTTAAGGAAGATTTGTGCTTTTCTGATGAATTTTAATTGATTTTATCCAACAAACGCTTTTTGGTAATCTTTATGCACACTGCTTTTAAGAGTTATGAATCACTGAAGTTAAGCAATGCCTAAAATGATGAAAAATCATCTTACCAAAGTGTGATCTCTTCCAAAGCTGAAGCAGGAGTCACAGCCAGGCACATGTGTTTTGCAGAATTTTCTCCTCTTCTTTCGCCACCTCTAGTCCAGAGTCCCCCTTCACTCTCTTTCCTTTCCTATTGGCATTTGTTTGGAATCTGCAGGCTGTTACACCTGAGGCTGCCTTTCAGTTACAAGCTTGTCTGGGCCTGTCAGCATTCTCTGCAAGAGCACCAGCTTCCAGCAGGGACTTGGTGGTCTCCAGGAAGTGGCCAGTAGTCCATCAGAACTCTACTTTGTCCACCTCTGTTGTACATTGCTAATTTTACCAAGCAGTTGAAGAAAACATCTTCTTTCTCCAAAATGCAAGCACAGAGATGTATTTCTGAATGTTGCCCTTCATCACATGACATTGATGCCCAGGTTCCCCCTTCAGAATCTCAGCTTTAACTTTAAGCTAAAGGTCAGCAACAGGAGGGCTCTGGGTCAGTTCTGAGCCCGCCCCCCCCCCCCCCCGAGGTACCACCCAGCCAATCTGAATTCAATACATGTCCCTGTGGGCTCTTTTTCTACTCTCCACTCCCAGGCAAAGGTGTACTGAAATTGCTTTGCTAGACAGTTGACAACCTTAGGGAAACTTGGGCAGAGAAAAGGTCCCAACTCTACTGAGGATCTTTAGGCTAAGAGGCTACTCGATGAGGAATGGGCTTTTGCTCCTCAGATCCATTTTTCCAAGGTCAGCTCTTCAAAGAAGTAAACTGGGACATCTTCTCGATCTTAGATTTAAATTCAAGGTACAAAAGAGGCCTTCTAATGTTGGCCTCTCCTTTGAGGCAAGCATCACCAAGCCCCTGCAAGCTTGTTTCCAGGCCAGAGTCTGGGGAACTTCACCACCATCTCTGTCACTGAACTTTAAAAACCAGGCTGCTGGAGAGATGAGAGATGGAACAAACTGGTTTCAAGCTGCCTGCTTAAAATGAGAATGGGACTCAGCAAGCAGCAGTGAAAGGGATTCTCCACTTCCCCTTCTGTGTCCAATCATTCTGTGCTTTTTTTTAATTTGCTGATGTGCAGCATCAGTATACTAGCTTAAACCTTCCCCGTTAGTAGTCCAATATTAGAGCAAATGTGGTATTTTCCATATTTTTAATGTAAGATGCAACTCAGGGACGTGGGTAGCGCTGTGGTCTAAACCACTGAGCCCCTTGGGCTTGCTGATCAGAAGGTCGGCCGTTTGAATCCCTACGACGGGGTGAGCTCTATTGCTCTGTCCCAGCTCCTGCTAGCAGTTCAAAAGCACCTAGCAGTTCAAAAGCATGTCAAAGTGCAAGTAGATAAATAGGTACCGCTCCGGTGGGAAGGTAAACGGCGTTTCCGTGTGCTGCTCTGGTTTTGCCAGAAGCGGCTTAGTCATGCTGGCCACATGACCTGGAAAAACTGTCTGCGGACAAACGCTGGCTCCCTTGGCCTATAGAGTGAGATGAGCGAGCAACACCAGAGTAGTTTGCAACTGGACTTAACTGTCAGGGGTCCCATTACCTTTTAAGATTCAATTCTGTTTGAAGTACATATGTGAGGCCCGGATTCTATTCCAGCTGCAATGTCATCATGGCTCTAGAGAAATAGAGAAAGGGAGCTTCCGCCATACTCACTTGTATCCTACATGGCAATGAGTTGGCAACAAGATATAAAAATGTGGACTGTTTGGTATTTCCATAGAAAATGAATAAATCATGACATTCAAATGATCAAGGGAGGACTAGAGATACCATATGTTGTCAAGAATGGTGATTTGTCTTTATTTGGCATGAAGCGTAACATATTCCTAACTGAAGCTACTAAACCTTAACAATAAGCATAGCTAAGAAATTAGTGTAGACTAATTATTCCATATGGCTTTGCTCAGCCTCAGCTGTGACAAAGTACAATTTTAGGCGTCTCCTGAGAAAAGCTGGGCTGCTTCTATGAAACTGCTCCTCTGAGGGCCATGCAACCCTCAGATAGCTACATCCAAATCAAATCAATGGCTTGGTATAGGCCCAGTTGCTGGTAGTCGTAGCAAGAAAATGGACAAGTCTTTTTTTGGTAGGAAAACTAGAAAGTCTCAGCTAGCTGACCACTAAGGTACATATGGACACAGGAAAGGCTACTGGTGTTCAGTACAATTCATGTGACCAAAGGGCACAGACTGATCTGTTGAGATGCCCCTTATATAGAGCCACCTACCCACTGGACCTTCACTGATGCTACTGCAGTGTCGTCTTCAAACTTATGTACCCAGCCTTCGCTGATGGTCAGTTCCAGAATCTGATCTATTTAATTCCTGCCCATTTCAATTGCAATTGTATTATTACAATGAGTGTTTATTAGTCTATTATATTTTTAATCTTGTGCACTCTTTAGATCTCCTATACTTAAGTCCATATGTAAATATATGAATACTGCTAGGGTTTTAGCCAGGAGTCATTGTGTCACCCATTTGCCATTTTACTGTCCCTTCACTCAGGTTGGAGAGAGCCAATTCTTTCACATACAGTTGATGCCATTCAGTTCTGATGATCTGGCAGTTTGTATTTTGTCAATTAGGTCTAGAACTTAGTTTCTTGTTGCCTCTGTTTGCCTCAGTTCTTCAGACTCCCTTCATGTGAAAGCGATTTCAGGCACAGAGATCAGCATATATTTCCGCATGAAGACAGATTAAAAAAATTCCTCCATTAGTACACCTTTTACTCCCTTGTCATCCAACAGTCCAGCTGCCTCCCTCGCATTTAAAGAATTTTTTTAGTTGTAAGTCTTTATGGTTTTAGCAGCAGCTCTTCAAATTCATTTCTAGCATGCCTTATTGTCCACTAGCATTTATTTTGCCCACATTTGTGTTCCTTTTTATTCTCATTTGGACAAGACTTCCATCTTCTGAAGGAATCCTTCTTGCCTCTAACAGCTTTTTCCGCTCTGCTCGTTTAATCTCACAAGCACTTCCTTGGCCCCGATGGTTCCTTTCCTGATCTGTCCTAAACGTTAAAGCTGTGAACTGGATTTGGCCAAAACATGAATCCTGAAAACCGAATCAGGCCCATTCAGGTGGCACCTGGTTATTGCCAAATTGGGTTCAGAGAGCTGAAAATTGCCCTGGGTCTGGCCAGCCCCCCCTGTGTGATCCAGGACTGTCAAAAGGCAGAGTGTGGGGCAGGAAGAAGGAAAGGCAGGCACAGCCTCTGCAAGAAGCTGTTTGCAAGAGGGCTTTTAAGCCGCCCCTCACTGTGCTTGGTCTGTGCACACCTGTTCCCAGCAGGGGGACACAAGCAGGTTGCAAGCCACATTTGCAGGGCCCAGAACATTCTGGAATAATCGAATGGTTATTATGGGAGCCATTAAGTTTTAAACCACACCTGACAAAGGGTTCTTGGCATGAACTATTTAAAGAGCAGTTCACCTTTGCTGGATCGTGCCCACATGCTACTTGAAATGAGACATCATTTGCAGTCCTTTGCTGGAGCCAGCATTCTGGAAAGTTTCATTTCTAACAAAAACACAGATAATATTACTGCCTCTTTGGTTTTTGAGGCAATTATGCTTAAATATACTTGTGCTTGACTTTAATTTTCCCTCTGAATCTTCAGCTATCATCTTCAATCAACAAAATTGTTCCAGAATGCTGTTGATAGCAACTGTAACTATGTGAGGGCATATATATATATATATATATATATATATATATATATAGGATATGATGGGTTTTCTATTCTAACCCTGGAAATGAGGTTAGATTGAGTTCCTCATCAAGTTGCATAAACAACACAAGGAAACATCAGAACTGTGCTGTTTAAAGACAAACAAAAAACCTCCGTGCTGGGTAGACTGAGTCTTAGGCATATTTATTTCTGAGTAAATCTAGTTCTGTTTCATTAGATGCATTCTTGAGTAAGTATGCTAGACAAGCCCTTCACCGTGTTATCTGGCCTGGTTCCATTATGCTCGTAAACATTTCTGGTCCAGTGCGCCATGACTCTCAACTGTGGCCGTGTCTCATGCTTCCATTAAGTGCGTCTCCTCCCATTCTTTCTCTCATGTCCCCTTATACCTGTCCTCTTGAACACCTATGAGGAGGCTGGGCCATTGGGGCAAATGGGGTGCTGCCCCCCCCTTGCTGTGCCCTCAGCCAGCCTCTGTCTGCCTGCTTTCCTGCTTACGACCAGTGGGAGGGGGCACTGCTTGCCAGCTTCCTCCTCCCAGGTCTCAATGTTTCTTTTGTAGACCTGAGCACAGAGGAGGATGTCCTGCCTGTCCGTGGATCTGGCACTACCTACTATTGGGCTCCCTGCCTCCCCCCGCCCCACCAGCCCCCACTACTTTCTCTGCTTTCTAATCTCTCCTGAAAATCCACCTTTCCGTCAAAGATTTTAGCTTAACTCACTACCCCTGGAAATGAAGTCCCACCAATTATTGCTGTTTCTCAGCTATTTGCCTCTCCTGTGACATCCCTTGCATATTTTGATTGTAAACTCCACAGGGCAGGGATTTTTTAAAAAAATGTTTTGTCACTGTGTAAGCAGTGCCATGTGCAAGCAATCAAAGTTAGCAGCCCCTGATCCTTTTCTTACATTCCTTAAAATCAGAAGTGGTTACGCTTCACGTGAAAATGCTTCCAATCAGGACTCAACATCTTCTTATCTGAGATACTCTCTGAGCCAGAGCTTCATAGCATGAAGTTGAAATCTCTGAACTGGAGTTCTTTGGTGTGCCTTCTGCGCGCCACGAGGGTTTAGCATTGTGATCTCCTATGTCCTTTTCAAAGTCCGAAAGTGATCACATTTTCCCCCTACCAAAAATGAGGTTTCATCAGGGAAAGTGTAATATTCCACATTGATGAGATAATTATAAATGAGTACTTCACTCGCCCCTCTGCCAATATTCTAATTTCACTGTTGTACAAATAAAGGATAAATGAGTATTTGAGAGTTACAGGCAGAATGTTTCATATAAACAGTGTTTTTTTTTTCTGAGGGATATGCAATGGTATACAACACCAGCACGGTTTTTTCTGAAAGAAAAGCACTGCATATACGGTACACAACCCATTCTTTCTGGCCCCCTGCACTCACTGGAATTCCTTCCATTGTGGCCTTTTATATGTTCTGAGAGAAACATTCACTGCAGAGCAGTAATTAGAGTGGCTGTTGGGTCCTGGGGGTGGGGAGTGTCTATGCACAGTAGCCTCACATGCGTAGCCACCACTTTTCCTACTTCTGTGCAACATGCAAATATTGGGGGGTGGGATTTCACTTGCAGATACTTCATCATGGGATAATATCACGGATCACAACCACCTGGTTCAACCCACTGCAAAAGCTTTCATGAAGCTTATATTACTAGGAGTGCCAGCTAATCAGGCCCAGTTGTTGGGTCTCTTGAGACTTCTCCTCCTGAGTATCTGGACTGGCACCTGAAAACTCAAGGTGTGGTTCACTTCTCCTCTTCAGCTTCTTTGCTAGATTTTGATTATTTTCCACTTAGCATTTGGCATGCAGGTTTCACAGCTGGTAGTCTTATCAGTTAAAGCCACAACCTTATGCAAACTTTTGGAAATGATGGGAATTAACTCACCCTAAATGCTGTGCATGGTGCACATAGCTTTGGTATATTTATTAACTTATTTATTAGCTTATTATATTTATTAAATTTAAATATATTAAATTTATATAATTTATTATATTATATTGCTCACAAGTGTTTTTTGTCAGTGCAGTTATTGCTTCCCACTACACCCATGGTGTAATTATCAGGGGTCCCTTTACCTTTCTTTACACCCATGGTTAGCACTCGCTTTGGGCTCCTGGTGCTGAAACATCTTGACCACCCTGGTGAAATGCCTTCAACAAGAGATGGAAAAGGAAGAATGGTCATCTCAGGATACAGTGGAACCTTGGTTCTCAAACTTAATCTGTTCTGGAAGCCCATTGGACTCCTGAAACAATTCGAAAACCATGGCTTCTGATTAGCTGCAGGAGCTTCCTGCACTCAAGAGGAAGCCACGTTGGACATTCAGCTTCCGAAAAATGTTTGAAAACCGGAACATTTACTTCTGGTTTTTCGGCATTTGGGAGCTGATTTGTTCGTCAACTAAGCCATTCAAGAACCAGGCTATATTGGTGCCATTCAATACTATCAACTAGGCAATCTTTCTGAATTTCCTTACTGGTATCGTGGTGGCTCCATTCGCCTGCAGAAGGTGATAGTGGGAGCATTTCTCAATGGAAAGGGTTCAGCCCACCTTCTTCCATTTTGTTTCTTTGGGGTAAACCCCCTTCCCTGTATTGTACCTGTATTCTGTGTCCTCAGCTTCAGGTACATGATTCCATCAAAGAAACAATGTTTTATTTAAAAAAATTAATACACAAAAAGCAACAATAAAGAAGAAAGAGATCAAAGCAAGAAAGAGAAAGAAAGGTCAGGGAGAGAGAAGAGAGTGGTACTATTCTAAAAACAGCATTATAACTCCAAGCATTTGTCCTTCATAAGCATATGATTCCAGAATGTTTCCCCAAAGGAATCTGTGAGAAGAGGACGGCTGCCAATCATGTTCCTTCACTTTAATGTATTCAGTAAACAGTTGCCAAGCCTTAGAAAAATTGTCTTGCACTTTCAAATTGCACAGGATCCAGGTGTAGCTTGTTAATTTTCCATTAGAATAATGGCCAAGATCTGGACGTACCAGCAGTCTCGCAAGTCACCTGAAGCTGACTTCCATTGTTTTGCTCTGTACTGACTGCTGGCTAGGTCTGTACTGGAAACCTCCATTTCTGAGCCAATAGATAAGGATAAAAGGGGGTCCATAGGTAAAGACTGGGATGGAAACTGGCCTATTCCATAAAATATTTTTTTCCAGAAAGACTGACAAACAGGGTATGACCATAACCACTGCCCCACATCCCCTCCGGCAAACAGGATTCATGGTTTTAGCAATCCTCCTCAGTGTATGTGAGGTTTGGGGAACAGGTACCACCTGTGGACAACCTGGTCTGCATTCTCTGCCAGTGCAGACTGATGTGGTGAGAAACTGGGTGTTGTTCCACAGGGAAGCCACTGCCTTGGGTTTCCCTATGGGCAAGAATGATTTCTCTTATTGGCAAGCAGCGCCCGGTGTTTTACTGTCTGCTGTGTGACTTGTAGATGCAGATGAGGAGAAGCTTTGTTTTTTCAACTGAAAAGTAAATCATCCTTCCAACCCGCAGTTCACCAGCCACTACTGACTGGCAGGGGAAGTTCTGTTTGGGGCTCTGGAGACAGCCAGTGCAGGGTCTGTTGCTGTTTAAGTTATTCAGAAAGTGGTGTTTAGGTGAGACGCACAATACCAAATGCTGAAAGACATGCAAAATAGAAAAAAACAAAGAATTTAAACAAGCTTCTGCAAAAGGCTTTAAGTCGACAAGCACATTTTCCAAGCAGTCATCACTCCTTGCTGTTGTGACCACTGTTGTCTTGGATGACAGTTCCATCCCCTAACAAGACTTAGAATTACACTGCCAGAAGAAAGATACAAACCAGACCAGCAGAGTGGGAAAGAACCAACAACCACTGAAAAGGGAGCACGGTTTTTAAAACAAAGAATAAAGCTTGTAAAATGATTTTGAGAATTATAATCATTTGAGGCTGCTAAGAATGGGAAGATGTGTGCATGTTGCTAGTAGACTGTGTTGAAAATACACAGAGGAAGCCAAAAGAAGGAATCCAAGAATGGTACTGTACGAACTGCAAGTGGTGTGAGGGCCGGTGGAAAAGTCCGTTTAAAAAGAATTGCCTCAATCAAACACAGTTAATGCCTGGGTAAACAAAGCTCTGGATGGGATTGACACAGCCTATTACGTTCCATGGTCTGCTGTTGTCCACTTTATTTCATCCAGAGACGGGAGACAATGTCAGCCTGTTCCAGAGATTTATGCTCAGCAGGATTTTGTATTTAGTTACATTTAAAATGCCAAGTTCCTTTAAACTGCAATCATTTACTTTCAAAATATATGTTTCATGACATTACTTTATGTAAATAAATGTGTGTTTAATTATTGAAAATGAGGATTAGAAATGCCTTTTTGCATGATTTTGAAGTTCCTTTTGGAGTTCATCCCCCTAGTGAAAAGGTGCTACTGGCTCCCCAAACTCTGCATTAACTATTTCCTTATATTCAGACATGAAAAGCTGCAGCAGCTGCTAAGCAGAGCAGGGAAAGTTGATCTAAGCTACATGCAATGACAAGAGTACTACCAGAAAAGCTGTGTGTGTACACAGGGTGGCCCACCCATGAGACAAGGTGAGGCAACAGCCTCAGGCCCCAGGATGCACAGGGGCAGCAGAGCCCAGTGTAGAGCTTTATTCCTCCCTTGTACCTGATGTAGATCTTCACCCAGCCTTTCTTCCTGAGAGGGGGTGCCATTTTGTGGTTCACCTCAGATGCCAAAATGTATTGGGCTGGAGAGGTGCTTCCAGCAACCAGAATTTAAAGTGGGAGGGAGATTACTGGGATGGGCATCTATTGTCCTATGTCCTATGCTCTCCTCTTTTGCTGAGGCAGCATTCAATGGGAGCTCCTGAGCATTGCTATGCTCACTGCTCTGGCACCCCAAAACATGTTTGCTTTTAATCCTGTCCTAATACTCAAGCATGAGGGAGAGGGGAGAGGGACAGAGCAGTAGATATGGGGACTAAATAAACTCACAAGCCTTTGGAACCCCCAACGCTCCCTAGCGTAAGTTCAGAGTACCTTGAGTTCTCAATGTTTTGCTGCCATTGTTTCAGAATGGCTTGACTGAAGGGAGAAAGTGAGGAGGATGTCAGAATGGTTTTGTGTGATTGCAAACACCAGATCTGCCAAGGTGAGAACTTTTCCAAAGCCCCAACTCCACTAAACAAAGGCTTAAGACTTGTGCCCCCCTGTTATGTACTGAGTTGAAGAGGATCCAAAATGCAGCAGTCTGATTGGTCCTAGAACAATGTAGCGGTATGATTGGTCCGCAGGAGCCACCCAATCCAGCTCCAGGTGGAAGTGAATCTGCAACCTGATAGGCTTACAGAAGAATCCCAGAATTAGCCAATCACATGCAGCCCATTGTCTAAATAATGTATATAAAGCAGATATTTTGGGGAAACTTTCATTCCTCGCTACTGTGAGCTGAATAAAGAGCATGAAATCCACACTCGACTCTGAGTATATTTCACCTCCATTGGACTACGTTATTCAAATGTGTTGTGTGAATGGAGGTCCCTGCTGATAGATTGCACTGAGTTTCTTTGCTGGAAAGGTAGGATAGTTTTCTCAGTTTCTCATCTTCCCAATCTAAAATTCAGTTCTCCACATTCTTCAGCATTTTGCAGTTTATATATATATATATATATCCACCGATGTGCAAATAATAATGGAAGAAGAGCCTTGCTGCGTCAGGCCAGGGGCCGCATCCAGTCCAGCCTCCTGTTCTCACAGTGACCAGCCTGGCGCCCCTGGGCCTGAGCACAGCAGCATGACGGCCACTTTTGATTCCCAGCTGCTGGCTTTCAGAAGCACACCCCCTCCCACACTGGAAGGGATCAGACAGTTCCCATAGGCAGCTGGCCCTGACAGCCTCCGCCTGATCCTCTTTAAAACCCATCAAGGTTCATGGCCATCACTACATTGTGTAGGAATGAATTCCCTATGTGTACCTGCCCATCTGAGTGGGTTGCCCCAGTCACTCTGGGCAGCTCCCAACAAAAAATAGTAAAACACAATACAGCATCAAACATTAAAAACTTCCCTATAGAAGACATATGAAGGGTCTTCTAAAAGTCATATACAGTAGTTGTTTATCTCCTTGACATCTGATGGGATGGGCACCACTACTGAACCCTCTGCCTGGTTGCACATCTTGCAATGAGGGAACTGCCAGAAGGCCCTCGGAGCTGGACCTCAATGTGTGGGCTGGATGATGGGGTGGAGACGTTCCTTCAGGTATTAGTCTGAAGGCAGCCCTGTTTAGGGAAGTTTTTAATGTGTGGCATTTTAATGTATTTTTAATCTTTGTTGGAAGCTGCCCAGAGTGGTTGGTGAAACCCAGCCAGATGGGCAGGATACCAATAAATTATTATTATTATTATTATTATTATTATTATTATTATTATTATTAAAGCTGCATGCAAAATTTTATTTATTCAGATAAATTTGAACTAAAATGTTTCATTAGGATTTTTTTTAAGATCACAGATTACTGCAGAAATGTAGAGAACTGAATTGAAAAAATGAGAAACTGAGAGAACAGAGAGAAGTTGACAGATCCTTGCATCGCTAGCTGTCCCAAACATTCTGCAAGTGAGGGCTAAATGAAGAACTTGTTTTTTCTTCCCTGTCATGTATATAATGTGACTTGATTGGGGAAGGAGTATTAAAAGTGCAATGTACCCCCAAAATTGTAGGCATTCAAGAGTAAACATTCCATTATCATAAGTGGCTGCTGACATTATTGCATGGGCAAAGACAAATAAGCAGTTGGCCTGAGAAAATACCAATGGAAAGAAAAGTGTGTCCTTCTCTGGCTTCTGTCAGCTCCACCCCAGCTGAAAAAGCAACTGTAGCTGCATATAGGAGTGGAAAAAATCAGTAAACAAGACAAAACATACCTAATTGGAAACAGGTCCCAGATAGTGCTATGGGATGGAGGGTAACTCCAAGATTGGGACACTTTGAGAGATTTTGAAAACAGTAAAACGCCGGGTGAAATCCCAGGGGAATTGAATGAAAACATCAGTTGGCTTACAAAAGTAAATAGTGAAGGAAGCGAGAAAGAGGCAAAGGAAAAACAGATGCAAACCCAGACGGTGCATCAGTGGGGTGAAGAAAAGGAAGCCCAGTATAAAAACAGGCGGCGGGGGGGGGGGAGTATTTTTTATGTATGTAAAATAGAAAGAAAAATGTCCACTTTGGCCAAAAGGGGAAACTCTGCTTGGCCTCCATTAGAATTCCACAAGATCTTACAGGATTCGTAGTTGGTATTTAATAACCTAACACCTGCCAATATCCCATATACTACAGAGCTACTTTAAATCTTTTTTTGTCTTGCTTTTCTTGCTGTCATCTTGAACAGTAATTTAGCTTTGACAAGGAAAGCTGGGTTTCCTCAGACAGGCTTCTATGCAGGAAGCTTTGTAAAGCAAAACCCCTTTTCTCTATTATAACAAACGGCTGATAGCACAGTAATTGAAAACAGGTACAGAATATTTCTGTAGTCCACCGTTGCACCGATGGCTTCCATTTCTTTCCCTGCTAGAGAGAAGCACATAAAATCCAGGTGGCTCAGACTGGCAAACAGAACCAATCCATGTCTGAAGGAGTGGAGTTGGTTACTGCTGACCCTATTAAGACAGTTGGGCTGGGAGGTGGGGATGAGTGTATTAGCTCTGGCCCTGTCACCATACGCTCCGCGGCACGAGGCGGAATCCCAATTTCCCAGGGTCTGAGTAGCATGGGGAGCCTTTGTGGGAAGATCTCTGCTGCAGAAGTTGTCCTTCCAACTCATAGAAGATGGCGGGGATGCTGGCAGAGCAAAGACAGCCTACTCTCCCTTGCTCTCTCCTCTCATTCATTGATTTAACCCCAAAGAAAAATACTTGAGTAGGGAGTATACTTTTAGTTATTAAAGTGGCATCAATAGGCAGGCGTCCCAAAATATGGGTACTGAAACACTAAAAGAGTGATTTCTTACAAATAAAGTGAAACCCATACAGCCTTCTAACAGTCTTAAGATGGTGTTGTGCAAACTTAACTATGCAGAACAGATTTCAGGTTGCATCAAATACAATACTGGTTTGGTGCCATGGAGGAGGCTGGAATTCCATTGCAGCCATTTGCACAGGTAATTAGAGGCTGAGATGGAAATAATCAGTCTCCCAACTCCCCCAGAGCTGGGGGTGGCAGTCTCATCCACAGTTTGCCCAACACCTGGCCCCAAATCCGGAAGGAATCAGGGAGCAGGGGGCACTGGATGGAAAGCACCGTGCATTTCTTGGCAACTCTCCAAAGTCGCCTCTGTGAGCAACAAACTTCCATTTCTTAAGATGAAAAATTGGATTTAAGTCATGGACATATTATGAGCGAGGGAGGAGAAATTACTTTGCTATGATTAAGTGGGCACAAGATATTGGTCATAACATTATGTTTGCTGACTGGGAACAGTTGTGGACCACTGGCATGAAATTTACGGCATGTAATGCCCTAAGAGAGACTATTATGAAAATGATTTACAGGTGGTACATGACCCCAGACAGGTCCCTATTATCGGGACCAAGATGAGCTTTTCTTGCTCCAGTTGCTGAAATGGCCAAAGTCAGGCTGTCTGTTCAAAGTAAGAGGGCTTCTCCCCATTAGAGACTGCAGAACTGGGGGCAAAGACCTCGAGCAGCAGGGGGCAGGTCTGAGGGATCCAGTCCCTACTCTTGTTTTCTCCAAGACTCGCCTCAGGTGCTGGGGAGACTTGGAAGATCTGTGGCACAACTGCAACAAGAGAAGGACATGGAGACAGTCTTGCAAGACTATTCCAAGAGTCTTCTCCTTGATTTCCCTGCTTCTACTCTTATCAAGGTCCTACTACAGGGGTGGGACAAAGGGCTGCCATTGGCCTTTTCGTAAAAAAAAAAAAAAAAAGTTCTACAACTATGGGGTTTTGCTAAAAAAAAAAACAACTTTTGACTTTTTGAAATATGGCAACCCTAGGGGGACACCCCAGGCCTTGGGTGCCAATCCTGGCCTGCAGCCCCCAGAATGTGCCTCACAAGGGAAGGTGGCCCTGTAGCTGACAACCATCCCCCAGCCCTGTCCTATCAGCTGCCTCTGCCACCTCCTTCCTCCATAAATGCCTTCTCGCCTCTTTCAGTCAACTGCATCCTCGTTGAACCCCACAAAACTGGAGGGCCACTGCACCAGATGGACCTTGGGTTGGATCCAGCAGTCTGGCTCTGCTGATCTTTTTACTAACTGCCGCCCCCCACTCCAGATCCTGTACTCTGAGCTGTCACCCTAGCCTATTGCTGCCCTTCTCTATCCAAAAAATGAGGGACACTTGCTCACCTGGTGCCACAAGCTGCTCCTAGCCTTGGAGCGGGACCACTCTGTTGCTCCTTCTCAATTACTTGAGCATAGGAGAGATGAGGAGGGCAGAGAAAACCAGTCAGAAGCCTGTAACCAAAATTTGTGGGGTGTGCTTGTGTGTGTGAGGAGGGGTGTCTAACGAAGAGGGGGAATCACTGCAGAATAGACAGAACAGAAATTCGTTTAGCCTAATAGATTCTAGCAGGCCCATCCTGACCAATTCCTTCCGTATCTCTGCAGTTAAGTGAACTGAAGGGCATCCCAAGAGCTGGAAAGAAGCAGCCTAGAGCACAAAGGGCTTGGAGAGAAAGGAGGTGCCAGCTGCTACGGGTTTGACAGCTACGGCCATGCCAGGGCCCAAAGAGACTGGCACCCTCAGTCCTGCCCCGGCTGCTTCAAGGCTGGATTACTGCCACGTGCTGGATGTGTTGGGCTTTCCCTGTGCTTGACCTGTAGCTGCAGTTGGAGCAGAATGCTTCAGCACAGAACGCTGACAAGTGCCCATGCTTCCATCAGCCAAGTTGGTACTGCTACAGGTGCCCTATAATACCTGTCCTGCATTTGTAAGAACTCCATTGTCAAGTTCAGTGGCACCTGCACTTTGGATCTCCCTGCCTATTGAGATCAGTCCGGCTCCTTCACTGGACTCTTGCTGGCACCGGCTTAAAACATTCTGGTTCAGACAAGCCTACCAAGATGCTTAGAAAGTTGAAGTAATTTTAATCTATCTTAGTATTTTAACTTCTGTATGTTTTAAAGTATAGCATTTTAAAATTGCTTTATCTTTTTGTAAACTGCCTTGAGGATTTTTTTACAATCCAGCTGTGTAAATTTTATGAAACAAATAAATACAATCAATAGGTAGCAGGGAGAGGCTTCACCCCCTCCCCCAATCTAATACTAGAGCTTTGGATAATTCATTAACATTGATGGGGACTTCTTCACATAATTTTTAATTGGTATGTGAAATTGGCAGTCACAAGATGCGGTGAGGACTGCAGGCTTGCAGAAAGGGGGTCACATCTATTCACAGAGGAGAAGAGTGTCTATGGTTATAATCAGAAATAGCTATATAGAACACTGAAGCCACCTGTGAGAGGAGAAGCCCCAGGAGTCGGCTATGACTTGTGGGCTTCCTAGAGACATCTGGTTGGCCACTGAACTAGACAGGCCTCTGGTGTGAAACCACTTTTCCTGCTGTGTTATATCCAACGCTCCACCCCAAAGAAAAGAGAAGCATTGCCTGCATTTAAAGGGCTGCTCTGCCTCGTCTTCTTAGGACAGCCTGCCCTGCCCTGCCTGGAGAGGGAGGAGACCCCTAGGAAGGTCCTCCAAGCATCAAGGTGTCCCAGAAGAGGAGCAGAAAATGTTGGGCAACTGAGAGAGGAAGGTAGTGGAGTCTTGCTTAGAGCCAGAGAGACCCCCAGGAAGGGGGAGAATGATTATTGCATTTGACAGTTGGAAAGATGGAAAGTGGAGGCAGGGAGAGGTGTGGTAGTAAAAGGGCTGCACTAGGAGGACCTGGGAGACCAGGGTTCAACTCTCCACTCAGCCATGAAGCTCACTGGTTGACCTTGGGCCAGTCTCTTTTCTCAGCCTAGGCTACTTCGCAGGGTTGTTGTGAGCTCCTGGGAGGAAAGAGAGCTACGAATGTAACAATAAATGTAAATGATGAGATGGAAAGAAAATGGGAAGGCAGGGAAAGAATGTGGAGAAGCTGAGCTCTTTTGAAGGGGAGTGACTGGCTGAGACGATTTCAAGAGAGCCAAGGCTGTGCAGGGGACCCCAGCCTCCCCCCCCCCCCGGAGACCAAGAGAAGGAATTCTATTCACAGTAT
Organism: Podarcis melisellensis; assembly: GCF_964234715.1. Lineage (NCBI taxonomy): Eukaryota > Metazoa > Chordata > Lepidosauria > Squamata > Lacertidae > Podarcis > Podarcis melisellensis. Next base: position 118,312,655 of record NC_138530.1, on the reverse strand, counting down.
GAACAGTATGCTGTCCAGAAAAAGTCCCCCCTCCAATATACAGTGGTACCTCTGGTTACGAACTTAATTCGTTCTGGAGGTCCGTTCTTAACCTGAAACTGTTCTTAACCTGAAGCACCACTTTAGCTAATGGGGCCTCCCGCTGCCACTGCCCCACCAGCACACGATTTCTGTTCTCATCCTGAAGCAAAGTTCTTAACCCGAAGTACTACTTCCGGGTTAGGGGAGTCTGTTACCGAAGTGTTTGTAGCCCGAGGTACCACTGTACACTACCTGACTAGCTAAAGTGCCCACCCAAGCCTAACTCCAACCGCAGCCCTAATCCTACACCTAACCCTAACTATTCTATATACTAGCTATCTATAAAATGCACAAATATGCACAAAATTAAAATGTAAACTAAAACATATTAAAATAAACAATAAATATTAAAATATTAAAATAAAAAAATGGAAAACAAACAAATCAAATCAAAATGGAAAACGATCAAATTAGAAACTACTAATGAATCAAAAGCCTCTCCTGAACCTCTTCCCACCAACTCCAACCACACTGCTCTCTCCTGACCTCTCCTCACTAACCCACAAGGGAACCTGCAGTCGGTGACTTTTAAGGGAGGGCAAGGCACTGTTACCACGGCAACCCACCCACCTTGACCCTCCTGAGTGGTGATGCTTCTTCAGAACTTTGGTGCACCTGCTGCTCTGTCCGCAGCTTTGCTGCATCTTCTCTCTTCAGGTTCCCGTCTGTATTTCAGATCATTCTTCTTCCAACAACATTTCTAAAGAGAGATCATCCCCACAACCAGAAGAAGACTCCCAAGTCTAAGGGTGTCCATAGCACAGGATTAGACCATCTGCTTTACATGCTGATGTTCAGTCCTGGCAGCATCTCCAGGTGGGGCTGGGGGACCCCGCCCCCATCTGAACCCTAGAGAGCTGCTGCTGCTGCTGCTGAGGTAGATAGGTCAACACACTGACTCTGTCCAAGGCAGCTTCCTGTGAATTTTCCTCTTAGGTTATTTAGCTGAAGACAAGCAAACTTACTTTCCCACAAGGCCTAAACAACCTCACAGGGTTGTTGCGGGACTAAAATGGGGAGAGCTTTGTACACCTTGGAGGAATAGTGGGATATAAATGCAAAACTAAATAAAAACAAGTAGTGGGGTGAACAGGCAAAAGCTGCAGTCCTGACCCCATTTACCTAGCAGCAAGCCTTATCGTATTCAAAAGGATTAACTTCTGAGTAGGCCTGGCTAGGATTGTGCTGTGAGCTAGCATACACTCCAACAGTTCTCCAATGAAAATAGGGACGTCCCATTCCATAATGATAATTTTACTCTTTATACTTCACACATCTTACTGGGTTGCCCCAGCCACTCTGGGCAGCTTCCAACATATATTAAAAACATAATAAAAAAAATAAAACATTAAAAAAAACTTCCCTATACAGAATTGCCTTCAGACAGCTCGGAGGTTGGATAACTCCATGAAAATAGGGACATCCTAAGGAAAAGTGGGACATTCTGGGATCAAATCAGAAACTGGGACAGCTTCTCTAAATCAGGGATGTCCCTGGAAAATAGGGACCCTTGGAGGGTCTGAGCTACATAGCTGGGGGGTTCCCGTTCCAGTCTCTGCCCTGGCGTCATTCGGTGTCTTTAGCCAAGACCCATCTCAGCCTCAGAAGTCCCCACAGCTGCAATATGGAAACTTATAGCTCTGGCCTACTTTACAGGGTTGTTGTAACCACACAGGGATACTGAGCATCTGAAAGCACCTGACAAACGATGAGCCCTAAAAGGCCTCAGCCCAGTATACCTGAAGGAGCATCTCCACCTCCATCGTTCTGCCCAGACACTGAGGTCCAGCACTGAGAAGTGAAGTTACAGGGAACCAGGCAGAGGGCCTTCTTGGTAGTGGCTTCCACCCTTCCATCAGATGTCAAAGAAACAAACAACTATCTGATGTTTAGAAGACATCTGAAGGCAGCCCTGTTTAGGAAAGTTTTTTAATGGCTGGTGTTTTAATGCATTTTTAATCTCCTGTTGGAAGCCTCCCAGAGTGGCTGGGGAAAGTAATATTATTATTATTATTATTATTATTATTATTATTATTACCACCATCATCATTGTGGTTACAGCAATAGAAGATGAGATCAACTGCTGCTCATTCTATAAGCACATTCATTGCTTTTTCTTAATGTTTACAGACCTGTCTAAAATACCACACCGTTCTGACATCTTAAAGCAGTAAACCTGAAAACATCTATTCTGTCTCCATGGTCAGAGGCAGAATGCTGCTAAATATTAGCTGCTGAAAACTGTGGGAAGGGAGAGGGCTCTTGTGTCCTGCTCCTGCTCCTGTTGATCGGCCTCTGGGGCGATTGTTGAAGGAGAAACGGTGTTAGGGCAAGGCTAAAAATGTGGCTGCGCTCCCAAGCAATCATGTTTATGCCCTACACACAAGTGACGCATAAGCATGACTGTTTACAAAACACGTGTTACTTACCTCCAGGCTATACCTATTTTGCAGAGGAATTCAAGTACATACTGGAAATTTGGGCTTGCGGAGTTGAAGCGGATTAAAACACTCCATTGCATTAATGCAACAAATCCACTTTAAAACAAAAACAGGCATTTTGTGTTTAGGAAAGTGATGTGGAGATGAACTGAAAAGTGTGGGGGTAAACAAATGGTTAACAGGAAGTGGTATAAATGCCACACAAGCAAATCTGGATGGATCTTCATTGTCATATCTTTCTGCAAACCAATCAGAGCAAATGCTCAACAAAGACCAGTCAGTCTTTGTGTGTAAGTTTTCTGCAGGCAAATCAGGATGGATGGTCAGTAGGCAAATCATTCAAAGAAGCCCATAAGTCCTCTTTGCTATGCAAGCTGAAAAGTATTGTGGGTGAAGTGGTTGTAAGGATCTCAGTTTTGCTTTCTGCTTATGGGTCCATATACCAGTTGCGGAAAGGACAAGATGCATATCGCAGAGGATGAAGACAAAGAGTTGCTTGAGCAATTTCCCAACACGAGCAGCCGATGAAGCTCCTCTGGTTTTGTGGTTGTGCACTCTGGGATTTGTCTGTGGGTGCCGGCAGGGGTGTTGCAACCTGCCACGGCCAATAACCATCCATTTCAGGAGCAGAGTCTTTCTGAGCCAGCAATATGAAAAGAAGGGGGAAGAAAATGAGCAGCAAAATGTGAAGTTAATAAAAATACTTTATCCAATCAGGCTTTCAAAGCAAAGCGAGCCCAGCCTGGGCCTGGAAGCAGCAACCAGGCACTCTGGTTTTTTACTCCACTTAGTGGTCTAATAGCTTGCAGAGCTTCTCTATTTAGCTTTATGACTTGCACATTTACTCTTTTCATTTGCAAATTCAGCTATGGTGCCTGAGCTCCAGCATTCCCAGGACACTCTTGGTTAGGCTACTGCTCTAATTGTAGGACCCGGCTCTGAACTACTATTTCTGAATTCTCAGCTTCCAGGCTTGTATTGGTCTTACCTACTGTGTAAATAATTGACAGATAAATCTTAACACTGTCAACCCCCCAAGATGGTAAACTGGCTTCCCTTTGTACATGTTTCATCAGTTACCCCAGCAGTGGCATTGGCTTTTCAGTTGGTGGCACCAACCGGGGGCCTTTCTGGTGAAAACCCAGATTCAGATCTGTGGGAATGAGGCTCTAGTTCCCATTTGCAGAGTATGTGGGAGGCAGCCCTGGGTCGTTTGACCCTTTGATTAGTTCACACTCAGTTTTAAAGTTTAAAGCAACATATAATTTTTGCTTAGTGTGCTTGCAGTTGCAGTTGCAGATTAAATATTCAATGCAAATTTACTTAAGCTGCTATAGTGTCTTGCATAGATTAAACTGTTACAGACTAATTAACTCTGAGGCAGACAGTAGCACCGCATAACATGTACCTGCTACTCTGACCGTTAAGTCTGTTCCCTAACTGCCATAACTGTACCAACTGCCACCATAACTGCCACTGACTGTGCAACACCAGCAGAATTCTACAGCTCTTGCCATTAACCCTTTGCATGTGCATTTTGAATGCTAACATCCCACAAGATCAAGTGACTCTCCTGATTACTTTAGGATCTCAAGCATAGTGGAACGAAGCAGTAGCATGTGGAGCTGCCTTTAAAGGTAATTTAAAAGCAGCTGCAAACAGTGCAAAACTCAGGCCTAGGTTGCTGGAGCATGCATGCATGTGTGTGCATGTGTGGGAATGCAGAGACACACTCACAGCTTCCCTCATTGCCTTACGTATATAATTACTTCCAATTTAGGGGGCAACTGCGTCTTTTATGCCTGCTTAGTTTTATGATATTGTATAGCCTGCTCAGAGCTTTCATGATTTGAATTTAAATCATTGAAAACCCTGAAGCACAACTGAATTGTTGTGAGGGCACATTAGAACATATTTTATACAATTCTTAATGTATGGTTTATAGTCTTTGTGAACCACTTAGAAGTTTTATTTACAGTTAAGCGGTATGAAATTTGCGTTAATAAATAAACAGTGGCGTAGCGTGGGGGGTGCAGGGGGTGCCAACCGCACCGGGCGCAACATTTTGGGGGGCGCACTCGCAGCTCTCTGCCCCTACCTGCTCACTCACTCTCTCTCACAGTGTTGGCTGTGCGAATCCAATCCGAGCTGCCCGCGTTGCGGTGCGGAGCGGGAGCGGAGAGAGAGCGAGGGAGGGACTATCTGGGGGAGGGACAATGCAGCGGCCACCCAGCGCAGCGCTCAGCGCGGGAGAGAACCATACACGACCAGCCCAGTTTTGGGAGGGGAGGTGTTACTGCTAGGTTAGTGTGCAGTTTAAACCGATTTAAAATGTCTGTTTAACAAAAGGCGGCGGCGGGAGGCGGACTTCTCTCCCTCTCTGGTGCTGGTGCCGTGAGGCGCTCGCCAGCCCACCGGCCCCTCCTGAGCGGGATATGGGTGGGCGGACGGGGTGGGGGAGAGGCGCCGGGTGAGGCAGGGTAAGCCGGCGGCGGCAGCTGCGCGAGGGACCCCCGCCCGCATCGTGCCCTGACAGGAGCCGCCGCTGCGCCCACGGGCGCCCTTGACGCGGCGCCCCTCATGCCCCCTCGAGAGGCGCTGGGGGGCAGCGAGACTCTGCCGGGCCCCGCCCCTCACTCCGCGCTCGGCTTCAGGGCTGTCTTGCGAGGGGGCGGCGGGAAAAGGCTCTGGGGAGAACCTCGCTCGCTGTCCCGCGTTGCTTTTCCTCACGTCGTTTTCCCTTTCCCTTGAGGGGACGGGGAGGTGAAGGGAGCCTGCCTTCCTCCTCGCACGTGGCGAGTCGTCGGTGGAGGTAGAGAAACCACGCACATTTGATATTCATAATAATAATAATAATAATGGTTTGAAATTTAAGACTCCCCCCCCCCCAAGGAAAAGGCACTTTCTTGCCCTGCCTGTGGACCAGGAGGTCGTGGCGGGAGAGGCCTTCAGCAGTGGGGCCCTTATTCACGCTGCCAGCCTGACCTTCACCCTCTTACATATAGAGAGGAAAGGAGACGCGGAGGTGCAAAGGCTTGTGGGGCAGAAGTAAGCCCCGCTGAGTTCATCAGGGGTGCCAACGTGAATACAGTATGATATTGGGGGGGGGGGAGGCAGGTAAGCCCCGCCCTGCATAGTTTACCACATTGGCAATGCCCATCAACTGGGGGACTGGGCCCCTCAAATGTTTTATTGGGGGGCCTGAAGCAGTGGCGTAGCGTGGGGGTGCAGGGGGGCCGGGCGCAACATCGGGGGGGCGCTCGCACTCGAGTGCTAAAATCCATGAGTTAGGGGGCGCAAATTACTTGCCTTGCCCCGGGTGCTGACAACCCACGCTACGCCACTGTAAATAAATAAAGTCAACTCATGCAAAGGGAGGTAGGAAGCAGATACTTGAGATCAGCCCATTACTTTGTACCTACAAAAGAGAAGTGGCAGCTAAAATGGATGAAATATGCCGAATTTGCAAGTTTAACTTAAAATTAGAGATCAAGATGAGGAAGAGTTTAAGGAGGATTGGAAAATGCTTGTAGATTATTTAAAAGAAATATTGCAAATATGTTAAAACGCAAGTAGCTTAAAATAAGGGGGCTTGGCAAGTTGCCAGGGTAAATGGGTGTCAGGTGACAGGAAAAGGGAATCTTTAGCAAGGGTTGCTGGGAAGGAGGGGGAGGGGAAAAAGGCTGGTATCCATCTTGGGCAGGCTGGCTGTTTGCTGGCTGGGAGAGATTCCTTGGACTCCAGGGCTGCACTGCTATGGGGTACAAGCTCATCTTGAAATGACCATACTGTAAGATCTGGACCCCGCCCCCATGAGAGGTGTAAATAGGTGAATAAACCATATTTCTTAAAGCTATGACAGTCTCCACCATGTCCCATTCCTCCAAAGGATTGGTGGGGAAAGACGTTACAGAGATCTGTTTCCCCACCGCTCACCTGGTGTCTCGTGGGGCCCAAATTCCAGTTCCCACAAGACTTGGATCTTTTCTGAGGCCAGGAAAACGATCACTTTCCCACTCCCTCAACAACAGTGACTTTCTCCTCAGGCTACACTGTGAGGGAGAGGATACCCCTTTTATGAATCAGATCCATATATTTACTTCACAATCTTTCCCCTGCTTTTAGCATGTGCCAATAATAAGGGCATTGGCACAGGATATTTTCTGGCGATTAATGAGTAGTTGGAGTTAATGATTCTCAGCTGCACTGTGAGCCATTAGCCGTCCCTCCAGATGGTGGTTAATCCCCAACATTTATCCCTACATCATTATTGTTGCCATGAAAAAAGTGAGAAATGCCTTTCAGACCTCTCTCTATAGAGAGACTGCTGTTTGCAGTCAAAGCCATTGAGGAAGATAATTCCACCTACAGAACAGAACCCCCTTCCTGGCTTCGAAAAGGAAGTGTCTAGAAAGGATGGGCCCATGGAATGATTTGCAAGCACATCACCTGATGTCTCCTTGTTCTATGCTTTCATAGAGTGGAAACTCTGACTGAGCACCCACTAAGGGATTCTTGAAACTTTTCTATGAAAATGAAAACGAACCAAGTTCTCCTCACTGACCAATGTGTGAATTTCTCTGGCATTGCTTATCAGTATGTTCAGAAAGGAAGGTATTGGGCAGTTTATAAAGTCTCTTAAGTGAATCGATTGGCTTTAGTTGAGTAAAAGACAGTAGTCTATAGCTACAATAAAGTATTTTGATGAACAACTGTCTTGTTGTCTGGGCAGCCCAGGACCTCCACACATAATGCCCAGGTTTGCCCCCCGGGGAAGCCACTTTGGTTCTGCTAACACAGCAGTTTGACTTCACTCCAGAGAAAGAATGGAGAAAAGAACGCACCAACTTAGTGATGGACTCACTCAATTATTTTCTTTGCATTTTGAGTTGTGGAACTCCGATATTCAGCTCCATCAAGCGAAACGCACTGAGAGACTCACCTATGCAAGTGTCTTTGCCATGAGGAGATGCTTAAGAGCACTCATGAAGCTCTCATTTACCTCTGCTGGGGCTTGCACAGCGGAATGGATTGTGCCCACAGATTTTGAAGGCCAATGAGTAGCCTTGAAGCAGAAAGAGAGATAGTCAACAGATTCCAAACAATATTACTTTGATTTCCCCTCTGTATGGCTGGTAGTAGCTCCCTTTGGCAACTCCACACCAGGCTGTGTCTGCCTGCCAACATGCCTTGTGTGGAGCTGAAGTATTCCTGCTTCCTGAGATCTGGCTGTGCAAGGATTTCTCCAGACAGGCAAGATTTGTGGGCTCCAAGTGTATTCAGGTCACCAAAAAGGGACCGTCCATCTGTCGCTAAGTGTGCACTTATATGTATACTCCCCTGTGCAGACTGCCAGTTCTTAACAGACTGATCAAAATGGCATAAAACAAGATTAGTATCCAAAGATCAGATGGAATTCCCTGGTGTTGCCCTTTAAGAGTTTCAGGTGGGGAATAAAGAAAACCTTGTAACTCTATACCCTATGATGTCCAAATTGTTATGTTGCATAGGAAATCTCCTTTCTCTCTTATAGCCCCCAGGGGACTTTCACTGAGGAGTGAATGGGCCATCTGTTGAATGTCATGATTCACATATGTGGTGCACGGCCACAAACACTTTCCCCTCAGCGCTGTCTGGCTGCCCGTCTCGTAAGTGGAGCTGATCTCCATCCAAGCACAACAGCAGGGGACAATTAATAAGGGACTAATGTTGTGATAATGATAAGTTCCACAGTTCAGTAGGTGTGGCTCCCTCAAGCTGATTATGTCTCTGTATCATGGCTAGTTTCAGGCACACATCTTAAACCTATTTACACATAAAGGAACTTATATTAAAACTTAGTGCCCAGAGCTGCAGTATCAGCTGACAGTGTCCAAGTGTCCACAGACAACATGAAGTGGTTCCCTCAGGCAGCAACTGGGTGCCACAGTAGATCAGGGTGCTATGAAAGGGCAACACATGGTCAGCTATGTACCGTAATTACCATGGCAGGTGCAGTTCCTTGGGCTTGTTTTGATAGTGACAGTGTCCTATTCTGTTGCTGTCCTGTCAACTTCAGAAAGAGACATGAAAGGCACTGGCACAGTCAGGAGTGAAGTTCAACAACTGCAAGAGTCACCAGTGAGAGCCAGAGTGGGGCAAGGGTTTGAGAGCTGAACCAGGACATGGGAGGTCCTGGTTTGAAACTCCCCTCACCCACAAAGCTCACTTGGTAGCCTTGGGCCAGTCCCTATCTCTCAGCCCAGCTGCCCTCACAGGGTCGTTGTGAGAATAAATGGGGAAGGAAGGACAACACCTTGAGCTCCTTGGAGAAAAAGCTAGGATATTAATTAATTAATTAATTAATAAGAGTAGCAAACGAGTGATATTGAGAGAGGGGGCTTCTGCACAAGTACTTTTCCAATTCCCTCATCCTGCACTACCCCTCACCATTGATAGGACCCCAATATCTACAAATATTTTATTATTATTATTATTATTATTATTATTATTATTATTATTATTATCATCATCATCATCATCATCATACCCCACCCTCCCTGACCAGGGCCGGGCTCAGGGCGGCTAACACCAAATATAAATTACAATAAAACATAATAGAAAAAACAACAACAAACAAACAGTTAATTAAAATATGGCTTAAAACACAGCTTAAAATGCAGCCTCATTTTAATAGTAGCCCATAAATCAAGACCATAAAAGGAGGAGACATCAGATACTCACCTGAGCCAGCTATCCATGCTGGTCCTACATGGGCCAGCAAAAAAGCCAAGGGAAAATTTATATACCAAATCCCATATAAGGGATCAGAGCGAGTCTAAGCCGAAGGCCAGGCGGAACAGCTCCGTCTTGCAGGCCCTGCGGAAAGATGTCAAGTCCCGCAGGGTCCTGGTCTCTTGTGACAGAGCGTTCCACCAAGTCAAGGCCAGTGCTGAAAAGGCCCTGGCCCTAGTTGAGACCAATCTAACCACCTTGTGGCTCGGGACCTCCAAAGTGTTGTCATTTGTGGACCTTAAGGTCCTCCGCAGGGCATACCAGGAGAGGCGGTCCTGTTGGTACGAGGGTCCTCCCCCATTTTCGTTTGAAATGCTGCATCACTGTAAGTTTTAAGATGTTCTTGAAAACTCTCTGCTGTTGCTTTCCTGAAATTTCAGGATTGCACTTAGGCCTTGATAGTTTTGGTGTTGTTTTACCCTTGTTTATACTGTGATTTTACTATTTTACTGGGGTGAGTGCTGTTTCCGTAGTACAGTATCACCAGCTACTGCTGTCTATTACCTGTTTGTTGTTGCCCATTTTTTCAGTTATGATGTTTTATGTATTGTTATAAATTTCCTTAACATATATTACTGTACAGTGACATAAGAAAGCTTTTTTTCTATTTGAAAATGATATAAATTCACTAATAAATGAATACATTCAGAGACCAACGTGATGGGGGAGGCAGTGTGGCTACTGAGACAATACTCATGCAGCCCACGCAGAGAAAGACACCCACAGGACCTATACACAGCCCCCCCCTGCCCCAGATGATCCATGCTCAGGATTATAGACTCCTCTCTGCTCACATGACTGATCCAATGGCCAAGGAGGAAGGCACTGACATCCCATCGGGGAACTGCCCGCCCTAGTACTATGGGTGAACTAGGGCTTAATTTGGAAAGCAGGGGGCAACTGGAGTATATGCAGAATCAGGTGAATGTTGAACTTCCAGTGGGTCTTTTCCATGCACATGTGTTGCTTGGCATGGGGAAAATAGAATTGCCAATGAAAATTCTCCCTGTGGATTTCACCCATCCCTAACCAGTGTGCTTGAGCATACTGCACAATGCATTTAAAATACTTTCCTTGAGGTGGCATTGATGTTCAAATTATTATTAATGGGCTTTCTAAAGTGCAAAACCTGCAAAGTCCAAGGAGGAATAAATTCCAGTTAGGCCATAAAAAGGAAATGCTTGTCTCCTAAGCACAAAGAAGCAGTCTATGCTTCCTGATTAGTTTCCTGGTATGCAAGCCATGGGCACACGTCATTAAGTGTTTGCAAACTGACAGCAACTAATCGCTTACAGAGCCCTCTAGTCCATCTGAAAAGAATGTGCCAAGAAAGCTCACATCCAGGGTTTCACAGACACTTTCCCGGAGCCAGAGGATGATCTCTGAACATCTGTTTCAGCTCTGCACATGAAAGAATCATAAGCGCATTAGCTTGCATATTCAGTTATCCTGTCTCCAGGGGGAATGTGCTTGTCAACTTACAATCGTATCTGTAAGATGTAATCATCTGTGCTGCAGCAGATACTTGGCACGCATACCTGCGATGATGATCTTGGCATCGTACCTGCTTTGCAGAGAATGGGAAAGGTGGGGATGGTGAAGTGAGACCTAATTGGGGCGGCACCTCATTTCCTTTCCCGTAAATAGAAAGGGAAGGAAGTGAGGGAATCTGGGAATCTTCTACTCACTTACTTTAAATACATTATAATGGATTATCACGGTTTGAACAGTGGTGTCTCTTTCCTTATTATTCTCAAATATTCCACAATCATGCTGCATCAAACCATGCAGTAACATGTAAACACGATGCAGATCACTAGAGAAATAAATGGACTGAGTAGGTCTAAAGCAAACTGCTCTCTCCCATTGCTCAATCCATGGGGCAGTCATGATCTGGAAACTTTCACAGTGATCAGAAAGCATCTCTGTTCTGATCCATGTCGGACAAGGTTACATCCTTTGGCCATGGGTTGATGACATACAGAGGTGTTGCATGAACAGATAAAACCGCCTTGTGCCACATCAGGTCACTGGTCCATCTTGCCCTGCCTATCTCCTCTGACTGACAGGGGCTCTCTAAGGTCTCAAGTATTTTCCATTCGTAAAACCTGAGAACTTTTTTGGAGGAGGTGGCTGGGATTGCAGCTGGAGCCTTCTGCATGCTCTTCTACTGGGCTGTCATTCTTTGCTGCCACACACACACACACACACACACACACACACACCCGGACACTGCTGTCCCCTCCTCCACCTGACACCCATCAGATGTAGACAATGGTGCATCCTTGTGAGCAAGATCTTGAGCAAGGGTCACATGAGAATGGCTCTTGGCCCATCATTGAACATCATTCCTAGACTCTAATCTCTTCAACTTCACTCTAGTTTCTTGTGGGGAAAGTGCCTCCCACAATGGTGCTCGTATCCAAGATGGTGCCACCCAAGAAAGGGAAAATAGGATGCCACTCCAGAAAAACAGCATGTTATGTACAGACTTAGTGCCATCATTGAGACACTTCCCACAGTTGGAGAAGTCGCCCCACCAGACGGATGGTGGATAGGGATGGGTGAATAGATCAGTTTTGGTTTCTTTTAGTTTCTCCTGTCATTGATTCTGCTCCATATTGATCCAGAGCAGACCCCAATGTATAGTTAGCAGAGTAAACACATAAACACTTTACAGGATTCCCAAAAAATAGACCAGAGGCAATTAGCTTCATCCAGCAGAGTTTACTACTGAAGGCAAATGAGCATAACAGTCACAATTCTTCAGGATCGGCACAGTCAGTAAGAAATCCAGTTGCAGCAGACTTAAATTTACTTAACACTTAAACACATTATGTACAGAACACCACAACAGAAAGAAAGACAAACAGTGAAACTCAGGTTCCTTCTGGCCTGTTCTTATAATCAGTATGACCTTGAAAGAAAGAGAAACAGAACCAGTTTGAACCAGCTGTTCAGCTTCTCTGAAGGAATAACCAAAACATCAGGATCCTTCTGCTTGTTTCTAGGCAGAATAGAAGCTTGCTTGCTTGCTTGTTAGCTAGAAACTTCCTGCTTGCACCAGCTTGTATCACACAGAGAAGCTTCCAGAACCCTCTTGAATTAGTTAGAATAGAAAAGATCTCTGCACTTTAAACCAATACTTTCTGTACCAAAAAATGCAAAACTAACACTACCACTTTGTGTCATTGAACTGACCACAAGGAATACAGACAGGGAAGTTGACTTGCTCTTTTCTCACCATGGAAAAACTGGCTGTCAACCAAAGTTTGTTTCAACAGAAACATGCTTATCGCTGTAAATAAATGGTTGTGTGTCTTCTTGCATCATCTAGTGGCTTCCACTGTAGCAATATCTCCATACCATTAATACAAGCAGAATACTCATTCATAAATGGAATTGTCTTTTTCCACCACTAAACATTATTTCTCCAGTGTGATCTTTGCTCACTTTCAAAATCACTATTTGTGTTGGTGGATTGAAAAAACAGATGAGCAGACACATCAGACATAGATCCATCAATAATCACAGGTGCTGTTCCAAGTTCTTTCAGTCTACAAAAGTGCACTAGACAGTCCCTTGGAAGAGGTGATACTTTAAGAGGTTTAGTACTTCCTGATCTTCTGGAGTCAGAAATGTTGCAGCTTTCACACAATGTGTTGGCATGTATAATCCAGAGTCCAGCCAAAAACACATGGAGCATGTATACAGCATGAAAATTGTAGCTAAAGGTCTCTTCCCCCTACTTTCTTCTTCTTTTTAACCTCACCCCTTACTTGACATCAGTTTGAGGCTGTACTGCAGTGGTGCCTGGAAAGGAAGGTTCTGGCACCTAAGCATTTTGGCACTCACTCATTCAGGGCCACCATGTCTGTGGCTGAATGCTGTATGCAGGAACAGCAAATCGTGGAGGTGGGACAATGGTGTTCTTGAGCATACAAAGGTTATACCTTGGGTTACAGACGCTTCAGGTTGCGTTTTTTCAGACTACGGACCGCTGAAACCCGGAAGTACCGGAATGGGTTACTTCTGGGTTTTGGCGGTTGCACATGCACAGAGGTGCTGAATCGCAACCCATGCATGAGCAGACGCGCTGCTGCGGGTTGTGGACGTTGCGGGTTGCGAACGTGCATCCTGCACCTCATGTTCGCAACCCAAGCGTCCCCTGTATTTGCCCCCACAGGCATGGCTAGCTGTTTCTCATGTTTACTTTGTTCCTCAGGACAAAAGATGGCATTCATCATACACTGCACACCAAATCATCCTTGTCAGGGTTGTAATGGAATATTGCTATTGACACACTGCTGGGCTGAATCATCGGGGGGCCACGAGTTATGGCTGAGGGTGATGAGCCCAATGGAGTGGAGCCCTGGACCTGCTGGTGGAACAACTGGGCCAGAACAGTCAGAAGAAAAAGTCCCAGTGAGAGAAGAATGGATACAAAAACTCATATGCAGAAATGACGAAACTTACCAGGAGAATAAAAAATCAAGATAACAATTTTTTACAAAAGAATGGAAATGGTTTTTTGACTATTTACAAACAAATAGGAAACAGATAAATACATTGTCAGGATTATTGTAATAACCTGCAGTTTCAAAAGAATATAGAATCAAAATAGATGAATAAAGGAATAAGTTAATTTAGAATGTGCAGGAAATGATAAAAAGAAATTTAAGGAACCGCAGAAAGAGGAGGAAGTTGAAGTTTGAAATGTTACAACTATCGTTAAGCTATTGAAATGTATATAAATGAAAACTATATATAAAATTTTAAAAAGAACAGTCTGTGTACCTAGAAAGTCCTCAACATGGAGCGAGCAGAACAGAGAAGGCCAACCTTAATAGCCTGGTGGAAATTTCCCCAATGATGGCCTTGGGATGGTTGGTGTGGCGGCAAAGGTGCTGCTGGAGGGGTTTGAATGACTCCTCCCAGGCCAAAGTTGCCCATAGAAGCTTGAGTAATGTACTGGTAGGCTTTGTGAGGGCCAAGACGATGGCCCTCTAAGACAGTGTTTCCCAAACGTTTTTGGGCAACGGCACACCTGTTTACTGAAAAAAAATCTCGCGGCACACCACCATTAAAGCCCCGCCCCGTGACGTCAGCGCGCAGCGTCACGCCGGGAGGGACGCACAAAAGTGAAAGTTTTTTCCCTCCCCCTTGCTGGGGAACCTCCAAGCTTTGGGGGTGGGAGGAGGCAGCAGAGCGAGGGACTGAGGGACGGCGGCAACTGAGGCGGCGGCGGCTGAGGCAGAGCTGGGAAGGGGGTTTCCAGGGGACACGGCAGCTCCTCGAAAGGCTTCTCTCAGCTGCGCTCAATCCGCCTCGGAGAGGATTTCCCCTCCGGTCCCATGCGTTCGTTTGGGGCATCGCTCCGGCTGCTCCCTCTCCCGCCGCGCAGGAGCGATGCCTCTCTCTGGCTCTCCCTCCGCGCAGGCTGAGGGAGGGAGGGAGGGGCGCGTGTGACCCGTCTCTGCTGGGAGACCAAACCCAGCGAGGCAGAGTCGCGCGGAGGCGCCCAGGCAGCGCTGCCGGCTGCGAGGAGGAGCGCCAGGCAGCAGCAGGAGGCGCGGCCTCTCCTCGCCGCCGCCGCCCCGCCTCTCGCCGCCCGACTCGCCCGCCTCCCTCCAGGCATCTCGCGGCACACGAGGCAACGTCTCACGGCACACTCGTGTGCCGCGGAACACCGGTTGGGAAACACTGCTCTAAGAGGTAATGGCCTTCTAAGTATGGACCACTAAGGTATCAAGGGAAGTGTCTTTGCACCAGATGAAAAATAGGTGAGTCCCTTTCCCTCAACTTGCTGGTAGAAGCTGTAGGAGGCAGAGAGAGCTGTAGAAGGCCATGCCTGATTTCTGCTGGAATCCAAGGCTGTGGCTATCAGAGACGTAAGACCCTCTTGGGGGGTTAATGCTGAAACGTAGGCTCAGGTTATATATATTACATGTGTAAATAGACCTTATATCCTAAAGACACCACAGTCCCTGCTGCCCCTCATTCCAAGAAAAGTGAACCCTGTGCAAGCGCCCAGAACCCCTGGAATCTTGCACCCCTCGGAGTCAGGGGTGGGGTGCAATAGCACGTTGTGCAATGAAACCCTTGTCTGAAAAGAGCTATTCTTAAAATGGTTGTTCAAACCTGGGTGCTGTTTCAAACCGCTTTTGTTTTATAACAGCTGCCCTTTCCTTTGTTATACAGAACACTGGGAAGATTGAGCAATGATAAAAGCAAGGACACAGATCACTTTGTTGAGTTGTAGGAGACTTTAAACAGCTGGCATGATAAAATATCCACATATCCCTTGATAAATCTAGGACATACTAGTAGCTTTTAGAAAAGTGATTCATGCTGAGGTAATAAAGGACGGCTGGGAAGGGAGGGGGGAAGAGTTTTAGTGATGTGGGGGTCTTCCCACGTTTCACTTGGATCACAACATATATATTCATCCAGAAAACTATTATCATGCAGCTGCAGATACATCAGTCAACATCAAACACCTAGGAAAACTAATCAGCTCAAATATCAAGAGCAGAGTTCAGGGTAAGTTTGAGGACATTGCATCAGGCTTGGTGATTCTCAAAATACACACACAAATACAATCTGAATCCCATCTTTCTGTCCAGTAGGAGAATCTTATTTTCTGTCAAACGGAATAGTAAACATCCATCTTCATTAGCAGGCAATTGTTAATTTCCTGCAAGCTAATGAATGGAATAATTGGGCAGGTGCTTTGGTTCAAAATGACCCCAGTACAGCAGTGGCAAATATGTACACCATCCCTTTTTCTTGTCCTGGTTTATGTAGGCTGGCATGCAAGAGGGTTGTCATGGTCACATCTGGTATCAATATTTGTGAACTAATTCTGAACTGTTTTAATTCATAATGTGTGTTTAAGGGTGAGGATTGACCTGCAAAATGGCAGTTTTGTACAGCAGACAGTTTCATTATCCAGTCACATGGGAATTAGTGTTATTTATTTATTTATTTATTTATTTATTTATTTATTTATTTATAGCACTTTCTGAACTGCCCTTCATGCAAATGGATCCCAAGGTGTTATGCAGTAATACAAAATAATAAAATCTTCCCCCAAATCAAAACGTAAACCACCATAAATACCCAAACATACGGTAAGCTACAGTGACCAAAAGGCAAAGGCTAAAAACGAAAGGCAACAGTTACAAATGTAGCCCCTTTAAAATACCAAGGCAAAGAAGAAATCCTTAAAAGATCGTGATGTCAACGCCAGCTGAGCCAGGACTTCCCTTGGCCCACGAACGACTATGCTTGATGCAGTGATCTAGGGCATTAGAATACTGAGATTACTCTCCCCTGCTATAATAGGGCCTTTGTTTTGTAACCTTGTCTCATTATATCTGTGGGATATATGGTTTTAGTTGCTACCTTCCCCACATTCTCATACCTGTGGTTTATTTATTTTGCTTTTATTTCATGTCTGTATTTGTTCAACAGTGATCTAGAATGGACTATGTATATTGTAATACATATGGACTATGTATATTGTAATCAGATCCTGTTTGATAACACTGTTTTCTGCAGATTTTTGTATAACTTTTTTAATAGAGATTATTTTTAAGAAGTGCACACTACTTGAGTCTCTCTTGGGAGGCTATTGTCAGGTGCCACCACAGCAAAGTGCTTTCCTTGGGTCAAGCATAACACACTTCCTCTTGGGTAGTACTCTAAGGAGGCATTCTGGAAAGAGGCATTCCTCCAGGTCTGAAGCCATTTAGGCTGAGATGGGACCTTGCGCTAGAATATGTCAGAGGTGAAGACTGGAGAGTTATCATTTCAATCAATACAGTCACTGTATTTAGCCACTCTACTAGGCAATCAATAGTGGAAAAAGATGGAGGTGGCCTGAAAACACTGAGTCCAGATTCCAACCTCCACCACCATCACCACCCCACCCCACCCCAAAAAAATAAGGATAGCAGATACCTTTGGGTTCAACTTGTGTCAAGTGGAATAAAAGGAACTGGTCCTTCCCATTTCCTTTTGTCCCAAGAGAAACACAAACCCCTACATTCATATACTGGTTAGAAAAGACTGCAAATGTCGGGTAAATATAATCTGAGTTGCAAGTATAAAGCAAAGGCAGCTTCACTGAAATTTGCAAGGGTAAGTACTGATTCATAAGCTTTGCTGGACTAATTTGGTACAGAGAGTTCAAATGTTTGAAACAGGCTGTTAACCAAAGCGATGCATCTTTGTGCAATTATTTGCCTGCTTATTTTGCTTTGTAACTATTGAGCTGGGGGGGGCAATTAACTAACTTAAAAACAAAAAAATAGCAATAGTCTGGAGGGCCCTGCTGCCTATGGTACCTGGCAGAGAGTCTTCTTGGTAGTGGCGTCCACCCTGTGGAACACCCTCCCACGAGATGTCAAGGAAAGAAACAACTATCTAACAGCAGCCTTGTTTAGGGAAGTTTTTAATGTTTGATCTTTTATCATGTTTTTAGTATTCTGTTGGGACCCACGCAGGGTGGTTGGGGAAACACAGCCAGATGGGTGGGGTATAAATAAATGATGGTGATAATGGTGGTGGTGGTGATATCTGTGCCCGCCATGCTCCCTGCCAGCAGTCCTGGTGGCCATTCACAATTTCATCTTGTACACCATGTCATGTAAACATGGACTTGCAGAATTTGATTACTGATTTATTTGTGATGCTTTCCTGAAAACATGTAGAATAGTAATCAACTAGGACAAGATAGTATTTCACTTTACATTCACATCTCCATTCTTAGCTTCTGCCAGGATCTTTTTGGAAACTCATGAGACAGCATAAGTTCTTTTTGGGTTTGACATCTGGTATATTACTGTATAAAACTGTTAATTTAAGCATGCCTGTCTGACCAATAAACTGCTTTTTGAGCTGTTCTTTTACCTAGATCAATTCCCAGGTGACATTCTCCTTTGGCATTCAGTATTTCTTTTCTTAGGTCTTGTAGCACTATGTATGTGCCATGCATTCTTCCTGATCATTCAAATGAGAGGAGGTGAGACCTGATTAGATGAACAGATTTGTTGCTGCTGCCACTGCTGCCATTACTGAACTACTATTTAGTGGGTTAAGAGCATCAGAACAGTTTGTTGGATCAGGCTCATTCCCCAGCTTGTCCATCATCCTGTTCTCACAATAGCCAGCCCGATGCCCGTGGGAAGTCTGCAAGCAGCTCCGGAGCACAACAGCACGTTCCCCTCCTGCAGTTTCCAGCAACTGGTATTCAGAAGCATTCTTGCCTCCAACCCTGGAGGCAGAACATAACCATCATGGTTCAAAGCCACTGAGAGTTTCATTCTCCACGAGTTTTTCTAATCTTCTTTGAAAGTCATCCAAGTTGGTGGCCATCATTGTCTCCTAGAGAGATGCGAAAAAATACTTTCTTTTGTCTGTCCTGAATCTTCCAACATTCAGCTTCACTGGATGGCCACAAGTTTTGGATATACATAGCCTAGGACTCCTCTTCTCTCTAAACTAAGAAGCGTCAAATGCTGCAGCTTTTCCTCACAGTGTAGGTGCTCCATCCCCTTGGTCATTTGGGTTGCCCTGGTCTGAATCTTGTCCAATGCCACAAGACCCTTTATATGGTGAGGTGACCAGAGCTACACACGGTGCTCCAAGTTCAGTCGCACCATCAAATCAGACGGAAGCTGGTTTGAGGAAAAGCGCATCCATTTCCAGTATTTCTCAAAAAAAACTGCATGATAGATATGGATTGTGGCTAATGTCATGTGTGCATGGCTTCAAGTGCCAGTGGTGGGAACACACCGGAGCCACTGGCCAGATTAAACAGTGATGTGCATACAGCCTTAATGCCTTGCTTTCCATTTGGATCTTGATTCAATATCCAGAAAAAGGAGTTATGTGACACACACACAAAATTTAGTTGAGCAAAAGTTGTGAGTCCAATACCAACTGCTCATGGACACATTTTGGGAACACTGGACATGCTCAGGGTTGAGACCTGCTACAATCACCCAGTTAATATTCCCATCTTATTCTCAATTTCCATCTACATCCAGTAATCCAGAAAGAAAAGGTATGGTAGCTTTTTGCACTGTGTCTTTATTGACTGTCTTTTGCAAATGTTTTACAACACTTTATAGCAAACAGCATCCTTGTAGCACAACCATCTGATGTTACAATAACACATTCTGCTGACTGACTCCCATGCGGCACAAAGGTGTTGTAAAAATCTTCAAGTCAACTCAAGGCAGCTGGTTGAATCATTTCCCAGTTTTTCATATGACTCATAAAATCTGTAACATGGTGAGGAAATTCCCTGAAAGCTTTTTGGCAGACGCCACCAGTAGCAAAGAATCACATAACCTTCAAGTTAGTTGGGAAAGGAGCAACATGTGCGGAGGGTTTAAATGTGGGGTCACTTTAAATTGTATTCCTGTCATGAAGGTCAGAACAGTTCTTCTGGAGGGCCAGATGATTGAGGAAGACCTTTGCAGGGCTTCTGCACATAATCATGTTTCCTCCTCTGTGCTTTTACATGCACACATCCTGGTGCACACAATATGTGGCAGACATTCCGCTGATGTGGAATCATATAGCCATGGAATGGTAGAGTTGGAAGGGACCCCCAAGGTCATGTGGTCCAACTCCTTCAATGCAGGAATCTCAACTAGATCATCCATGACAGATGGCCATCCAGCCTCTGCTTAAAAACCTCCAAGGAAGGAGAGTCCACCACCTCCCAAGTGTCAAACAGCTCTTCCTGATGTTTATCACAGAATCAGAATCATAGAGTTGGAAGAGACCACAAGGGCCATCAAGTCCAACCCCCTGCCAAGCAGGAAACACCATCAGAGCACTCCTGACATATGGTTGTCAAGCCTCTGCTTAAAGACCTCCAAAGAAGGAGACTCCACCACACTTCTTGGCAGCAAATTCCACTGTCGAACAGCTCTTACCGTCAGGAAGTTCTTCCTAATGTTTAGGTGGAATCTTCTTTCTTGTAGTTTGGATCCATTGCTCCGTGTCCGCTTCTCTGGAGCAGCAGAAAACAACCTTTCTCCCTCCTCTATGTGACTTCCTTTTATATATTTGAACATGGCTATCATATCACCCCTTAACCTCCTCTTCTCCAGGCTAAACATGCCCAGCTCCCTTAGCCGTTCCTCATAGGGCATCGTTTCCAGGCCTTTGACCATTTTGGTTGCCCTCCTCTGGACACGTTCCAGTTTGTCAGTGTCCTTCTTGAACTGTGGTGCCCAGAACTGGACACAGTACTCCAGGTGAGGTTCTGACCAGAGCAGAATACAGTGGCTTCCCTTGATCTAGATGCTATACTCCTATTGATGCAGCCCAGAATTGCATTGGCTTTTTTAGCTGCCGCGTCACACTGTTGGCTCATGTCAAGTTTGTGGTCAACCAAGACTCCTAGATCCTTTTCACATGTACTGCTCTCAAGCCAGGTGTCACCCATCTTGTATTTGTGCCTCTCATTTTTTTTTTTTGCCCAAGTGCAATACTTTACATTTCTCCCTGTTAAAATTCATCTTGTTTGTTTTGGCCCAGTTCTCTAATCTGTCAAGGTCGTTTTAAAGTGTGATCCTGTCCTCTGGGGTGTTAGCCACCCCTCCCAGTTTGGTGTCATCTGCAAATTTGATCAGGATGCCCTTGAGTCCATCATCCAAGTCGTTGATAAAGATGTTGAATAAGACCGGGCCCAAAAATCTCCTTTCTTGTAGCCAGAATCTCCTTTCTTGTAACTCCAACCTGTGATATCTGTGGGAAATACTTCATTTACTGTGGCCTAGTTCTTGGTTTGCTGACGAATGCTGAAGTGGTAGCCCATGCTTATGCCTTCTAAAACCCGTTTGTGTGTGTTATGGATTATTTTAAAAAATCACTTCTTGGGTGGTTTTCCATATTTATTTTAAAATAGTTAAAACTAAGGAACTAAGATGAGACTCCACATTTTGCAGTAATATAAATCCTGTGAAAATAGTTGACACATATGCATATTTTTCCATTATCTGGGGTCACTTAAATATATAGATTGACTGCTTTGCTTTTTATATAAATATACAAAAATAAATGAGCCAAGAAGTCCATCTGATTACTGTGGCATTACTTCAATACCCACACCTCTCTTAGGGATAGGGGCAGAGGATGCAGTAAAAGTGGCAAGATCACACACACACAACCTGGCTCTAGGGTGGGGCTCATGGTGCCCTAGAGTAAGTTGCAGTTGTGCAGTGTCTGCCACCTTTAGCAGGTCGGTGCTTCTGCCCCCTGCCCTCCACTTTTCCAGACAACAAGGAGGAAAGTATTGGATAAGGCTGATAAAGGTTGTGGAGACTAGGTGTCAGCCATCCCATTAAATAGACAGCATCGGATATGATCTATGAAATGGTGACTCTCAAAGCATTCTTGGAAGCCTGGGCTGCTGTTTCTGCCCCCAGACAGACATAATCACAAAAAGCAGTAAAAACACTGAGACAGCCTTTAATAAGTTCCTTCAACATCCATCCCAAAAGCACTGTGATTGGGAGAAAAAGGGGAGACCTGGTAAAGTCATTCTCTGCTTGAAAGTTACAGCTGTCAGTCAGAGAACTACAATCACCCACCCTTGGTGTCTCCCTCCTGCCCAGTGGTTTCTGTTTATGGAGAGCTTGGAGAAATTTGTGGGAGGTTAAAAAAAAGTATCCACTTGAGATGAGGTGGGGCCTCAGAACTAGCCTGCTTAACCTTGGACCACTTCAGACCTGAGTCACCCTGGATTTGGAAGCTGCCTGAATACGTCAGGAGTGGGAATATTTGCCTCGGATTCATGTCTCATCTGAGGTTTCTCACACAGAGATAATCACGTACACATAGCAGCCTCTGTGCTGCAGGAACACACAGAAATTGTCTGCAAAACCTTTTTCTCTCTGTGTTTTGTTAATAGGGTTGTGATAAACTTGATCCAAAATAGACGTGAATGACATGTCTTTGGAAAAAGACAGGAAAACATTTCAACCGAGAGGACAGACTGTATTTCAATGACTTGGCCTCATTTGTGTCTGCAAAATTCAAAAGGATTAAGAGTGTTGGAGAACATTCGCAAGGAGGCTGCTGTGCTTTTGCCTGTGAAATGCATTTCACTTGAGGAGACAGACAGCCGACGCCTCATATAAGCTCATCAATGAGAAGGGAAGGATTTTAATGCCTCCGCCAGTACGTAGATAATTAAAGCAGATCAGGCATTGGAATTGGCTCAGAGCTGGTTTTACTAATTACACACAACCCCATGGAAAGCTTCCTTCTGGCTGCCTTAAACTGATCACAAACTTGGCTTTACAATGAAGTATAAAATTCTGTCCAATCAACAGGTTTAATAATAACATTCAAAAATATTCACTGTGCCCTCTGCCTCCTCCCTATTGTGTTCATTTGGCAAATGTAACAGTTCATTACATTCCAGGGGGGTCGGAGCAGGGTGTGTGTGTGTGTGTGTGTGTGTGTGTGTGTGTAATTTAGTAGAGGAAGCAATGGCAAATAGTTTAATCACAACCATCCCCTGGGCAATTTAGAATAATTTTCTCATTATAAACTATGAGATGCAGTATAATGAATGTTCAGTCATAAGGTAGCTACAAAACCCCATTAAGGCAGCCAAATGCTGATGTGAACTGCACTTTCCATTGCTGAGAAATGCTGCTATTAATGTACCTAACCGCTTTGTGTTTGATTGCTTAGATGTGGTAAACATTTTTTTAAAAACTTCATGGCTATGCTCTCTTTCAGTAACAATAACCATGTACTACGAGAGAGAGAGAGAGAGAGAGAGAGAGAGAGAGAGAGAGAGAGAGAGAGGGAGAGAGAGAGGGGGGGGGGGAGGCTGGGAGATTCCCAGGATGACAGTAAAATGAATAAGGGACCAAGGGAAGGAAGAGCTGGAACACACACACCAGGAGGTTGCTCATTGGGAACAGGAGACTCCTTCCTGCACAGAAGGTTCCAATGATTAACTTAGGTCAGGACTGGGGAACGTCAGGCTCAGGTGTTGAATGTGGCCCTTGAGATTCCTCTGTTTGGCCCTTCGGACTCTCACCAGGTTATAGCCCTCACAGGACATACTCTGTACCCTCATTGCCTGGCTAAAATAGGTCATTGAACTATGATAGCACCTCTTGCTTGGCCGGGGGGGGGGGAGCAGAGGGGCATTAGGGCAGCACAACCAGTTCCCCCGCACAGGACACTGAGCCTGGCGGGCACAGCAAATATGGCATGGTGAATTGAGCAGAAGGTGAGAGGTGTGGGTGCCAAATGTTGGGCTTGCACAGGGTGCCGCTGAAATTTAAAAGACCGAAGTCTGCCCCTGAGAGGAGAGGGGTAGAGGCATGTGTTTTGAATGGCTACTGTACAAAAGTAGGAGTCCTATCCAATTCTCTGCCCCCATTTGCCCCTTGCCTCACCATCACCAGCATACAACCCAGAAAATGTTGTCCACGTGGCCCTCAGGCTGATAAAGGTCCTCCACCGTGGCCTAGGTGAACAAAGTCAGTCAAGAAGAGTCTTCACTGAGCAGTTCAGCAGTTGACCATGCTGGGAAGATGTCCTGCTTGGGAGCCTCTGGCTCATGAATTTGAACCAGAAGGCAGCGAACTCTAACCCCAAGCTCCCTGGCTGGCATTTCTTCCATCACTTCCAGTTAAGGAGAGTCTGGCAAGTCCAAAGCAATCAGATGACTTTGAATCATCTCTTAGCACCAAACAAAGGAGTGTAGTGCCTATCAATCATTCCTGTCACTAAAATAAATTAGAACATTTTTGTCTTAGATTTAAAAATCAGAAGATTTGATGGGGGGGCATCTATTGAAATATAATGCAAGCAAAATATACAATGGTGTGGGTGTGTGGGTATGTGTGCGCGCGCGCATTTGGTGCATGCTGCTTGAAAACATTACCCAGGGAAAAATAAACTACTGTAAGAACTGTTTAACGTTTTCCATTTGCCCTATGAGGCAAAACTTACTTTCCATAAGGTCAGATATAGTTTACATACACAGACAAGTATACACTACCCTATTGAGTTAGCAGATAGCTGTGTTGGAAGGAATACATGACACAAGCCAAAATGTGTTCAGAACTGACATATGTAGCCTGCTAACCATTTCTATCAAAGAAAAATCAGAGAGAAAATGGGATAGTATTAAACTATGCTGCCCAATTGAAATTAATGCACCCAACTTAGTCCTGTTTGTTAATTTCAACGGGTCTACTATGTGTAAGACTTAGATGAATGCTACCCATGTGAGGCAGGAAAGAAACAATGCGTCTTCTAATTTTGTGTTGTGCCATGGATCTGATGGCAGCCATGTTGGTGCGAGTTGCACCCCCAACACTTTCTCAAAACTTGAAACGTGCCTGCTGGTACAAAACGTTGATGAGCCCTGTCCCAGTCCTTGGGATTTCTGTAGTTTCTTTTCTTTCACTGTCCAGTCAACTCGCAGTCTACATTTCTACAAAGGAAGTCTCTTGGGGCTTAGCAGACTGACCCCCAAACCCACGAGCAGCCGCATTCCTCCTCTGCTCCCAAGGTGGGTACAGGATTGTGGCTCTGGGCAGAAGGGTTTGTGGCAAGGAATTTGGTATTAATTCAAAACAATTACCTTTAAATATATGTGTGTGTTCAATTCCCCTGCTTCCGTAAAACATATCATAATCAGTCTGGGTTAAGGCTGAAGACTGAAGCCTTGGAACTTCACTAATCTGCCTCAAGACCTTATTCCGCTCGCTCGGTGCAGCCGGTTTGCATCTTCTTCTGCATCTTCTCAACAGCTGTGTGAAGTAGGTTTGGCTGAGGGCTGGTGACTGACTGGCCCAAGGCAGGAAGGGAGCAAAAACAATGATGAATGAGTTAACTGAGTTTCTAATGTGAAACTGCACAAGCTCAGAGTCTTTTCTCTTTGTTGTCAATATTAGCAAAACGCTTTTGCTGCAGTAAGCTTTGTGAAACTGCACATACAGAGACTATTTTTTGCAGTCCACAGAAACTTATGTCCTAATAAATTTGTTACTCTTAAAGATACCACAAGACTTATTTTGTGGCACCTTTTTCATGTGTTCCTTTTTGTGGGGATTAGCAGAGGAGGCATACATTTAAACGAAATTATGTACAGCATCTTTAAGTATCGGTTGTTTGGCTATTTTCAGGTGGCCTTCACTGATGTACCCTGACCTATGCTTATGAGGTGCATCAAGATTTTGTTGCTCTCTCATGTTATGCCTCTGTCCTTAATTTATTCACTTTTAAAAGAAAAGACTGAGTGCATATAGAAACTTGCAATCCAAAGATAACATTATTATAACAGTCAAAACAAAGTGAGTGTTCACTGTGCTTCTTGTTCAAATAACAAACAATGTGGAGTTCTCTGTAGAATTATCTGCAGGTTGGTATCCCTCACTGGTTTGAATATATTTTGTAAGTTTAGTAATTCCTGCAGCTTGTCAAATTCTAGTAAGACAATAATAAACTTCTGTAAGTCATAGCATGTTTCCATTTGGTTGCCAGATTTATCTTTGCTTGTTTCAAATTCCATGTTGCAGTTTTCATCCCTCTAAGTCACACCATCAGGAGGTCATTTGATCCCAAGGCCATTCGTAAACTTTCAAGTCCTTCAGAAACCACCCCACCCCCACCTGCTAATCTTTGGTTAGAAACATGGCCAGGGCCGACTTTTGACTTTCCTCCCTGTAAAAAGCACACACACCCCAACATGTCCCAAATTGCTATTGTTTCAAAAGCAGTTTGCTATCTGGCTCAAAGGGCAGCTATTACGGGGCGTGGAGGGAATAAAAAAATGAAAAGCTTCCCAGTTTGGTGTGCAGAACCATTTATGCAGTTATTTGAATCTTGGTAGTAATATGTAAAATCTTCCTTAACTTTAAAAATGTTTTGATAAACATCTTCTGGGAGAGGGGGGAAATGGAGCATGTTGTATATAGGTCAAACTATTAAAGGGCTTTATTTTCCATCTCTATACTAATACCAAGTCAATTCTTCCACTACAGGCTAAGTTTAGTTCTACTGGCTATGACTAGAGTGTGTTATTTATACTGTCCAACTTTTGAATGGGGCAAAATAACCTCATACCAGCTCACCCAATGTAAAAGGAATAAATTACAGTATTCCCTTTGATTTGGCCAGATGTAACTTCAGACATGAGCACTGAAAATTGCTGTCAGAGCAGAGATCCTTGTCTTGTAAAATAATATTGTTATAAAGTAAGAATGTCGAATTAAAATTCGGTCCAACTTCATAGATCCAAATCATTTCCGGGAGACCTGAGCATATGGAACATCAGAAATGTGAATACATAGAAATGTTACTTGCAATTGTGCAGTAAAGGCAGAGGGGATTTTTTTAAAATGAAGGTGTACAGTGAGTGATATACCAGTATTTTGAAAAGAGATCTATAGCATGGGGGGGGCCCTCTGGCAATTTCAGTTTCTCTCAGTCTCTCATGTTTCTAAATCTGGGTTTGCCACATTTCTGCAGCAATTTGCAGATTTCCTGTTTAAAAATCCTCATGGAAATTATTCAGCGTTTGGATTTCCTCCCATAAACACACTTTTGTATGCAGTTTTTTGACTAATGAACACTTTTTCAGAAACAGTTTCTCCCAATATAATACATAGTACGTACTCATTTTGGGGCAAAGTTTCCCCTAATAAATGCATTTTTGTAAACATTCTTTGGTTGGAGAACTGCATCACAAATTTTAGGTAAGTGCAGTTTTCAAAGGATAGCTGTATTTCCTGTGTTGTTTTGGGATGTGTGAATTTGATAAATTTGCTTTAAATTGAATTCCCCCCACTTTCCCTAGGTGTCAGTCACATTAACATGTACATGTACATGTGTGTGTGTGTGTGTGTGTGTGTGTACACATATGCATAGGAGGAAGGGAGGAAGCATCTGCATGTTATGTGGGCACCACAAACTTAATATGGTTTACTAGTCATTCACTTTCTCCAGAGAACGGAAGTTCTTTGAGGAGACACAGGTTAGCGCACACAGATACAGAGTTTTAAGTGCCCTCGCCAGAGGGAAAGCCATGACAGATACACTGGTCTGAAACTGATATGCATTTTATGCAAACTGCTAAGAGGTTTTGATGATTAAGCTGCATATAAATATTGTAAAATAAAAATAAAGAATGAGATAATACAGGGGGTTACTCTTTCTCACCAAGGCTGTGTCCGTCCCTTCTGCTACTGCAGTGTTGCCTTTGGATTTGTTTTTATTCTATTTATTTTCTAGATCTTCACCCCACCTTTTTTTAAAAAAAAAACTTCCTTACATTGCAGCTCACGAAAATATATACAAAGAGTAGAATCACCATTAATGATGAAACATCAATAATATCCCACATGCCAGGACTTTCTCTGGAGAAAAGAAGGGTTTTCTTCCAAAGGTATCCTGCAGATTTCTGCATAGCATTTTACAAAATCAAATAAATAAAAAAGAATCCACAACTTTCCTCATGCTTTGACTTGTGGTAGCTTGCTCAGTTGCCAAATGCATCACTGGGTGAAAACAGACAATATAACGTCAGACTCATAGGTAAGAATTGGACCACTGCTGAATTAATGTGAACTGTACTCTATACCACCTGCATTTAATCTGAGATTGGCCATGCTGCCATCACTTCGCTGCTGTTAGGAAATGGAAATGTAACTAGTTCAGCAAAGTTCACAACACTCCTAGAATTTAATTCAATTTAGTGTACATATTGCAATGAATGACAAAATGTGAAGAGGTGATATACCACCAACAAACTCTGTGTCTTGTATACAGAATTCCCACATCAAAATATTTCTCTCTGCATTGTCCCAGGGTTCTCCTGATCAGGTTTTTAAAATGTTTTCCTCTGCAGACATGAGAAAGTGACTCCAATGCCACAGTCCACATTCCACTCCATTTTATTTTCCCCGAGTTGTGTGGAAGCATTTTCTCCACCAGCAACATCAGGGAGGTCCTGGATGTGTTACAACTCATTTGCTCAATAGATGTGGCAGGACACTTTTGGGAGAAAGGAAATGCAATAGTAGGCTCTAAATATAATTGGAAATAAAAAACAAGCATACATGTGTAACTTCCTAAGGTGAGAAATGCCTCGTAGTTTCTCCTTTTCATGTCAGATCTTCTATATGTTGATAGTTCTATAAATGGCCAATAGCTTCTCATTCGGCCTCCCACGAAGACTCAACAAATATTGGACTAAGAAAAAGCCAATGTTGTGTGAACAAGAGAACTAACCCCACAATCCTGGTAGAGATTTTTGCTTAAGCAACTCTAAGTCCTGGATCATTTTCTGAAGGTGGTTTTTGGGGGGAGAGTCATCAATCAAAGTCTCAGGTAGAGAGTATGCTGAGCAAACATGTAGCTATACTATTGGCAAGGAAATGGATATTTTAAAATGCAAACTCAAAATGTTTGAAACTGATTCAAACCATGTTATAAAAATAAATCACTGTAGTGCTGTGGTCCGGTCACTCCAAGCATCGAACTGCAGTAAAAGGCCATCTTTTATGAGAGGAGATGAGTTGATCATGAATTAATCATGACCTCCTACATCACAGGATCTGCCCTGTGGGCAGACCATCTTCCGCTGGGATCTCTGGGGGATCTCGCAGAGCCTGACCTGGTGCAACCAATGCTTTGATGGGAGGACTGAAAGGAAACCAGATTAGGACATCATATACAAATCAACTCAGCAGGGGGCACTCTCTTTTTTAATGCAATGAGGTCCTGGAGTCCATTCGGGGATATCTGAAAGTACCTCAAATTTGAGCAGAGCAGGGATTTTCCACACCTGCACAGCTAAGAACCTTCACTTAATCACTGCAATGGTATCATATTGGAAAAACCATACCTTATAATATATAATTAATATAATATAAAATGTCTGTGGGGGAGAGTTATTTTTTATTTTAATTTCATTTTTATTTTTTTGTTATTATGCTGATATATTTTGTGTTTTTATATTGTGGTCCATGTGATCTTCAGAAGGACAGCATATAAATTTAATAACAACCCAACCTCCTAAACCTAAACTTCCACTGCTGTGCGGGAGATCTTCAGGGGAAGAAAAGGCGACACAAATCCATAGTGGAGTCCCTTGGACGGCACTTGGTACACTTCCTTCCGGCAGCACAGCTGGTGCCAAATGCCTTCCTCTGGACCACATCTGGGAGGCTGAGAGGGGTCTTGGCATCTGGGCAGCCCAGCCCCTCCAGACACACGGCCCAGGCTTGCCTTCCAGGAAGGTCACTTCAGCGCTGCTAACACCCCCAGAGAAACACAAGGATGCCAACAATATGTCACGAGGATAAGCCATGTGGCCATGGTTTCAGTGTCCCCCCAAAAAAGTTACTTCCCAGAGTGGAATTTTATTATTATTAATTATTATTATTATTATTATTATTATTATTATTATTATTATTATTATTATTATTATTATTATTGAAATGGAACGCTCAGTAAGAACACCAGCATTTGCTAATGGGTCATGGGATATATAGAAATAATGGAGTTACATTCCTGGATGCACAGCACAAAAATAAGAGGCAAGGGAAAGCTGGAAAATAGGAGTGGTTTTCCCTTTAAACCTTCCCTCCAATGTTGTATAATAGGGGCTATATTATTATTTTATTTTATTTGTATACCACCCTATATCCACAGGGTGGTTCACAGGATAAAATCACAATATACAATATACAAAAAATACATAATCAAAACAAAAACAACCCAATAAGCCCCACCCCCACTGCACTATTCATTTAAAGCAGTATAATGTCACTTTCAACAGTCATGTTTAAACAGTCAATAATTCTGGATGCAGTAATGTTAAAGGTAAAGGGACCCCTGACCATTAGGTCCAGTCGTGACCGACTCTGGGGTTGTGGCGCTCATCTCGCTTTATTGGCCAAGGGAGCCGGCATACAGCTTTCGGGTCATGTGGCCAGCATGACTAAGCCACTTCTGGCAAACCAGAGCAGCGCATGGAAACCTATTGATACCTATTAATCTACTTGTACTTTGTGCTTTCGAACTGCTAGGTTGGCAGGAGCAGGAACCGAGCAACGGGAGCTCACCCCGTCGCGGGGATTCGAACCGCCGACGTTCTGATTGGCAAGCCCTAGGCTCTGTGGTTTAACCCACAGTGCCACCTGCATTAGGGGACCTCTATTCCACTCAAAGATACACTATTCCTAGAGTTCCTTTGAAAGAGATAGTGGTGATTGTTACAATTTATGGGAATCGTAGCTTAGCGAAGGAAATTGGGGGTCTCCTATCAATTCTCAGAACTCTTAGCAAACTACAATTACCAGGATGCTTTGGGAGCACCCATGACTGTTGAAAGTGGTAGGAGAGATAGTGTAGATGGGGCCTGTTATCCATGTGTGGGATGCCAACAGGATTTTCTGGGTGCAGTACACTGGATGTGGATTGGAGCCCCTGCACCTGACCCCACCCAACTATCCATTGGGCAAGAACTGCTGCTAAAGTACAAATATTGACTTAGCCTAGCCTACCTCACAGGGTTGTTACAAAGACGAAAAGGGAGAGGTGAGGGTAATGTATACCACTTGACCTCGTGGGGGGGGGGAACCCCACCAAGACACAAATATATGGTGCCATTTGTGTAAAGAAGAATGAGCATGCGCAAAGACAGGAGAGCAGGTCCCTTTGCTTTAACTGCAATATTTCATAATCCTGATAGTGACAGCAAAATACCAAAACAAGGTTTGTCAAGCCTGATAAATTAAAAACAAACAAAGAAAAATCCTCCTTAAGTTTGTGCAGCCATTCGTTTTGGAGAACATTGCCAAAGCAAGCTGGAAGTGGACAGCAAAGCAACAGGGAGGGCTACAGAAAATGCTTAAGTATTGCCAGCAAGTTTGACGTTGTAGAAGCAACAGAAGCTGCAAGTTACTCTTCATCTGTACATTCCTAATGTGTTTCTGCAGCCCTGGCCAAGCTTCAGACAGCAGTCCGGAATGAACAATCTACCCTGGCCTGGCTTTTTCCTGATACTTTCAGCCTCAAAGATCCCTGTGTCAAATCTTTCAGAAGAAGAGGATTTAGAGGGATAGCAGAGGACAAAACCAGATCAGCAGAACCTCGTCTTCTGGTGCTACCAGTCTTGACAGAACTTTGAAGTAGGCAAGACTGAACTCTCTCTCTGCTGAGGTCATCTCTCCTTCCTCCAGAACTGCAACAGGAATAAAACTGCCTGGCACCCTGTAGAGGCAAGACCTCCATCTAGATTGTCCAAAAGGATAGCGCCCCCCCCCTTGAAATGGCTGGGCTTACTGGCATATGCTTGGGTGGGGAGTCGTGCCTGCCCCTGCCCCTAGAGAAGGGAAGGCTGGCTAGATTTGCCTTAGGTGTTAGCTTCCTTGTTAAAAAGCTGAAGCTGCCATGATCCTGCCCCAAGCTGGAGGGTCTTTGGCCCTCCAGATGTGGAGGAACTGCAACTGTCATAATCCTTGGCAATTGGCCATGCTTGGTGGAGCTGATGGGATTTGCAGCTCAGCAACATCTGGAGGGTCAACGGCTCTGCACAACTGCTTTAATGGATGTAGAGGCAGCCTTGGATCCCTGATATGGTATGACCCCCCAATCACCTTCACTGCATCACAGTGGGGCTTTGAAACGAGGGCTGTACCTGAGGCATTCACACTGCACATGGGGTGGCCAGACCAATCACCACATCACCCTGAACATGATAGAAATTATCACACATGTGATGGCAAGATTTTGTTTGATGGGTATGAATATACTTCATTGAATTAAAAAATATTATAAGGAGCCATGAAATCTGAATCATTGTAGAGCTCCTGCATCAATTTATAACTTCTTTTTGTGACTGGCAGTGCTACAGGCTGAACTGTAGCGAGATAAATGTAGTCTGTATACATTACCTTTTCCTATGCAGAAATAATTTCTCAGAAACAGCATAAGCAGTTACACACAAATTACATAAAACATATGTAGATGGGGTAGCTGCTGTGCATAACTGCTACCTGACCAGTGTATTTGAGGCACATGAGACCCATGTGTGTACACATGCCTCAACATAGATATTATTTCTATATAGAAAAAATATCCTGCATGATGCTACCTTGAGTGCCTATCTCCCATGACTGTGGCAAATCCAACTATTAGCATTGACTAACAATGGAACTTTATTAGGCAAGTTATTCTCTGCTGCTAGACAGACTCAGCAGATATGATCATGTATTAAATTATTTTAAGTATTACCAGAACAACGAAAATGCGCCCCACATGTGTGTTGACTGGAAGGTGGGGGGAGATGTTGAAGAGTTGAAGGAGATGCAGAATAGAAAAAATGCTCTGTGGAATCCCAAGAGGCATCTACCTGACGCACATATTTGGCAAAGATTCCTGACAGCATATGAACTGAATAAATAAGAAATATAGTCTGCATTTCCAAGCATCACAATTCATAAATGCTGGTGATGGACACCATGAATTTAAATATTTCTGCTTCCTTTGAGGAATTCTTTAGTAATTTGAATACATCAGAATTTCTGTTTTAACCTGCAGACATTAAAGTGATCTAATGAGGCAGGGGCTGTCTAAGCTGATATATTGAAAACCTTGTGACCGGAGGAGAGATTTCTACCAGAGCCCAAGCCTGGCAAAGCTGGACGCTTCAAAAACCAGAGGCCGGGGGGGGGGGGGGGAGAAGAGAAAGGAATATCCTTGTACGCAATGTTTGGATAAATCAGATGCAGGTGATCCTCTTCCATCAGCTATTGTTCACTGCTAACTGAGAAACCTGCTGGAATGTATTATGAGCCACCTAATTTCAGTTATCTGCAAATTTAACCATTAAAAACCCCCAATACCTGTAGCATTCCAAACTGCTAACAGCAAAATTTAAGTTTGCTAGGTAGCACTCATTGTTCATTAATATTGTTAAGGCCACTTTACAAACTCATAACGATGTTCCTTTAACCGCCAAGATGCTACTCTCATCTATTCATGTATTTCATGTTCGTGTAAATGGAGATAAGTTGGTAGCACCCTCACCAGGTCTCCCGCAGAAACAAAGCCTCCTGTATCTATGGGATTTCCCTGGTGCCCCAAGGAGGGTTGACTTCCCTATTGGTTAGTTTTCCTCTAACCACACTCAAACATTTTTCCTGAATCTCTAAAGATAACGACTACTGACACCAATTAAAAGGAGACTTGTGGCATGACTGACATAAAATGTGAGACAAGAACCCAACTGCTTATTGGCAGAATCTTTCTGGAAGTTTTCCTGAGCAAGCAGTGGAGTGTGGTGAAATTTTTTGCAAGGGAACCATTAGGGCCAGAGGCACCAGTTTGCAAGGGTGATTTGTTTTTGTGGGGGACGACGTTGCACGTGTGATGTTGCGACGTCACGCATGTAAGCACTGAGACTTCCTCCCTAAGCCGAGCAGAAACTTCCCAGGCTTTGGGAAGGAGACACCAGAGGAAGATTTAGGGGACTAGCCTAAACCCCCAGCCCACTCACCACACATCCCGGGGAGCAAGGCTCCTTGGAATGGATGGGAGCTACAGTAAGCAATGTGATACTTTTGTGCTGCACACTTTCCTTTCATGGCACAAAGGGCTTGTGCAGGAACGCTTCCCAGTGAATTCTTCCCTTTGCCATCTTTGGAACTGACTTATTTCTCACCTTGCCAGTCTTTTTGGCTTTCAGGGCACATTCTTTACATAAATAAATATTGTGTTACAGGCAAATAATTTCAGATTCCATTCAAGCTACTGGACATAAACACAGTTTAATACATTGCTTTACACCCCAAATTCACAGTACATAGCCGCTGGCACACAGACGAAAGTGTTTGGTTCTTGTGGATCATAGCAATGGTAAAATAACAATTTAGCAAATGATGTGATTTAAAAGAATCTGCTGGTTTTTCCTTTTAATATCAGAATATCAGTTTGTAAAGGGTCAAAAATGTGGATGTGATCAGCAAAGATCATCACATAACCAATCCTAGGTGCTGGAATTTCTACCCTGGGCAGCACCCCTTAGTGCCTGTCAATTATCCTCTCTGTATATGTTTCAATCCACCTCTCCCTCATAAGATGCATGGCCTTCAGTCTTACGTAAAACACAAAATGGATTTGGGACCCAATTTGCTTATGTCTGATTTGAGACACAGGAGGCAAAACCTATCTATTGCATTTGAGAAATGTTACAAAACATGGCTTAAGCAAGATGTGTGACTTAATATTTTGACTGAAAAGCTTCCTTGTCCAGCATGAACTCTGCAAATCTCTGCTGAAGTTCTTTCTCTCGTTCCTGTTGCCGCTGAACATCTTCCTTTAGACACTGTAACAATAAGAATGGTCAGCTGATAAAAAGGACCCAGAAGTAGCAGAATGCAAATTATTATATGAGCAGGGAGTCTCAGATTATGCAACACAAGCACACATCCCATAACGTTCCCATGATTTATGTTAGAGAAGCTCATGCAACTCTGTGGATAGGATCAACTGTTTAAAGAAAAGGAAAAAAAAAGACTCCTGATGACATGGTGATAAGCAACACAAAATCATCTAAATAAAATGGACTAAAGTAATATACTATTTTTTAAATGCTGATTTTCTACTCTACTTTTTCTAATAAAATTACATGACTTAACACAACTTTTGCCACCTTCCTTCTTTCTAGAAGGCCAACAAAATTTCATGACTTTACCTCTAATCTCCTAGGAATAGCAGCATCTTCATGTTTCTTTAATTCCTCGAATGTGCGCAATTCAAGATGAGCTTGTTCAATTTGATCCCACAAGTCATTTAATTGCTTTATGAGCCCCATCGCTCGAGACTGATAACCACCAAGCAATATCTTCAGTTTTTTCTCCATCTTGGCAGCCCTCTTAGCTTCTGTAGTCATGTGACCTCTGTTAATCTATTGAAGAAATACAGCCTGCATATTATTCACGGAGCAAAACTGCGCTAACAGTTACATTTCTGAAATGTATTCTGTCATGAGCTGTGGAGCTGTAATTCAGGAACAGAAGAAATGTAACACTATAAAACATTTTGCCTCTAGTACAGGAAAGTATAAATAAAGACTTTTCTGTTACACTGGAGCAGAGGTCAGCAACCTTTTTCAGCCGTGGGCTGGTCCACTGTCCCTCAGACCATGTGGTGGGCTGGACTATATTTTGGGGGGGAAATATGAACAAATTCCTCTGCCCCACAAATAACCCAGAGATGCATTTTAAATAAAAGAACAAATTCTACTCATGTTAAAACACCAGGCAGACCCCACAAATAACCCAGAGATGCATTTTAAATAAAAGGGCACATTCTACTCATGTACAAACTGATTCCCAGACCGCCTGCGGGCCGGATTTAGAAGGTGATTGGGCCGCACCCGGCCCCTGGGCCTTAGGTTGCCTACCCCTGCACTGGTGGATCTGTTAGGGAGATAGGTTTGGATTTAAGGAGTTTGGATGTAAGGCTCTCGGGAGTTTGAGAAGTGACACACAACAGATAGCAGAGGCACAAAACAACAGCAAGGGGAAAACAGAACACGACACTGGATGGGTAGCTGAAAACCATAAAGACAAGAAGGAAATACTAGATACATCATTCAGGGAGCTGAAGTTCCCCCAACACAGAATGGCTGCTACTTGGGAGTCTGCTTGAAATTGCATCCATATGACACTGCTTCACACAGCAAGCAATTAGCATACAGTTGCTTGCCAAATGGGTGGGATGCTCCCCTATGGTCTTCTGAATACTGCTGCAAAAGAAGCCCTTTTAATGCCACCAGTTGATCAAACATGATCAAATACGGACCAGGAGAGGTACAGAATTCAGCATCTTTATTAAAATGGCACATGGACTTGCTTCTTTTTAAAGGCTATGGGAAAGCATTGTGCAAAACATATCAAGTAATTGATAAAAATTAAGTATTTCAGAAATTAAATAACATTTGGATATTAAAATATTATGGTAAACCACAGTTAGAAGAGTATATTTAATATTTCCTTTTTTATTCTTCCTTGGAGCAGCACACTGCAACTAATATACCACCAATTTTTTGACAGTACAGTACATTTTCCACTATGCTATTTTTTCAGATTTTGTAAAATTTAAAAATATATTGTTTCATAAAATTAGTGTCATCATGAATGAATAAAATTCAAAACAAACTGGGCAACTGGAATGGATACAATACCAGAGAAATCTAAAATCTAAAGTTAAATTAACTTTTTCAGATCACTCGCTCTAAGAAGGACATTTTCTTACATACACAACTCTTCAGGCATGCTTAGTTAGTATTTTAACAGTTTTGCTGTGGGCCTAAATTTTGTTTCATAAAATCTGAATAATGTAAGCAAAGTGTATGCAACTATGCTGCCATCTCTCAAAATATTTACAAGTATTTCAATAAGAAAAATTTCCAAGTAAATCTTTGAATTTCTCTAATTATCACATTTATAATTGATAAACCATTGAATATAACTTTTTAACCATTTACTTTTTAAATTTATGAATATTTCAGTTCAACTACTTTTGGCTGTTAGAAAAACTGTTGAGGTATTTACACAGCCTATATTAACATAGTAGCTTTGTTTACTGAGTATGTCAGATAAGGGCAGTGGAAAAATTTCCAGTTCTGGAACACTCACATCACTTAACTGCTGAATCCTCCTTGCTAATTATAATTTGAACACTTTAAACTGGTCGATTAAATGCTACAACTGTAGCTTTACTCCCTGATCACTGTAAACACCTTTTTCCACTGGAAACATTGGAAATCTTGGGGAATGCCTAAAAGAACCTCCCCTGCAAAATATGCAGTATGAGGAATTTTTATTTAAGACAATCTACAGCCTTAGGAAATGATAATCACTCCACTGAATCAAAGCTGGAAGGGACCTCGAGAGGTAGTCTAATGCATTCTTCTCCAGACACAGGAAATTTACAACTGAAGCCAGGGAGCATCGTGGATAAAGTGATGCAGGCATTCCCCTGTTCCTGGTTTGGCAGCCATACTCATTTCCACAATGAGATAGAAAAGGAAATCAGATTACAGATATTCAGAGTTCCTCTAGGGACCACAAACAACTGGGAGAGGCCTACCAGCTGTCCACAGGCCTTGTGTGTGCAACCTGCCCTACAAAAACACTTTCATACTTATCTGACTGGTGAAGCTGTATTTATGATTATAAACTGCAGCAATTTAAATAGAGCTTTTCATTTAAACAGTGGAGAAAATATGAACAAAATTGAGTAGTTCAGTGCAAGACATTTTTACCAACTTCTTATTCCATTTAGATAGCCAGCACCTCCAGGGAATTTCTGAACACTAAAGGAATCAGAGAATTGGAAGGGACACTGGAAGGTGCAAATGCATTTGCAAAAAGGTGTTGTACAGCACTGAACAGCCTGCAAACTTTAAAACATCTAAAAATAATAAATACTTCCAAGTGTGAGAGGAATAAGCAAGAGGAAACTGAAATATGGTATCAAGGTTTTACTTCCTGTGATCAGTCATTTCCTCCTCCTGTCTGAGATAAGGTGAGGCTCTTCCCTGAAACAGAACCTTTGTGATTCTTTCAAAAACATACCAGTAAGACCTTCCCTAGAGAGATGGGAAGCATTCAAATTCTTACACTCTCACACACAGAATCCATGTCTCTCTATATTACAGTCCTACATTAATGCCACACAGTAGTTTTGTCTTTTGCTCAACTGCCTCTGTCTAGGTAGTTGCCTTGGTGCAGCCTTGCAATGGCCTGGGGCCACCAAGGGACCACCAAGCAGGTTGCCTGGGAGAGCAAGTTGCTTTTTGGTGTTAGTGTAGACAGGTACAAGCCAAAAGCTATTTATTGACTAGGGCAATATTCAATACTGAGATGCTCTCCTGCCTTGGTGTTAAAACGAGGAGAGGGGAAAGGGAAACAACACTTTACAGGAAATAGGTTGCGGTTTCCACAATGGGAAAGGTTAGAGCAAAGCAGGGATGGTGCAACACTGAGGCAGAAAGGGACAAGAAAAATAACAGCAGAACTTTGAGTAGTGAGAAGGGAGAGCAGTTGTTCAAAAATAGTTTTAGCAAGAAATAGAAGAGAGACGTACAACATAGAAGTCAAGGTCTAAAAGCTTACATGGGCACAATGGAGCCTTTCCTACTTCCCTTCTTGCTCTACTCAAAGTTCTCCTGTTGTTTAACTGGTGTGCGCCCAGGGGGCTGAAGCATGGGGTGCAAAAGGGAAGCTCCAGGGGGCTAACATGGGGGTGGGGGGTGGGAGGGAACTGGCGAGCTGGTCCCAATACTTTATTTATAATGCTCTATTCGAAAATGTACTCCAAGACATTACTGCCTTTTGCTTACGAAGTGTATACTAATAGTTCCTTCTCTCTTCATTACTAATCCCCTATCAAATCTAACCTATGTATGCTGTACTTATCCAAGCAGCAATATATTTCAAATTGCATGGAATGGAGAAGTGACTGCATTTGGAATATTAAATGTAACTGATTCAATTTGTCTGGCATTATAGATGCATGTTTTGAATATTTATAAGGTAAAGCATGCAACTGATATGATAAAACCCATCATAATAAAAATAAAAATATTTGGACACGGTCAATCAGCAGTATAGAATTTCTCTTGTAATGTTTGTAGAAAGACTGAATTCTAAGTTCTAAAATGGAAGAAAACAACATTTTTAACATTTTCAAAGGACCTCCTCCCGACTGTAAGAAAAAACGTTTTCAACCGATATGCAGTATTCTAAAGTCAACCTTTCAATAAACGAGCTAATGGGTTGTATCCAACAAAATCATCCCTTGTGCGCAAGAGGCACCCCCCCCCGAACCCCCTCTGCTTCAGAGAGCTGAAAAAACCTCCAGAAACTGAGGGGGGCTCACAAGGGGAGGAGAGGGGAGGAAAGTTCCATTGTGGAAGTGGAAGTTGTTGCATGCACGGGACAACTTTGTTGGATACAATCAAATGTCTTGAATAGCTTACATCTGAAATAAGGGCAGAATAATAAATAGGTAATTTAATAATAATAATCAAAATTTATTTATTTATACCCCACCCATCTGGCTGGGTTTCCCCACTCTGGACTGCTCCCAACAGATTAAAAACACAAGAAAACATCAAACATTAAAAACTTCCCTAAACAGGGCTGCCTTCGATTGTATTCTAAAAGTGAGATGCTTGTTTATTTCCTTGCCACCGGATGGGAGCCACTACCAAGAAGGCCCTCTGCCTGGTTCCCTGTGACTTGGCTTCTCACAGCGAGGGAACCGGCGCTGGACTTCAGTGTTCGGGCTGAACGATGGGGGTGGACATGCTCCTTCAGGTATACTGGGCCTTTGAGGCCGTTTAGGGCTTTAAAGGTCAGCACCAACACTTTGAATTGTGCTCGGAAACGTACTGGGAGCCAATATAGGTCTTATATGATCCCGGCAGCCACTCCCAGTCATCAGTCTAGCTGCTGCATTCTGGATTAATTGTAGTTTCCGGGTCACCTTCAAAGGTAGCCCCACATAGAGCGTGTTGCAGTAGTCCAAGCGGGAGATAACTAGAGCATGCACCACTCTGGCGAGACAGTTCACAGGCAGGTAGTCTCAGCGTGCGTACCAGATGGAGCTGGTAGACAGCTGCCCTGGATGCAGAATTGACCTACACCTCCATGGACAGCTGTGAGTCCAAAATGACTCCCAGGCTGCACACACGCTCCTTCAGGGGTACACTTGCCCCATTCAGGACCAGGGATTCCCCCACACCCACCAACATCTTGTCCCCCAAAAACAGTACTTCTGTCTTGTCAGGATTCAACGTTAGCCACCATCCATCCTCCAACCACCTCCAGACACTCATACAGGGCCTTCACTGCCCTCACTGGTTCTGATTTAAAAGAGAGGTAAAGCTGAGTATCATCTGCATACTGATGAACACCCAGCCCAAACCCCCTAATGATCTCTCCCAGCAGCTTCATACAGATATTAAAAAGCATGGGGGAGAGGACAAAACCCGGAGGCACCCCACAAGTGAGGGCCCAGGGGTCTGAACACTCACCCCCCCCCCCACTTTCTGGACACAGCCCAGGAGGAAGGAGCAGAACCACTGTGCTCCCAGCTCCTATAGACGGTCCAGAAGGATGTCATGGTCGATGGTATCAAAGACTGCTGAGAGATCCAGCAGATCTAGGAAACAAGGACCTTTGTCCCTAGCCCGCCGGAGATCATCGACGAGCGTGGCCAAGCCACTTTCAGTTCCATGATGAGGCTTGGATCTTGACTGGAAGGGATCCAAATGGTCCGCCTCCTCCAGGCATGCCTGGAGTTGTTCAGCAACCACCTGCTCAATCACCTTGCCCAAGAATGGAAGATTTGAGACTGGGTGATAGTTGGCCATATTGGCCAGGTCCAAAGATTCTTTTTTAAGAAGCAGTTTAATAACCGCCTCTTTCAGCAGGTCTGGGAAGGCCCCCTCAACAGAGGGAAGCATTCACCACCCTGCAGAGTCCATTGCTAGCCCTGTCCGGCTCGCTTTTATGAGCCAGGATGGGCAAGGATCAAGGAGACAGATGGTTGGTTTCACTAGTCCAGGCAGCCTTGGAGGTAACAGACTAGAAATGGTCCCAAGCAACTTGACTAGACAGGACTCTAGCGCTCTCCCGCCCCGGCCCTGCTCCCACGGTGGAGAATCCAGGCTTCCCCAGCATTGCATCCAACATTGCATCCAAATTCTCCTAAACAGTGAGAGAAATAGTGCTAGGGCTGCAGGGAGAAGTATGAAGGTCTCCTTTTTCTTTAAAAGGATGTACACACAAACAAGACCCTCCACCACGAGCTGAACTCAACCGTATGTCTTTGGAAATGGAAAAAAAAAGTAAAACTGTATAGTGTGCATTTCTCATCACTCCAAGAATGATCTCACACAGCTTACATTTAAACTTTAATAATTATCCTTCTCTGGACTTCTGTATGAAATGCAATATTTATTTTAGCAATTTCATACACACACACACACACACACACACACACAACCTTTTTTTGATGGGTCTTTGTGACATTGGCCAAATAGTGAATCCAGCTAAGATTATGGAATTTCCTCCCCAAATCTATATAATAGGCACTGCAAGCAGTCATATAAACAGAACAGTTCTGTCTTTTTAAAACAGAAAAAACACCATTTTAATCAGTCTTTTAATTGGTGGGGCTCCACAACAAGAGTATTTAAGGTACTATATCATTCCACTCAATAAAAATATTGAGCTGAAGAGTAAATAGGAGAGCGACTGACAGTTCATCTTTCCGTGTCACCAGAAGTATTCCACAGAGCAATGGTGCCTTCTGCTGGCCAACACGGAGTACAAGTTCATTCTAAGACAGAACTAGGCTCCTTGGCCAGGAAAATGAGCCAGCTCTTGGGCCTTTCTTTTCTATTCTACACACAGCACTCATACCCAAGGATGGATCAATCAGGCTATCCTTTACGTTCCCCAAACATTCAGCTCCACATATCTGCCCAACAGTTCCCTTGCCTTTTTGGGGTGAAACTGATGTAGCAAAGATGATCACCATGTAAAGTGTGAAGTAACTTTGAGATGGCACTAGTGCAGATAGTAAGCTTGTGCGACACAATGTATTGCACAGGACTTGTAGGAATCCCCTTCTTGTACTGAACACTTGAATATATAAATATTTTACGTTAACATTGTGTTGCTCTGCCCAACTTTAAACTGACAAAATATTTTTGAAGTGTATGCTGTCAATTTACATTCAACTTCCAGCTCCTCAGCACACAAACACAGAAGCCAGATTTGCCAAAACAGATATGAAACACTGGAATCCATTCAATGCACCCCCTAACCACGAAGCTTAGGCAGAAAGAACTACTACTACTTTCTTCCAGCTATTAGGAGGGCAAGTTGAGGCCCACCTCTAGTCACAAAACTAAGTAGACACAGGATGAGCATAATGTTGGAGCGTATCAGGATACATCAGCATGACCAAGAAGGACCACTTCCTGTTTTTGGATTCAACTTGATTTATCCAGTATATGAATGATGCCAATTAAGGCCAAGTGTCACTAGACGTTTATCTTTAAAAAAATATTTATTTTTTCAGTTCTACAGAATTCCATTGAAATAGCAGTGCCCATGCTTCCAAACACAAGACAGGACACACAGTATAACGTCAGATTAAGCCTGTTTCTCAAAAGGAAATGTATACCAACCTCAAGTCTCTTCTCTAGGGATTCAATTCTGTCTTTTTTACTGGCCAAGTTAGCTCGTGTGTAGCGATTCTGCCCAGGAAGGAACAACACCTGGCTGTAACATTCTTCCCACACTTGATTATAAGCTTCACTTGAAAGCTCTCCATGCCCCATTCCTTGCTTCACCACTTCCATTTCTTGGGCAAGGAGTTCTTCAGCCTGTTTGAAATGAGGGATTAGTTACAACTTCACCTTTCTTGCTGTTCTTGAACTATAAATATAACAATTTACAGGGCAGACTTCTCCATTTGAAGAGCAGCATATTCTATTGTTTGTGTCAACACACCTTACACAGTCACATAAAAAACATAAATCATCAGTGGCACTTTTCCCAGTTTTCACATTGCTTTTGCTGTACAGAATACAGTGGTACCTTGGTTCTCAAACACCTTGGTACTCAAACGCTTTTCGGAAGCCGAACGTCTGATGCGGCTGTCGGCTATTGTTTCCAAGCCACCTGCACCAATCAGAAGCTGCACCTTGGTTTTCGAACATTTCGGAAGTCAAACAGACTTTCGGAATGGATTAAGTTTGGCACTTTTGTTTTTGAGGCTTTTTCAGTTAATTTGTTTTTGTGACTGTGTGAAACCCAGTTCAGCTACTGATTATGTGACTGTGGAAATGGACAAAAGCCCCCCATC
Source organism: Podarcis melisellensis (assembly GCF_964234715.1). Classification (NCBI taxonomy): domain Eukaryota; kingdom Metazoa; phylum Chordata; class Lepidosauria; order Squamata; family Lacertidae; genus Podarcis; species Podarcis melisellensis. The sequence continues at coordinate 118,269,393 of NC_138530.1, read as the reverse complement.
CAAACAATGACTATCATCAGTGCAGTTAAGAAAAAAATATTTTTATTTTTATCATCTACAATACTTATTTATTTTATAGTACAGTACATTATTGTTTTCGTTTTACGGATCAATGGTCTCGTTAGATAGTAAAATGTTCATGTTAAATTGCTGTTTTAGGGATTGTTTTTAAAAGTCTGGAACGGATCAATCCGTTTTGAATTACTTTCTATGGGAAAGCGTACCTTGCTTTTTGAATGTTTTGGTTTTGGAACAGACTTCCAGAACAGATTAAGTTTGAGAACCAAGGTATACAAAATGAGTATACACAGAACACCCCTTCTAATTCATTTTGTTGTTGTTTTAAGTAAGCAGTCCGTGTGTGTATTCATAAAGACACTTCCCACATAACAGCACCAACCTACGTGATTCTGGTCTTAGAATTGGTTCATAGAATTGTAAAGTTGGAAGGGATCTCAAGGGTCATCTAGTCCAAACTGATTCAAAACATTTTGGAATCGTGGGCCAATGTGAGGAAGATGAAAGAATGTTCTGTAGAACTCTGTTCAACTTCAAGCATTTGTTCTGTAGAACTTACATTATTTGATACTCAGAGTAGAGAGTAAAGAGTTCATAATCCATGTGGATCTACACTACAAGGCAATTACATAAAGCCACCTTAAATCCAGATTGTGGAATTTTATGTGTAGGTATTCTGGGAACATATTCTAAGATATACACTATTCATTTAGGGTGCCAGTTATTTCTGTAAAGCCTCACCCCAGTAAAGTAGGAATGCACTCAGTCCCTCGTACGCAATAAACATGGTCTTGTCACTGCACATTGCAGGGAAAGATCAGTAATGATGGATACAACTACATTTTGGGCAGCTTGTCTGCCACTACCAATCTTCTCCCCCATTTTTAGCTGTGTTAAATGTAAATGTGAATTAATTATGGAGAACTCAAACTGTAACTACCAGGCTAAATATCAGGTGCTTGTGATCTACTGGGTCTTGGGCAGAGAGGTGTAACATCAGATGCACCACACCACGTAGTTTTTTAGTTCCCTCTTTTCTAATAAAGAGAAACAGAGAGATTGTAGGGAAAGTGAGAACATGTTTAGCAGAGTCAGCATAGCACAGTGGCTAAAATGTTGGACTAGGATCGAGGAGACTTGACCATGAAGCTCACTGAGTGACCTTGGACCAATCACTTGCTCTTTGCCTAACTAAAATGAAAGATGAAAAGAACCATGTACACTGCTTGGAGGAAGAGTGGGATGTAAGTATGATCAACACACCCCACAAATTTATATTGGTTCTATATCATTTGAACTGTAACTGCTTATCCCCTAAACCTCTGGGAATTGTAGCTTTGTGCCTGTGCTAAGAATTCTCTGTTAGAGATCTCTACCCCCAGACACACAACTACTGTTCTCAAGGTTCCTTAGAAAAAATATCTGAAGCATGGACTTTCCCCAAAAAAGGAAGAGGAAGGAAGAGGCACACATATGCTAAAAAAAACCCAAAAATGTGATCCCATTTTTCAAGTTGGAATTATAGTGGGCCCTGGGTTTTAAAAGACTGATAATGATTGCTGTAAACCACCAGAATATAATTCATAAATTTCATCTAAAAAGATTCTAATTGCCATTCAGTGATGTCCTATCGTAAAACTGGGTGTTAAGCAGAGAGAAACTTACTGAAACATCAGTACTCCCAAAGCACTCCCAAAAGTAAGTTTTAGAAATTTTCCAATCAGCTTAAGAAAGAACAGAATTAGAAAGTGTAAACCTTGCAAAATGTAGTACTATGGTAGGCAGAGAGGATAAACAATGCAGAGAAATAGGAGATATATATACCTTTTTGATGTCTTCCTTTGAGTATTTCTCATAAGGATTGTGTTCAAGGTAAGATAGGTGTTCTGTGCTACCAGGTCCAAACCCTGGGACTTTCCCCTTTTTGCCTCCTGGGAGTTCTCCGTAAGGGTGATGCACAAGGTCAAAATGAAGCATGGTAATCATCTCTTTCTTAATCAGCTCTTCGCTCTTCTGTAAATCTGTTAGAGGTGGCTCTACATTTAAGGGTCTCAGGATTGTTTCATTTACCTAATCCAAAAAAACAAGAAGCCAGCCTTTTAAGAGCAGCCACTGCGGCTAGTCATGTAACACGACATATGTGATTCAACTGTTGCATTACATCAAGAGGTGCTCTAGAGTGACAAGACACACATTAAATCCACAGAATTTGACAAAATCAGAAAATAATGTTCTATTGTCTTATTAATTTCATTTAGCATTACAACAGCTTGGCCAGCAACCGGCTTTCCGGAATGGCTATTCTGAAAAGGAAGCGAGGGGTGGTGGACCAGTGCCCTGACCTACACTTCCTACTGGCCAGCAAATCCACATGTCTTAAATGGCATTTTCCCCGCTTCTTAGGGGACAGACTTGGCTCCAGGCCTCCAGTTGCTAATACTGATACTGCAGCTTACAAATATTTATTATTCACCATTTTACTGATAGCATTCCCTCCCCTCAGCTTTCAATTTCATCTTCTTCAGAATTAGGAACAACTTACTTCAGAGGGTCTTGGCAAATCTTTCTGAACTGCTTTGTGCATCCGCTTTAGTGCCTTTATACGCTCCATTTCTCGAATACTCTAGAAAGATATTTAAGACATGAATTAGGTGAAGTTCATGGGAGAAGGACACAGTATGTTACACTGCTTTATAAATCCAATAATTCATTCTACCTGCTTGCGAGCGTCTGCATCAGCTGCATCCTCTATATATGTATCATCTGCATTATGATCTTCGAGTTCCTTTTCCGCATTTTCAGGTAGGACAATCTCAAAGTCATTCTTTGGAGCAGGAAGACCCATCAGTCCTAGACGCAAATTTTCACGGGATTCTCTTTCCTGTTGAATGTTAAAGTAATTTAATACACTAAATGTTCACTTTCCTAAAAACAGCAATAAAGCAAGCAGTCAATTTATTTTTAAGCCTGCCTGGTGATTTCAACTACTTATGGACCAGCTTCGTGTCCTTCCTTTCACACTGGGCTCAGAGTTATGAAATGACTCAATTCTCAAAAGCAATGAAAGGTCTTGACAGGCAATCGTCAACAAATCACTCTGGGATTTGAGGGCGATCACTGTGATTGCTTGCGTCTATTTCTGTGACCACAGTGGCTGCAATCACAGAACTTGAGTTGCTGCCCAAATGATGTCTACAAACGTGTGCACCCACAAAAAGCCACAACTGCTTGCCTTGATATGATCAAGTGCTTATTCTTAACTCCAAATGCACTTCCTTAAATTAGAGAATACTTATATAATCTACTCTGTAAAACTGAGCTGAGGAATTTGTTCTCCCACCTCCACCCCCCGGCAATGTTGTCAACTCCCAAAGTAGTTTGGTGGTGGTGGGGATTTAAGATTAGGAAAATGGGTGCAAAGGAAAAGAAACAGTTAAAATGTATCCCCTTTGCTTGTCACTACTCTAATCAAAACGAGAGCACCCATGCTTTAAAAAAAATGTTTTTAAAAAACCAGGAAATCTAGTCAGTGTTTGTAATTATGTTTGTAAAGATTCAAATGAATTCCTATTTGCTTTTGGAAGATATAATGGCGGTGGATGGATCCATCATCATTTCTGAGAGCCCCCACCTGTGAAATGCAATGGATAAAATTGTGGAAATGAACATAATTTTCTACTTACTTACCATATGTTTTGTATAGGATGGATCACTGTAATCTGCCATTCCCTCCTCAGGATTAATATTTAGTTTATCACGCAAGGGAGTTCTCCCTGGAGTCACACCTACTACCGGTTTAGGAGTCATTCCACTATGAGGAGTCAGCCCTTCAGCTCCATGGGAAGGTGTCCTAGAAAAAAAATATTTGCTCCAATATGAGTGCGGTAGCACAATTTTTGTGCTCATCTTTAACTGTTTAAAGACTACCAGCCTACAAGTCCCTGTTTTGGATTTGGAATTTATAGTCAGCAATTCATCACGGAGAGGAACCTGGGAAAACTGGTGTCCAATACACACACACACACACACCTATTAAAGTAAAAGAAAGTTCAAATGTATCTTTGCCCTTCCCCAACAGCTCAAGTAGATGACTTACCTGAAGGGTGTGGAAAGCACTGTATTTGGCGTCTGAACAACTTGCCTCTGAGGTGTTACTCCAGTGAAGTCACTCTCATGGAGAGGGGTATTCAGACCACCTTTCAAGGGGGTATCAACATTTGTAAGAGCCATCAAATTCTGGGCTTCCTGCATAATAATAGATAGATAGATATAGATAGATAGATAGATAGATAGATAGATAGATAGATAGATAGATAGATAGATATAGATAGATGATAGATAGATAGATGATGTCCATGCCTCCGCCCTGCATCCTTTTGCACAGCTTATAAACAAACCACTCCTGTGGTAACCTCCTGAATCTTCCAATACGTTTTCCTTCGTCCTCACATTAATGAAATCTCTGCTGTTGTTTAAAAGAGCCACTTTCCCCCTTCGTTCTCACTATACTGAAAACTTTTCCCATTCCTCAACTACCTTACAAGAGTGATAAACAAGGCAGAGCCCTCTAATACTTCATACCTGCTTTGTTCAATCTTCTGCTGCCCCAATTATACACTGCCCCTTTCCCCCGTTTCTCCCTTCTCCCTCTCATGCCATACACACCCGTGTTGTGCGACCTGCCTTCTATTTTGCTCCCCTCCCCCATGACTTCATGCAAGCACAGGATGGTGATGAGGCACTGCAAATGCTCTAAATGTGCAATGACAGCCTTAATTTTTTAGGTACCGTATTTTTCGCCCTATAGGACGCAATTTTTCCCCTCCAAAAATGATGGGGAAATGTGTGTGCGTCCTATGGGGCGAATGCAGGCTTTCGCTGAAGCCTCGAGAGTGAGAGGGGTCAGTGCGCACCGACCCCTCTAGCTCTCCAGGAAGCTATCCGCAAGCCTTGGGAGCCCGCGGGAGCTCCCGCTGGGTTCCCAAGGCTTGCGGACAGCCGCCTGCAGCCTGAAACCTGGGGAGCGCAGCAGAGCGCACCCCGGGCTTCGAGCAGCTCTCCGCAAGCCTTGGGAGCCCGGCGCAACTTCCCGCCGGGCTCCCAAGGCTTGCGGACAGCAGCCTGCAGCCCGAAACCCGGGGAACGCAGCGGAGCACGCCCCAGACTTCGGGCTTCGAGCAGCTCTCCGCAAGCCTTGGGAACCCGGCGCGACTTCCCACGGGCTCTCTAGGCTTGCGGGTAGCAGCCTGCTCTGGGGGCTGGGGAAGATTTTTTTTCCCCTTTATTTCCCCCCAAAAAAACTATGGGCCGGTGCGCCCTATGGGGTGAAAAATACGGTATATAGAAAGATATTCCAATGTCAAAAGATACTACCTATTGATGGGTAGGAGGAAAAATAAAACACTTTTTTCCTTCTGCAACTACCAGCAAACCACCAATACCAATCCAATGAGTCAAGGTGCAATTTTTAAAAAGAAACTAAATGTTGCTCAAATATCAACTAACAAAATTGGATGAAAAGTTAGTATTTTGCTTCTTTCAAGTCAAGAATACCAATTCCATTTAGTCATATTGAATATCTAGTATAATGGACTGATAAAAATGTCTTCCACTGACATCCTGGGCTTTGTTCCTCTTGCAGGTAGGAGAAAGGATGGCTTGTTCAGGTTGAAACAAAAGTCTGTCTTTGAGCTTCATCTGCCATCTAGTCTTCCTGCTATGCAGCCACCCGCAAGCTATGTTCCAAGCAGGGGTTGGTAGCTCCCCTTTCCCAACAAGCCATGCAACACAATGGAACAGAGGAGGAAGATTGATTACTTACTTCACTTAACTACAAATAAAATACGAAGCTGCAACGGATACCAGTGCAATGTTAAAATGAAACTATATTTAGGCTTTACCTGTAGGATCCTGTCCTGTGCTGCCGGCGTTTTAGGTGTTCTAAGAGCAATGCTATTGTTGGTAACATTGTATTCTGACAGAAGTGTGCTGGATGCAGAGTTTGTGATCCCAGATTCCTCTGCTGTTTGACGTGCAATCTCACTTGCTTGGCCAACTTTAACTACTTCTTCAAGTTCTGTATCTGAAATCTTAAGAAGAGGAGATAAATCCATACATCGCAATATGACAGGATTCCTAATAAACTGAGAAACACTCAACAATGAAAAGTTGTCTTAACATCAGAAACGCTAGCTGTTAAAATAGTGCCATAGGGACTGCCCTTAGTCAATATACCAACAGGAAAAAGGCAGTTGCTTCAACTGGTCAAGCCTACATCATTTCCCCTCCAACTTAACTGGGGAAAGTGGTACAACTTTTGCTAGTTTTGCAGTGCTAAAAGCATTTCCTACAATACGATGTGTCTGGCACAATGAAATAGTGCTAAAAAGGATGGTGCTTCCAAGAAGACTATGCAAATGAATGGATATAAAGCTACCCTGAGAGACTCTCACTTTGCAAATCTGGGATATGAAAAGGGGCTAAAAAGTAGGAGTCCATGGGCAACATGCATCCGAGGGGGGGGGGGAATGCAGATTATATGTGCACATTTGAGCCTTAATTTCTGAAAAGCCTCATGATTTGGGCACAGCACATGCATCTGCAGTGACTTAAACAAATCACAAGGCGGTGATAGGAACAAGCAACTTACCTGAGGAGCTGGAAGCACCAGCTTGCTTCTTTTTTTCGTGAATTCTGACACGCCACTAGTCTGAAGAATTGCTGAAGGTAAATCAGACTCTTTTTTCCGTTTCAGCTGTTGCCTATCTTTCTTTCGCTCTCTTCCTTCCTTTTCCCTGTTAAAACAGAAGTGCCTCAATTAAGTATCAATGATTGATAATTCAATAAATAGTTCAGAAAGGCGTGGGGTGCTTTATCTATTGCACAAGTGGGGGTTTTTAAAGCCACATCATATTGACAGATGGATAAAGTTTTGTTGTTATTTGTAAGACAACTGTATTAATTTGAAGAGAAAAGTGGCATCAATTTTTAGAATCAATAGAGATCCATCATTAAAATGGCTGGTTTCTCAAGAAGATTTTAAACAACCTGAAAAGCTTGTTGGCATAAAAAGCCTTCTGGACACCTGAAAGCCAAGGTGAGGATGCCTGCTGAAAGTGATCCACAGGATGCAACTGATAACATTACATGCCAGACTTGTGGCTGAGGCCAGTTGGGCCTCTGAAGCGCAGAAAACAACCAGCACTGTGCTGCTTGTAGCATTTTATTGTCTCTGAAGTTTATTGTAGTATGCTTTTATTACGTTTTTATTCCTTTCTATTGTACAGCACCTTGACAAATTATTTCATAAGGTGTCTAATAAAGGGTAATATCCAGTTAGCTATGTTCAAGGTAGACACACTGAATTCCATTGACTGAAGTTACAAAAGTGCACTGATTTCAATGGCTCTACTGTCTACTCCCAAGTTTAACTCAGCAGGATATCAGCCATGACAAAAAAAATTCTTGGTGTATCTGTCCAAGAATGATTAATTTATTGATTAAATCTGGACTTTCATAATTATCCTTACCATTTATCCTAGAGACCTCTATCATATCATTCTTGCAAGCCTTAAAAATACAGTTTCCTTCTGTGAGGTTTTAGGATTAGGTGTCAAGGCTATGTCAACTTACTTATTTAAAATTAAATCTTACTTCTTCTTTTTACCAACAGAGACTCCAGTAACACCAATATTGTCTCAAATCAATATAGTTAATGGTCCAACAGCCATCACAAATAGGACTGCAGATAGAGGACCTCTACGAATCTTTAGATGGAAAAAAAGGAGATGACATACGCCCATCAGTTAAAGAAACATGACTTTTTGCTGTACCACTCTCAGAGATAAGGAGCAGATCTGTGTGAATTATACACTGATGCCTCTGTTTAGAACCAATTATTCTGTGCTACATTTAAAATATTCTCGTTGCAAGATTTGGATTTTGTTGCATGACAACAATTCCTAAATTAAAGGGAAAATGGGAGCAGAGCAATAAAAAAATTAGGAACAGAACAATATTACTGTCCAAGCCACCAAAGTGTCTTCCTTTACCAGCTCCAACTTAAGTTTTCAAACAGCCAACCGAGAAAAGCTAGATATTTTAATGATTTTCATTCCACAAAAACAATAGTTAGAAACTCGGGTTACCTATTAAAAAAGCTAAAACGTTCAAATGCTAAGTCTTGTAAGAATTCACAAAAAGTAAAGATAAGCAACAGTACACAAATGGATGGGATGTGTCATAGCACATACCGTTGGCAACATTATACAAGACTTTGCTCTGTGCCCCTTTTGCCCCATTTAAACGTAACTTTTCAGTCAAGAACCAACTTACGATCTCAGCTCCCCATCCAAGTCTTGTTGCCTTAACTTCCTAAAATCTGCATCCAGGGCCTGGTAGTTTTCTTCTGATGTGTCATAAAAACCTGCAGCGGGTTTCTTCTCAAATGGGATTTCTGCATTGTAGTCTACTCCCCTTTTCTTCTTTCTTTTCTTCTGGATCTCAATCCCTGCAGCTCGAAGTTCTCTCCTCTTCTGGAGGGCAGCAAGGCGCCTGCAAAGGTGTGATAGATTAACACAAATCTGAACAGCTGTTATTAGCTTTGAAAAATAGGCCATTTCTAGAGGAAGCATTAACTGTGGTTTACTGTGCAAAATGTTTGCAGTCCCTACTGAAAATTAGTTCCACACGAGTATTCCTTTATGCTACACACAGCACAAGACATCAGTTTTGAGTCTTGAGATCAAAGTCTCAAAAGGCTTTAACACAAAGTTTCAAGGATCTGCTTGATTTTACTTCTGCTGCTGCCAGATTGCAGAGCGGGGGCGAAGGAAGAGAAGAATCTTTCTTGAACTCCAAATCTGTCAATTTAACAAATCATCCCGAGTTTCTGGACTTCTCATAAAGAATGCCTGAAAATTCAGAAACTATTAAGAAAGGTGCATGGTTTGCAAGCAATTAAAACAGCTTCTTGTTTATTTCTTGCGCCTGAATCCAAATCTTACACTTCAGGCTTTTATCCTCGCAACTCTGCAAGACTGGTCAGATTGAGAAATATTTACTTGCACCAAACCACACCTTGAGCTTCATCGCCAGTGCTGAACTGAACCTGGATTTCACCCATCAAAGCTCAGCATTTGAGCTGCTTAAAGTTTATTATTTATAGTCATTTTAATACTTAGAACAGGTAACTAGCAGCATCAATAAAACCTGGTGACATGAGTCATTAATAAAAGGGGAGAGGAAAATAGGTGGGAAACACAGGAGCACTGCCTTGAGATTCGAGATCCCATCTCAATCTTAGCCCAATATTTATTTATTTATTTTCCCAACATTAGACTCCAACAGATAGAAAACAAACCATGTGCCAAGCATGACTGTTATCATCTTAGGGAGAGATGCATAATCTGACAGTGTTTGTGCAACTGAATTAGGGGTTGCAAGGAGTAGAATTAACCATTCTGCTGCCCTCTTATGACAAGACAGCTATTCCATCCCTTGGAGAAGCGTCCTGCCTGGACTGGAGCTCTGCCAATTAACAGTTTTAGCTGAGTCAAGTAATACCTCGCTTCTTCCAGCTGCTTCTCTCTTGCCTTCCTTTTGGCTTTCTTTCCCTGAGTGTTCGCCAAGCGAGCTCTAGCTTCAGAAAGCATCTCGAGTTCATCTGCAAAAGGAATGTACACAGTTCACACACTCTTCTGCCTTTTCTGAATGTGTTCAAAACATGATTTAGGCCAACAGGAGTCTCTATTGTTATCTCTTGCATGAATACAAGGAAAAAAATATTCTATTTCCATAGGTTTTTAAAAAGTGTAATCAACAAGTTTCTTCCTATATTACTGTGGTTTCAATCCTATGCACACATATTGTTAAAATGATGGACCATGTCCACCAACAGTTTGTATATTATGACTTTTTCTTTAACGTGATAGCAATAAAATTTATTTCTTCCTATCAAACTGGAGTCACTTCAAAGTTAATTAATTAATTTCCAGGCAGAACTTTAAGGGGGATCCTTTGGAAAAACCTCCAGCCTGCAGACCTAATCCAGTCTGCAATACCTCTTTACATGCCCCTCAGCACTCTCTTCAAGGCTTGCCCTTTATCACTTGGCCATGCCCTTTTCCCAAGTGAACTAGCCATGCAGTTAAATATCTCTTCCTGTAAGGCCAGTTTACTTCATTCCCCAAGAAGCGGAAATGAAACAAATGGTTGGCTTGCTACATTTCATCTCTGAAAAGGAATGCTTTCTCAGCACACACGAGTGATCAGGCCATGCAGGAGTGATGTTTTATATCTCTGTGCAGCTTTAGTCTGTGAGCTAGAAAAGGGGAACTCTTTTTCTTTGCAAAGATGAAACACAAGCCAAGCTCTATTCATGCGTACATGGTGTGTCTGTGTTTGTGAGAGACAAATAATGTGATATATGCTAACAGAATTCTGTGCTTGGGGAAAGATTATTCAGCCTTGCAATAAGCTGACTGAAACCATAAAACAATTGATGGGCTAATGATGGAAAGTCACAAAAGGAAGGGATTGTGCTATATAATGAACGTGTCAAAGGATGGAGTGGGGACAAATTCATAAAACTGTTTCAAGCATACCCTCATCCATATCAATAGGGTCTGGTCTGGCTGGCTTGGTTTCTGGGTTTGGGTCAATTTCTCCGGGTTTAAGTTTTCGAGGATCATCAGCAGTTTCTTCCTCATTGTCTCTTTGAGCAGCCTTATCCCTGAAAAGATAACATGTAGAAGAAGTGCAAAAATATGAAGCAAATATATAGCAATATAAGACATTGAATGGACTTAAGTTATCCATATCTATTGATATCAGCGGTTCTCCTCTCAGTATGAATTAGTTGGATACAAACCAAAGACAATACAACCAACCCAAAGAAAATCAGGAGCTATCAACATGGTGCCCACCAGTACTTCCTATGGCACTACCAAAAAGCCTCAGTAAACATCCCCTCAAAAATCCAGAATGCAGTTCCTGCTCACCCACCCACTCCTATATTGAGCACGACCTCCTTAAACATGTTCACATTTCATGGATGCCAGGACTGAACACCCATCTTTCCATCTGTTCTGAACAGAAGAGAGGTGCAAAAAGTTTGTGAGTGTGCAGGTGACTGATACAGTCACTTTCTTACTTCATTGATGGGACAGGCATTTTGTGATGCCCTATCTCTTTCTGCTTTTTAAGAGATGGCAGCAATGGGTCATGCCCCACAGCTGTCATTTTGAGTTTGCTGCCCATGTTTGTATTTGATGCTGTACACAGAATGGAAGATGGCAGGATCCCCAAGGACGTGCTCCACGGGGAGCTGGCTTCCAGTACCAGGCCCGCTGACAGACCAAAGATGTCTGCAAACATGAAATGAAGGCTGGCTACATTAACCCCATCATATGGGAATCCCTTGCAGATTATCAGAGTGTCTGGAGACAGAAAGTCAAGTCATGCATATGGTGCATCTGCAGCAGCACAACAGGACACCTTCATCTGCCCCAGCCGCAACAAACCATGTCTCTCCTGTAACGGTCTCTACAGCCACAGCAAGAACTGTAACCCTCTAACGGGTTGACTTCACCCCCAAAGGTACACTCCTCAATTGTCTCTGGATGCAAACAACAACTCTTAAACACCTAAAAGCTTTCTTCCGAAATCCTGAGTTAGTTCTGTAACTAGGTCTCTCAGTATCAAAAGCTAACTTCATTACAGAGCAGAATTACTCACAGGAGAAATTCATAGTGTTCCAAGCACTGGGCAGCTGTTCTCCCAATAATTGGTGCGATTGTCCTCCACTGGGTTGGCATAAGTTTGGCCAAATGCAACAACTTCTCCTCTTCTTCTCGTGACCATTCTGTTTTCTTGATACTTGGGTCCAGCCACTCATACCTTGTTCAAAATAATAAAAATGAGATTTTTTTCAAGATACTGTTAACACGATTGAACACCTATAAATTAGCTCCACAGAGGATTTCACATAGCCTTTCTTGAATCTGCTATAGTATATAGATACATAAAGAAAATGAAAATAGTCCCAATTTTGCCAACTTTATTTCTCATAATTACTGCATCTATAAAGCTAGTATATAGGCTACTTTCAAAATATGAACTGTAATCTACACTGAAAAACTAACATGGCCCAGGCCAATTAAAAAATGCCCTAAGCCAGAGGTTTCCAACCTTTTTGAGTCCACGGCTCCCTTAACCAACTACCAGTATTTTTTTGCTCCATAAGACACACCTGACCATAAGACCTAGTTTTAGAGGAAAACAAGAAAAAAAATATTCTGCACAGAGCATGTAAGCGGCTCTCGTCGTAAAGCACGGCGATGCTGGAGCAAGAAGAGGAAGGGGAGACACCAGGACAGGTGCTTTGCTTGCTTTCCCGCGAGGCGAGAGGAGAGGCGGACAGGAGCCATGGCTCCGGCTGCGGAGGCAACCCTCAGCTTGTGACTGCAGCAGCAGCCGAGGGATCCCTCTGCCGTGCAGTGCATTCGCTCCATAAGACGCACAGACATTTCCCCTTACTTTTTAGGAGGAAAAAAGTGTGTCTTATGGAGCAAAAAATATGGTACATTCTTTCTGCAGGACCCCTGTGGGGCTCAGGAGTCCAGTTATGTCACCCCTTGCCTGCAGACCTGGCAGCCTCACACACTTTTTCGAACACCCTCCCTAGTGGAGTGTTACCTCAGCATCCTTTTCTCTCCCCTCTCCTTGAGGGTCCTCTGGGCAGCTGCTGCTGCTGCTGTCCCTGGCTCTGAGTTGCTGCCCCACCACCCAAAAGAGAGGTGCCTCCCAGTGGCACCATTCGCCTGCAGAGCTTATAGCCACGGCTGCTGCAATAAACAGATGTGCCAGCCTTTGGGAGGCAGAGAAGCAAGAGGGCATCAGAGGAGGGAGGGACGGAAAGAGGGACAGAGGCCACTGTTGCCCACAGGACCCCTGACCATCATTCAAGGCACCCCAGGGTGCCATGGCACAATGGCTGAAAATCACTGACCTAAGCAGTCATATATCAGTTGATATGACAAAATTAGGATACACCTGACAACACATTACATACTTGTGGTTACTCTCCCCCAAACTATAATATGAGCTGGAAAGTTCCACTTGAAATTTGTTTGATAATGTAGCTGAACTCTGTAAGCTCCATCTTACAAAATACACAACTTAAAAAAGCCACTCTTGTAAGAAGAATATCAAAGAATGTAAGCCGCTAAAAGTAAAGCATGAATCAGTATTAATGCAGGAAAATTTATCTCACTTGGATTTCACTTAGCCTCTGGATATATTTGTGTGGTCCTTCTCTGCACAGAAACAATTACTGTACACAAATTTTCTTATTTTGATTGCAGAATTAGGATGTCTGTGGAGTATTGTGCAGGAATTTCTGACACATACAATATGTAGTCCCCACTTCACCTGCCTTGACTTGATAAACTCTGATGAAGTTTCCCAATAACAACGTATCAAAATTCCCCCATAGGTTATTTTCTGGTACCTACCATCTGGCTTTGCACTGCTTTGCTGATTTTCTGTGTAATAAAGAGGCAATACGAGACCATTGGTTTTTGCCATATTTCATTACAGCTGCTTTAAGAATTTCATCCTTAAAACGAAAAGAGAATAAAAATGTATTAGGCATTACAACAATACCCTATGCAAAAAAAGGCAAGGCAAGCTTTTTTCATCCCAACAATGATGCTAAAAGAATGCATCCCAGGGGAAAAACTTTTACGGCTGCTACTAGAGTAGGCACAACTCATTCAGGCTGAGTAAGAGAATTCCATCACAAGACTGCACAAACAGCTAAAGATAAGATAAACTCCAGTATTTGGGGTTTTTTATTGAAGACTAATGACAGTGTGTCCAGGAACTGCACACATGGATTTAGTATGTCAAAGCCTGCAAAACTGAGTAAAGCATAGGAATAATAGAAAGTTGTGTTTTAAATGTCCCCTGAGTGCCATAGCCTGCTTACTATGACTACAACCACGAGCAAAAGGTCCATGCACTTATCTGTGCCTACAAATATGGGGCTTGTTTAGGATGTTGTTGTTTAGTCGTCTTAGTCGTGTTCAACTCTCCGTGATGCCATGAACCAAAGCATGCCTTGGAAACTCACTTTCTTCTCAAAGCTTCTCCTTTTTTATGTCCATGGAATTTTCTTGGCAAAATACTGGAGTGGCTTGCCAGTTCCTTCACCATGTTTAGGATGTACACACACTATTTCTCCCCAGCTAGAGTTACTTCATGTAACTGCTTCTCATTCTGGGTATGGAGAGGTTTAAAAGACAATAGTGCCATCCTGTATATCAGATATGGGAAGCTTTGGCTCCCCAGATGTTGAACTGCAGCTGCCGTCAGCTGCAAAAAGCCTGATCACCAGCCAGGGGTGATGGGAGTTGCAGTTCAGCAACATCTGAAAAGCCAAACCTGGCACATCCCTTAAAAACTGATCCCCAGCCATCCCCACCCAGTTCTTTCTACCTTTTGACAGAGACATTTTAAATTGCTACCAAGCACTCCAGGACCCCAGGGTGAAGGGCAGGCATCCAAACGAAACAATGGAAAGCAAAATCCAACAAAGGGAAAGTCTTGCCCGCAAAGCCCATATAGAAACTTTTCATTCTGGGGCGCTAAGTTCCAAGGGGAGGAGGGGCGTGCCAGCTCCTACGCATCGGGAGGATTCACAGCAAGAGGAGAAAAAGTGGGTGCGAGGCAGCTACAGACACTAACATGTATTTATTGGTCGGATAAGACTGTGCCTCTTGAAACCTTTGCATTGCTTCCTTTTAAAAAAATGTTATTTTTTAAACGTTTATTAGGCGCCATCGCCTCCTACGCAGAGACAGACGGACAGAGAGAGAGAGAGAGAGAGAGAGAGAGAGAGAGAGAGAGAGAGAGAGAGAGAGAGAGAGAGAGAGACACACACAGAGTGCGCTGCTGGTGCGCAGGCGCCGTAGCCCACTTGGCGCAGGCGCACTGCTCCCCACCCGCTCGCCTCAGAGGGGCCTCCGGAGAGCGAAGGGACGGCGGCGCACGGGGCGGGGGGGGCGAGGCGAGGGGAGCCGCGCCACCTACCTCCGTGTTTCGCCACACGCCCCCCTTGATCATGATCCGCGGCATCTTGGCGGCGGGAGGGGAAGCGGCAGCCGGCGGCGAGGAAGAGGCGCGTCAGGTCGCGGCCCCTCGGCGCGAGGCGGGTGCAGGAGGGCACTGCGCATGCGCAGCCTTGGACTAGCGGAACGCCGCCTGCCAGCGGGATCGAACTCCCCTTCTGGTTGGAGGAGGAGGAGGAAGGAGGCGGTGCTCTCTCGGGTTTCCGGCGGCGCTTGCGGCG
This sequence comes from Podarcis melisellensis, assembly GCF_964234715.1. Lineage (NCBI taxonomy): Eukaryota > Metazoa > Chordata > Lepidosauria > Squamata > Lacertidae > Podarcis > Podarcis melisellensis. The sequence goes on along the minus strand of NC_138530.1, from coordinate 118,254,023 downwards.
GGGCCTTCCTTCACCGGGGGGGGGTGTGCGCGCATGCGCCTTTGAAGCCGCTCGCGAGGCAGGAAGCTTCCGGGTTCCTTGAAAGCTTTTCCCAAAGCGGAAGTGAGAGTTGCCCTTAGATTATGAGAGAGCGACTTCCGGGATTTCAGGGTCGGATTCTGTTTAGGCTCTTCCTCTCCCGGGCCCTGGGGAGCAGATTCCTCGGGGATGAGGCCCCTTCGCCCCCCCCAGAGCTGAGGGGGCGCCCTCCCTGTGGGACGCCCCCCCCCGGTGCCAGGGAGATGAACACCTTGTGCCTCCAGCTGGTTTTGGACTACAATTCCCATCATCCCTTGCCACTGGTCTTGCTAGTCAGGGATGATGGGAGTTGTAGTTCAAAAACAGCTGGAGGCACAAGGTTGGGAAACACTAGACGACTTTGAGGCCGCCTTTCCGCGTGTGGTGCTTTGTTATAGTTTTATACCTGGGAAGCCCGGTCAGATGGGCGGGTACAAATAATAACATTCTTATTTTGTTGTCGTCCTTGCTATTCCCAGAGTGTGCGCGCTCAATGACGCGGCGCAGGGCTTACCTCCCCCCCCCCCCCCAATATTGTATTCAAGTTGGCGCCCTCATTTCCTCTGGATTGGGGGAATCCAGATGTGTCTTTCAGTTTCCCAAGCTCAACAGGGCTAAAGACGGGATGTCCTTGTGGGTCGCTTTGAGGCGCTTTTTGTGGGTAAAGCGACCATGGCGATGAGGGAATGCCTGCGTGTCCAACGGGGACCCGGGTCAAGGCGCCACTTTTCCATTGAGCCGAGCGCTCCCTTCTCCGCTTCGCCTCTCTTGAAAACGGAGTCGGGCTTGGAATCTCCCCCTGCTCCTGCTCAGCCCCTTGGCTAAAGCAGTCTGCCATTAACATTGCAAGCGAGAGACCGCTTTGCATTTCCGTGTGAACCTCTCTCAGCGTAGCACCCCATGCCTCAGTTTCCACCGGAGATTAATCTAAGATTAATCAAGTTTATTTTTTTAAAAAAAATATTTTTATTGAGTTTATAAAATACAGAAAAAAAGAATAGAAGACAGATAGCAGAAAAAGAATAGAAAAATCTCAAATTTCCGTATTCTTTTTCCCCCCCAGCAAATCTAGTGGACTTCCCCACATCCTCCGGACCCTGCTTTCTTTATAGTACAAAACATCAGCAATTTGTTAACTTATTTCACAACTTTTTGTAACTTCCATTTTATCGTGTTACCAAGATTAATCAAGTTTAAAAGCAGGTGAAAGCAGCATGCTGCGGTGCTCCTAGGGTCAGACTGCAGAGTGCTGGTGCAACTTTCATGTCAGGCCATCACCCTATTGCAGTGCCTCTCATACTGCCACCTCAAATAATTTTTGGACACTGAGGGACAAGAGACTTTCTGCTGTCCATGAATTGCTGTTCATTATTTGCTGATACTTAGTATTATTGTGTACTGTTATATTCTAATAGATTATTGAATATTACTTTATATGATATAAAGTTATATTTTAAAGTTATGTTTTTATTGTGACATTTTTGTATTGGATCAGATTGTTATAAGGTGTGCAATTGTGTACAGTGGTACCTCTGGTTATGTACTTAATTCGTTCCGGAGCTCCGTTCTTAACCTGAAACTGTTCTTAACCTGAAGCACCACTTTAGCTAATGCGGCCACACGATTTCTGTTCTCATCCTGAAGCAAAGTTCTTAACCCGAGGTACTATTTCTGGGTTAGTAGAGTCTGTAACCTGAAGCGTCTGTAACCCGAGGTACCACTGTATAGTAATATAGAAAAGCGGTATACAAATTGAAAGTGAAATGGGGGGGGGGTAAATGAGCCAAGTAGATCAGACCAGCAGCCATAGGAGAAAAGTGAAGAAGGAGAAAAGTAAATACAGAAATTCAGTTCTGTAGATAACTTTTGTGAAAAATCCGGAAGCTTTTCTGTTAGGCATTTCAGGTGCCAAAAGAGAATGCCAAAAGGCATTTCACCTGCCAAAAGAGAAGAAAAAACTTTTTATGTCTGCTACAACTGTGGCTAGGAGATGGATCAATGTAAAGAAATGGACTCACTACCAGGGTTTGATTAAACACTTGCAATTAACAAAATGAATAAAGAAATATAATGAAGAAGTCAAAATGTTAAGAGAATAATTATTATTATTTTAAAGATTTTAAAAATTAAGACATAATAAAAACTAGCAGGAGAAGCTAATATGCCCCAAAACAGAAGAGGAAGTTGAGGGAAGTCGGGGGGGGCAGGAATTGGGGAATGGAATTCTTTTTTTATTCTTGTTATATGTCATGATATTTTGATGGAAAATATTTTTTAAAAAAGAAATTCAGTTCTGTACACCTTTCTGGAAGACCCAACGCCATCCATTTTTATAGCTGTCCAGTGTGAGTAGCAGCTCTGTTTGCTCTGAGATTTTCCTGAGAGAGCTTTCACTGAAATGTAAGTTACACATGAACATTTTTTATAAAAACAATAGGTGTGACAGCTCAACTACAGTGCATATAATTAGTCTAGAATTAATAACCTAAAATGGAGAGTGCAACATGAGGTAAGAATGTCTCTGAAGGAGTCCTCATAAAATGGAAATGGAAATCTTTGTGCATTTTACTGAAAATATCTGAATGCAGGTTGCTGATTCTACAGGAAATTCTCTCAGAAGCCTCTCCAGGTGGGTTTTGTCTTCTGCCACAATGTTTCCTACTTATATTTCACAACAAAGGGTGCAGATCACAGAATGGATCGTGTCTTTAGTTGAGACAGGCATCTTGTAACTCTAAACCAAGTTGTAACTGTCATTTGATAGAAATAAGATTTGTTATTGCAGTGAATTAATTTTGACACACCAGAACAATGCAAAGGATTGAAATTTATTCCAGCTTATGCTGAGATGCAACTCATATCAGCCTGCAAACAGTGCAAAAAAATCCCCTGGTGCCTTTAGCTTTGGGTATTACTCAACTGGTGCAGGACTGTTAGTGTAAATGGGTTTGCCTCTGTTTTTTGACACCACTTTCTTGTTTTCCTTTCAGCTTGGCCTTCTCTTTCCCTCCTTCCGTCTCCCCAGACACAACACAAATACAGCTATGAGAAGTTAGTAATCTCTGAGGGGGGGAACAACACTTTCTCCTTATGTGACAGACACTTATATAGTCTGGCTTTTTCCAGGAGGGTCCCTAGCGTTACAGAAAGCATTAGCAACTATAGGAACATTTGTTTGGTATTTTTTGAAGCACAGTATTCGTAGTGTGACACGGGTGAGGAAATTTGTCTTGTGACTGGCTCTAAATTTTGTCCGGAGATCTGGCATCTCTCTCTCCAAACATTCAGGCCTGTCTTCCAAACACAAAGTAGTTTGGCCCCAATAGAAACATTGTTCCAACCACTCTACAGCACAGGAAGCCAGCCAGCATGTGCTCATGCCATGCAAGGAAGGGTATCTTCTCTTCTGTTCCAGAGAAAGCCAGTAGCCAAAGGCATGTGGAACAAGCTATTTCTGAGCCTTCATGCAAGCTCATCAGGTATAGAGGGTGGCCGTCTCTCCAATAGGTTATGTCCTCCTCTGTCCCTTGCTTCATTTCCTTTGGCCTCCTTGTGTGCTGCTTCCATTTTCTGGTGTCACTATCTGGCTGTGCTCTTAGGGAAGAGCAGCATATTGTTTCTCATCAGGGCAGGCTTACCAGGCTGCAACCCCAAGACCACCCCTTGTTTTAAATCTGCTGCTATATCCACAAATGAGGCAGCTGCAGCTTCTTCTACCCGGTTTTCCCTTGGTTATGCCTAGCAAAGTTGCTGTAACAAACAGTGCTCCAGAGAGGCAGCACAGGAAGGAGAAGCGGGATGGAGATGCACACTGAGGATCCAGGAGAAAAATGGGCAGGAAACACTGGAGCTGCTTTGTAGCCCAAAGCAACAGCAGGTCATGGGAACCTCTAGGTTGTATTCAATCCAGTGCTGATCAAAATAACTAAAAATAAAGGAGTAGCTCTGGATGCCTTGCTGACTCACACACAAGTTACTGATGCTCCCCTGCATGAGTGGCTAAGGGCCCCGCTCCTGCCACCCACCACCTGGCCCAGGGCGGGGTCCTACAGGCCTCATAAGGACGGTTGCTGCTGCTGCTGCTGCTGTTGTCCAGGAGGACTTGGAGCAGCGCAGAGTTCTTTTTAAAATGTTTTACAATTTTCTTTTTTCCTTTTTGAATTATTCTTTTTTGTGGTGGGGGTGGGATGGATGTTTGGTTGGGTTCGGGAATTTATTTGATTTTGATGTGTTTGTAATTTTTACAGTTTTTTGTTTGTATTGTGTGTGTTTTTAAAGTCTTATTTTGTTCTTAAGGGGAGGGTCAGGGCTGCCGGGGAGTGGGTCCCAGCCAACAAAATAGTTGGGGCATATTCCACGGGGGGGGGGGATGTACTGGGACAACCAATCTCAGTGGTCACAGGTAGGGGATGCTTTATCCCATGTTGATGGGATAAAGGGTTTTCTTGTGTGTGTGTTTCAAAAGGGTTTTCTTGTGTGTGTGTTTCTTGTGGATGATTAGCTGCTCTCCCTGTGCAAAGGTCAGAGGGGGCAGGGTTTCTATTGAGGCAGGTGATTAGCTGTGGGAGGAGCTTATCAGAGCTTGCAGAGCTAGCGGCGCACGCAGTTTGATCCATCTTTTAGATTTAGGGGAGCTAGTCTCAAACGTTTGTTGGGGGAGACCTAGGTTTTTTTGGGGGGGAGTTATTTGTCCTGTCTTCACGCTTTTTATTATGGAGGACCGCTGTAGCCACCCCCAACGACACGTTCTCAAGATGGAGGGTGAGGGAACAGCTGCAGTCGCCTGCGGTTCCTGCGCAATGTTTTCCATCTTGCCAAAGGTTGCAGGCAGCTTTACCTGCAGCAATTGCATGTTGATTGCCCTCTTAGAAGACAAAGTCCAGCAACTGGAGGAACGTGTAGCTACGCTCCAAAGAATTAGAGAGCTGGAGCTCTTCTTGGAAGCAACAGAGCACACCGTCTCCACCAAGGAGAAGACAGGGGACTCCCCTGAGAAGGAGGCTAGTTCACCAACACAGGAGCCAGATATAAGGAGAAACATGACTCAAAGAAGTAGGAGGCCCAGGGTTCGCTCTGATTGTTTAGAAATACACTATCGCTTTGAGGTCCTCTCCCCTAGCATGGAAGACGAAGAGCAGACTCCATTTGAGGATCTCTCCCTCATTACAGTCGATCAGGTATATGAAGACGAGCAGCAAAGTCAGTCCTCAGGGAATGTGCAGGCGACCTTGGAACGGACAGCTCACGGAAGAACCCCGACCAGACCTAAGAGGAGGCGTGTAGTGGTGATAGGGGATTCCCTACTGAGGGGAACAGAAGCAGTGACCTGTGGGCCTGACAATATGTCTCGGGAAGTGTGCTGTCTCCCCGGGGCTAAGATCCAAGATGTAACTGAACGACTGCAAGGAATCATAAAACCCACTGACAAATACCCCTTCCTCTTGGTTCATGTGGGAACCAATGACACTGCAAGCAATAGCCTCCAGAAGATCAAAAGAGACTACGAGGCTCTGGGCAGGAAATTGAAGCAATTAAATGCACAAATTGTCATCTCATCTGTCCTCCCAGTTGAACGACGTGGCCCAGGGAGAGAGGGAAAAATAGTGGAAGTGAACAGCTGGCTTCGCAAATGGTGTAAACAGGAACGGTTTGGATTCTTAGATCACAGACTGCAGTTTCTTGAAGATGGACTTCTGGCAAGCGATGGGCTGCATCTCACAACGGTTGGGAGGAATGTTTTTGCAAAAAATCTCAGAAACCTCATCAGGAGGGCTTTAAACTGACTAATGTGGGGGAGGGAGACAGTGCTCCTGAAGGTAGGAGTCTATCAATTGATGAAGATGATCATCCAAATGTCATAGACCAAATGAAGCAAACAGCACACAGACCTAGTGGTGGGAGGAAAAAATCCTTAAATAAGAGACACGGGGGAATGATTAATGGACTTCAATGTCTGTACACTAATGCGCAAAGCGTGGGAAATAAACAAGATGAGCTTAAGCTCTTGGTACAGCAAACTAAATATGACATAATAGACATCACTGAAACCTGGTGGGATAAGTCCCAAGATTGGAATGTAATAATGGAGGGATACAATCTATTTCAGAGAAACAGACCAGACAAGAAAGGAGGAGGAGTGGCGTTATATGTCAGGGATGTGTATACCTGTGAAGAGATCCAAGATTTAGAACCTCAAAGCCAAAGTGAGAGCATTTGGGTCAAAATTAAGGGAGAGAAGAATAACAGGGACCTCATTGTGGGAGTTTACTATAGATCCCCAAGCCAAACGGAGGACATAGATGATGCCTTCCTGAAACAGATGGCCAAGCATGCAAAAGGAAGGGAGATAGTAGTAATGGGGGACTTCAATTACCCGGATATTTGTTGGATGTCAAACTCAGCCAAGAGCATAAGGTCAAACAGATTCCTCACTGGCCTTGCAGACAACTTCATTGTCCAGAAAGTGGGAGAAGCAACAAGAGGAACAGCCATTTTAGATCTGGTCCTAACCAATGTTGATGACCTGGTTAGTGGGGTAGAAGTGGAAGGATCATTAGGCGCGAGTGATCATGCTCTTCTGAAGTTTACTATACAGCGGAAAGGAGCAGCCAAGCATACTAGGACTCAATTTCTTGACTTTAAGAAAGCCGACTTCATAAAACTTAGGGAAGTGCTGGGTGAGATCCCATGGACAGTAATACTAAAAGGAAAGGGAGTTCATGATGGCTGGGAGTTTGTTAAGAGGGAGATAGTAAAAGCACAACTTCAAGCAATACCAATGAGACGGAAACATGGAAGGTTGACGCAGAAACCATTGACGCAGAAACCAATAACACGCACAATAGCCACTGATAGCCATGGAAGCAACCAGTCAAACGTCCACCCTATGAACTACCCATGTATAAGATGACCCCCACTTTTTAGCATTATTTTTACAGAGAAAAACATAATCTTATATATGGAAAAGTATGGTATTTTCTTTCACAATAAAGAGCTTTCTGCCTTTTGCGTTCCTTTGGCTGGGAAGCTCCTTTGACCATGCCCCACATGCAAATCAGGATGAATGCTCATTGTTGTATAACTGCCCCATAAGCAAATCAGAACGAATGCCCAGAAAAGACTGGACAGAGTCCACGTAAGCTTTGTGCAAGCATCTCAGGATGCATGCTCAGTAAACAGGTCACCTGGAGGAGTCCTGTGAGCATCTCACTGGGCATGGTGGGAAACAGATAGTTGAACTAGATTATTCCAGTCTACAGAGATACCTTGGTTTACAACCATAATCCATTCCGGAGGTCTGGTTGTAAACCGAAACAGGTTGTAACCCAAGGTACGCTTTCACCAATGGGGTCTTCCCCCCCCCCATTGGTTATAATCCAAAAAAAGGGACACACACTTCAGGGTTTGACGTGGTTGCAATCCAAACGGTTGCACTGTAATCCAAAACGGTTGCAAACCAAGGTACCACTGTATTTGCAATTTGCTGCTCCAGGAAAGTTCCCCAGTAGCATGAGGAGAGCACCTAAGTACCACTGTCTCTTAGAGCTGGTTTTGGGAGTGGAAAGCGAGAGGATCCCTCACAATAGCAATCAAAGGTTCTCCTGCTCAGCATCTTATTGAAAAACTGCCACAACATCCTTGCTAAAGAATGAAGAGATGCAGTTTGACATTCATCGCACACAATTCAATGTAAGCTGGCAAATCTCTCTATATATTCCATGCCAGGTTTCCTTCTGTGTTTTGTAATAATCCTTAAATGGCTTCATTACTCCATTAAAAATGACGGTTCAACATATAACCAGAATACCTTGTGTTGTGTTGCGTTTTAACTTTGGCTGCTGCTCTGAGGCTTTCTGTAGGAATAGCTTTGAGTTGGGTAAAGAGGTCAAGATGGAATGTGAAAAACACAAAATCCCATTGATTGTTTTTGCCATCCTTCTAAAATTCATTCTGCATGAATGCTAGTCTAAATAATACTTTCTTGTTTGTCACATTCCTCGTGAAGAATTCAAAGTCTTGTGAATGTTCATGTGAATATGCTTGTGCAACTGTTTTGGAAAGAATCTTTTGCATCTTCCTAACTACCTTATTTCCCGTCGCCTATTTATAGACGTTGCTTGCTTTCCAAAATCCATTAAGCTGCTAGATAAACAAAAAAGCATGTCAAGTTCAAAACAGCATAAGAATTACTGTAACAGACAGATTTGGAGGGGTGCAGGGAGAATGGGGCGTAGCTGAGTGTCAGAGCATCACTTTGCATGAAGAAGCTCCCTATTCAATCCCTGCCATCTCCAAGTAGGGCTGGGAGAAAACTGCTGCCTGAAATCCTGGGAATTTGAACCCGCCTCTCTCTAACCCAGGGATGCAGGTGGCGCTGTGGGTTAAACCACAGAGCCTAGCACTTACCCATCAGAAGGTCGGCAGTTCGAATCCCCGCGATGGGGTGAGCTCCCGTTGCTCGGTCC